>NC_054479.1:134196795-134796795 GCF_017639515.1 Carcharodon carcharias
CTACCAAGTTCCTTAACTCCAGTTGCTAATATTCTACCCAGGAAAAGGCCTTGCACGTGTGAGCTCCTCTCCAGATATCCAAATTTTAAAGTTATGAGTGCTGCCACTCACATTCTGTAAACAGTGCTTACCATTGAGATCTATTTCAGAGTTAACTGTAATTTCAGCATTACTACAAAGCAAAAATCACTTTGCAGTAACACTAAAGTTGTCTTATAAATAAAATGTTGGTTATTGCCAACTAATCCCCCAATAAGCCAGATTTCTCTCAGAACATTTTTCGGCTCTGTAAGTAATTTACTTGAATGTTCATTGTGAGAGGTTTGTACAACACAAGGTTAGACATTTGTGGGAACTGAGTCGTGGAGCAAGCTCCCTAGTATTAGCAGGATGTGGAATGGATTGATGTCAAATAAAAGGCAGTCTGCAACAAGAGAAAATGAGGGAACAAACATCTCCCATTGGAAGGAAAGTGAGGATGTGAAAACAGCAGTGAAATTGCTCTCCCGCTCAGTTTTCACCTTTTTTTCAAATAATTTCTCATTGTAATTCATGAATAAAAGGATTCTGATGAGAGAGCTTTGATGCAATTTTAAAGGAAAACATTGCTTTTTTTGAATGGTCTCAAAAATGATATTTAATGATAAGGAACTCTTTACATTATTAATTGAGTGGGATAATGAAATGGATTCCCATGATTCATAGGATTTTTTTTAGAATGAGAGGAATATGTGACATATGCAAGTAATGTCATTCTTGTTTTTGAAAAGCAACTAACAATATGAGAATTTAATTTTCACTTTTTTTAAAAACAGGATTCCCAGGATGTATTTACAACTTTGTATACCATGAAGTGGTTCTTTCAGTGTTTTCTGGACCGTGTAAGTCTGAGGAGGGTCTTTTTTTTGGGCTGTGGTGTTTACAGTGAATTTTGTTAATCACTCTAATATTGCAGTCATGGTGTACAGCACTGTGGGTGTGAGACTCTCATACCATTTGGGTACCGGTAATGGTCTTGAAAATTGAGCTGTTTACATCTGCACGCCTCTGTCTGTTTTGCATGATGTCCTGTCTGCTTTTATAAGACCATGGCTAGAATTTTTCCTGTGTCAGGTGGGTGAGGGTGGGGGTGGTTGTGGAGCCAACCGCTGCTTGTGATTGGCTCCATGCCGCGTGTGAAAGAGCGCTTTAATTTCCCTGAGGCACGGAGCTGCCTCAGGGAGATTGAAGCGGTATGTAAAAACATTTTTACAGACATTAAAAATTTAATGAGACATGCTCCCTCATGTTACTGTCAAATGAGATCGGGCATGTTTTTATTTTTCATATAAAATTTTTATTTCAGCATTAAAAGCTTTAGGAAACCTCTTCCCACTTGTGGATGAGGTTTCCTAAAAAATGTTTTTCTTAATGAAAAGAAGAATTACAAGGAATTGATAATAAGAATTGAGGAACTTGCAGACCACTTGAATGAAGAACAAAAATATTAGATCTCTATTGTTTTAAGTCATACTGTCCTCTTCTACACTTGCTATGTTTGAAAACATTACAAGAAATATTTGGTTAAAGAAGGGAAAATTGACCAGATTTGCCACTCCTGCTTGTTCTTGTGTGGTCCCTACTAGAAAGTGTGTGCAGATATTGAATGAGGATAGATTTTAACTATGGTGATTTCTCATCCCGCACCCACTCATTAAAATACTGTCTAGACTGGAATTGAACCACTATTGGGTAATGCGCTGAGGGGCTGCTGCAGTCCATAGAACATGACTTGATATCTTAGATAAAATGAAGGCAGAAAGAAGGAATTTGACTTTTTAAATCAAAATCTGAAGATTGTAACAAGACATTACTGAGTTCTCTTCATCAGTAACATAATTCTGAGTTATATTTTTGTATTGTTAAGTTACTGTTAGGGACTCTTAATATTTAAAGAATAAATCAATTAACTGACACACATGCCACAGGGTTTCACATATTTTAGCAAACAAACTTCTTGGTACGTGCAGAGAGAAATTAAACAGAGCAAGCACCACAAACTTAATATTATAGCTTATCAAGACTTATGATGTAAACTCAGTTCTACTTGCTACTTGCCCCTCCTCTCTTCTCTTCCCCCCCGACAAAGGGTTTTTTTGCCTTATGAAATTTTTAAGATTCATTTATATATTCTCTGGAGCCAAATAAAAGGTGTATCTCAGCTTTTTGAAATTAACTCTGATTTCCCTTCAGCGTTCCAGCTGCTCTCCAGTGCACAAGACTTAACGGAGGTCCTTCCATTAGTTATTGGTTAAGTGACCCTTCATTTTTTTCTTTACCCAACCTCATACTCTGGATTCCACAGCTCAAGCCGAGGCCTTTCTGTGACTCTTGCGCAGTAGCTTAAATCATCAGAAAACATTCCCTGTTTCTAATAGACAACTGCTATGGTTTCAAACTGCAACCAAACTGATTACTTCCAGAATTCCAAATGCAACTCAGTTAACTACCTTTCACTGAAAGGATTGTTGTAGACTTTTTCTTGGAGCTTCCAGCTAAACAAATCTTCCAGTCGCTTTCCCGCTTATGAACTTTGTATTAAACTGAATACCAGCTCCCACTTGTAGATTAGGTCATGGACAATAGATCTAGCTTTTACGTGACTTCAGGTGTAAGTCTGGCTTCACCCCTTGGCTGCCAAAGAGCTACAAGCTACGGAAGACCCAAAGCTGACACAGTTTTTTAGCTGCTTTTCCAAACATCAGCCAGCGATGCCTGCTGGTTATGCCCTAATTGAATTCAGAGATAAACTCAAAACAACGAATCTCACTGAACTTGGACCAATTTCCAAGGCAAACGACACCCCATCCTGTTCCCAGGCAGAAATGCAAATGAACTACCTTTTAATTCCAAAGCTTTCCTTAATTCTGGGAAACCACATGAATAACACATCCTTTACTGGAATAATCGGAGGCATCGTGTCTCCAGTTTTTCAGTTAAGTAAGACCACCCGCTGTTTTATGACTCTACCTCACGCCCCCCCCCCCCCCCCCCCCCCCCCACCCCGCCAAAACCCACTCCCTCTTCTCAAATCTGACTTTATTCAGTAAACACAAGTTACCTTTTGAATTTTAATTATTTTAAGTCTGTGTAGTTTGCCAGCCTCTCAATATTTACCAGGGATTTTCCCACTGAATTTATATTTAAAATTCAATTTCTAAAACTTAAAAAGCTATACCTTTAAAACATATGAACATATTAGGCATATGTAATAATACACAACAAAAACAAAAATACCTGGAAAAACTTAGCAGGTCTGGCAGCATCTGTGGAGAGGAGCACAGTTAACGTTTTGAGCCCATATGACTCTTCAACAGATCTAAGGAAAAATAGAAAAGGGTTGAAATATAAGCTGGTTTAAGGGAGGGGGGTGGGACAAGAAGAGCTGGATAGAGGGCCAGTGACAGGTGGAGATAACCAAAAGATGTCACAGACAAAAGGCCAAAGAGGTGTTGAACGTGGTGATATTATCTAAAGGAATGTGCTATTTAAGGATAGAAAGCAGGATGAGCAAGGTACAGATAGCCCTAGTGGGGGCTGGCTGAAGGGAAGGAATCAAAAAAGGCTAAAAGGTAGAGATAAAACAATGGATGGAAATACTACACACACTGTTCCTAGAGCCTGCTTCCAAAAGCAATACCCAAGATTTCAGGGCTTGGCCTGTTCTCGTCACACAACTGTTTTTATTAGGAAATAGCATTTTGTATTATGCTGTTCTGCTTGTTAGATTTGTGATATGAAATTATAAAGACAAACAGACAGTTTGACATTTGTTAGTTACGTCTTAACTTTTAGATCATATATCACCGCTTCCAATGGAGTATCTAGCTTTTTTCTGAAAAATGCCATTTCGAATAACTCTAGCACAGTATCCCATGGCTTCTTCCCTGCCACCTCCATCCCCCTAACACTCGAGGTTTTTCCATTCCTCAAGGCATTGGATCATGCTGAGATACATTATTAGCACTGGATGCCTTCTGGTACCTTGTCCAGGTGATTATATTTTACACGTGTTCCTAAACAGTGAGTGACAAAAGGCTTTTTAACCATGGTAAGTAGTGAGGGACATCACAATCTAGCATGCCTCATCCACCACCCTCATACATTTACTTTCCAATCGAAGTTTATGGGCAACAATCACAAGTGCAAGTGCTGACCAGTTCGTGTTTTATTTAAAAGTTTGAAGGTGTATAATGTGCCACATTGTTTAATCACCATATTGCTAGCCAACAAGAATCATTCATGATTTTAATTCATTTCTCAACTGTTTTCTGGAATCCTTATGTGCCATAGTACCTCGGATTCTCAGTTTGAAGATCCAACTCTTCATCTCCACAGCTTCAATTTGACAGTTTCCTGCAGGCTTCTTTTCACATCCTGATAGATTAGACTTGGACTATGATCCAGTATATGAAGACACTATCAGATTGCAGTTTCAGATAGTAGAATTCAACACGCATTGAAGATTTTACTTTGAGGTAACAGACTCGCTTCTGAAGGTTCGTAAATTATCTTTGTAGTGCATATAAATAGATAGTTTAAGAGGAAAATGAAGCAAATAAAAAATGAAGATTTGATTGTCAGAAATATTATCATATAAAATTAAGGGAAAGGTAAAGGGAAAAAAGTTGAGAACCAAAGTAAATTTTAATTTAGTTAATCACATGAAGAAAACGCAGAATAAAGGGCAGAGCAAAAAGATGAATTAAAAATAAGTTGAAAAGTAATCAAAAAAGGAAGAAATGAAAGGGGAAAATACAAGCTTAATTGACGTAAGGGTAAAGAAATGAGCAATAGTAGAAGGTTTTAGAAAAGCTGACTTAGTGGCTTGTGATTGGTTACTTTCTGCCAAGCAAAAGAAAGCATCAACTTGGACAATTAACTGAACATGCATATCATCAAAGGCTTACATTAATTTTAAAACCCATGGTTATGTATATGAATAAAGTTTGTGGACGTCATGAAACCATGAGGTGTATTGAGACGCACCAGGAGAGTCTACTCTGATGTCTAATTTAATTCGATAACTCATTAAATCCATGACAATTAAAAGTTTACAGTCCTGAATTTGTTTCTTTGGTTTTAGTGCCTCCCTATTGCCCAAACGAAATGTTCCATTAAACTGGCAATGCATAATTATGGTTAATTATAATTCATGAAATAATTGACCACAAATCAAGTTGAAATACCAGGGGTAGGCGAATAAGTTTTACCCTGATCTCGTCAGGCATTCTGCAGACAATCAACCTTTTCATTTCAAATGTCAAAGCTATTCAGTTTGAATACATCTTGTTTTGTGATATTTGGTGTAGAAGCAATCCCTGGCATTTTAGGAGTGCTGTGGCTTGCATTGACTCATTTTAAAGAATGCCTGTACTCTAGGCTCACAACTATTTTGCATGCTAACCAGTGTTTCAGATAACACTCTTATGCTTTGTTTAAACAGCCAGATTTCTGTCTGAATGAGTCGGCTACACATTCATCTCTGGGATTGCCATTCCGAGCAATATTAACCCGCTTCTTCCCCCCATCTCCAAGTAATATTGATATGTAAAACATCACTGTTCTTTGCTTAATTTAATTTATTGATAAGTTGCACCTACTATGGTGGAATACGTTCACCCTGCCTAAATAATTTAGTTTCTAAAAATTTGAAGAAAGTTGTATGTTAGCAATCCCCTGAAATTTCAGAATGCAGAGCTGATTGGTGGAGCGTAGTTTCAAACCTATACACTCTTATTTTGCAATCTTAGCCACATTCCTTTGACTGATGAGTATCTAAGGCACTTTTCCACAGGGAAATTCAGAATAAGTGTCACACCAGGATTCATCTTGCACACTTCCTGCATTATAATAAATTCAGATCAGCATTGGCTGAGCCCAGCGAGTATGTTGCTAGAGTTAGAGTGGCATTGTGTAGTTATGGAGCAGGCCTTACCTTTAATGTAATAAAAGATTTCAAGGAACGTTATCAAACAAAATTTGATATCAGGTCACATCAGGAGATTAATAGGACAGATAAACTTGCTTAATGAATTTTTTAGAGAGGTAAGAAGGCAGCAGGCAGGAAATTTAAGGCTCAGGGATTTGACAACCGAAATCACAGTTGTTGCATGATTAAAGTCAGGGATGCGCAAAATGTCAGAATTTGAGCAGTGCATTATAACTTGGAGGGTTGTAGGTATTATGATCCCCAGCTGAGGTTACCACTGGATAAGCCTGATCCCAGGATGGAACCCAGCTTGATAGATCCTAACTTTTATTTGTTTAGATGCGTGGAGAGGGACTGCTGAGCAGAGTGACTGGAGTCAGCTAATAAACTTTTAACTAAAGCATAAGACATTTATTAAACAAGAAAAGATGAACTATACTACAATACTCCTTCACCCACAATATACCTTTACAGATATATACATATTTGTAAGGATAACATGATTACAAAAGCTATCTTGCACTGTAATGTTCACAGTAAGTACAATCCACGTAAACCACTTGACGACCTGTGGCAAGACACACCACACTCTGAAACCAAGTGACAGATGCCACCTCAACCAGATGCTATGGATCTCTCATCAACTCTCCCCAGACGCTTGTCACACCTTGAACCAACCAGCCTCACTGAACTCTGGCCAGGATTTTCCCCTCGGCGATTTGGCCCAACTTTAAGCAAGAGAAAGAAATCGCCAGTGGTCCCCACAGTGGCCGGTCTCTCAAATTTGTTTCCAGTGGCTGATGCTGTTAGAGCCTGGGAGTATCAGAATCCATCTGCCATCTGGTTTAAATATTGCAATGAAGCAAATATTCCCCACTCACCAAGGGGAAAATGATGTGGGGTGACGTGGGGAGGAATCCCGACATCATCCCGGGCTTTTTAAATATTAAGGAAGGCGGGCGGTCACCAAAATCAGCTGTCCGCCCGCCGACCTGTCAGTGGCCAATTAAGGCCATTGACAGGCTCATTAAAATAGTTAAATGCCCTGCCCGGCCAACCTTAAGGCTGGTGGGCAGGCCAGGAGCCCCAGCGGCCTGTAGATTATTAATGAAACTTCATCCACTGGCAGGATGAAATTTCATTACCATTTTGTAAAAGTTTAATAAATTTTATGAGTTTGTTATCAACATATCCCATCTCGTGTGACATTGTCACATGAGGGGGACATGTTAATCATTTTAAAATGACTCTATTTTTTGACTTTACTTACCTTTCACTAAACTCCCTGAGACAGGATTTTGCCTCAGGGAGCAGTGTGCTCTTTCGTGCACATGCGCGAAAGAGCGCACCTTGACAGTTGGAGATTCTCCCCCCCGGATCAGGAAGCACTATCGGGCAGGCCACTGTGAGAGCCTTAATTGGCCCGCCCACTCAAAATGGCGGTGGGCCCCGTTTCAGCTTTGGGTTTCGGCTGCCCAGCCAGTTGGGCCCACCCACCAGCCAAGGGCTAAATTCTGCCCTCTGTTTTTCACACGAGCGTTTCCAATCTCCACTCTGAGAACTCACTTTGGAATCTTCGCCCAGATGTCTTCGGCAAGGATTCACCTCCAGGCTTTCGAACTCTCTTTCCGATGTTCCTCTCACCAACTCAGCTGTCATCAATTCACCACTGCTTCACATGCCCCTAACAAAGAGTTACAAGCCTCTTGGCTTCTCACAAGCCTTTATCTCTTTAAGCTTGAAACTGGAGCCTTGCCCTGCTCCTCACTCTTAACTTCACTTAATAGGACCTTTCCCAGGTTCCTGTCCTTCCTTTGACTAAACCTCTGCTTGGGACTTTCTCCTGTTCCACTCCGCTGGATTCTTGGGGACCACCTTCTTTAGCTTGGGACTGGCTATCTGTCCCTTCTGGGCTGCTTCTGCCTGGCAGCTGTCTTCAAAGCCAACTGAACTCAATCAGCTTCCAAATAAAACTGCTGTTTCTAGTTTTTTCTGTGTGTCTGTGGAAGGGACCTGCCTCTCTGGACCCCTGTTGCTCAGCAACAGCCTAGTTTCTCTACTCTTGTTTGTATAGCTTAGCTCAGAGTTGTAAAAAGCTCACTAATCATGCAGGCATCCTTTACAGTGATACTAAAATTTGACCTTAACATACAGATACAGAAATACAAATCAAACTTAAAACATTAAAGCCAAAACTTATTCCTAACACCTACAAATACAAGTATAACTTAATTAAACTATCTCTATTTCCTAACATAAGACTGGTAGAAATTACAGAGATAAGGAGGGATGAAGCTATGGAGAAATTTGAGAACAAGCATGTTGATTTTAAACTTGAGATTGTTCCTAACTGAGCCACTGTAGATCAGTGACGACAGGGTGAAGGGTGTACAGGATGGTGCAAGTGAGGAAACATTCATTAACATTATTGTTTAAACTCATGTTTCAGTTGGGTATTTGTGAGAATGAAATGTTAGTCCTGAATGGAATTATGATATAAATTGCTTGACCTAGGGTGCTTTGGCAAACATGATCAATCCATCCATTAGAAATGTTTGTAAATTAGGAAACTGAGACAGCTCAACTGTTAGAGAAACCAAGGATGTGAAAGGTGGAAAAGAAGGTGTTAAGTTTTCTTTGCCAAAAAATGGAGAAATTGATAAATACACGCTGCAAAAGCCTAAGTTAGCATTCAAATGGAATATATTGTAACAAAACCTCAGTTGTCAGTCTGTGTGATTATATGTGTGATTATAACACCAAAAACTACAAGGTATATAAAGCACAAATGCCACTATTGCAGGCTCCAGATTTCCCATGGTCATGTGAGGAACCTAGTTTATACTCTTCCTGTAGATTTGTAGTTAATTCATAATATCCTCGTGGAAATAATATAATCTTCAATGCTCGTACAAAGTTCTAGTCTCTTACCTGTTAACGCTATTTTTAAATGACTTCTAAAGTAGAAGACTTGGCTCGATAAGATGTCTAAACATCTAATGTTTATCAGCAATTTGTGTAATTGCTGTTAACGAGAACAAGGAGGAGAACAGTATACATTTTAGTCCATGTATCACAAACTGGATGTCATTCTCTTATTCAAATGCAACTTTTAATTGCCATCTTTATGGCAATCTGCTTTATTTGTAATGCAGTTCATCAGAAAGCCTGTGGCACATTATTTCACAAGAAAAAAGTAACTACACTGATGGTCAATCTTGCATTTATATTCAGAACTTCCGAACAGTACAACTGTAGCAAGGGACCCATTGTCAGGATCTTTAAAAAAAAAAACTGCCTTTAAGTCATGTGCTGTGTGACTTCATAAGCGCAGGTGAAAAAACATGCAACACTACAGTTATATAACTACACGCAGATTGGGATAAGCCACAGTAAATAAATCACTTAGATCCTCTGGTTTTCTTTCTGTGGAAAGCCGTACACTGTGCAACTCCATTTCATTTACATAAGTATTTATTTCCTTTTGTAGCCAAAATAATTGTTTGCCAAGTGGCTCCCCCGTTTATGTTAGGTATCAAAACAGATCATCTCTTCAGATTTAAATTGATCATCCTGTTTTCTTTTTACCTGAGTTTTTCTGTGTTTTAAAAGTTTTACACAAAGGAAGCATAATTTAGACTTTCTAGACCAGATTCTTTACACACAAATAATTTTGTAGTACACCACAGAAGCATGTTTTAAATTGGTATGGTGAAGATTATGTTCGAATAGCTTAGTTTTTTATTGCTTCAGCCCTTACTGAGGATAAGTATTATTTGAACTGCAGAAGAACTATTAAGGTTTGCAGAGGCAAGTTGTGACACTATTCACATTACTACCAACGTGGTTGCCGAATAATCTTGTAATCTTCTGGTAAATAAGTCTCAGCGGTTGGTTAAATTGCACCCAAGAATCCTTAAAGAATTAAGAGAGAAAACTGCAGGAACTCTGGCACAAATCTTCAGAGATCACTGAAAACTAGAGAGCTGCCTGGAGACAAGGAAAAAGGCAAGTTATTTCCATTTTTAAAAAGAGTAATTAAGGAGATCCAGGTTATTGCAGACTGGTGAGTTTGATGTCCATTGTGGCCCAAGTTGCCACTTTGAAGATAAGATTATGGAGAACTGGGTAGAAATAAAATCATCTAAAATATCCAATATGGATTCATGAATCTTAACAAATTTTAGTCTTGAACGTGGCCATCTTGGATATACAAATAAAAATCTTAATGTAAGGTTACATTGTCCACTTTAAAAGGCTTTCTTTAGTAAATATTCAGACTTTGTGTCTTAAAATATCGGTCATATTAAATCCATAGAATATATGTCTTGCTGAAGCAGAGAAGTCACACATGAGCACTTTCTTGTATGACTGCTGTCAGCAATTAACTAGAGAGCATCCATTAAAAATGTTTTGCCTTCCTTTAAACACTATACTTCAGGACTCGATAATTTTTGAGGGAACCCTTTCAGATTAAATTGTTCTTGTTTCCTTTGTGTAGATACTTGTTTTTGATAAATGGGGGAACATTGGTTGTTTCTTACAACTGCATCATTTAGAATATGCAAACCTGATTAGATTTGATCATGAACCTGTGACATTGGACATAAAACAGTATGATTGAACTAGATGTGATGTGGTACATTGCTTTTATAGAAAACAGATTGTATATAAAATAATGGTATTTAAGTCTGAAATAATGTTTGAACCATCAAATTAAAGAGGGTGGTGCGCTTCAGGCTAGTCATTGAATTTCCATTTACATTAATCAGCTGAACAGCAAATTTATCCCAAGGGAGCCTTTTACTTCCATCTAATTCAATCCATAATTCCACAGAATTGCTCTTCTCTAATGAGCAACACAGCATATATCTGGAGGGTCAGTAATTTCATACATTAAACCTTTTTACAGTCTTAAATATGAATTTAAAAGTAATAACGATAAAGTATTGCAGATTAGTTGAAAGTGTTTGTCTTAAGTTTGTAACGAATGAATTTGATATAGCATAGGTATACTTAGTGATAATCAACTCGTCTCTTTTAATTTCTTGTTCATGTTACGAAGTAGTTGAAAACACAAATAGAATGATCACTTCCATTGACAGAACACTAGCTTACAATTGTACTAAGACTGTATAAGATCCTGATTATACCCCACTTCTCATGCTGTTTTCAGTTCTGGTTAATGCAAAGTCATATACAGAGATTAGAATAGATGCAAAATTGCACCCATGTGTTAAAACAATGAACATATTGAAGAAACTCTAGCTATGTAGCCTAGAAAATAGGAAATTAAGGGGGACTTCTTCAAAATATGTTAACTATATTAAACTATTTAAAGCTGCAATTTGGTTTACCCAGAATATAACTTCTAAGTAAGCCAAGAAAATAGGATCAGAAAATCTTAATAGTGAAAAATGAATTTAAACTGATACATTTATAATCAATAGATGTTACATGAGATCTTTTGTTCTTTACTCAGTGATGATGATACGAATAGTCTGTCCAGATGGATAGTAGTTATGACAACTTCTGCGTGTTTGGATCGACATTTTTTAAAAAGTCATAGTAACCGCAGCTATCTGTACCTGCATTTATCATGCCACAACTTTATTCATTACAGGGTATTCCTGCCTTTATCTTTAGATTTCCTTTTACTTCTGTTTATTTACTTGTTACAAAGAATCTTGACATTTTCTGTCTATAAAAACTGGTGGGAAAAAAGCAGTTTCCTCTAACCGCTATTAGGAACAAAGGAAATATTCAATTTTAAAGCAAACAAATAGCTTTTTAGAAATATAGTGTAAAACCTGAAACATTTCCAAGCATATTTGTATACCTCATTTTTTTTATTTACCTTGTCACAGACTCCCTTCACTCTAACATTGAGGCTATGGGACATCTACATGCTAGAAGGAGATCGGATTCTCACAGCAATGTCATATACAATTCTTAAACTTCACAAAAGTAAGATCATTTCATTCACTATTCACACTTTTTTTTCTCTTTTGTAGCTTACAATGATCCAATTATACTACTACATAACCTGAACCTCCTGAATATTCTAAAAGCAAAATACTGCGGATGCTGGAAATCTGAAATAAAATCAGCAAATGCTGGAAAAACTCAGCAGGTCTGACAGCATCTGTGGAGAGAGAAACAGAGTTAACATTTTGAGTCCGTATGATCCTTCTTCCTAGCTAAAGTGAAGTAGAAGTGTGATTAAATTCATACTGTTTAAGGGGGGGGGGGTGGTGAAGCTGGATAGAAGGCCAGCGATAAGTGGGAGCAAAGGAGAGATTGACAAAGATGTCATGGACAAAAAGATAAAGGGAGTGTTAATGGTAGTGGTAAGGGCTAAAGAAGGTGCTAATAGTGGCATTAAGGTAAGAAAGAATGTGTTAATAGCAGAACAAGGGTCAGCACTCTGTGAAAGAAAACATGGAATAAGTAACAGATGGCCAACTTCAGACCATGAACTATCTCTTCTATCTTAACCTCTTTTAAAATCTTTTCTTTTTAAAAATCTTTTAAAATATTGTTATTTTTTATCCACTTAATGTTATTTTTATTTATTTGTTTTTATTTATTTATTGTGTTATCCTCTTTTTATTCCCTTTTTTCCCCAACCACCCTCTCTGTCCACCCCACCTACATAAGGGCCATCTGTTCTTTCATGGAGGGCTGACTGTTCTGCTATTAACACATTCTGCTTTCTTGCCTTTATGCCACTATCAGCACCTTCTTTAGCCCTTACCACTACCTTTGACACTCCCTTTGCCTTTTTGTCCATGGTATCTTTGTCAATCTCTCCTTATCCCCCATCTATCTCTGGCCTTCTATCCGGTTTGCCTACTCCAGCCCCCTTTAACAGTATATATTTCAACATTTTTCGACTTCTCTTAGCTCTGAAGAAGGGTCATATGGACTCAACGTTAACTCTGTTTCTCTCTCCACAGATGCTGTCAAACCTGCTGAGTTTTTCCAGCATTTTCTGTTTTTCCTCCTGAATATTGTGCTTTTCCAGACTGACGGTACTTGGTTTAGATCAAACCTAATGACTACATTAAAGAAAAACAGTTTTGTGGGCTTATAAGTGTTGTAGGTATTAGGGGGAAAAAAGGTGAAACTAAGCACACCCACCTCACAAATCGCATTTGTGTAAAATTAAGCTTTCGCACCCGCTATTCTTAACCGAGGCTGGCAATTAGAGGCAAAGGGTGTACGTTTATTCTTGTAGTGGACTTCCACCCACGAAACACTTTGTCAAGACTATTCCATTTCAGTTCAGAAGCTTGCATCAATTGGTACTTTCTACCATCATTCATACTGGACTCAAGCTGAGATCTCAGAGGAGAAAATAGTGTTTTTCAACTGCATTTCTACCACATTACCCCCTCTATCTCTTTCTATCCCAAAGGCTAAGTATCACACCCCTTCATTACCTCCATTACCTCATTAAGCAATGTGTAAGCCTTAATAATGAATATCACCAGACCTTTTAACTATGGGGAGTACCTCAGCAGAGATATTTTTATCACTGTGCTCTTTGCTATGCTCTAATCACTGTTTCTAATCTGGAGCAAGATTCTTGACTTAGTTTTGGGACTAATGGAGGCAATTATAATACCCCATCTGAACATGGAATGAGCTAACTCAGCAATGACCAGGGATTGAATTTTCGACTTTCAGTGTTGCTATAAGTGCATTTATCTACTGAAGCCTTAGAGCAGGGACTACTTTTTATTTAATGTAGTTAGCTCTATTTTTAGACCAAAGCAATTAACTGATTATTTAGCCCTTTCTTTCATGGCATTTTGGCCACTCAGCTGGGAGGTTACATGAACTGCTCGGATCCTCTTATAGCTTTCAGTACCTATGCCATCCCTTGCTTATCCAGCAGGGAGAAAAAATTCAATTGCTTCTTAGTAAGGTGGGATGGATTATTTACAAAACATTCCAGCTGAAAAACCGATAAAACATAATTGCTTTCCCAATTAGTGAAAATGGATTAAATCTTTGGAGAAAATTGTAGCTGGGGCCAGTGTCTCAATCTGGACAATGTGGTGCCACCGGGGCAAACAGCAAATTATAATTGTTGATTTTTATAATGAGAAATACAAATTGTGTGACTCTGTGTATATATTTTTCTAAAAAGAATTTTGTTAATGCTGGGACAAAAATGATAAGCGTTGAACAAAACTGTGCACTACTGATTGGTATGGTTATCTAAGTACAGTGTCAGGTAATGTAATTTGTTAGATTTTAAGACAGTAATCTGCCTTTGGGAGCAGAAATGAATTAACAGTAAAAGCCAGCCTCCTCCTGGAATCAGTTCACCAGTTGAGAAGCAAAACCACAATTTATTAAGCTGGCACTGTTAGCTTGCATTCCCTTTGTTCTATCCACTAATAGTTACATTGCATGTGCATTCCATGGTGTGTTATGCTGAAGCACGCTGGATTCATGTAGCCTGCAATTTATTGTGTTCCAGTTGGCTTTGTCACCTGTTCCTGTTTTATGTCATCATAGCTATTCTATTTATGCACGATTAACATTTCACTGAGTCCTCAACATCTTCCTCACCCTCCCTACAATCTTCTTTCTTTCTACGTAAGGAATGGAGTCGCCATTGGTACTGACACTAGTAGCCCTCAGCATTTTACCCAAATTACCATCATTTATTAATGATCCTAGACTGTGACCACCAAAGTGTTCAGTTATTTGAGGGGTGGAGGCAGGGGCATACTGTTATGCATTTACCCTTCCCTGAAAACTCAGTGGATATTTGATGTGGGTAGTTTGCATCTCAGTTGAAATATATGTATTTCGGATTACATAATATTAATGAACACTTGGAAAAAATACTGGAGTTCAGTTGTCTCCCATGCAACCATAGCTCACCATTTAATTGTTTTCCCTTTGCATAAGTATGAGAGGAGGTTGGGCTGGGGAGGGGTGCAAGCATATAAGGAGGGGAAGGATGGAACTGTGTTGAGCAGAGAAACAGCTAAGTACATAGGTGCTGCAGCACACTGTGCTAAAAAGTGGTGGAATATATATTTGTGATGGTTATTTTCCAATATGATGAGTTCTTGATTTCTGTAGTATGAGCGGGAAAAGTTACGAAGCAAAGGCTAGGCATTTTACTGCAGGAAGGTCAAAGCTGGAGAATGGATTGCAGCAGAATGCTCTTGCACATAAAAGTACACAGCTTCCTCACCTTGTTAGCCAGGTGATAGTGAGTAGTTCAGAAAAACCCAAAGAGAAGGCAAGAAAATCCCTTCTCCTCCAAAATGGTAACAGAAGTCTGTTTATGTTTATAGAGCATTTGATGAAGTTATCAATGGAAGATTTGATAGAGTTTCTGCAGGAGTCTTTGGCCAAGGACTTTTACTTTGATGATGACTTCGTTATAGATCAGCTACAAAACTCAATGTCTGAGCTGAAACGTAACAAACTGGACTTGCCACCAGCAGGTGAGATTTCCAGTATAATCATTAATAATAAAAGTAATTTGTACTTGTATATCTGTTTTTAATAAATTCTTTTAGTAATGATTTTAGGACAAGATTGTTATCTTTTTTGTACATGTGTAGGTTTGCTCTGTGATTTCCAGCACATCAATTTTTCTCTCTTTTCTTGGGAAGTGCTGAACATGAAACAAGGCACTTACATGCATAAAGAAGGACCATTTAACCCAAGTTAGCCTGTGTAGTGTTCTTGCAGATTAGAGTTGTGCATTGTGCAAACCGGTCAAAAACAGCTTTGATAAAATCCAGCAATTGGATTATCTTTTATTCTCATGTCTATGGAATGTTGTATAGAGAAGCTAGATTAAATGGGAGAATAATAATAGAAAATTTACATAATAGTTCACTGATTCTATCATCACCAATTTTTTTTTTTTTTGCAAGCCAACCAAACACGTGGTGGGAATCGAGTTTTTTTTTTGTGTATTTACGTATTTCAGCATTGGCTGCTGAACCAATAATTGGGATTTCTAGTTCTTCTACTTTGTATTATGTTATTTCTTATCTCAAGTTCTATCTTATCTGAAATCCTTGCGCAAAAAATTGCAGAATTACTTATTGAGGTCTGCTGACCCATTAAATCTTATTTTGTCAATTTATTTCATGTAATGGCAGCAGCAAATAGTTTTCCAACTCTCTTTTTAAATATTTGTTCAGCTTGCTGGGTCTTCTCCTGACTTCCTTTTCAAACCAATCAAATTAACTGAGTTAGCATAAGTATCTCATCACCATCATTAAATTTATGACAGTATTGCTAGATGTTATAAAAGTTTAGCTTGTTTTTATTACATTTGCTCAGTCAGCAGCCCAGCTGCCTGCATGCCAAGTCGGTACTGAGCTTTTCTAGTTTAGTTAATTTGCGCAACAGCCAAGAAGCATTAATAATGGTAGAGCTTTGTGAGCAACATTTTATTAATATATATATTTTTTTAATAATTGTTTCAATCATTTTATATATGTTCCCTTGTTTCTATCTGTAAATACTATAACTATTACAATATTTTGTAATTAAGCACAAAGCATTTATTGATAATAAATTTTTATTTAAAAATGAGCCTGGACTTTAAAAATTGAATGGTTAATTGGTCACTTGTAGTGACTAATTACAGAATCTTTCGTGAACCCGACAGGGAGGAGTAAGGTTCCCAATATAAAACTATTTTTTTTAATGTCAAGTTATCTGAAGAAATCTATTTCATGCCGGCTGGATTCTGGCAGGTTTGTTGGCCTTTTCTGTACTGTGTTCAGATGATTCCCCCCTCAAAATTGCAAAGAAAAGAAACATTGATGTAATGCTATAGATATAATGAAATATAATGAGGTATAATGAAAAAAGAAACAAATAGTTGTAGTAGAGAGACAGTTTGGAGACTGGAGGCAGAGAAGGATTGACTATCAAGCATTCTCTTATATCCCACCTGAAATGTGAAATTATGCCATCTTCCTCCAATTTATGAACAATGTTCAAGTGTTGGATAAGCTTAACCTTGGACAACTTTAACAAATTTAAAACATTTGGGGGGAAAAGAAGCCTTTAGCATGAAACAGCAAACAAAGTTTTTGAAGCAAATTTAGTAATGAGAGTGTTAAATTTGAGGTCAGAGGAGATATTGAGGCCCAGTCAACCAACTAATTTAAAATAAAGGTAGGCCATTCAGGATCAGCTGGTTCATACTTCCAGAGAAGTCTGTAGTTCTGTCATCACAGCATCCAGCAGCATCTTGAACGATTCTAGAGTTGTTGGCACAACTGGCCAACCAAAAGAGCCTTTCAGGATTTATCATTCTTTGTGTGAAGTGCTGTTTCGTGTCATCAGTCAAGTACTTGCCTTTTACTTCTTTATACCCCATATCCTTTTGTGCTCTAATTTAAATTAATGTTTTGAATGAAGCCTCCTATTCCATTGATATCTCATAAACCTGTATAAAATTCCCTCTGAAGCGTTTCCTTTCAGACTGAAAAGCCTGATACTTTCTCCTTTGTCCTGAAAACTGTCCTTCATGACTGTAGGGATCAACTTTATGACCATTTTCTACCTGGCCTGGATGTTTTGTTCAAATTTCAAATCTCCTTTCAGACTGTGTTCTTGAAAGTGTTATGATATGACAGGTGGTAATTGCCAGCCTGACCAAATCACAAAATGAAGCTTAGCCAAGCTATCACTGATTTTGCCATTCGTATTTATTACGAGAAGGTTTGTGCACTAAAGTCAAAAGTAAAGAAACCACTACCACCTTTGGCAATTTTAAATATTAAATTAAAACATTTATTAGCAAAAGAAAAGAAAGCTTAAACACAATATTACAGTTACACAGTTAAATTTAGCCTTACAACATTTCCCAAAAGATTTCTACTTAACTAGATTCCCATAAGAACACCCTTTTGCAGACAACAGCCAAATAGGTTCTTAATCTATAAAACATCCAGTAATATTACTGCAAGGCACCCACTGTAGCTATAAGGGAGGTATTTCACAGCTTCTCTCTCCCTCTCAGTCAACAATGCAACTACAAGGCTTTTAACAAAACCTTGCTTTCTGAAACAAACAAATACTTCTCTGGGGTGGCTAGAGGCTGCTTTTTCACAAGTCTGTTTTACACAATCCACCTTTCAAGATCTCACATGGCCACTCACACCACACAGCTTTCAATTTTTCCTTAAATATATTTTCCCCCTTTTGACATGTAAATCCAATGTTCTGGCTTTGGAATTTACTTTTCCCAGAATATAAAAATCTTTCATGTTGTCCTTATGGCCATTACTTTTAGGGAAAAATAAACTTTGCCGTATTATTTTGCCAGTTGTAAAACATCCAGCCATGTCGCTTTGAAATTCAAACAGTTCACAATTCACTTCTCACTTGTCTCCTTTCCTTATCTGTTTTTACACCTAACCCTTTTGATGATTTAAACATTGGAACCCAAATGTCTTCAGTTTTATTAAGTTAGTCTCTCTCTCTCACTCAGCCCCCACAAGCATGCTTCAGTATGCCACAGTAACATTACGAAAAAATGATATTTCCTTTACAAAAGCAATATTCTGTGATCAGAACTAAATCAAGTATGCAGGATCCAACTTCATCGGAGCTGTAAACAACTTCAACATATCCGCCTCAAATTTATATTCCACTGATTTAGTAACATAACTTGGCATTCTGTTTGCTTTGTTGATTTCCCCTGTCCAGTTGGCATAGTTTACTATTACTCCTAGATTTATTTTCACTCGTATTCTGATTGTAAAACATGGAAGATTAACTGTGGGCTATCGAAGGCAAGAGACAATCATTAAGTTAATTTTGACAGACATGAAAGGTTTTGTCTGAAGGACAGGTGCCTCTAAACTAACACCTGGAAATTTATCTTTTCAGTTCCTCTTTTGACAAATGTGTGCAATCCCCATAAATAGCACACACTGCCAGCCTGTTCATTTTAATCTTTCAGTAAACAGCATATATCAGTGCATTGTGTATAAGTTATTTTATCAGTTCACTTAGAATAAGAACTGAATGCTAAGGCTGTTGCTGTCTTTGATGTACAATATTTAGCAAAACTCACTTTCATATCTCAACTTTATGACAACTGCAGTAGGGAGTATCTTACTGATGGCATCCTTTTTGATTTTCCCTATTTGTGCCAAGGCATATTATGATGGTGCATGAACACCCCTAGTTCAATGGAAATGACACTCCAGGTTGATTGTTTTTGTTTTAATATTATCTGATTTTTAAACCTTTAAACACAATGTGGAAAGCCAAATTTTGGATTTAAGCTGGAAAAGGAGTATGACTTTTTTATTTGTTCGTGGGATGCAAGACTAGCATTTATTGCCTAACCTTAATCACCCTTAAGAAAGTGAGCTGTTGTCTTGAACTGCTACAATCCATATGGTGTAGGTACACCTACAGTGCTATGAGGGAGAGTTCCAGGATTTTGACCTAGCAACAGTGAATGGACAATGGTATAATTCCAAGTGAGTATGGCATGTTGCTTGGAGTAGAGCTTGCAGATGGGCTGTTCCAACGCTCCTGTTCCCCTTGTCCTCCTAGGTGGTAGAGATTGCAGATTTAGAAGGTGCTGTGGAAGGAGGTTTGGCAAATCGCTGCATTTTGTAGATAGTACACACTGCAGCCACAGTGCACCTGTGGTGGCGGTGGTGAATGTTTAAGGTGTTGATGTCATGCAGAAGATGGTAAGATGCAAGGAAAGTTGATAATCCAGCATTTCAATGGGATGCAGAGAGAATTGAAACAGTTTCAGAACTTTATGAATGCATGCCTATTCCGCAATAGTGATAGGCTTGCAACTGGCAATCAATATTATCCCAAATAGCGAATAAATCATTGGTCCTCGGACCATAATGTGTGTAAATGATGACATACACTGTTCTTTTTTAGTGTTGTTTTGAAGAGTTGAGGTTAAAAAGTTATAACTTAGTTGTTTTCCCTGCGATATAGCATAGATATTGGTTTCAAACATTCACCTACCAATAAGTGCTCATGGTAGAGGCTATGTAGGAAAAGCAAACCAAATAATTAAATACAGAAACAAAAACAGAAAATGCTGGAAAAGCTCAGGTCTAGCAGCATCTGTGGAGAGAGAAGCAGAGTTAATGCTTCGAGTCTGTATGACCCTTCTTCAGAACTCTCGGACTCAAAACTCTGTTTCTCTCTCCACAGATGCTGCTAGACCTGCTGAGTTTTTCCCGTGTTTTCTGTTTTTGTTTCAGATTTCCAGTATTTGCTGTATTTTGCTTTTAGTTAATTAAGCACGGTATAGGGTTTTCTTATACAAAGTTGTGGAAAAATTCTAATTATTGAGATAAAGTCGTCATTACTTCTTACAGGCTCCAGTTCTGGGTGGAATTAATATTTCAACTTTGTTTTGAACTAATACAAGCAGAACATCTGCCTTAGTTCCTTGACAATTTGCATTTTACTGGAAATTCTAATTGATTAATATGGCTTTACCAACATGAGACTCTTCTGAAATGATTGAGATTTTAATCTTTTCAATATTTTAAATGTATGGAATGACTGTGCAGAGTATATGAATGTTCTGTAGGCTTCATTAGCTTATTGCATACGTGTGATTATTGTGTAGTTTATGTATATATGCTGAGGTAAGGCTTTGAATACAATTGAGTTGTGATCATTGTAATTCAGCCCTTTTCCAGTAGATGGCAGGGACGTTTGCCCATCAGAGCTTTGGAACAAAAAACTGACAAAAATGTTCATCTATTTTTTCCAAAAATATTCTTTCTTTATAAAATTTGTAGAAGTACATTACAAAACATTTTGACTTAAATTGTAGAAAGTGCAATAAAATTCAACTTGCCTCCATGCAGCATGTTCCACTCTGAAGTATCTCAAAATATTTGTAATACTCTGGATATTTGCAGTTAACGTTCCATGTCAGGCGTACAGCCTGTGGGCAAAATGTTTCAAATTGAAAATTACAGTGCAGTAGAATTCAACTTTTCTCCATACAGCATGTTCCACTCTGGGGTGGCTCATTACAATTTCAATATTCTTGATATTCACAATGTGCTTTCTACGCCAGGTATATAACCCAAGGGTTTTACATAGATTCCAGCCCCTCAGTGTGCTATTGCTGAAAGGCCTTACACAGTGGCCTTTCCCCATTTTGCCTCTGTGACAGCTGCCCCAAACTTTAGTATGTCCCTCAGCACGTAGTACTGGAACTTTGGAATGTGCTGATCGGGGTCGAGGACAACTCTTTGCACTGGAAGACCAGCAAGTTTCAGACAGATTTAAAGAATGTCTTTCATCGCGTTGATGGTCCTCCAACCATGCGTGTGTTCATATGATGTTTGTCTTGGTGTCTGTCCCTGGGGACAGCCCATAGAGCACAGAGTCCTGTGTCATGGAGCTGCTTGGGATGAGCCTTGGCAAAAACCACTGCAACTCTCTTCAGACCTTCTTTGCAAAAGCATTTCAGAAGGAGGTGGACAACAGTACAAAAATGTTCATTATTGCTTTATCTGTTGTTTGATAGCCATTGAAAGCTTGCCAAATTGCTGTCCTTTCTACGTTATATTTTAGTCAATCCACAAACTGGTCAACCTGCTATATTAATTATCATACATTTTTTTTGTTACAAAGACATCCAGCAACGTATTTGAAAGAAGTGGCTTTCAATTTTCCATGCTGTACTTAAAAAATAGAGAATACTGGTTGGGGGAGCGATTAAGCATAATTTAACATGTAATTGAGCTATGTACCTGATCCTCAAGGGTATTGCATTAAAGGTTTTCTACTCGATATTCTGTTAGTGATGCTAGTGGTTTGAATATGTTTGTTTTCATAAAAACGTTTTTTTCCTTTTCACTTTTATTTTGATATGGGGAGGAAAGCATCAACCTAAATGTGAGATGAATGATTTTTATTAACTCACTGAAGTAGGGCTGGCTGTGGGAGCCAGACTGTCTGCATTGGACCAAGGAATAATCACTACTGTGAAAGATCAAAAAGGAATATATGTTGTTAGACCCAGGCAAAGGGATACACACCCCTTGTCAAAGCCAGAGTGGAAAGGTGCAAGTCATATGACATGAACCTCTAGCTGGTGGAACTAATTATGTTGCCTTGCTGTACTGAAAACTCAGTCTGCCATTTTTAACATCTACAAGCAGCAGCCTAGAAAAGGGGCTTTGCCCAGATTGAATGCCTGGCTCCATCTACACTGTTTCTATTGGTACCATTGTCTGTAAGACTGATTCATCTCTGCATGCCTATTTTCTTGTGTGAAGTCAACTCGACTGCAAAAATGAATTATACTGCATCAGGTTTCAGCCTGCGGTCCCCTGTGAAGGGATACCTCATTGGCGTTGGATTCTGGACTTGCATAAAAGAATAATTAATTTCTCTGTGGCCTTTGCCCTGTAAATTTATCTTTCCTCTATCCCTCTTTTACTGTATGAGTGCACAAGCTACATTGCGAGCTGCTCCTGCAAGAATACTTGCTTGAGCAAGAACTTTGCTCACAAGTCTGTTGTGTGGCACTGTATCAAATGTCTTTTGGAAGCTCATATACATGACATCAACAGCATTGCCCTCAATAACCCTCTCTGTTACCTCATCAAAAAAAAGCTAGCTAACTAAACTAGCCCTTTGAGTTCATCCTATCATGAGTTTGCTGTGGGGTTATTCATAGAAATTGGATCCAAGCAAAGCTGAGGGGTTGAGAAATACGCACCACTTATAAAGGGAGGAGTAAATCAAAACCCCTAGTTACCTCATCAAAAAACTCCAAGTTATTTAAACGTGATTTTCCCTTAATAAATCCATGCTGGCTTTCCTTAATTTGTTTATGTGATCGTTAATTTTGTCCTGGATTATTGTTTCCACCCAAGTTAAACTGACTGGCCTGTAGCTGCTGGGCTTATCTTTACTCACTTTTTTGAACAAGGGTGTGACATTTGCCATTCTCCAGTCCTCTGACACCAGCCCTGAGACCTAAGGAAGGCTGAAAAATTATGACCAGTGCCTCCACAATGCCCACTCTCACTTTCCTCAGTACCGTTGGATGCATCTCATCTGATCCTGGTGCTTTATCAGCTTTAAATACAGACAGCCCATCCAATACCACCTCTCTATCAATTCTAAACCCTTTTAGTGACTGAATTTCCTCCCCTGGGTAGTATTTTTTTCCTTGGTAAAGGCAGATGCAAAGCATTTATTTAACACCTCAGTTATGTAGTCTATCTCTCTGCATAAATTCCCTTATTGGTCCCTAATCATCCATCCTCCTTTTACCACCTTTTTCCTATTTATATGCCTATAGAAGATTTTTGGGATCCCCTTTTATGTTGGCTGCCAGTATTTTTTTCATACTCTCTCTTTGCTTTCCTTGTTTGCTTTTTCATCTCCCCGCTGAACCTTCTGTATTCAGTCTGATTCTCAATTGTATTTTCAACCTGACATCCAGTATAAGCATACTTTATATTAATTTCCTTCTCTTTTGCCATCCAGGAAGCTCTGGCTTTGTTTGCCCTACCTTTCCCTTTACGGGATTATCTTGACTGTGTCCAAACTATCTCCTCTTTGAAGATAGCCCATTGTTCAGCTGCTGTTTTTCCTGTCAACTTTTGACTCCAATTAATTTGGCACAGATATGTTCTTTCTTCATTGAAGTTGGCTTTCCCCTAGTTAATTATTCTTACCCTGGGTTATTCATTGTCCTTTTCCATAGCCTAAATCTTAGGATACAATGATCAACATCCCTTACATGTTCTCCTACTGTCACTTAATCCACTTCATTCCAAGAACCAGGCTGAGCAGTACTTGTGTTTTTGTTGGACTGGAAACGTACTGCTGTCAAAAACTTTCCAAAATACACTCTAGGAATTCATACCCCTCTCTGCTTTTTACACTACCATTATTCCAGTCTATATTCTGGAAATTCAATCCATTATAACTATCCTATAATTTTTGCACCTCTGTAATTTCCTTGCAGATTTGTTGCTTTGCATCCTTCCCAATAGTTGGTGACTTAGAGACCATACCAAGCAATGTCATTGTACTTTTTTTGCTCTTTAGCTCCCTCTTTTTCCAGCACTGCAATGCTGTCCCTAATCAATACCACCATTCTTCCCTCTTTTCTCCCTTTCCTATCTTTCCTGAACACCACCTATATAGGGATAGTTAACACCCAGTCCTGCCCTTCTTGGAGCCAGGTCTCCGTTATAGCCACATCGTCATA
Source organism: Carcharodon carcharias (assembly GCF_017639515.1). NCBI lineage: Eukaryota > Metazoa > Chordata > Chondrichthyes > Lamniformes > Lamnidae > Carcharodon > Carcharodon carcharias. The sequence goes on from NC_054479.1 coordinate 134,221,020, forward strand.
TTTGTACATGGCATTCTGCATCTGTAACTCACCAGTCTTATTTACGACACTCCGTGCATTCACATACATGCATAGTAACCCTGATTTAGACTTTATAGCTTTCTCTCTTACTCTGCCTCCACCTATTAACTTACTATTCCTTATTCTTGTGCTATCTATCTCTTCGAGTATTCTGTGCACCTTAGTATTCCTCTCTGATATTATCCCCTGGTTCCCACAGCCTTGCCAAGTTAGTTTAAATACCCCCCACCCCCCACAGCACCAGTAAAACACCCCACAAGGAATTCAGTAACTCAGTCCAGGCTCTATTTCGGTGCAACCCATCCGGACTGTACAGACCCCATCTCCCCCAGAGCCAGCCCCAATGTCCTAAGAATCTAAAGGCCTCCTCTTGCACCATCTTTCCAACCACACATTCATCTGCTTTATCCTCCTATTTCAATACTCACTTGCACATGGTACTGGGAGTAATCCGGAGATTACTATTTTTGAGTTCCTGCTTACTAACTTCCTACCTAATTCCCTGACTGCAGGGCCACATCATTCACTCTACCGATGCCGTTTGTACCTCTGTGGGCCACAACTTTTGTTCACACGCTTTCCTCAGTACTACACTGTGCAGCTGCTCAGTGACATCTTTGACTCTAGCACCAGGGAGGCAATGTACCATCCTGGATTCCGGTCTGCAGCTGCAGAGATGCCTATCCATTCCCCTAACGATTGAATCACCTATCACTATTGCTCTTCTTGTCTTCCTTGCACTCCCAAGATGCACCATCACTCTCATCAGTATTCACTAAATACTGTACTCCTGCAGTACCTGCCTGTTTCTACTTGACTGTTTAGTGGTCACCCATTCCTCCTCTCTGCATACTCTTAAGCTGCGGGGCAACCACATCCATAAACCTGCTATCCACAAAGCTCTCGACCTCACTTATGTACCACAATGATACCATATGCTGCTCAAGCTGTGAAACCCAGAGATCAAGCTACTGCAACTCCTGACACTTACTGCACAAATAGTTATCCAGGACAGCACGGGAAGCATCCTGGAGTTCCCAAATAGCACAAGATGTGCACTTTCGAGGTCTGAGCAGCCCTGCCATTCTCTATTAATAAACTTGCTACTTATAATAAATCTTATTATTGTAAATAAACCTTACTAATATGAATAAATGCTGATCAACCTTACTAATACTTAATACACTTTACCAGTAGTGATATGCCTATTTTTAAAAAAAGAAAGAGAAGACTCATCAGTTTATTACCTAGTTTAAATAAACAAATGGGAAATACCGTGATTTTTCTTTCTGAATGCAGGCTCTGACTAGCTCCTGGCAGTGGCAGCTAGCTGTTTTGTACTCTGCTCCTGACCTTGCTCTTTCTCGTTGCTCCAACTGAACCTTCACCTTCTGTGCACTGTATCCCATTCCTGTTCGGCCTCTTTCCTGCTGCTCACTGACTGAACTCTCACCTCTACCCGCTGTCTTCTACCCCTCTCCTGGTCTCGCTGCTCTGACTGAACTCTCACCCTCTCCAGGTTGTCTTGTATCCCACTCCTGTTCTCACTCTTTCCTGCTGCTCCGACTCTAAAATAGTGCCATGGGATCTTTTGCATCCACCTGAGCAGGCAGATAGGGCCACAGTTTAACATCTCTCCTGAAAGACAGCATATCCAACAGCACAATGTTCCTTCAGTACTACACTGAGCGACCAGCTTAAATTTATTTTTGTGCTCAAGCCCTGGGGGGGACTTGAACCTTGAACATTGTGATTGAGGTGAGAGTCTGACCAAATGAGCCAAGCTGCTGCAAAGGTTCATCTGGGGTTTGAACCTGTGACCTCTCCCATATTAATTCATTGAAAGCTCCTTAGTAAGAACCCTACCCTGAGATCGATGAGGTGCATTCTTCTAATTTTCTTTTTACATTTGGTGGCTAGCCTATGAAAAATGCGGTACAAGAATATCCTATTGCCTAGATTTATATTTATAACTTCGCTTTTCCTCGGTTTTTTCGGGAACCACTGCAACAATTAGAGTGACATTTTCATTGTGTGTATGGGCATGGAACTGGATTTTCACATTTAGTAGGACAGCATCGAGGGCAGCTAATCAATGAGCAGCTTGCTTAGGGGACCCACAAAGAAGTTGACTTCTGATGTCGTCGTACTCTAGAGGTCACGCCATTTACTTTTTGAGACTGCAGTTGATGGTGCATAGTCAGCAGTACTCCGTCAAAGCAAAAAGAGCGATTGTGTCAAGTGCTAGTATTGTTTTGTCCTAATAGTTTAACATGGTTTGTAATTAGGTTAATCTTTTAAAGGCTTCCCAAGTAATGGTAGTGTTGATTTTGTGTCTTGGTAAACTATGTAGTTGGTAAGGCTGTACTGTATTTTTTGATTCATCTGTGACCAAAAGCTGTGTTGTCATCTGGATAATCCATTGAGTACTTCAGTTCCTTACTATGACTGATCAAAATTCGTATTATGCCTGAAAAAGTCATAGTGCATAGACTTTGACAAATGACTTTTGCTAATCAAAGAGCCACCAGAAAGTGAAATGTTCATTTAGCCTGTGTTTCAAAATAATAATTCATGAATTAATACTTTAAAATTCACTGTATGGCTAATACTTTGTCAACTTGTATTAAAATATATTGAAGTATATTTTTAAATATTTATTGAAGTTATCCCACTTTGTCTGTTGATGGCAATTATTGATTGGTGTAGAATACCAAATGAGTTTTGAAGTTTAAGATGAACTTCGAAGTTGAAAAACTTTCTCTGATTAGGTTTTCATGAACACAATACTTTGACAAGTATTTGAGAGATTGTTTCTGCATCATAACTGATCTCTTGCTTCCTTTCTACCTTAGTTCTATTGTTTTCTTTCTTTTCTCCTCATTGGCAGATATCAAACGTCTCACTCTGCCCGGGGGCCACTTTCACTTATTCAGCAGCAGTTGGTGGGGCAACAAATCACAATTGGTTTTTTTTTGGTGTTTCGCTGGAAGCTGGTGTGGCAAAATAGGGTTCAAATTTTCCCACATTTATGAAATTCTGATTATGAAAACTTGAGGCTAGCAAACATCTGTGTCTTCCAGCGAGGGTATTGTCAAAACAGTTGCTAATGTTTATACGCAAATTGTATTTGACAATTCATGGTAAGGGTGTGCTAAATTCTTGTCCTCGGGTTACTTGCATTTTCCAAAATCTCTGGATTTATTGATTCGGGTGCTAAAATTAATGCCCTTTTGAAGTTTTCAAAATGCAAAGGTGATGTTTGTCTCAGGAGATTAGTATAATTGAAATCTTATTTATCTATTTTAGTACAAAATATTCTAAACCAGAATTTCTTAATAGAACAGAAGATCGTAAGAAACAGGAGCAGGAGTTGGCCATTTGACCCATCAAGCCTGTTCTGCCATTCAGTAAAATTTTGGCTGATCTGATTGGGACTTTAACTCCATTTTCCTGTCTGTGCCCCTTAACCCTCAACTCCCTTGCTGATTAAAAAATCTGTCTAACTCGGTCTTGAATGTATTCAATGACACAGCCTCCACTACTCTCTGAGGAAGAGAATTTCAAAGTCTATTGACCGTCTGAAAGAAGATATTCCTCCACATCTTCATCTTAAATGAAAGACCCTTTATTTTGAAACCGTACTCCCTAGTTCCACTTGCCCCCACCTGGGGAGACAGTTTTTTTTTAAAGAGTTCTTTAGTATTTTTAAAGGACAAGGTTTCTGGTTAATTCCTGGTTTATCGTGAAAGGGACTAAATTAAGCTCATGGGACATTTTCTGGGAGTTAAAGGTTGCTTCAAAAATGTTCCAGGTCTTCAGGATAACCTATTTTCTAAGTAATAGAATCCGAAATTTATGGTGTTTTGTAAAGACCGTCATATTGCACTGGAGAATAGAATGTTTAATTTCTTCCAGATAAACTCCAGGCACACACACGTGCAGAGTAAACTGAATTTAATAAATCGAAATTGTAATAAGAGGCCAGCTACACCGGTTATTTCTTTCCTCCTTTTTCTTTCTCTCCTTTCTAGCTCTTACTCTTTCTTTTGATTTCTTTTACGTTCCTTTTTTCTCTCAATGTAAGTTAGAGTATAAACCTAAATCTGTGGGTAAGACTATTGATGTTGGACATTGACACTCAGTGTCAGAGAGTGGGGCGTTTGTCCCTGGCAATTTATAGCTGTACTAAGAGAAAACTGCTGGAGAAAGCCACATCAGGCAGAAAATTGATATTGGTTAATAAATTTATACATGTAGTATTTTGAAGTTCATAAAGGGCACATAATACTCAGATAATTACAGTTTTCATACAAATGACCCATTATCACGAATCTTCCCACTCCACGTTTGCTTGTATTTGAGGGCAAGGGTGGCTAAGCTCTGGGCGCAGTTTGGTCCTTAATTTCACAAAGGAGTACTGACCCACTGATATTCCTGGCAATCCAAATCTGTTTCATAATTCGTAGATTTTGATACAAAATTCCATTAATGTGGGAAAAGGGTATATGAAATCATGCATGGCCACATTGAACGGGGCATGGCTTTTTCTCCCCTTTTTGGATGCAGCTCCCTTATGTTGCTTTCACACATGAGAAAGATCCACCAGTTGCAGCAATTAATGTTTCACTGTTGTTAGCTTCTCCTGCAGCCACTTTGTTGCATATCTTCTGTGTGTTTTACTGTCAAGTTCATGGATTGCCCAGAAAAAAATGAAAAGAATTTGTTTGCCCTTCTGTTAAAAATGTACCAATTTGAGTAATGATTGACAGATTTGGCATCGTGTGAATATCTGGTTTTTAGCCTTCGGTACTGCTATCGCTATGTGTTATTGTCAGTTTGAAGGTGTATGGTTATGAAGTTCATATTACATATTACAAGTTAGTTATAAATAAAATACGTAACATGACATGGCATCCTTCCTTTAGTATTAAAAAATATTTTCTCAAATTAATGCTTTTGGATTTGACAGATCTTTCATCACAAAGATCTTAATTGTCCATTTGTGTCTGACGCCTCATAGACAACTTATTTATTAAAACATTTTAAGAAATGCATTCAAAAATGTGTTTGATTATTAACTTAGTGATGGAGCAAAATATGCTTTCCTCATAATTTATTCAATCTCCCCTTAAGAGGATTTGTTGTCAACTCACTAGGATGGTATCCAGAGATGCAAAGGTTCTTAAAACAGTTCACATTTGTCTTTTCATAATCATAAAAGAGCCCAAGGAGCTTCATGGTATGAAATCGGGCCCTAGCACAAGCCAGAGGAAGCTAAGGGAGACTTGCATGATAGGTTAGGTTTAGGAGAATCTTGAAGTTAGGGTGGGATTTTGGGTAGCAAAATAGCTGAAGGTTTTCCCATTGTTGGTAAAACACTGGGGGACTGTGGTTGGTGGGGGATGGCGTGCAGGACAGAATGCACTGCTTCAAAAAGATGATGGCTCGGATTTTGCAGTCAGTAACAACGTTGCCATTGACTTAAAGAAAGCTGCCCACAAAGATCCAGCAATCTGTGATGTGGATTTCACCTTTCTTAACATTTGTTTGATTCTAGCACCAAGTCGAGGCATTCTTCAGGCATTCAGTCACAATGATGTCATCAAGCAGGCTAAACAGCCAATCATATTGAAAAATTGTCAAACCACAAACCAGGAAATAAAGTACACGGACTATCATTCAATTTTAAAGAAGTTTAGAGTGAATTAATCATTAGGACATACACATGTGAATAAAGTGGAAGCTGAAATATTGTTTAGAAAACTTAAATTGTCGTATTTAAAAACCTGTGAAATTTTTATCATGCTGGAATTTGACATTTCACAAATATAAAATCCTGGGGCAGGCAGGTTGGTTAGCAGGAATTGCTATTTGGTACTCGATTAAAAGCCCAGTCACACATCATTCAACAAGGCGTAACTTGTTCAGGGTTTTATTTTACAGGACTATTACAGTGTAAAAGGAGGAGTTGACATTATTTTAAGTGATGTCTAAAGATTGTCATCTTGTGGTAACTTTATCACACTCTGTGAAAGAGCAGGGAATCACCAATAACAACTTCTGGATTTTTGTGTTTAACTGCATATGTGCACATGCCAGAAATTGCTGTCAGTTTCACAGTTGGAACAATGGCTGACCAGCCATCATTACAACTGTAAATTCCAGACCAATTTTTCCGCCCTCCTTAAAATGATGCATTGGAGCTCCTCTGTAATCACCACTCTGAATTGACCAATGAGTAAGGTGTTTGAGAGCACCACTGATGGATTCATTTTCTTTTCACTACCTCAGATTGGTGGGTCTGCAGGTAAGTCTGGTTGAGATGAGGCTCATGCCATGCAGGGAATAATTAATATTCTGTCTTAAACAACAGCAGCCATTCAGTGCACTGAAACACTGCTGATTGGCTTCCAAAATCTCTATTTAGTTTAATATTTTATAGAATGTTGGTGTGTCTAATTTACCTGATTTTATATTACCTAGTGTCAGGCAAAGCAACAAGTACAATAACAAAATCATTTGCCCTAGTATTTCATATAATTCCACAGTGTGTCAGCCAAGGGGTTTGAGAGCATAGCCACTAACATTCTACTGTAACAATATTTTTTTTTTACAGGGCAGATGTTAAGAGTTGCAGCAACAAGTGTAATAATTTATTTAATATTTGTGAATATACAACTTGTATCAAAATGTCTGAAAAACTCTTCAAGATGAATTATTTCAAACTGACATTTATGTAAGGTAGCCAAGCACCAATTTTGCCCCATCGCAATTCCACAAACAGGCACTGAGGCCCATGAACAGTTTATCTGGCGGTGTAATGGATGCTGAACACTTTCTGGAGATGCATTTTATTTGATTTTTGTCATGAAATTCAGTTAATCATTACCTTAACATAAGGGATTGTTGCCATTTACTGGATATTTTTTATGGTTTTAATTCCCTCTTATATTACATAACTGGCCTATTGTCAGTAAGTGCTTATCGGCTTTTTGGTCATGGAGGGTAACACAGAAGAGTTCAGTCGTATTCTTGTTCTTATGTCTGAACTTCACACTTTTACACTTTACACAAAGGACCAATGAATAACTTTCAAGGATGGACTCCCAGCTGATGTGATTTATTTTTGTTGTTTGCCTTCCCTAGACCTGGAGGTCAATTGTAGCACCCTGACCATTAAGATTAACTCAACCAGCACAATCTGTCAAAACTTGTATCATCTTGGCTTTTAATGCTCAGTACCACACTATACCATGTATTTACTCACCAAGTTACAGCGCAAGCTTGAAGCATGATATATCTCCATGATGTAGAGTGAAATGAAACTCAAATTTACTGTGCTACATAATTTACAGCACTGGGTTTGGTCAAATAGTGTGATTTTTATTTCATGCAAGTTTGCTTCCAATTGCCTGCCCTAAGTTTTGTATGAATAATGCAAACTCACCTAAAGCCAAATAAAACTGCCCCCCTTAAACTTTACTTGTATATTTTAAAGAACACATTTTGGTATGTATTTCAATGTGGTTGTACATTTGAGGATTGAAAGATTCTGATGAAACTTTGCTTTCAAGCTTCATAGCCTTTCAGTCCTTCAGTGTATACCACAATGTATTATGTGTTAGCTTATATGAGATAGTTGTAGCATTAAGGATATGATTGAAACATTTCAGATGATAAATGCAAACAGTCTATGGCATAGAAATGTAACTACATGTTTGAAACGTTGGAGAATTTTGTAAACTCCCTGGGCCCAGATTTTCTCCATGATGGCAGAGTTTTCTGTTGTGGCGAAACAGTTGAAATGTCACACGCCCAAAAATGGCATTTTCTATTTTCCTGGGGACAGGATTGGAGTCAGGCTGGAGTCCACAGATGCGCATTTTACAGAAGCAGCTGACCTTTTAAAGTGGGATTTTGGTAGCCCAGAAATGTGAAACCTACCATGTGCAGATTAGACCAGGTAAGGACTGGTCTGAACTTGGTAGGTTCGTTAGGATAGCCAGGGCACCCCTATGGTGAGGAACCATTTGAATGTATTCCCAGGGCACGTTTGGGAGAGGTAAGGCGCTCTTTGGGATTGTTAAAAGTAAACATTATTGTGCATAAAAAGTGCATAAACTCATTGACAGCTTGGACAGTCAGTTCCAAAGAACTGCCAAGTTGTCAAAGAACTATCAAAACTCATCAGAACTGTCAAAGCTGTCAACAGTTTTAACTCTGCTGGACTTAAATTTATTTTCAAAAAGCCTGGGATTCAAAAAGAATTGGTGCTTTATTTCATTCTTCCTGTTGACAGAAGCCTGAGGGCTTTCAGAATAGGATTTGTGCTGCAATGACTAATTTTACAAACTAACATTATCACAGTGTGGTGCCTGTTAAGTGAGTAGTTTGGTTGACAGCTCCAAGTGGTTATAGAATAGAAATATTTGTTTTCGTAAGAAATTAGTTGAAGTGATTTCTATGTATTGAATGATTTAACAATGAGTTTTTTTTTTGTTGAAAACAGTGATATAATCAATAGATACACAACTTTATTTTACATCAGCATGGCTCCTGAGGTTTGCCCATGGTGGATACTAGATGAGTTAGCATGGAGGGGGCAAGGGCAAAAGCTGATGGGTGAGGACATGGGTTAGGGGCTACAAAGGGCTCTGGAGATGTGGGGGGTGGCATAGGGGATATGAGGGTCCATGAGGTTGGATAGAGGGCATGTGTTAACATAGGGGGCATGAGGGGCCATGGAGGATGGGTAAAGGGCAGAGACTGGCATGGGTGGGGCATGGGGAGTATATGGAGGGGTGAGGTTGGAGGGCTGATTTTGTTTTAATCATTTTTTAAATTAAACTCAACAAAGTGCCGAAGCACAGAGGCAGGCCTTACCCCCAACCCTGCCTCCACACCCGGCAGCCTCTGCACTCGTTCCGGAGGTGACGGGCCCGACTTCTAATCTAGCCCCCTTACCCCAGAACAAAAGTCAGAACTACGGGCTGCCATTTTTTAAAGATTGGGTTTGCAGAGCTGGGAATTCTCCTGTCTCTGCGCATCTGACCCAGGAGTGAAAATCTGGGCCTTAGTTTTCTGGTGGGGGAAGGGGAAAAGAAGAAAGAGAATTTCAGTTTGAAGGCTCACTGTTAGGAAGGTCTGTATGAATTAAAAAATGTTTGACATAGTATGTACTTCCCCTGTTAATATTTGTAATCTGTTAACATACATATGAAAAGAAAATATGTCCATCCATATCATAATTAGAAATGTGAACTTGAAAATGAAATATCTGCAATGTTTTCTAAATACTGTACTCCAATTTGAATTTTCAGGTAAACCTGAAGAATTTCCACAAAAATCACTTGGCCAGGTATCTGTGGAGCACCAAGAACCACCTGTTCGCAATCACATGATCAACGGACAGAACAACACAGCTAAAGTAGGACCTTCAGCATCAAGGAAAAAAGACAGAAAGACATCACCAGAAAAACTGCTGGAGAAACAACCTGACAACAGGCATGGAAAGAGCACTTTGGAAAAGCCAACTAGTAAATCACATAGGGTGGAATCTTTGGAAAATCAAGGAGGCAGAGTGAAAGTCCTGCCGGATCTTGATGTGAAAAAACAGCATGGGCTACCACCACAGCATGCATTAGCGTATGGCAATCCTAAACAACTTAACAATGCTACTGCTAACCAGAACTCAAATGCTAACCCAACTGTTAAGAAGGATTTTACACCCAAGTGGAACAAACCTTCAGGTTTAAAAATTTCAGAAGCAACTTCAAAACATTCTATGGATGGCAAGGGCAGAACTGGAAGCTATAATGCACCAAGCTCCCCATCCAGTCCAGAGGAGACATTTGTGGGTAGAGCAAAAGCACTGATTATTGAGGTTGGTGAAACAAAAAGAGATTCAAATGCTTCACAATACGACAATGTTCCTGGGGTGGATCATGAATATGAAAATCGTGCTGAGGAGATGGCGGAAGACAGAGAGCATGGGGTAACGCAAAATAATGCTCTCGCTCGAGAAACCACGTTGAAAAATACCAGCCCTTCGAAGCTGTTGCCTGCTCCGTTATCAAGCAATGTCAGTGCAAATTCTCAAGCAAGACCTCCAAGGACTCATTCTGGATCAGTAAGCTCCAATCAAAGACCTTTAATAAAGCGGCAGCCTTCTTTGCCACCATCCTACACTAGCCCTCCTGGGTACCATGGTAGCCTCCCACAGTACTCACCCACCAGATCTAAAGACATGCCACAGTACAGTTACAATTTGCCTGGAGGTCGAACAAATCATGACAATAGGCCATATGGTACAAAGCAAGCACATTTGCCAGACTACCAAGAGAATAGAATGAACTACACTATTACCCGCCAATTTTCTAATTCTTCACAGGCATTCAGAACTGCGGCACAACCTTTAGACCACAGCGGACAATATGATTCAGTGAACACAACCAACTATATAAGGCATCCAGCTCCTTATGAAGGTACACAACTTCATTCACCAGAATACCAACAGCATTACACAAGAAGACAAGAGCAATATGAACAACACTGGAATCAGGAAACTGACATAAGGTACAGAAGAAATATGCAAGGATCACCCAGTTTTCGAAATGCACAGCACACTCCTGTCCCAGAGTTTAGCTACCAAAGTGTGGCTTCACCTGGCAGCAATATATATAATAGAACTTTGCCATATCCTGATCCACATGCGCAAACAAGATATCCAAATACTCCATTTGGTCCCCAATATTATGGAAAGCCTCAGACAGATAGAAGAGCCATCCCAGAATCAGTATTGCTTTGAAACACTGGCTGCCCCCTTTTTAAAAGTGATGTGAACAGTGTTAAAATAGAAAATCTCTGACTTTTAAAATATATCTGTATTTAAGAAGTCAAACAATAGAAAAGTTTGTAGCATAGTTTAAAATTTTGGGTGAGGTTTCTAATTTAGAAAATTTCCAAGCAAAGTAAGCTGGCAGTATTTCTCCAGTACATCTGGTTACCAGAATTTACAAAACTAAAGAAAGCCACCAACCAAAACTGAGCACCAGCCCCTTCATCTGAAGTTATTTGAGCATGTACTGGTGGTGATCTAGTGCCAACAAGCAGTGAGATTTGAACCCATTCGGACAGCAGATTGAAGCATGCATCAAGTGATGTTCTGCAAGGTTCCTGATCTCTAAGATTTTTGAGGGATTGACTTGCAATCTGTCGTCATCTTCTCACTATCCAGCTCAGTCCTGGAATTGTTAATGTGTAACCCTGACATGCAATTTTTAAAAAAATAGGTTTATTCAGCAATATTCGTTGCAGTTTTTTGGCCTCAAGTCCAAGAGTACGCTGAGAATTTCCCCATGTCACTTTTGTGATCTCATGTTTCATTATTTCCCTTGGGCCTGCCCAGGCAGTTAAATTGTCAGCAACAAAACTAATCATGTACTTTCTAACTATGCTTACACGGAAATGTTGAGTGCATGGAGACCAGTGCCATCACATTTGAGCTAAATTAATAGGGGGAAAAACATATACTACAGATGAAATACAACATAAAACCACACAAATTTTTGTAATGTTAGTGCACATTGATTTTCACATCACTTTTAATTGTGGCCAGGTGCATCATGGCAGATGATTTGTCCAAAATAAGTTTCATTGTAAAGTAAATTAATGTTTTACCCTTTGAATGTAAATTACACCCACATGCATTTGAATGCATTAACAGGAATTATTTTCCCTCCAGTATTTCTAAAACATTATTAAATGACAGGAACTATCCTGCTAGGTCAAACCATATGATTAACACATTCTCTTGTTTTTGATTGAAAGTTAAAATGATATCGATGGATTTCTGAGCTGCAATGAAGTGGGTTTTTGGACCAGTTTGCTTTGGATTCATGTCTGCAGGTTTTTGTTTCATTTTCTAATGATGCCCAACTAATTTCTGGAAATCTAGTTGTATCCCATAATGTAAATGTCATATTGATTTTTTAAAAAATGGTTTTAACTAGAAAGGTGCAGAAAATATAGGCTACAGATTGGGCCTACGTTTGCAGGCAGATTGGGTTGGGGTTTAAAATATTTCAGAGTAGGAAAACACTGAAAGAACATTTAAATTAACTAAACACTGATTCAAACATGATTATCAACTGACTGACTATGTATGTAAAACAACACTACTGTGTGTATATGTATATGTGTATGTATATATTATATACACAAATCAAATGTGGAAATTAAATTATCAGTTTATCACTTAGAGACATTCTGACCTGAATAAATTGAAAACATTCACTTCCTGCTCAACTTTTCGCTTGATGGAACAATCGCAGAAAAACCCAAGTAATAATGTTGAAATATGTAATTTTTTGTAATAATCCTTTAAGTCTTAATCATGAGTCTTTAAAACAGACACTGGCTGTATAGTATACTTAAATGAGATGGAGCAACTGAAACCTGCTATCTGAAATATATGTATCAGCATTGGTAAATACTGTAGAATTTATATATTCACGCTATTTTCCTAAGTAATCTGCAGCAGTTTTATAGCTGTGTATTCTATTTTAATGTGACTGTACCTTTTTAAAGTTACAAAAAATAATTTGAACAAGATTGGTTTCTTGTGTTTTACTATTAATGGAGTGTTTTTCTTTGACATCCATGGTAACATTCTTCTTTTGATTCTCATGGAAAACATGGGTGTTTCAAGGTAGCTCTGCATCCTGAGTTTAATATTACAGGTTATTTGACCAATTGCTTTAGTATTATGCTTCAGATCGCCACATAACTTGCATAAATAAATTCTAGCCTATGAGCCCTTAGATCTTTAACTCTTGTTATGTAGAACATAATTGAAGTTTTTGGAGTTATGAAATGAGTTGATTAGACTTCCTGAAGGCTTTTGATAAGGTTTGTGCAAATGATTATATTACCAAGAGTGAGAGCATTGGAATTGGAGGTAACCTTTTTGCATAGGTTGGTAATTGGTCAGAAGCTATGAGACCAGGATGGAAGATAAAGGGTTAATTCTCTAATTAACAGAATGTGACCTGAATATGCAGGGATCTGCACTGGGGCTTCTGCTTCTCCTGTATATTAATGATTTGGATAAAGGAACAGAGAGATGCATGTCTAAATTACGGATCGCTGGAGGAGATCAAACTACCTTCCCTTGATATTCAATGATGTTACCCCATCATTGACATATTGGGAGTTACCCAGAAACTCAACTGGACCAGCCATGTAAATACTGTGGCTACTTGAGCAAAGGTTGGATATTTTGCAGTGGGTGGCTTACCTTCTGATTCTCCACCACTTAAAGGGTGCAGGTCAGGAGCGTGATAGAATGAATACCCTCCACTTGCCTGGCTGCAGCAACACTTGAAGCTCAATACTATCAAAGATAATGGAGTCCACTTGGTCAGTGGTCCACTTGTTAACTTAAACTTGGCGAACTGTGGTTACAATATATGCTATCTGGAGGATTCATGCAATTCTCCAAAGCTTCTTGAATAGCACTTTCCAAACACGCAAGCTCCACCATTTGGAATGACAAAGGCAACAGATGACTAGGAACACTATCACTTCCAAGTCTCTCATCATCACGACTTGGAAACACATCACCATTTCTTCATAGGCCCTGGGTCAAAATCTTGAGAATTTCTGCCTGATAGTACTTTAGAGGTACCTTTATAGCATGGAATGCAACAGTTCAAGAAGACGACTCACCACCACTCTCTGGAGGGTAATTAGGCATTGGCAAGAAATTATAGCCTTGCTAGCAACACCCACATCCTCTCTTGCCTCTGAGACTCAAGATTGTGGTTTCAAGCCCCTGGACTAAAACACAAAAATCAAGACTGATACTCCAGTGCAGTCCTGTGGGACCCTTTCATTGTTGGTGCCATCTTTATAATGAGATGTTAAATCAAAGCCACACCTGCCCCCTTAGGTGACAGTAAAAGATTCTTTGGCACCATTTTGAAGAAGAGCAGAGGAGTTATCTCTGGTGTCCTGGCCACTATTTATCCCTTATTCAACAACACAAAAACAGATTATCTTATTATCACATTGCTATTTGTGGACGTTTGCTCTAAGCAAAAAAACAGCTGCTTTGTTTCCCACATTAAGACAGCAACTACATTTCAAATGTACTTCATTGGCTGTGAAGCACTTTGAAACATCCAGTGGTCATGAAAAGTACTATACAAATGCAAGCATGTCTTTCTTTCAAAATGAATTGTTAAAAATGGCCTACTCCTTTTCTCGAGTAAAATAGTATCACGATGAACGTGTTTCCTTTTGCAGGATTAACTGTTGTTGTCCTAGGCATATCATTGATTACAATCTTCCTGAAACTTGTTGCCTGTACACAAGGGCATGCCTCCAATTAATTTCCCATTAGGCAGGTGGTTACTTCCTATTAAAATTTACCATTACTAAATGTCAGTCTCAGTTCAAATGGTCAGAGGTCACCATCTTACTACACTTCTAATTATTTTAAGATATTAATGTTTGAGAATCATAACTATGACCGCAGTCAGAAGGTTGTGGATTCAAATCCCACTCCAGAGACTTAGGCATATAATCGAGACTAACCCATCAGAGGTGCTGTCTTCTGGATGAGACATTAAACTGTGGTTCTATATGCCTTCACAGATTTTTTTTTTCTTTATTCATTCACAGGATGTGGGCTTCACTAGCTGTGCCAGCATTTATTGCCCATCCCTAGTTGCCCTTGAGGAGCTGCCACCTTGAACCACTGCAGCCCATGTAGTGTAGGTACACCCACAGTGCTGTTAGAAGGGGTGTTGACCCAGTGACAGTGAAGGAATAACGACGTATTTCCAAGTCAGGATGGTGAGTGACTTGGAGGGGAACTTCCAGGTTATGGTGTTCCCGCCTATCTGCTGCCTTTGTCCCTCCAGATGATAGTTGTCATGGTTTTGGAAGGTGCTGTTGAAGGAGTCTGGTGAATTCCTTCTGTGCATCTTGTGGATGGCACACACTGCTGTTACTGTGCATCGGTGGTGGGGGGAGTGAATGTCTGTAAGTGGGGTGCCATTTGAGTGAGCTTTATTCCCCTGAACGGTGTGAAGTTTCTTGAGTGTTGTCGGAGCTACACTCGTTCAGACAAGTGGGAGTATTTCATCACACTCCTGACTTGTGCTTTGTAGATGGTGAATAGACTTTGGGAAGTCAGGTGGTGAGTTATTTATTGCAGGATTGCTAGCCTCTGACCTGCTCTTGTAGTTAGACTATTTATTAGGCTAGTCCAGTTCAGTTTCTGGTAAATGGTAACCCCTAGGCTGTTGATAATGGGGGATGTTAATGCCATTGAACGTCAAGGGGTGATGGTTAGATTCTCTCTTGTTGGAGATGGTCATTGTGTGGCACGAATGTTACTTGCCAGCCCAACCCTGGATATTGCCCAGGCCTTGCTGCATTTGGACATAGACTGAAGGATTCCATGGCATTATTCAAAGAAAAGCTGGTGAGCTCTTTTGGTGTCCTGGCAAACATTTATCCCACAAACAAAACTCAAGAACCATTGATTTGTACATTTATTTTTCTGCTGATTGTGGCAGCTCGTGCACAGATTGGCTTCTGTGTTTCCTGCATTATGACAGTATTGGTTAGAAAACACTTTGGGAGGCCTCAGGTTGAGAAAGGCGCTATATAAATGCAAGTCGTCTTTTCTATTTAACAAACAAGATAACATTGCAACTGGAAGACAAATCATTAGTATTACATTGGCTCATTTCAAAGCAATCTGATTAACTCTCTCCTTGCACCCACTCCACCAGGTGTCCATTCCAAAGTTGATCACTATAAAAAATTGCACGTCTTAAATTGTTCTTTTGCCTATCAAACACTCTTTTAAAATTATATTTCAAATTTCCCTTTGCATTCCTCTTAAATTCATCTTACTGATTTCCTTTCAGCCTAAATTTCTCCATTCTTTTCTCATAGTTTACTGACACCAGGGATCAGCCTCCTGGCTCTTCTCTACTCTGGACATTAAGCCTCTTTTATTTCTTGTTGCCTAGAACTGGCCTCTGTACTGCACATGTGGTGTGGCCAGAGTATTTCACAGTTTGATCACAATTTTCTGAGATCTATATTCTACTGTTTTGGCAATATAATTAAGAATTATTATTGAAGTTGTAAATTGCTGCTCTGTTGTTTGGAAAAATTTGAGTGTTGCCTCTCCTAAGATTTGAATGATGATAGCCTTGCCATATGGCCCATTTCAGTTCATCATTCCAGACAAAAGTCTTGCCACTGCAGCATCCAATAGGCTCTTAAATCTCTGAAAACGTTGGCACAGTATTGGCAGTAAAACACTGAATTGATATAGTGGAGGAATAAAGAATGAATTAAGAGGTTGTGCTCTTGCTGTTTCAAGTATTTGTCAGATCTATTACGCATTACATTGCACAGTTCTGATAACCAAACAATTATAGTATTATTATTGCTTGAGTTAGACAAGAAGTGAACGTGACTTGGAGTTAGGAAAGGGCAAGAAGTGGGTTTGGGTTCCTTTTAGAAGAAAGGAAATTTTAAGGTCTAACTGAATTTTGTGTATTCCCATTTAAATCTTACAAAATTGGTCTAAGAAAATTGCTCGCTATGGCAAAGGATTTAAATACCAGGACACTGGCTTCCCTGGTCACTCAGCCAGTAGTGAATAACTAAATCCTAACATTTATGCAATAGTTCTGATGTAGAAAAATGTCCCAGATCCCAACTTGGATATCTAATCCATGTTCCCAGCTGAACAGTGAAATTAGCACTGAAATGCACTCTTGGATCAGGTAGGGTATTTTCTAGAATCCTTGTTTTGATCATCCTGCAACCCCTACTGGAAGTATGCATGTATGGCCATTTTAAACTGCCAACGCTTTCCGCCCTTGAGTAAATAATGTTTGCTTGGAGAAGGCACTGGAATACACCCAGCTATCTTTCAAGGCTGCAGGGAGGAGTGAAGAGGAAATTGGTAATCTTTTTTTAAAAAGTGCAAGTTGATAATTAGGAAACCTACAATAAGAAGGAAAGTCAACTGGAGCCTTTTTGCCCAAATTGGCAAGGAGTAGTATAGTTGTACAATTAATTACCATTGAGGCAGATGATACCATATTTCTGAAGAGAGCATAGTGGTGCGTTGTTGGGTTTATTTCTGCAGCCAGTATTCAGGTAATTTGTAGTGAATGCAAAGATTGAGTGGATAAGTTTTATGATATGTTGATTTACAGGCTATATCACATGCTGTGCGTGCTCTTACACAGCATCGGAAGGTAGTAAAATAGGAACACTACTGAAACTTGGCTTAGGCTATAAACTGCCATACAGGTTTATTAAGTGATAAATAGATAAGTGAACCACAACACTGACCCAATATAGTTACAGGCTTAACTTTTTTCTCCTTAGATGATTGAAGGTAATAGTCATGTCTGCTGTGATAAACTTTAATGTGAATTGGATTGGCACGAGCTCCCTGCTGATGAACCTTGTATGGTAGTTTGCTGCTAATTTTCCAAAGTTTCTCTCCGGCCTGTGTTCATCTTTCTGATAGTTTCAGACAGACAACCCAGTTGGAATAAAACCAGCTGAGACATAATTTCTAAATCTGATTGAAGCAAAGGAAAATTAAAAATGTATCTCTTAGATACAAATAGAGCTACTAATCAAACACATCTTCAAACAAAACCCACAGGATGCTTTTATTTGAATTGAATGGCTTAGCCC
The DNA here is from genome assembly GCF_017639515.1 of Carcharodon carcharias. Taxonomy (NCBI): domain Eukaryota; kingdom Metazoa; phylum Chordata; class Chondrichthyes; order Lamniformes; family Lamnidae; genus Carcharodon; species Carcharodon carcharias. The sequence continues at coordinate 134,238,792 of NC_054479.1, forward strand.
TTCCCTCAGATACCTGGTGCAGATGTAACATCTGTTCTCGTTCTACTGTTTACCAAAACAAGTTGGACCATTTTCTTTGGGTTTGATTTTAATTCCTGACTCTAAGAAGCTAGCAACATGAGGAATTACGCACACAATTGCCTCTTTTTTTGTCATAAAGGGATTGGCCTATTGAGTTGGTTGAAAAAGGGACAGGTTTCTTCAGCTCCCTGGCTTTTTCCTCTTAAATATGCATTCTATCAAGCTGTTTAATTTTTTTGATTTTGCACCTTTACCTTTATTGTTCAGACTGAAGGGAAGGTTGACTTCAGATGCAGAACATAGGCATTCAACAAAGGGGACATCTCTTGTGAAATAATATACTAGAATTGAACTCCAAGGCTTGGGATAAAACCCTGAGACTCTTCAGCGTTCTCACCAGTTGGATCTAGGCCGACACTTCAGTACAGTCAAGAGGAAGTGCTGCATTGTTGGAAGTGCCTTCTTTTGGATGGGGCATTAAAATGTGGTCCTTCATAGGTGAACATAAAAAATCCACTATTTGAAGGGCATTAGCAGAGGTCCATTAGTACCCTGGCCAATGTTTATCCTTCAACTCACACTATAAACCATAATAATTGATGATTTATTTATTTTCTGTTTGTAGAATCTTGCTATCCATAAAATGCCTGCTGTTTTTGCCAATAGCAACTATAAACAGCCGTAAAGTGCTTTGAAATGTCCCGAAGACATGAAAGGCACTTTACAGTTGGAAGTTCTTCCTTTTGAATTATTTTACGGGTGAGGCAAAATAACAGTAATCTGAGGAGACCATTGACAAAAGCAGTACAGTATATATGTAACATTAAGGGATGACTTAACTAGGTTGGCTATGGGTACTTGAAGGGAACTTAGAAGGCCACCAAAACAGCCCATTCTGACTGGATTTCTAGATACCAGGAATATCAGGTAGGCCAAAATTTGTGGATTCTGTTACTAGCAAACAGTAACAAACAGCTGTTACTCAGGTAAAAGCAAAATATTGCGGATGCTGGAAATCTGAAACAAACAGAAAATGCTGGAAAAGCTCAGGTCTGACAGCATCTATGGAGAGAGAAACAAGAGTTGATGTTTCGAGTCTGTATGACCCTTCGGAGCTACAGATAAGTAGAAATGTGATGAAATTTATGCTGTTGAAGGTGGGTGTAGCAGGTGAAGCTAGATAGAAGGCCAGCGATATGTGGGAGCAAAGGAGAGAATGAAAAACGTTAATGGTAGTGGTAAGGGCTAAAAAAAAAGGCGCTGATAGTGACAAAGGTAAGAAAGCAGAATTTGATAATAGCAGAACAAGGGTAAGTACTCTGAAAAGAACACCATGAACAAGTAACAGATTGCCCTTGGGTGGGGGAGGGGGTGGTGGGGGGTAGTAAAAGATTGAAAATGGGATAAAAGGGGGGATAAAAGGATAAATCAATAAATAAAAATAAGCGGATAAAAAATAAAAATGAATTTTGAAAAAGGGGTAAAGATAGAGGAGAGTTTTCATGATCTGAAGTTGTTGAATTCAATTTAAGTCTGGAAGGCTGTAAAGTACCTCATCGGAAGATAAGGTGCTGTTCTTCCAGTTTAAGTTGGGCATCACTGGGACATTACAGCAGGCCAAGGACAGACATGTGGGCATGAGAGCAGGATGGTGTGTTGGAATGGCAAGTAACAGGAAGGTCTGGATCATGCGTGCTGACAGACCAATGGTGTTCTGCAAAGCGGTCACCCAGTCTGCATTTTGTCTCTCCAATGTAGAGGAGACCACATTGGGAGCAGCGAATGCCATAGATCAAATTGAAGGAGGTGCAAGTTAAGTGCTGCTTCACCTGAAAGGAGTGTTTGAGCAGGGAGGAGATAGAGGCAGGCATTGCACCTTCTGCGATTGCATTGGAAGGTGCCATGGGAAGGGATTGAAGTGTTGTGAGTGATGGAGGAGTGGACTAGGGTGCCCTGGAGAGAATGGTTGCTACAAAATGCTGACTCGGGGGGGGGGGCGGTTGGTGAGGGAGGGAATGAAAAGTGAGGACAAGGGGGATCCTTTCATGATTCTGGGAGGGAGAGGAAGCTGTGGCTCAGTGGGTAACATGCTCACCTTTGAGTCACAAGGTTGGAAGTTCAAGTCCCACTCCAGGTACCAGAAAAAAAAATAAGTCTGGCACTCCAAAGCAATATTGAGGGAGTGCTACACTCTCGGAGGTGCCATCTATAGGGTGAGATGTTAAATTGTGACCTCAACTGCCTGCTTGGGTGAATGCACAAGATTTTGTGGCACTATTTCAAAGACAAGCAGAGGAGGTATCTCTGTTGTCCTGGTCAATGTCAATCAACATCAACAAAAAAAAGCAGATTAACTGGTCATTATCACATTGCTGTTGGTGGTAGTTGGCTCTTCTGTTTCCTACATTGCAACAAGTACTTTAAATGTACTGCATTGGCTGTAAAAAGCTTTGAACTGGTCATGAAAGATGCTATATAGAAGCGAATCTTTTTTTCTCATTATAAATTCAGTGATAGCCTGATGTTGCATTTCAAGAAGGATGTGAAGACATTGAAGTAAGTGCAGAAAAAATTCATGAGCATGGTTCCAGGGATGAGAAACTTCTGTTATTTATGATAGATTAGAGAAGTTGGGGCTGTTATCCTTGGGGAAAAAAAGGGCTAAGAGGAGATTTGATAGAGGTATTCAAAATTCTGGGTCGGGACAGAGGAGGTAGGAAGAAACTGTTCCCACTTGTGAAAGGACTGCGAACAAGAGGGCACAGATTTAAAATAATTTGCAAAAGAAGCAAAAGCAATATGAGAATTTTTTCATGCAGCAAGGGGTTAAGGTCTGGAATGTACTGCCTGAGAGTGCGGTGAGGGCAGGTTCAACCACAGCATTCAATGTGGGAGGTGGTGGCATAGTGGTATTGTCAGTGGACTAGTAATCCAGAGACCGAGGGTAATGCTCCAACACCTGGGTTTAAATCCTGCTATGGCAGAAGAACTTGCATTCAATCAATAAAAATCTAGAATTAAAAGTCTAATGATGACCGTGGAACCATTAGCGATTGGCGTAAAAAGCTATCTGGTTCAGGAATGCCCTTTAGGGAAGGAAATTTGCTGTCCTTAGCTAGTCTGAACTACATGTGACTCCAGATCCAAGAGGCAGGTGCGGTCTCAGTTTAACATCTGCTATAGATGGCACATCTGAGAGTGTAGTGCTCCCTCAGTAATGCACAGGCACGTCAGCCTCCACACCACAGCAATGTGGTTGATTCTTAACTGCCCTCTGAAATAGCCTAGCAAGTCAATCAGTTGTATCAAACCGCTAGAAAGTCAATAAGGATTGAAACTGGATGGACCACCCAGCATTGACTTAAACACCAGAAACGACTCTGCAAAGTATTTCTTGCTAACATCTGCGTGCTTGTGCCAAATTTGAGAGAGCTGTCCCGAGGCATAGTCCAGCAGCAGCCTGACGTAGTCATTCTCACGGAATCATACCTTACAGATAATCTTCCAGACACCATCAACACCTACCAGCAGGACAGACCCAGCAGAGGTGGTGGCATAGTGGTATACAGGCGGGTGGGAGTTGCTTTGGGAGTCCTCAACATCAATTCCAGACCCCATGGAATCTAGAGGCATCAGGTGCTACCCAACCCCCCTCAGCTGATGAATCAGTACTCCTCCATGTTGAGCACCACTTGGGGGAAACACTGAAGGTGGCAAGGGCACAGAATGTACTCTGGTTGGGGGACTTCAATGTCCATCACTAACAGTGGCTCAGTAGCACCACTACTGACCAAGCTGTCTGAATCCAAAATGATATAGCTACCAGACTGGGTTTGTAGCAGGTGGTGACAGAACCAACAAGAGGGGAAAACATAACCTCATCCTCACCAATCTGCCTGCCGCAGATGCATCTGCCCAAGACCGCATCCTTGTGGAGACAAAGACCTGTCTTCACATTGAGGATGGCCTCCATCGCGCTGTGTGGGATAGATTTGGAACAGATCTAACAACTCAAGTCTGGCCTATCAGTAGCAGCAGAATTGTATTCAACCTTGACCTGTAACCTTATGGCCCGGCTTATTCCCCACTCTACCATTACCACCAAGCTAGGGGATCAACCCTGGTTCAATGAAGAATGTCAGAGGGTATGCCAGGAGCAGCACCAGGCATAGCTAAAAACAAGGTGTCAACCTGGTGAAGCTATAATACAGGATTACTTGGGTGCCAAACAGCATAAGCAGCAAGTGATAGTGCGAAGTGATTCCACAACCAACAGATCAGATCTAAGCTCTGCAATCCTTCCATATCCAGTCATGATTTGTGGTGGTCAATTAAACAACTCACTGGAGGAGGAGGCGACTCCAGAAATATCCCCTAACCTCAATGATGGGGAAGCCCAGCATTTTAGTGCAAAAGATAAGGCTGAAGCATTTGCAACAATCTTCAGCCAGAGGTCCTCCTCTGGAGGACCCCAGCCTCGTAGATGCCAGTCTTCAGCCAATTCAATTCACTCCATGTGATATCAAGAAATGGCTGAAAGCATCAGATACTGCAAATTCTGTGGGCCCTGACAATATTCCAGTAATAGTACTGAAGATCTGTTCTCCAGAACTTGCCGTGCCCCAAGCCAAGCTGTTCCAGTACAGCTACAACATTGGCATCTACCTGGCAATGTGGAAAATTGCCCAGATCTGTCCTGTACACACAAAACAGGACAAATTCAACACAGTCAATTATTGCCCCATCAGCCTACACTCAATCATCAGTAAAGTGATGGAGGGGGTCATCAACAGTGCTATCAAGTGGCACTTGCTTAGCAATAACCTGCTTACTGACGCTCAGTTTGGGTTCCGCCAGTGCCACTCAGCTCCTGACCTCATTACAGCCTTGGTTCAAACATGAAATCCAGAGGTGTGGTGAGAGTGACTGCCCTTGACATCAAAACAACATTTGACTGAATATGGCATCAAGGAGCCAATGGGAATGGTGCGGGGGTGGGGGGTTGCGGGGAACCTCTCTGCTGATTGGAGTCATATCTAGCACAAAGGAAGATGGTTGTGGTTGTTGAAAGTCAATCATTTCAGTTCCAGGACATCACTGCAGGAGTTCCCCAGGGTAGTGTCCTAGGCCCAACCATCTTCAGCTGCTTCATCAATGACCTTCCTTTCACCTTAAGGCCAGAAGTGGGGATGTTCACTGATAATCGCACAATGTTCAGCACCATTGCGAATCCTCAGATACTGAAGCAGTCCATGCCCAAATGCAGCAGGACCTGGACATTATCCAGGCTTGAGCTGACCAGAGCCAAGTAACATTTGTGCCACACAAGTGCCAGACCATCTCCAACAAGAGATAATCTAACCATGACCCCTCGACATTCAATGGCTTAGCACCACTGAATCACCCACTATCAACATCCTGGGGGTTACCATTGACCAGAAACTGAACTAGACCAGCCATATAAATACTGAGGCTAAAAGGACAGGTCAGAGGCTAGGAATTCTGTGTTGAGTAACTCACTTCCTGATCTTCCAAAGCCCGTCCACCATCAACAAGGCACAAGCCAGGAGTGTAATGGAACACTGTCCACTTGCCTTCATGAGAACAGCTCCAACAACACTCAAGAAGCTCAACACCATCCAGGGCAAAGCAGCCTGCTTGATTGACACCCCACGCACAAACATTCACTCTCTCTACCACTGACATACAACAGCAGCAGTGTGTACCCCCTACAAGATGCACTGCAGGAATTCACCAAAGGTCCTTAGACACCACCTTCCAAACCTATGACTGCTACAATCCAGAAGGACAAGGGCAGCAGATTCATGGGAATACTACCACCTATAAGTGCCCCTCCAAACCACGCTTGGAAATATATTGCTGTTCCTTCACTGTCGCTGGGTCTCCTGGAACTCCACCCCCCCCCCCACTAACAGCACTGTGGGTGTACCTACACCACATGGATGCAGCAGTTTTAGAAGGCAGCTCACCTCCACCTTCTCAAGGGCAATTAGGGATAGGCAATAAGTGCTGGACTAGACACTGATGCACACATCCCATGAATGATTTTTTTAAAATTCAGAAGGGAACCAGACAGTTACTAGAAAAGGAACAATGTGCATGGTTATGGGGAGAAGGCAGGAGATTGGCACTAAATAAATTGCCCATTCGGAGAGCTAATGCAGACATGATGGGCCGAATGGTCTCCTTTATGCTGTAAAATCTCTGGGCTTCAATACACCACACACAGGAAACCCTGAAGAATCCAAAAGATGACTTGAATGCAACCTTTATTGGCAGATGCCACTTAACGACCTTTTGTGTTCCCCGTTTATTACTAATCAAGGATGCGTGGTTTACAGACATGCCTTTTGGACTTAAGAATGTTGTTTTCATGTTCCAGCAACTGGAGGATTCAGTAATGGCAAGGGCTAAGAATTAGACTGATGATTGTTTGATATGTAATGTATCATCCATATCACTGCTATGGTTTGCTGGTTAAGCCAAGCAAGGTTGACAGTCAAGGTGAAAGAATGTGAGACCAGGAACCAGTGTTGAGCTTAGTTTATGGTATGGATGGCAGGATCCACAATTATTTGAGTTCAAAATAATATTGTGTAGGGCATATGACACAGAAATAGGCCATTCGGCAGCAATAGTAATGTAAGAAAAATGAAATATTGTTATTTGGTGGTTGTGCCTTTAAATCCAATCGCAGGGGAGACAATGGTGCAGTGGTATCATCTCTGGACTAGTAATCCAGAGACCGAGGGTAATGCTCTGGGGACCCGGGTTTGAATGTTGGAGTTTGAATTCAATAAAAAGTCTAATACTGACCATGAAACCATTGTCGATTGTTGTAAAAACCCACCTGGTTCACTAATGTCCTTTCGGGAAGGAAATCTGCTGTCCTTACCTGGTCTGGCCTACATGTGGCTCCAGACCCACAACAATGTGGTTGGCTCTTAAATGCCCTCTGAACAAGGGCAATTAGGGGTGGGCAATAAATGCTGGCCCAGCCAGTGAAGCCCACATCCCATGAATTAATAAATTTTTTAAAATATATAAGCTTAAATACCAGCTGTGGTTAAATTCCCTGATCAAGCAAACGTGATCAGTGCAAACGTGAAAACATTTGAACTGGTGTTCAAACTGTCAGCTTCCAGGGAGAAAGCAAGGCGTTTACAATACACACTGTGATTTATTCTGTTATGTGTACTGCAGCTAATTATCTTGAATGACAATTATTCGGGAAGAACATGTACATTCCCAAACTGAAAGGGATAGATTGGAGAGAATCTGTTTGGAACTTACGCAAGTTAAATCATGCTAATTCAGCTTTCACTGTGGTGAGAAATGTAACCATCAATCTCCAGATAAATTGTTACTTCAAAGCAGTAGGAATTTCATAGTGATTGTGACCTTTTATTATTTTCATTTTGAGGAGCTGGATAATGTAACTCCTGCTGTAGACAGGTGTATTATTTTTTTCCACTTGTTTGTCTTTCATTCAATAAATCCGCTTGATATTTGAAACCTAAAATAAGGTCTGATGTGATACTCTACCACTTCTCGAAGATAGAAGAATCCTGTGGAGGCAAAGGTTAATTTCAGCTGGAAAGATAATTTAGAAAGATTTTTCCATTTGTCATCCTGGGCATGATCTCGGGATAAGCTTTCAGTAACTAGGCTGGTGAGGAATCATAAGGGGATTGAGCCTCACCTATGAGTTTAATCTAAAATACAGAGGCCAGAAATCTCAAATAATAAGGGTAGGAAAGACCTGAAAAAATATTACTTGTAAACCAATACTCTATAGATTTCTTGGTATCTGTACTTTAGATATTGGCTACACAATTCTGCTATTCAATACTAGTCCTTGTAGCTCAGACCAAAAAACTATCCATTACGTTAAAACTATTGCACTAGGGTGGAATCGAAATATTGATGCTATTGTGTTTTAATGGTTACTGTTGTAAAAGTGGGGTAAAGGAAGAAAGGTTACTTATCAAAGCTGGTTTGAATTTTTTTTGAAATATTCTGCTCCTATGTCTTATGGTCTTATTAATATTTCCAATGCTTATCTTGGAAGTTAGGATAATTAAAAATCCTAGTCAACCGAGGACTACTGCAGGTACAGCATCGTAAACACAGGTATAACACAAGGGCAGAGAGCAAGAGGCCTTCTGCATGTCTTTATAAACATACGTACGTATAGAAAAAGAACCAGTTAAAGATGAAGGTTTGTAGCAAGGTGGTAGAAGTGTGGAACCCTCTCTCACAACAAAACTGTAGTTGCAAGCTCGATTAATAATTTAAAATCTGAGACTGATAGTTTTTGTGAGCCAAGGCCATAAAGCGCTATGGAGTCAAGCTGGATGCGTTGATTTAGGGCAATCAGATTGTCAGAACAGGTTTGAGGGGCTGAATGGCTTACTTCTGTGTTAATGGTCCCAACTGTTCCTGTGGTGTTTGGTAGACAGGCAGTGCGGGAATTGTACAGTTCTCAATAAATGTGTTAAGTTGTGCTGTCAGTTTAAATAATTTGTATTTCTTGAATATAAAGCTCTTGAATAGTGTCAGATGTTAGTAAGTTTGCCACAAGAATAATGAGAACAATATACTTTTATTGTATAAATGTGGTTATCTCAATCCCATCTTCTATCAGCTATATATTTTTGCTCTTCGTTTCCCATTTATTTTACTCATTGTTTGACAGCGTATACTTCAATGTTTGGTTCATTATAAGGCCATTCCCCCCTCAAATTGGGAGTGGAATTTCTAAACATCCGATTTCCATAAAATAAAATGTATTTAGACATCTAGAGGAACACAGGGGAAGATCAAACAGATAAAGAAAGTGTACGACAGGCACAAAGAACTAAGCACTGCAGATAGCCTAGACGAATATAGGAAGTGCAGGGATGAAGTAAAAAAGGAAATAAAGAAATCAAAGAGAGGGCATGAAAAAAGATTAGCAAGTAAAGTTAAAGATAACCCAAAGATGTTTTACCAATACATTAATGCTAAAAGGTTAGTTAAGGAAAAAGTGGGACCTATCAGAGAGGAAGATGGAAACTTGTGTGTAGATGCAGAGACTGTGGGAAGAGTTTTGAATGAATATTTTGTCTCCATGTTTACAAAGGAAAGGGAGGATATGGATATAGTAGTTCAGAAGGAACGCTGCGAGATATGGGACGGGATAGTCATAAAGAGAGAGGAAGTACTCGAAGGGTTGAAATCCTTGAAAGTTGATAAGTCACCAGGGCCAGATGGATTGTTTGCGAGGCTGCTGAAGAAAGTCAGGGAAGAGATAGCAGATGCTCTGAGGATGATTTTCCAATCTTCACTAGATACAGGGGAGGTACCGGAGGACAGGAGAAATGCAAACGTTGTTCCATTGTTTAAAAAGGGATCAAAAGAAATGCCAAACAATTATAGGCCAGTTAGTCTTACATCGGTGGTGAGCAAATTAGTAGAATAAATCCTGAGAGATAGGATTAACTGTCATGTGGAAAGACATGAACTAGTCAGGGATGGTCAGCATGGATTTGTTAAAGGAAGGTCCTGCCTCACAAATTTGATTGAATTCTTTGAGGAAGTGGCAAGAAGGGTTGATGAAGGTAGTGCAGTGGATGTTGTGTACATGGATTTTAGCAAGGCATTTGACAAGGTCCCACATGGCAGATTGGTCAGGAAAGTAAAAGCCCATGGGAATCAGGGTAGTGTGGCAAACTGGATAAAAGGTTGGCTTTGTAACAGGAAACAAGGGTAATGGTCGATGGATGCCCTTGCGAATGGGAAGTTGTCTCAAGTGGTGTTCCACAGGACTCCGTGTTGGGACCCTTGCTGTTTGTGTTATATATTAATGATTTGGATGTGAATGCGGGGGACACGATTGGGAAATTTGCAGATGACACAAAGATTGGCCGAGTAATGGATAGTGTAGAGGATAGCTATAATCTCCAAAACAATATACATGGGTTGGTGGAGTGGGCGGTAAAGTGGCTGATAGATTTTAACATGGAGAAATGTGAGGTCATACATTTAGGGAGGTCAAACAGTTACAGGGATTACACAATAAATGGGAATATCCTAAGAGGGGTAGATGAAGTGAGAGATCTTGGTGTACAAGTACACAGGTCCCTGAAGGCAGCAGTTCAAGTAGACAAGGTTGTAAAGAAGGCATATGGAACGCTCTCCTTCATTGGCAGAGGTATAGAACATAACAGTAAGGATATAATGTTGGAATTGTATAAAACACTGGTGAGGCCACAACTGGAGTATTGTGTGCAGTTCTGGTCACCACATTACAGGAAGGACGTAATAGCTCTGGAGAGAGTGCAGAGGAGGTTTACAAGAATGTTGCCAGGGTTAGAAAAGTGTAGCTACGAGGAGAGATTGGATAGGTTGGGTTTATTTTCTTTAGAACAAAGAAGGCTGAGAGGTGACTTGATTAAGGCGTACAAAATTATGAGGGGAATAGATAGAGTGGACAGGATAAAATTGTTTCCCTTGGTGGAGAATTCGAGAACCAGGGGACATAGATTCAAGATAAGTGGCAGAAGGTGTCAGGGGGACATGAGGAAGAACTTTTTTACGCAGAGGGTAGTGGGTGTCTGGAATTTGCTGCCCAAGTTGGTGGTAGAGGCAGAAACTCTAAACTCTTTGCAAAAGTACCTGGATCTGCACCTTAAGTGCTGTAAGCTGCAGGGCTATGGGCCAGGTGCTGGAAGGTGGGATTAGAAGGGGCACCTGGGTGTCCTCGTGCTGGCATGGGCAAGATGGGCCGAATGGCCTTCTTCTGTGCTGTAACTTTTTTATGGTTCTATCAACAAATCTTCGACTCATTTTGTACAACATCCTTCATTCTCGGGAGAAAAGTACATTTCTCTGAAACAGAAAATACTAACATTAGGATTGTTTTGAAGAAGTTGCCAATGATTCTCAGTGAAATGGATAATTATATTGTCCATTTAAAAAAAAAGGAACATCAGTTATCTTCTCAGTACTTTGCTATGCACACAGTTCATTGGAAGTCAAACTATTTCCCATTTTTAGATTTTTTTTAATTGCAATCAGAAATCTTTCCCTGTGGTGCTTAATTTTAGGTAAATTATTTAATAAAATTCTAATTGAAAACACCTGCGTTGGATAATTGATGCCAGTCAGCATGTGGTCTCTCATCCCACAGCAGTGAGAGCAAGTGCATGAAGCTGGTATGTATTTCAGCAATAAATAAAAATGAATGTGCTCTTCCCAAGTCACATAGTTATAATGCTCAACTAAATAGATTTTGGAGAATTCTTCCCCTCCATACAATGTTTTACCACATACACAGAGACCATTAATATGAATTTATGGAGTTAACAGGTCCATTTTTGGATAGATAGTGACACTTTTGTAAAGTTGAGACAAAGGCTTGATTGCTGCCAGGTAAAGGTGATAGAAACTAACCTGTTAATTCAGTCATAATAGTGGGGATAATACACGGACTGCAGTGAAGCGGTGAAGGATAAGATTGGACCTTTAGCTCTGCAGCTAAAAAAGTCAGATTTTGAAGCTTCTATTCAGTAGATATACTTCACTGCGCCCCAAAACACTTAGTAAATTTGATTTGCGCCAGAATATTAAACGAGTTACATTTCAGTTCTTTCCCTCCCACCTGACCACCAAATGGCAAACAAAACATCAACGGTTTGGTTGAATGTTTGTTCAAAAAGCTTTAACTCAAAAGGTGGGGCAGTCATGAATGCAGCAGTTTCCTCCTTTGCATATGCACCTCTTGTATTTCAATATTGGCTGATTAATAGCATGACGCTGAACATAGAAGTATTCCTGCTTGCTGCCACAGGACGGGAAGATATAGATTTAGTCATTACTCAGTTGCCAATCGCAGTAAGCAGCAAAGCCCCATACAGATGCTGCTGCTGCATTTCCCTCTGGAGAAGGTCAGATAAAAGCAGGGAATCCTAGTCACATTGTAAGTTATACTTTGGGGTGACTGACTAAAGGACATTTGTACAAATCCAAAACTTCCCATACTCTCCGCATCAAAGCCAGGGACCAAGTGGGGTGAAATACTACATGGGGAAATATTCTTTAAAAAAATCAATTAACTGATACTTCATAATCATGGTAAGAGCAATATGGAGCCAACAGAGAAGCAATCCTTTCAAAATGTTCAACTGAAGAGCATATGCTCAAACACAGAAGCTGAGACAAGTGGATGTATCTTTATTATAGTTTGTAAATGATGTTGATGCATGTTATTCATAGGCTACTTTAAAAAGAACAGGAAAAGGCAAAAACAGTTATTTTCCATTTACCATTTTGTTTTTCAGTGTGTGGAATTGAGCACAGGTGTTTGGAACAACAATAGCTACTTGCATATAAGAGCACCGTGTAACATGGTAAAACTTACCAAGGTGCTTCCCAGACATGTTACCAAACAAATTTTGACACTGAGCCACATAAGGTATGAGGGCACATGGTCAAAAGCTTGGTCAAAGAAGTAGATTTTAAGAAGTCTTAAGGGAGGAAAGGAGAGCTGGAGAGGTTTAGGGCAAGAATTCCAGGACTTAGTCAGGCAAATGAAGGCACAGCAGCGAATGTTGGAGTGATTATAATCAGGGTGCTGAAGAAGCCAAATTTGGAGGAGTGCAGATATTTTGGAGAGTTGTCGGGCTGGAGGAGATGGGTGTAATTCATTTACTCCAGGTATATCTGATGTGCGCCGGATCCCAGACCAAAGCGTGTACGCAGCTTCATGCCAATATATCGGGTTTAGATCACAAGAGATGTGTTGGACATGAGCTGCAATCTGATTCCAGGGGGATTTTTCTTTTGCTCCCACTTGCAAAGAGTAAGACCAAAAGGAGGTGAGAAATGAGCTGTTACAGTACCGGGGTCACTCATCATCCACATGGGTTGACTCAGCCATGGCTCAGTGGTAGCAAAAAGTTGAAGATTCAAACCCCACTTGAGCAGAAAATCTTGACTGACACTCCAGTGCAGCACTCCCTCAGTACTGCGCTATCAGAAGTCATAGAGTAATTATGGTACAGCAGAAGGCCATTTGGCCCATCGAGCCCACACGGGCTCTCTGGGGAGCAAGTCCCATTCCCCTGCTCTATCCTTGTTGCCATGCGAGTTTATTTCCCTCAAATGGCCTTTCAATTTCCTTTCCAAATCATTCATTTTCTCTGCTTCCATCAACCTCGTAGACAGTGAGTTCCAACTCACTCCAGAAAAAATATCTTTCTTCATATCCTTCTTCCACTTAACAACCATCGAAGTGTAGTCACTGTTGTAATATGGGAAATGCAGCAACTAATTTGTGCACAGCAAACTCCCACAAACAACAATATGACAAATGCCAAATAATCTGTTGTTTTAGTGATGTTGACTGAGGGATAAATATTGGCCAGGTCAATAAGGATAACTCCCCTCCTCTTCTTAAATGTACTACCATGGAACCTTTTACATCCAACTGAGAGGGCAGACAGGGATTCAGTTTAATATCACCTCCAACACAACAGCATTCCCTCAGTACAGAACTGGAAGAGCAACCTTAATTTTGGGGCTAAAATCCTGGAGTGGGACTTGAACCCACAAACTTCTGACTCAGAGGTGATAGTGCTACCCACTGAGCTACAGATAACACATGAGCCTGACCTCACAGAAGAGCTAAGGATTTTTTCCTGGTGTGTGAGGCAATCCATAGCTTCAATCAACATCACTAAAACAGATTATCTGCTCATTAGTTCATTGCTGTTTATGGAGCTTACTGTATGTAACTTGACTGCTGTGTCCCCTACATTACACTTCATATATAATTCATTGGCTTTAAACTGCTTTGGAACACCCTGAAGTCATGCAAGGTACTGTATAAAGGCAAATCTATCTTAAACTGAAATAAAAATACCCAGAAAAACTCAGCAGGTCTGGCAACATCTGCGGAGAGGAACACAGTAAACGTTTCGAGTCTGTGTGACTCTTCATCAGAACTAAGGAAAAATAGAAAAGAGGTGAAACATAAGCTGGTTTAAGGGGAGGTGGGACAGGTAGAATCTTAAATATTAAACTGCTTCATTGAAATTCTTGTGAGGGGCTTCAGCAAGGAAGCATGTCTATCTTAATCCTGGTTCCCTGATGAGGTACTCAGAGACTGGTCACTATAGGCTGGGGCATTCCATTCTTGCAACTGCTTCCCCACTTTGCCATAAAACCACCTTACAGCTACACAAGTTCCATAGCATGCCTAGCTGTTCTGAATTATGAAGACATTTAACACACCTTAAGCTCTAAACACCCCACCCCCATTTGAATTTTGCTGTTATTGAAGAAATTTGTGAAAGACAAAAATGCTCTTCACCTCTTTTCAGCACAGTCCCAGGGCCCTACCTCTAGGCTGAAATTAAAAACAGAAAATGTTGGAAATACTCAGCAAGTCTGGCAGTATCTCTGGAGAGAGGAACAGAGTTAATGTTTCAAGTCTGTATGACTTCTTCAGGAGAGTAATCATATGGACTCAAAATGTTAACTCTGTTTCTCGCTCCACAGATGGTGCCAGACCTGCTGAGTTTTTCCAGCATTTTCTGCTTTTATTTCAGATCTACAGCACCCACAGTATTTTGCCTTTATCTCTAGGCTGAAGCTGGTATCCAAGGAAATATGGTTCAACAATTGGGACTGGAACCTCCTTGTAACTTTCCATCAATACCTCTGAAGCCCTTGTTTGAGTACACCCACCACAATATTCCACTGGCTAGACCATTGTTATAGATGGTGCATACACCCACCACTGTATCTCACAGGCTAGACCATTGTTCAAGATGGAGCATTGAGAACACCAGATCCTTAGATGAACCTACCAATGAAATGGAATTCCTGAATATCCTCTGATATCTTTTGAATCTGCAGTATATGCTACTCATTCCTTGTAAGAGCAAAATCTGACATACCATTCTGATTGTTCTCCATTCTCCAGAACATGCTATAAATACCATGAGAACTCAAGGAACCTTGTGAAGTGCCCTGATATCAGTACAATATCTTAGTAGTCCCTAGGCTCACTACTATCCTTCTTCTTAATGATAGAAGCTACAACAGCCTTTTGGAGCACCTACAGGTTGTTTACCTCAGAATCCTATTCATCAGTCTCCAAAACATAGCAAATTGAAGCAGGACCCTACTTTTGGCCCTTCAAGCCTGCTCTGCCATTCAAAAGATCATGGCTGATCCTCTATCTCAACACCATACTCCCGCTCTCTCCCCAAACCCCTTGATGCCTTTAGAAATCTTTCCTTCTTAAATATATTCAGTGACCCGGCCTCCACAGCCCTCTACAGCAGAGAATTCTCTGAGTGAAGAAGTTCCTCCTCATCTCAGCCCGAAATATCCTGAGAATGTGACCCCTTGTTCTAGACCCCCCAGCCAGAGGAAACATCATCCCTGCATCGAGTCTGCGCACCCCCCCCCCACCCCCCTCTGTCAGAATGTTATACATTTCAATGAGAACTCCTTTCATTCTTCTAAACTCCAGTAAGCACAGGCCCAACCTCTCCTCACATGACAATCCTGCCATCCCAGGAATCTGCCTGGTGAATCTTCGCTGCACTGCCTCTATGGCAAGTATATCCTTTCTTGGGTAAGGAGACTAAAACTGCACACAATACTCCAGGTGTGGCATCACCAAGGTCCTGTAAAGCTGCAGAAAGACATTGTTGCTTCTGTTCTCTCGCAATGAAGGCCAACAAACCATTTCCCTTCTTAACCGCTTGCTGCACCTGCAGGCTTGCTTTCAGCGATTGGTGCACAAGGACCCCCGGGTCCCTTTGTACATCAACGTTTCCCAATCTATCACCATTTAAATAATACCCTGTCATTCTGTTACCCACGCTTAGCCGTGTCATACTGCATCTGCCATGTATTTGCCCACTCACTCAAACCTGTCTAAATCGCTTTGAAGCCTCTTAACATCCTCCTCACCACTCATGTTCCCACCAAGTTTCATGTCGTCAGTAAACTTGGAAATATTACATTTGGTTTCCTCATCCAAATCGTTGATACATATTGTGAATAGCTGGGGCCCAAGCACTGATCCCTGAGGCACCCCACTAGTCACTGCCTGCCACTCCGAAAATGCCAAAGCAAACCATTGTTCCCTGGCATTGTTCTCCATTCCCCAGTCACTGACAGCAGCTCTTACATCATTGAGAATAATCCTATAAACTAACTAAGTGTCGCTAGGTGACAGTTCCCATCAGATACAAACACTGCCAACTACCGTAATCAGTGTTATGCAACTCCAGTTGCATGTGCAGCAATCAATAATCCACTTCACAGTACGTTATGTAAAATATTCTGGAAGCATTGCCACATTTGAGACACAAAGGGAAATTAATGCAAGATATGAGGCAGTTGTCCGATTGCATTGTAATTCTGAGGACCTCTTCCTTTATATCCTCACTCGCAAAGGGTAAGACCAGAGCTAAATGGGAAATGAGCTGTTCACTTCAGTACAAGATGTTCTGTCACTTCCCTTAGCAGCTACTAGATGGTGCTGTTGATTTACCTTTGGAATAATTTGAAAATGGAGAAACTTGTAAAAGCTTTTGAAACTTTTTTCCAGTTTCAATTTAACAAGCTGTTACAACCTTTATCCAGGGAGAGAATTGTTGCAGAAAAAAATATAAAATTGCTCAAATTCCAAATTTAGTTAATATAATTGAAAACATTGCAAGATTACTAGATTCAGAAAGAAAATAATGTCCTTATCTAATGCCAGTCACAACTTCAGGACATCCCAAAGATCTTTACACCCAATCAAGTACTTTTGAAGTGTGGTCACTTGAAATGTAGGAAATGAGGTAGTCAATTTGTGCACAGCAACCTCCCACAACCACCAATTAAATAATTGACCAAATCATCTATTTTATGTGTTAGTTTAGGGATAAGTGTTGGCAAGGACATCGGGAGAGTATCTCTTTCTTTTTAGAAATACCACCATGAGATCATGTATGCCCACCTCAAAGGGCAGAGGGAACCTTGGTTTAACACCTTACCTGAAAGGGCATCTCCTATATTGCAGCAGTGCTTTGGTGCTGCACTGCAGCAGTGGATCTTTTGACATCTTACTCTATTATTGGATTGCCACTGAAAGCAAGAGAGCCAGTCGAGACAACTGAGCAGACAATTTCTTCAGATACCTCCAAAGGTTAGGTTAAATGGCTCTCACTGATGACACTTGTGCCAGGTCACCACAGTTGATTTCTCAATGTTGTGTAAGGGAACATGAGGTGTGAAGAGACCCATTCACTGTTTGTTAGGAGAAGAACTGATAAGCCTCATTCTCGAGATATTGCCTTTGCCTTTGCCACTGCTGGCCTGTACAAACCTTTGTGGTGTAGATAGGAGGAAAACCCTTAGAATGAAACGCTGATGTTGAAAGATAATATAAAGGACCACTTTGTGAGGTTCTGGAAGCATAACTGTGTTGGCCTTGCAATCAATTTGCCCATGGTGACAGCAGCTATTATCCACCATTAAAATGTAGTGCTTCTCATTGATTGGAAATAAAGCTACAAGAACACTAAACTTCAAATATGCAGAGGTGAATTTGGCTCAACAAGATATCATTAATCTTTCCCTGGTGTATCTAGATGTTTTCTTTTATCTGCATTTATGTTTGGGTTTGGACCAGTACACTTAAGATCCCTGACACACATTCCAAACTCTTTGTTTTGTTCCTTATTTCTTTCTTGCAGACAAACTACCTTTTTATTTTAATCAGGTTTGTGAGCCTGTTGTTTGTGTCTTCCTTGCTTCAGGTTTTATTCTCCATTAATTTCAATTATTTTGCTGTTATTTCAGAACGGTCTGTCTCACCGATATAGCAATCCAACTAACTACTTGAGTTATTTACTGTTCATTCCCATCTGGCCTATTAGAGTTTGGCATTCATTAAAAGAAAGCTGTGTGCTTATAGCATACCTTATCAATGTCTCTCAGAAATCTCCAATATTTCCTGGAACTCTCTCCCTAACAGCACTGTGGGTGT
Organism: Carcharodon carcharias; assembly: GCF_017639515.1. Taxonomy (NCBI): domain Eukaryota; kingdom Metazoa; phylum Chordata; class Chondrichthyes; order Lamniformes; family Lamnidae; genus Carcharodon; species Carcharodon carcharias. The sequence continues at coordinate 134,256,877 of NC_054479.1, forward strand.
ACCTACACCACATGGACTGCAGCGGTTTAAGAAAGCAACTCACCACCACCTTCTCGAGGGCAACTAGAGATGGGCAATAAATGCTGGCCCAGCCAGCGACGCCCACATCCCATGAATGATTTTTTTAAAAAATTCTGATATACTCTCCTCAGGCACTATCTTCTCTCTTGCAGAACTGCCATCATTGCAGTAACTCTGACAATGCAGCATTCCTTTGGCATGGCATTAGGATCATCAGCTTATTCTATGCACTTAAATCTTAGCGAGGGGCTTGTATCCTCAATGGCCTGATGCAGAAGTTTAAATACTATCAACTGAACCAAACTGACGCAGCAAGAAATATTGTATCATTACTAACAGTTACGTAAAGCTTTAGAAGTTGATCTCCAGGTCTTTCACTATCAGTCTGGACCTCCTCATTAATTGCTTTCATTTGATTATTTGCTGTTTTCTCAATGGGCTTCATGCTTCAGTTAATGGGGTAGACAGCTATAAATTATTCCATCCCTCTGTTGGTGTGGGTGGCAGGAGGTATCATAAAGATTCCAAATATTGTTTTTAAAATGCCCTATTTGGACTTATGGCACACAGAACACAGCTTCATTTGTTTCAAATACTCTTGCAATCTATCATGTCACTCTTGAGATTCACCAATTTTAATTGAACCCCCCCCCCCCCCCCCCCCCCCCCCACCACCCCCCTCCACCCGACCCCCACCCCACCCCATCAGCAGACTGTCTTCAGCTGTCTGGGCCCTATATTCTGGAATTCTCTCCCTAAATCTCTTCCTGCCTCGAAGATGTTCCTTAAAACCTGTTCCTTTGACAAAGCTTTGGCTACTCCCACTGCCCCACTGATTGCGCCTTATGTGGCTTGGCGTCTAATTTTGTTTCAGAATGTTCCTATGAAGCACCTAATGGAAGCACCTAGTGGAAGATGCTATATTCATGCAAGTTGTTACTCTTGTGACCACTGGGGCTCTGAAGTTGAAGTGCAGCGGGGTGAAACCTCCATTGACATTGCTGCACCTTTACTGGCTCAAGTAGGAAATGAAAAAATTGATTGTAGTAAATTATAGAAGTAAGATTGAAAGTCATGATAAATAGCGTGTGGCCAGATATTTCTGTATTGTATTTTCATGTATCCTTACAAAGGTGAGGCAAATAAAACTTTAAGAATTGGTTTTAGTGGCTTGTATCGCTGGACAAGCCAATGTTTCTACAGCAATGGTGAGAATTACAGGTAACTGGCTATACAATCAGGCTTGGAGACTGCTGGGAAATCTTGGAATAGTTACAAATTCCATCCTGTCTGATATTATAAGAATCTGTTCATCGCATCTTATAAGGAGATTGCGGGATCTCACAGAACACTGACTCGGATCCAATGAGTTCTTTTGTCTGGTGCACTACAAAACAATGTACCCAAATAAAATGGCAGTCTTCCCCTTCAGGGATTCAGGTGATATAATAATCCTCACGTTACACTTTTTTATTTTAATACATTTATTTCCTGTGAAGTTCATGGTGGGGAGGAACAATTCCCCTCGATCTAAATATTTGTGTTTGGATCTGTTGTTTGGTAAGCATTTGACAGCTGGTGGTGAATATGATATAAATTGGAAGATGGTGGCACAGTGGTAATGTCACTGGACTGGTAATCCAGAAGCCCGGGCAAATGCTCTGGGTGACAGGAGCTTAAATCCCACCACGGCAGCTGGTGGAATGTCAATCTCACTAATGGTGACCATGACAACTATTATTGTAAAACTGTTGTAAAAATCCATCCGGTTCACTAATGTCCTCGAGGGAAAGAAATACACACGAACATATGAATTAGGAGCAGGAGTAGACCACTGGACCCCTCGAGCCTGCTCCGCCATTCAATAAGATCATAACTGCTCTGATTGAGGCGTCAACTCCACATTTCCACCTACCCCTGATAACCTTTCACCCCTTTGCTTATCAAGGATCTATCTAGCTCTGCCTTAAAAATGTTCAAAAACTCTGCTTCCACCACATTTTGAGGAAGAGAGTTCCAAAGACTCTCCACCTTCTGACAGAAAAAATATTCTCCTCATCTCTGTCCTAAATGGGCGACCCCTTATTTTTAAACAGTGACCCCTAGTTTTAGATTCTCCCACAAGAGGAAACATCCTCTCCACATCCACCCTGTCAAGACCCCCCAGGATGTGACATGCTTCAATCAAGTTGCCTCTTACTCTTTCTAAACTCCAGCAGATACAAACCTAGCTTGTCCAACGTTCCCTCAGAAGACAATCCACCCATTCCAGGTCTTAGTCTGGCAAACCTTCTCTGAATTGCTTCCAATGCATTTACATCCTTCCTTAAATAAGGAAATCAATACTGTGCACAATACTCCAGATGTGGTCTCATCAATGCCCTGTATAACAGAAGCATAACCTCTCCATTTTTGTACTCAATTCCCTTCGTAACAATCAATAATATTCTAGGATCTTTCCTAATTACTTGCTGTACCTGCATACTAACCTTTTGTGATTCATGTGCCATGACACCCAGACACCTCCTTGTCTCAGAGCTCTGCAATCTCTCACCGTTGAGGTAATATGCTTTTTCCATTCTTCCTGTCAAAATGGGCAATTTCACATTTTTCCCACATTATACTTCATTTGCCAGATCTTTGCCCACTCACTTAACCTAACTATATCCCTTAGTAGCCTCCGTATGTCCTCTTCACAGCTTACTTTCCTACCTATTTTTCTATCATCAGCAAATTTAGCAACCATACCTTCTGTCCCTTCATTTATATAAAATGTAAAATGTTGAGGCCCCAGCACTGATCCCTGTGTCACACCATTCATTAAATCATGCCAATCAGAAAATGACCCATTTAGGCATATTCTCTGCTTCCTGTTAGCTAACCAATCTTCTATCCATGCCAATATGTTACCCCCTATATTATGAACTTTTGTTTTCCGCAAAAACATTTGACATGGCACTTTATCAAATGGCTTCTTGAATCCAAGCACAGCACATCCACTAGTAATCCTTTAGCCACAGCACATGTTACTTCCTTGAAGAACTCCAATAAATTGGCTAAACATGATTTCCCTTTGACAAAACAATGTTGACTCTGCCTGATTACCTTGAATTTATCTAAGTACCCTGCCCAGCTAACATATTTAATGATAGCTTCTAACATTTTCCCTATTGCAGATGTTCAACTAACTGGCCTGTAGTTTCCTGCTTTCTATCTCGCTCCCTTTTTGAATAAAGGAGTTACATTAGTTATTTTCCTATGTAATGAACCTTCCCCGAATCTAGGGAATTTTGGAAAATTAATACCAATTCATCAACTATCTCACTAGCCACTTCTTTTAAGACCCTAAGATGAAGTCCACCAGAACCTTGTGACCTGTCAACCCACAGTTCCAACAATTTGCTAAGTACCATTGCCCTGGTAATTTTCTTGTGTTCCTCCCTTCCTTCCAATTCCTGATTCACAGCTATTTCTGAATTGTTACTTGTAACATCTATTGTGAAGACCAATGCAAAATCCCTAAACTCACTTTCTGTAGGACCAATGCTCACTTTGTTAATTCTTCTTTTTAAAATATCTATTGAAACTCTTATTATTTGTCTTTATATTTCTAGCTAGCTTTCTCTTGTGCTCTAATTTCCCCCTCCTTATTAATCTTTTAGTCATTCTTTGCTGTTTTTTATATTCTATACAATCTTATGACCTGCCACCAATTTTTGCGCTATTATATACTTTTTCTTAACATCTGACACTACCTTTAAATTTTTTAGTTAAGCACAAATGGTGGGTCCTCCCCTTGGAATTTTTCTGTCTCATTGGAATGTATATATTCTGTGTATTCTGAAATATCTTTTTAAATATCTGCCACTGTATCTCTATTGACTTATCCCTTAACCTAAATTGCCAGTTCACTTTAGCTAACCCTGCTTTCCTGCCCTCATAATTGCCTTTATTCAAGCTTAAAATACTGGCCTTAGACCCATTCTTCTTTCCCTCAAACTGAATGTAAAATTCAATCATACTTTGATCACTGCTACCTAGGGGCACCTTCAATATGAGGCCATTAATTAATCCTATCTCGTTGCACAATACCAGGTCTAGTATAGCCTGCTCTCTGGTTGGCTTCAGAATATGTTGTTAGAACCTATTCCGAAAACATTCTATGAATTCCTCATCTAGGCTACTTTGCCCATCTGATTTTTCCAGTCTACATGTAGATTGAAACTCACCATGATAATCACTGTACCTTTCTGACAAGCTCCCATTATTTCTACTTTGATACCCCAGTGATTATCACGGTGGATATTGTTATGGCGCAGCCGATGGTAAATGCCGAGTTGTTCAAATCCCAAAGGGAAACTTGAAACAACTGCCAACTCTTACTTTGCAATTTGTATACATTTTGAGATGAGTGCCTTGAATTCAGTAGGAATAAGACCAACAACACTTAGAAGTTTTTACAAAACTGGATTAAACATTTATTGACAAGAAAAATGATTTTTAAGCACATACATATGTCTACAAATTACCACTATAATAACTTCAAAATCCCCTACTTAATCTGACTCCTAGTTACACTTTCATTAAGGCAACAGTAAGACATAGTGAGGAGAGCCAGGAGATCACTTTAGAAAAGTGAGGAGAGCCCGGAGTTCAGTTTAATACAGCAAGGAGAACCAGGCGTTCAGCTTAAAACAGTGAGGAGAGCCGGGAGTTCAGTTTAACACAGTGAGGAGAGCGGGAGTTCAATTTAAAACAACGAGGAGAGAGCCGGGAGTTCAGTTTAAAATAGTGAGGAGAGCGGGAGTTCAACTGAAAACAGCGAGGAGAGCCGGGAGTTCAGTTTAACACAGTGAGGACAGAGTCGGGAGTTCAGTTTAAAACAGCGAGGAGAGAGCCGGGAGTTCAGTTTAAAACAGCGAGGAGAGAGCCGGGAGTTCAGTTTAATACAGCGAGGAGAGAGCCGGGAGTTCAGTTTAATACAGAGAGGAGAGCTGGGACTTCAGCTTATAACAACGAGGAGAACCTAGAGTTCAGCACACGGAGAGCAGACCTATGTGTGATGGGCAGCGGCAGCAGGAGATAAAAATCAGCGACAGGGAGTCCCTTCAACCTGTTTTACTGGTCAGAGCTGAAGTGTGATGTCAAAGGAAAACAGTTAGGTGATTGGTGGGTATGTCTTCTGTGTTTTTTTGATTGGCCAAGTGGTTTAAGTCAGGAGATGTTATTACAGCTGAAGAGTATAGTTAAGAAATTCACTTTTACAATATTTAACATCCAAATTAATTAATTAATTAGAATAGAGATGGCTGGGCAGGTGATGTGTTGCAGCTGTAGTTTATGGGTCTTGGTGGACGTTGGTACGATCCACGGTGACCACTTCTGCAGCAAGTGTTGGTTGCCCGAGAAACTTTGGCTCAGATTTGATGAGCTGGAGTCCGAACTGCAGACACTGCGACACATCAGAGAGGGGGAGAGTTACCTGGACACTGTTTTAGGAGACTGTCACACACCTTAGATGAATTACATAAAATTTGGACTGTGGCCAGGGGCAGCAGGGTGTGACTGCAAGTGAGGCAGGTATGGGGATCCAGAATTTAGCTTTGGAGAAGCCTCAGCCAGTGCCTTTGTCCAATAGGTACGAGGTTCTTGGTCCCGGTGTGGATGAGGGCACAGACTGCAGGAAGGATGAGTGAACTGACCACAGCACCGTGGTACAGACCACCATTCAGGTGGGGGGAGAAAAGAGAAATGTAGCAATAACGGGATAGCATAATTAGGGGAATAGATACTGTTCTCTGCAGCAAAGACAGAGAATCCTGAAGGCTGTGTTGCCTACCTGGTGCCAAGGTTAATCAGAACTGGCGTGGTTGGACAACAATAAACTATGAATGCTAAATTTGCTTTAATATTAAGAGAAAAGGCTCCCCCACCCCCAAACTGTACATCCTTAGCTATAAATGTACTGCATGTGGTTGTGTAAGAACCGTGTAACAGGGCAAGAACTATACCAGCATCTAAAAATAATTGAACTTATATCAGTTTCCTAGCAAGGGCACTTAAATCTCCTCGTTTCCTATTCTCTTCTGCGCTGGAGAGGAATTTGAAGTAGGAGGGGAAGGATCCAGGTGTCGTGGTCCATGCAGGTACCAACAACATAGTTAGGACTAGGGAAGAGGTTCTACTGAGGGACTACGAACAGCCCAGGGCTAAATTAAAAAGAAGAACCACAAAGGTAATAATCTCCAGATTACTACCTGACCCACATGCAAATTGGCATATGGAAATAAGATTAGAGAGGTAAATGCATGGCTCAAAGATTGGTGTCAGAGAAATGGATTCTGATTCACGGGCACTGGCACCAGTACTGGGGAAGGAGAGAGCTGTTCTGTTGGGGCAGGCTTCATTTGAACCATGCTGGGACCGGTGTCCTAGTGAATCATATAACTTGGGTTGTAGATAGGACTTAAAACTAATTTGTGGGGTGTAGGTTTCAATTGAAGGGATGTTTAAAAAAATCAAAAAAGAAACAGCAGAGCAGAGGTGCAGGATAGTGAAGAGGTGAACGATAACCAAAAGTGTGACAGAAAGGGGTAGAAAATATAAGTAGAAGAGTGCAGCAGAGATTAGAACCAGAATGAGTAATAATGGTAAAAAGTCAAAGCTTAAGTCTCCATTTTTAACAAGATAGATGACAGCACAAAAGGAAATAAATGAATATGGCTTGATAGCTATTACCGAGACATGGTTGCATGGTGACCAAGACTGGGAACTCAATGTTCAATGGTATTCAACATTCCTGAAAAATAGGCAAAAAGGAAAAGGAGGTGGGGTAGCTTTGTTAACAAAGGAGGGTATCAGTGCAGTGGTGAGTAGTGATATAGGTGCAATAGATGGAGATGTGGAATCAGTTTGGGTGGAAATAAGGAATAGCAAGAGTAAAGAGTCATGGATGGGAGTCGTCTATAGGCCCCCAAAGAGTTGCCTCACTGTAGGACAAAGTATAAATAGGGAAATAATGGAGGCAGGGTGCTACAATTGTCATGGGTGATTTTAATCCGCATATTGACTGGACAAATCAGCTTGGCAGTGATAACATAGAAGACAAATTTGTAGAGTGTATCAGGGATTGTTTCTTAGAGTAATATGTTGCAGAACCTACCTAGGAACAGGCTATTTTAGATCCAGTAATGTGTAATGAGGTGGGATTAAGAAGAGATATAGTGGTATCCTCTGGGGGATAGCAAACACAATATAGTAGAATTTCAAATTCAGTTTGAGGGTGAGCAACTTGGGTCTCAAACCAGAGTCCTGAACTTAAATAAGGGCAATTACAGAGGTATGAAGAAAAAGTTGTCTAAAGCGGGCTGGGAAAATAGACTAAGGGGAAGATCAGTGGATGAACAAAGATAGACATTTAAGCAGATATTTCATAATGCTCAGCAATAAGTTATCCCAGTCAAAAAGATGGGCTCAATGAGCAGGATGAACCACCTATGATTTACAAAGGTGGTCAAGGAAAGTATCCAATCAAAAACTAAGGCATAAAACGTGGCAAAAACTAGTGGTAGGCCAGAGGATTGGGGATTTTTTTAGGAACCAGCAGCAGATGACTAAAAAACTAATGACGAGGGAGAAAATTGATCATGAAAGTAAATTGGCAAGAAATATAAAGACAAACAGCGAGAGCTTCTATGGGTACATAAAAAGAAAGAGAATGGCTAAAGTGAGCATGGGACCCTTGGAGGATGCGACTGGAAAGTTGATAACGGGGAACGGAGAAATGGCACCTAATTTAAACCAATATTTTGCATCGGTCTTCACGATGGAGGACACAATAACTGGGATTTTCCGGCCCCGTTGCAGAAGGAACTCGCCGCAGGCGAGGCAGCACCCCAGCCAGAAGGCCATTGACTTGCAGGGGGACTGGAAGATCTTGGCAGTTGGCGGGTGCAGATAACCCTGCCCTATAAATATCCCAAAGATATCAGATAAGCAAGGAGCTAATGGGAGGAAGGACCTTGTAACAGTCTCTATCACAAGGGACAAAAGTATTTGACAAACTAATGGGGCTAAAGGCAGACAGGTTGCCAGGACCTGATGGCCTGAATCCAAGGCTTTAAAGGAAATGGCTGCAGGGATAATGGAGGCATTGGCTGATATATTCCAGAACTCACTGGATTCCAGGAGAGATCCAGCAGATTGGGAAACCGCTAATGTGATGCCCCTGTTCAAGAAGGGAGGGAGACTATAGGCCAGTCAGCCCAACATCTGTAGTTAGGAAAATGCCTAAGTCCATTATTAAGAAAGAAAAAGCAGGACATTTAGAAAAGCTTTACACAATCAAACAGAGTCAACATGGTTTTGTGAAAGGGAAATGATGTTTGACAAATTTGCTAGAGTTCTTTGAGAATTTAACAAGCAGAATTGATAAAGAGGAACCAGTAGATGTAGTGTATTTGGATTTTCAAAAGGCATTTGATAAGGCGCCACGTAAAAGGTTATTGCACAAGATAGGAGCTCACGGTTTTGGGGGTTATGTATCAGCATGGACTGAGGATTGGTTTACGCACTGAAGGCGGAGAGTCGTGATTAATTGGTCTTTTTCAGATTGGAAAGACGTAACTAGTGGAGTTACAAGGATCAGTCCTAGAGCCTCAATTATTTACTATCTATTAATGACTTGGAGGAGGACACAAAGTGTAGTGTATCCAAATTTGCTGACGATACAAAAATAGGTGGGAGGGCATGTTATGGTGAGAACATTAGGAATCTGCAAGGGGATATAAATAGGTTGAGTGAATGCACAAAAACTTGGCAGGTAAGAGTTTAATGTAGGAAAGTGTGAAGTCATGCACTTTGGTAGGAAAAATCAAAAGGCAGACTATTATTTAAATGGAGAGAGACCCCAAAAAAGTGCAGCACAGAGAGATCTGGGTGTTCTTGTACATGAAACACAAAAAGTTAGCATGCAGCAAGTAATTAAGAAGGCAAATGGAATTTTGACCTGTATTGTTAGGGAATTGGAGTTTAAAAATAAGGAAGTCATGTTACAACTGGACAGGGTGTTGGTGAGGCCGCACCTGAAGTACTGTGTACAGTTTTTTGGTCCCCATAGTTAAGAAAGGATATTCTGGCATTGGAAGCAGTTCAGAAGAGATTCACTCGGCTGATTCCTGGGATGAAGGGGCTTCCTTATCAAGAACGGCTAAACAGGTTAGGCCTTTATTCATTAGAGTTTAGAAGAATGAGGGGTGATCTTATTGAAACATACAAGATTCTGAGGGGGGGTAGGGTTGACAGGGCAAATGTTGAGAAGATGTTTCCACTAGTGGGGGATTCTCAAACTAGGGGACATAGTTGCAGAATAAGGGGACACTCATTTAAAACTGAGATGCAAAGGAATTTCATCTCTCAGAGGGTAGTGAATGTATGGAATTCTCTACCCCAGAGAGTTGTGGAGGCTAGAGCACTGGAAGTATTTAAAGAAGAGGTAGATAGATTTTGAAATATCAGGGAGTTGAGGGCTATGAGGAGCTGGCACGAAAGAGGAGTTGAGGCCTGGGGCAGATCAGCCACAATCTTATTGAATGGCAGAGCAGGCTTGAGGGGCCGAATGGCCTACTCCTGTCCCTATTTCTTATGTTCTTATGTACGTAGATTTTAAAATACCCAGGCAAAGAAACATGATACCCTGACAATCCAACTCAAAGTGAGCTTCCTTAACTTCAGTTCTTTGTAGACAGCAGCTTGAGGCATAGATGCTGAAGACTTCTCACACTTGTTAGACCTTGAAATGCCTACCCACACACACAACCGTTGCTCCTTTATACATATTTTCCCCTTTGAATGCAAATTCCCATTGTTTCACTATGTCTTTGGATTTTACATTTCTGATTATAAAAATGTCTCATTGAACAAAGTTTTACCAGTAATCTTTGGGAAAAATAAACACAATAGATTTGTACACTCTGCCCTTTCCTTCTATGTGATTACTGTTAGAGGGACTGTACATCACTTCCACAAGTGACTTCTTGACTTTGCCATTCCTCATTTCTACCCAAACTGCTTCTATATCCCGATTTTTTGAACGAAGGTCATCCCTCTCTATTGTGTTTAATTAATAGAGCCAAACCTCCACCTTTTCTTAGCTTCTTGTCCTTCCTAAATGTCACACACCCTTGAATATTCAGGTCCCAATCTATGTCATCCCGTAGCCATGTCTCTGTAATGGCTATCAGATCGTACTTATTTATCTCTATTTGTACAATCAGGTTTATCTGTTTTATTTCGAATGCTATATGCATTCAGATACAAACCCTTAAGTTTTGTCCTTTATTTTTGTAACCTCTAGCCTTATCTGCTGATTTGCCATTAGATTTATGCTCTCTGTCCCTTCCTGTCACAGTCTATTTATTATTTCTCATATTAATACCTGCCTCTCTTGCCTTGTCTCTATTCTTTGACATACCACAACTTCCCAAACTTGCCCACCTCTATTTAGTTTAAAACCCACTCTACTTCCCTAGATATGCAGCTCACTAGAACATGATTCAAGTGTAGACCACCCCAACAGTACAGCCACCAACTTCCCCAATACTCATGCCAGCACCCAACGAACCAGAACCCATTTCTCCCACACCAGTCTTTGAGCCCCACATTCATCTCTCTAATCTTATTTGCCCTTTGCCAATTTTCCCATGGGTCAGGTAATAATCCAGAGATTATTACCTTTGAAGTTCTGCTTCTTAATTTGGTGCCTAGCTCCTCATACTGACTATGCAGAACCTCATTCCTTTTCCTGCCTATGTCATTGGTAGCTCCATGGACCAAGACTATGGATCCTCCCCATCCCACTGTAAGTTCCTTTGCAGCCCTGAGCAGGTATCCCAAACCTTAGCACCGGGCAGACAACACAGGCTTCTGGACTCTCGATCTTTGCTGCATAGAACAGTGTTAATCCCCCTCACTATTCTGTCTCCTACTACCGCTACATTCCTTTATGCTCCCCCCACTTGAGCGGCTTCCTGTACCATGATACCATGGTCAGTCTGCTCATCCACCTTACAGACCTCGCTTTCATCTGCAAGGTTGCAAGCACCTCAAACCTATTTGACACCTGCAAAGTTTGAGGCTCCTCCACTCCTGTCTGCTCAGTCCATTTACCTGCCTCACTCACAGTCACATCCTCCTGTCCCTCACCGCTGACCAAAACAGACAACCCTATTTTCAGAGGTGTGACTGTCTCCTGGAACAAAATGTCTAGGTATTTCTCCCCCTCCCTGATGTTGTGCAGTGTCTGCAGTTTGGCTTCCAGATCAAAAACCCTGATCCGGAATTTCTCCAGCTGCTTACACTTCCTGCAAATCTGCCAAACTTACCTGGTCTGGTCTACCTATGACTCCAGACCCAAGGCAATGCGGTTGACTCTTAACTACCCTCTAAAATGGTCTACCAAGCTACTCAGTTCAAGGGCAATTAGGGATGGGCAACAAATGCTGCCCTCGTCAGCGATGCCCACATCCCATGAAAGAATAAAGAAAACAATGGGTGGGATTAAATTTCACCAAGTTCCAATGTGCTGAGTCTGTTGAGAAATGGCACTCGTGCAGCTCACAAAGACATTCAGCTTCTCAGCTTTTTTCCCATTAAGCAAATATTATTTGTAAAATGTGTACACTTGGTAATTGGCAGTAACATGAATTGTGTATCTCAGTGAATTGAAGTCACTAGTGCAAGATTTGTTTGAGATAATAAGGCTGTAGAGCTAACCCTCAAGGTCACTGGTAAGTATCATGTTTGTTGTGTGGAATTGGGAAGATTATGAATAAAATATGGTTGAACAAACCTGTGATTTATGCAGTCCTGAAAAACCAAATCAACCCCTGTTTGTGCTCAGTTAGCAACACTACATTATCCTTGCTGACTGTGATCTGGAGCAAATCAGCTCTTGTTTCATTCTAGATTGTATCTAGTGACTTGACTGTATGCATGTAGATGTCAATTGAGAACTGGACAAGGCATGATTGTGACTCTCCATAATAATAAAGAACCTTTCACCACTTCAGGACCACCCAACGTGTTTTACTGCCAATTAAATACTTCCGAAAAATAGTTATGTGGTAATGTGGGAAACACAACAGCTACTTTGCACATGGCAAATCCCACAAAAAGCAATGTGCAATAATGCTCATGCCAACTGTTTTAATGATATTGGTTGAGGGATAAATATTGGTCAGGGCATCAGGGGTAGCTCCCCAGCTCTTCCGTTAGTTCCATGTGCTCTTTTATGTCCACCTGGGAGGACAGGCCAGACTTTGTTTTAACAGCACATCTAGAGAAAGAGATGGCCCATCACCCGCCCACCCGACAAAGCAGAGCTCCTTTAGTGGCGCACTGGGAGCTTTAGCCTGCATTATGGGCTCCAAGTCTCTGGAGTGCTGCTTGAACCCACAACTTTCCGACTCAGGTGAGTGTGCTACCAACTGAGTCAAGGCTGACACCGATATTCACTTAGTCTCACAAAGAAATACCACTTAGGTGCTGTGATGAAGCAAGACTGGTGGTTGTGAAACTTGCTAGATAATGGGTAGAGATGGGTTTTTATTAAATTTCAAACCAAATTTTAATCAGAATTTATAACAAAAGCTCCCTTATTGTTGGGAAACAAGATGCAATTGAAGCTCTGATTGTTGCTACTGCCTTCAATTTCCTTACATGTGCTGATACAGCACCGGCTTAAAGTCATGCATAGAAAGAGTCCAAAATGTTCCTTTAAGCCAGCAGTTCTTTCCATTAAAATACATGCAGAATACATAAACACCCAAGCAACTGTTCATTTAAATGCTTCTTTCCATTAACTGCCATGTATCATATTCAAGTTTTCGCTGTCCCATTGGAAGTGCCTGTCTTTGGCACGAGAGTGTCACCCACCATACGTTCTAAAGTGCACACTGGCCAGGGAGGGGGAGCGGAGGCAACATCAGGTTGGAGAGCAGAACCTTCAATGGGATGTAAGAATATCTTGTGGAAACTATTTGAAATGATTTATGAAATATGGACTGCAGCAAAACCATAATGAACAGTAAAACTGAATGACTGGGAAAAGTAATTCCTAACTGGTCAAGATGATTTATATGAAACTAAAATGTGCACAAGGTAAACTCTAAAGGTCAACAAGTATATCTCATATTTTTGCATAAACTGAATAAAAAAAACAATGACTTACAATGCCTCAATCCTTTTTTTTTATTACCTTTTAATAAGCTTCTCTAGCAGCAGATTTCAGTTGATCTGTGTAGGGGAAAAGACTGTAACATCCCTTTGTAGAGATTGGGTCAGCTTTCTGGCTTATGAAAATAAGCTTCATTCTGACGGGAAAATAAAAGCAAAATACTGCAGATGCTGGAAATCTGAAATATAAACAGAAGCTGCTGGAAAAACTCAGCAGGTCCAGCAGCATCCGTGGAGAGGGAAGCAGAGTTAACGTTTCTAGCCGGAAGACCCGTCTTCAGGACAGAAATCCTTTCAAAGAAGAGTCATAACGTTAACACTGTTTCTCTCTCCAGAGATGTTGCCAGATCTGCTGAGCTTTTGCAGCATTTTCAGTTTTTGTTGTAAGTGTTGCAGGTATTTAGTGAGGGATGGGGAGTCATCCAGTTAGAGGTGGGATCCTTGCTTCCATTTGGGAATGCCCTGAAATCTTGCTGTACATAGGGCCACTGCACTGGTTTTAGTTTATCAGGCTCATGTGGTGAGACATCAATTGGACACTCATTCTATTGGAAGTGGGAAGAGTTGAAAAAGAGAAGAAATATCAGATATTAAGTATTAGCAACATTCCATCCCAAGCAGGGAGTCACTAATCCAAACATGCCGTTGGTAAATGTTCTCAATGATGAGAGGGACACTGGCAATGAATGAACTCAAGTTCCTCCCAATGGAATCTCCCCTCACATGTTCTTGTGCTCATTTCAGTAATAGAGAACAGAAAAATTAAACCAGCACAGAAAAATTACCCTTGTGTTACCCTTCCTTCATCTTGCTCCATTTGGATGATCAATGACCCAAAGAGCGGAAAAAAATGTGGAACTCACTACTACATGGAATAGTTGAGGCAATTAGTCTAAATGCATTTGAGGGGAAGCTAAGTCAGTACATGAGGGACAAAGGACTAGAAGGATGTGTTGATGAGGTTGAATGAAGTAGGGTAGAAAGAGGTTCCTGTGGAGCATAATCTAGTTGGGCTGAATGGCCTGTTTCTGTGCTATACACTTGATGTAATGGAAGTTTACAAAGCTGTGCCCTTTTAGCTTTGATCTGTAGCTTTGCTCCTTGATTGGTCTCTACACAACCCAAATTTGGAATTAGCCACTCCCAAGCCATTCCTCTGTCAATGCTACTTTGATCCAAACGCTCTGGCCAATGTGACCACTTTTCAACTATATTCACCTCCACCCCGTTTGACCAGGGCAGACCAGGTGTCTCTTGGACATGCTGCCTCAGCTGTCTTTTGGACAACTTGGCACCAAATGAATAATGTTTCAAACCCCTGCTGATGAGGTTATGTGGAAGGGAGCAGTCTGTGTTTGTGCTGCCCATTCCTACTGTGGAATGACATGAAAAAAACAGCTCAAGATCAGCTCCATCTTCAGCTTTTGTCTGCAGAGGAACCATTATCTCCTCTCATCACTTCCCTAAAGTGATGTGCCTACAATCTGGAATTCTCGTAGCAAGTCAGGATTAAGTGCAAAAATAGGGGAAGTTAGAAAGAAACTTTCTTTTGGTAGTTATAGAACTTGAGTGTTGCTGAAAAAAGGGACATGCTGTCGCAGCTTTATGTCTTGCACTCACCAGAACAGATGCAAGAATGCCAAATTTCAAAGGAAGCAACAATTTATACTGCATGAGAAGAGGGTGCTGATTGGTTGGTGTGTCGACTCTGATTGGTCAAGCATTGCCATGGAGAAGCTTGCTTGAAGCTCCTTGTATTCATACACAGGAACCTGCCCTTGGTGACAAGAGGAACATATCCAGGCATCTTGCCTTTTTTTGAGTTAAAAAAATGCGTAGAGGACAGTAGTTCCCTGGTACATTCTCCAAGGCAACACCTCAACCAATCAGAGTCAACTTGCCAACCAGTCGACACCCTTTTCTTATGCAGTATCAATTATTGCTCCCTTTGAAATTTGGCACTCTTGCATCTGTCCTGATAAGTGCAAGGTGAAAGGCTTCAGCAGCATGTCTCTGGGAAAAGATCAGTAAAATAGGATGTAAATGATAGGTCCGAGCATAATTGCTTTCTGCCTTTATTTTCATAGATTGCATCGCGGATTAAACCTACATTGTGTTGTTGCTGCGATACTGGTCACTGGGGCTTTTAAAGGTGCTCAGTGCATGAAATCTTATCACTGGAAGGCACCACAGTCCATTCAAATAGGTGTGATCTGTTGCTTTCATGTGGATGTTTCTCCCCTTCTTTCCTTAAGTTGTTGACTGATGCTGGTATCTCGACAAGTGAACATTTTTCATGTGGGAACCTAAATGGTGAGCGTTGGACAACTTCATACAACTTTGGAGTGGATCATTTTGGGCCACACTTGATGGCAACACATGCACTTCACAGGAAGCTCGCTATCAGGGTCTGATCAGTGGATTGTGACTGTGACTTCGTAATTTCTCTGATGAAGTTTCACAGGATACTACAGGGCCACATACCCGCACTGGACTTGTAAGGCCCACCAGGGTGGGATGGAAGGCAGAAGGGGCATAAAGTTGGATGCCATGCCCATGGCAATGTTTCCGGTGTCTCGCCCCCACTCGCCTGCAGTGATTTTACCAGCGATGAGGGAGGCTTCGAGTGGCCTACTTTCGCATGAGCCAGTTGAGGCCCGTGATTGGCCAATTAATGGACGCTTAAGGGTCTCCTCCCACCGCTGCTCTCATTTTGCCCATAGCGAGTGTGTCCCGGCCACCACTGGCTGAGCATGGCGAAGGAGTACCTCCTTTCTGGACCCTTGTACCCATTGGAGGCCATTGCACCACCCCTCCCAACCAAGTATTGCCTCCCCATTTCCCCTTCCCCCCTGCCTGCCCTGAACCTCCAACCCCTTTGTCATGGTCTGCGAGCCTGGTCCCGGAGGGACTCCAGACTTAACTCATAGTCCAGCTCCATCGCAGCACCTGCCTGCAGTCCCAGGAGTGACCAGTACTCCAGCTGGCACTGCTGTGACAAGAGAACTGATGGCCATTTGATTGGCCAGCAGCTCCCAGAGGCCGTACTACCTCTCCAATGGGGACGCAAGGCCTGCCTGAAGCCAATCAACGGCGTGACGGCCATTAGATAGCTGCAGGGCGAGCTAGCCAAGTGGAGGTGGGGTCCCTCCTGACTTTTACCCTCGGGCAGGGTGCCCCTCACCCCACAGCATTAATTTCAGAACATGGAGTACCTGAAATAACGCTGGCATTAGCTCACTGTGAATTCTGAACTGATTATTGATTAGGCACTGGGTGAGATGCTATAATTTTTGTTCCATGCATAGCCATATCATAAAAGTATTGAGGCTGTGAATTAGATGAAGGTACTTGTGCTTCATGGCACCGACAACTGATCTCACTGCCTGCTTGATCTCCATCACTGTTACTTTCTCTGAAATCTTCCAACTAGTCTCTTTTATTCTCAGAGAGGACGGTTACCACATCAAGGAAAGGATATTGAGATCATTGATCTATCAGATCTGGTGCTGAGACGGTTGCAAGTATATCAGCCTCATTCCTGCTGGGTGTTAGAACTTTAT
The DNA here is from genome assembly GCF_017639515.1 of Carcharodon carcharias. NCBI lineage: Eukaryota > Metazoa > Chordata > Chondrichthyes > Lamniformes > Lamnidae > Carcharodon > Carcharodon carcharias. The sequence continues at coordinate 134,273,694 of NC_054479.1, forward strand.
TTTAAATGGCTTGTGCCAAGTTTAGTGTACACCGCCCTTGTTCAGAGCAGTTATATGGAAGGAAAGCATGTTGATAACAATGTAGATCAGGAAAGTAAGTTGACAGACACAGTCACAGCCACAAAGTCGTCCCTTAAATATTGTGCTTTCTAGGTGAAAGTTCCAGCATTTCACGCAAGAAACTCTTTACACCGTGTGCATCTTTAAGCAGGGGATTGTAGCAATTATTGCGAGTCATCTTTGAGACTCATTCTACTTCTCTTTCGAGGGTGTCTTGGAAACTCAGTGTTTCATTGCAATCTGTTGAGCTGCGTAGTCGTATTTAACATGGCAAGGTTTAAACATTTTGAATAAATATATATTCACGTTTATTGTTACAGAATCATTATTTTCCTGTTGTTGCACCGAGCGGGGGCGATGAAAAGGATCAACTTCCGGTCTGTGTTAAATTAACCGATTCTAGCCAGGGGCAGCAGCCAGGCTGTTAACACTTAACCTCATGAAATAGGGAGAAGAAAATCAACCAGGGCTGAATGGCCTCCTTCTGTGCTGCAAGATTCTATAACCAGGATCCCTGGCCTTCGTAAAGATATAGATATCCTGCTGGAAAATGCTTAACCTCCCATGTTTTTCTCATAGGCTCAAGTACCCCAACTGTCTAGGCACAGATGTGGAGAATTATATGGGGAAGCGGGGAGAGTCATGGGTAGGGTGCATGCAATGCTCTTTCTGAGCTGTGCAGGTGTACGGACACGCAGCAATCCAGAACTTGCCGTGCAGGGGTCAAACAGCCTTGCACAAGAAGTCATCCCTTTAAAACCTGAGGCATGTGTGGATGTGTGGTCATCCTTATGGGATAGCACAGTACAACAAACAGCGGGGGGCTTTGGGTGTGAGCGCCCATGGAATTGTACTCCTGCATAAAGCAGGAGGAAATTTAGGAGGAGGATGGAAAAGCAATGAACACCTTTGAAGTAAAGTAGATTTTAGAGTCTCAGATCCAGAAATTGAGGCGCTTTGAGTTTGGGCCTATGGTGTGATGGTGGGGGTGGGATGGGGCAGGGTCCTGGAATATAACAGGTCTGATAATGGGCCTCAGGCCTCATGTCCGTGGAACCTTCCTTCTGGTTAGTGTTATGTCATGCAGACACCTAGGACCCTAATTTAAATAAATTATTCGACACCTTAAATGTTCCTGATGTATGCTCCTGCCTCAATGCATCCAGTTTATCTAATATGGCAGAAGACTACACCTCTAGCCGGAAATTCGGGCACACTTCCTGTCCGCCATTCTGGAGGTTTGTTGGCTGTGTGGCCAAATTTCTAGGCCATTGAATATTTACAGTACAGATGGGTGTCATTCAGTCCATCATGTCCATCATTCAGTCCATCATGTCCATCATTCAGTCCATCATGCCTGTGCTCTCTGATTAACTTTGTGTCATTCTTCTGTCCGTATTCTTCAATTTTTTTATTTTTCAAATATTTATCCACTTCTCTTTTGAGACTGACGATGGATTTTACTTTCATCGTTGTTTCAATGATGAGAAACAACCCTCTCTTAATCTCCTAACCTCAATCCTTTGCTCTTTTATCAGTGATCCTAACCATCTGCCCTCTAGTTACTGACTCTCTGACCAGTGGAAATAACATTTCACAATTTACTTGGACAAAACCTCTTCAAGTATTGTCAGCTGAATTAGGTCTCTGTGTCCAAATGAAAGAGCCACAGCTTCCCTCATCTGTCCTTGTAAATAAAGACTTTTGCGTCTTATTCTTTTACTAGACATCTCTACTCCTCAGGTTTTTAACACTGAATCAACCCAAAATTTCTAAAAACTGATCTAATATCAAAGGCTTGCATCCTAATAAGATTAAACTGCAGTTTGAAAGAGAAGCAGAGAATGTCCAAGAATTAACCCTTTTTAATGGCTCACTTCTCGAGATACCTGCCACCTCTTGCCACAGATACTGTCTGTTCTTTTAAAATACTGAAAAAGTTAGCTACTTAATATAATTTTAAGAGTTTCTTTAATAAGTTTTAGCAGGCCCACACATATTCTATTTGAATCTCCACTGAGTGATTCGACACAGTAGACATGGTAGCACAGTAACCCAACATCACCCTTCCCAGGAGCAACTAGAGTGGACAATAAATACTAGTCTTGCCACTGATGCCCACAGCCTGTAAAAGAGGAAATAAAAAGGGAAGTTTTACCCTGGCTCGTTCCATGCTGCCACGACCTCTAGAACCTCTTTTTGATGGCTGTATCTTCAGCAAATTTACTGCAATGTTATGCAACAAAAACCATTGGGCTTCTGCTTTCACAGTGACATTGGAGAGGCAGTTACAGTATGTTTGAATATTGAATTGAAGGAATCAAACCCCAGTCATGTCCTATAGCATGTGCAGAAACACCTGAACGCTCGTGAATGTTTCCCCTTGACAGATACACTTTGTAAATACCCAGGGATATGGAGCGCCAATTTTGGTGACACAGTGAACCGTTGGCTTGTGGATTAACAATTGATGAATTCTTGATCCGGGAACCAGTTCTCATTCCATTTTAAATTCATCATGGTGCATGCCTTTACATAGCATCATATTGTGTTGAAACATCTCCAAGTATTCACACAATGAATTATTCTTAGTCTGCAGTGATGTTGGGTATGTGGACAAATGTGGTCATGTTGTGCCATGGCTCCACAGACAGCAATCACTGGATCCGGGAGGTGGATTTTGTTGTATTTTGTTGAGAGGGGAATATTGGTCAGGAATCAAGAAAAATCTCTCTGTGGCACCTAGTTTGCTTGCTTATGCCAAATGCTTCACAGCAAGCTCGCTGCCCGCCATCTTGAGCTGGGAATACATAAATACCATCAAATGTGGTGGAGACACGATAATAATATCATCTAGAGTGAACCATTCAGCATTGTGCACCTAACCGTGTAATTAATAAATGATACAAATACCACAATATAAAAAATGAGAAGTGCTAGTGATGTGCAACATGTCAGTCCATCAGTGTCTGTAAGAGGAAAGTCAGTTCAATTTGCATATTATCCTACATTCAACTCAATGGCATTTGTTCTGTACCTGAAACTTGAACTTATCATTTTCAGATGTGAAATGTTCTGCTCATGTTTTTTCTGACATTTCTTTATTTCGACATTTCTGACACATTTTGTTTCTTTCTTTATGTAGTACATTTACCATATTGTTGCTCATGTTTGGTCAGAAGTGACATATCCTTTAGCCATGATTGTGTTGACAGGCTGAGCAAGGTCATAGCACTGCGCTGAAGGGAGTGAGAAGAATAGTTGCTATAGTTCCTGTACACCATGTGTCACAATTGCAACAAACTCAGGGAATTTAATATGTCATAGTTGGCCCATTTAATAATTCTGATTTTAATTGTGATTTTCCTTTTAAGCAGTGATTAATTGGCATCATGCTCATTTTTACCTTGCATTAATTATATTGAGCTGCAATGATAACAAGGGAATGAATGTGTTGGCTGTCCCTTGATAGTTACATACACCAAGTTATTGTGCAGGAAGGACACACAATAGTTCCAAAAAGATCGAGTTATGCTTTCAGGAATGACCACTAATGCTGAACTCAGGTTATATTAGATCCTTAAAACCCGTCACAGCTTCTTTCCTGGTAGGTGAGAAAGTTGGGGCGGAGGTTGGGGGGAGGGATGGGTCCAAAGTGTGTGATTCTTTTCTTGAAATACATCATGATTGTTTTAAATCATTTTTTAATGTATTATATACAGAAACATTTTATGATCTATTTTTCTCCCTTGGAGAAGGGCCCTTCTTGAGGTTTGGTTCCAAGGACATCAGTCATCTTGTAACAGCTCATCTGAGTGGCTGTTCTTTATGTGTGAGCTTAACGTGTCAACAGGATATCCCATAGAAAGGTTATGGCACACATGAGGCCTTTCAACTCATCGTGTCTGTGCCGGCCATAAAGAGAGGAAATCGAGGCTAACCACTCAGTTTTAATCCCACTTTCCAGCACCGGTCCGTAGCCTTGCAGGTTACAGCACTTCAGATGCAGATCCAGGTATCTTTTAAATGAGTTGAGCTTTTCAGCCTCAATCACCAATTTAGGTAGTGAATTCCAGACACCAACCACCCTCTGGGTCAAAAATCTTTCCTCATGTCCCCTCTAATCCTTCTACCAATCACCTTAAATCTATGCCCCCTGGTAATTGACCTGTCAGAGGGGTCAATTAATGAATCCTGTCACAGGGGGAATCATAACTGAGCATGATCCTGTCCTTCTCCAACATCACCTAGCTGGAGACACTGGATAGCCAAAAGTAGAAATCTGGGCAATATCCCTTTTCCTTCAATCCAGAGTCACACAGGTCAATTGCCAAAACTCTACTGCAATCTCCCAAGTTGTGATGAGCTAGTTTAGCACAGACCAAGTATCTTTTCTTTTCATTCACAGGATGTGCACTTCCCTGGCTGGGCTAGTACTTATCACCCATCCCTAGTTGTCCTTGAGAAGATGGTGGTGAGCTGCATTCTTGAACCTCTGCAGTCCATGTAGTGTAGGTACACCCAGAGTGCTGTTAAGAAGGGAGTTCCACGATTTTGACCCAGCGACAATGTAGGAACAGTGATATATTTCCAAGTCAGGATGGTGAGTGACTTGGAGGGAAACTTCCAGGTGATGATGTTCCCATGTGCCTGCTGCCCTTGTCCTTCTAGATGGTAATGGTCGTGGGTTTGGAAGGTGCTGCCTAAGGAGCCTTGGTGAATTCCTGCAGTGCATCTTGTAGATGGTACACACTGTTGCTACTGTGCGTCGGTGGTGGAAGGAGTGAATGTTTGCGGATGGGGTGCCAATCGAGTGGGCTGCTTTGACCTGGACGGTGTCAAGCTTCTTGAAAGTTATGGGAGCTGCACTCATCCAGGCAAGTGGGGAGTATTCCATCACACTCCTGACTTGTGCTTTGTAGATGGTGGAGTCTTTGGGGAGTCAGGAGGTGAGTTACTCACTGCACAATTCCCAGCCTCTAACCTGCTCTTGAAGCCACAGTATTTATATGGCTAGTCCAGTTCTTGTCTATGTGGTTCAACAATGTTTATACTTTGGGGTCCATTCTTCCTTTTCTTCCTCATGTTTTTGTCCTCTTAATCTTATCTGTAGCTTGAACCTCTTTCCAGAAAATTACAGGGAGTGACCCTGATCCAGTTCAACCCCTGCTTATCAGACTAGCAGGTTGTGTGTGTGTGTATGATGTACGCTGCCTTATCTTGGCACTGCACACCTACCCAGACTGTGATTAGGACCTGCAGTCTTAACCTGCTTGGTGAACCATTGCTAGTAATTGTCTGTCTACGATTAGTTGTCTACTGCATTCGCTGCTCCCAATGCAGTCTCCTCTACATTGGAGAGACCAAACGCAGACTGGGTGACCGCTTTGCAGAACACCTTCGGTCTGTCAGCAAGCGTGACCCAGACCTCCCTGTCGCTTGCCATTTCAACACTCCACCCTGCTCTCATGCCCACATGTCCATCCTTGGCCTGCTGCATTGTTCCAGTGAAGCTCAACGCAAACTGGAGGAACAGCACCTCATCTTCCGGACTAGGCATTTTACAGCCTTCTGGATTTAACATTGAGTTCAACAACTTCAGATCATGAACTCTCTCCTCCATCCTGACCCCCTTTTTTCTATATTTTTAAAATATATTTTTCCCACCTACTTTTTATTATTTTAAAAATTTATTCCCATCTATTGTTCTATCCCCATCTTTTAGCCTATTTTGATCCTTTCCCCCCCACCCCACCCCCACAGGGCCATCTATCACTTGCTCATTCTGCTCTCTACCCTTAGTGTCACCATTAGCACATCCCTTAGCTAATATCACCACTGTCAACACCCCTTTGTCCTTTTGTCTATGACATCTTTGGCAATCTCTCCTTTGCCTCCACCTGTCATTGGCCCTCTATCCAGCTCTACCTGTCCCACCCCCCTCAACCAGCTTATATTTCACCACATTTCTATTTCTCTTTAGTTTTGATGACTAGTCATACGGACTCGAAACGTTAACTGTCTTCCTCTCCGCACATGCTGTCAGAGCTGCTGAGTTTTTCCAGCAGTTTTTTGTTTTTGTTCCAGGAATTATCTGGTCTGACTGGGGCCTCACCCCATGAGTGATTATGAGCTGAGCCTATTTAAGGATGCTTGGAACTATGAGCACCCATGAAGACTGGGGCCCACTGGGACATGGCCCACCAACCTGGTGAGGGGCCTCATCTCTGGCAGAAACTCTTGACATGGACACATATTTAACATGCCTCCAGTCACATATGCTGCAACAGAGTGTAAGGTTCCAGCTCCATTGCATGGCAGAAGTGTCCACCCACAAGAACAGCCTCATAAAGGTTGATCTGCATTTTACATAGCGTCTTTCATAATCTCAGGACTTCCCAAACCGCTTTACCGTGACTCAAGTCACCTTTTTTCCCCGGGTTGTTGTAACATAGGGAAAGGTAGCAGCCAATTTACAAACGCCAGTAACAAGATCCCACAAAGAGCAATCTGGTATCAAGAGATGGTTATTCTGGAGTTAAATATTGTTAAAAATATACACTCAGATAAGTGTTTGTTTCAAGTAGTGGGGAGGAAAGTCATTTTATGCATATGTCTGTTTATAGTCCATAAACTATGAGAACATAGGAACCAAGTGTCTGTGAGGGACACCAACAGTGGGATCAGCCCATGTTTGTTCATAGCAGCTGTCAGATTTGGGCAAGATTTCCCAATGGGACAATTTGCAGCAGTCCGAATACAGCCTGAAAACCGTGATTTTGTAACGGTGGAAGTGAATGGACCTGCTGCAGAAGCCGCTTGAGTTTTCTTCCATTAACAGGCTCGGTGCAGTTGGTAAAATGTAATTTGGCCAGAATGAATAGCTCAGACTCTTGTGTGTTTGAATGATGGGCCAAAAGATGGCAGACCAGTTAGTGTTTGCATTAATTTATTTCAAAACCGAATTCCAAAGAGGATTTATATGGAATTTCATGCAGACTAACATTTTTATGATATTGTAAATAAATCCAGAACGCTTGGATAAAGAACACTATTTTTTATTCTTTCACAGGATGTGGATATCACTGGCAAGGGCAGCATTTGGTGCACATCCCTAATTACCCATGAGGTGGTGCTGGTGAGCCACCTTCTTGAACCATTGTAGTCCATGTGGTGTCGGTACACCCACGGTGCTGTTAGGAAGGGAGTTCCAGGATTTTGACCCAGCAACAGTGAAGGTACAGCAATATAGTTATATTGTGAATTATATACCTGTGAAGAACGGATTGATATTTTCCCTAAAATATTGTCTCCTCTAGTCCTGAAGGGACCGAAGATCAGCTTAGTACCTTGAACAACTCTCTATTCCTTACCTGTGAGGTAGCTACATTATACCCCCAAACGGGAGAGCGGCAGCTGAGAATCACCCTGTCTGTACTCTCCCTAAAGGCCATGCCTTTGGTAATATATGGAGGAGAGCGGCAGCATTGAGAAGCTATCAGGACTGAAACTTATCCCAGTTTTGCTGAAGCCAATTATAGCACCTCAGCTGAGATCAAGCATAAGATCCAAACCTTCCTGATCTCTACAATGCCTTATATAATGTTTAATTGGATCAAACCCTTTTCATCTGGCAATCATTCTCTCTTCCTCTTCAGCCCAGTCCTCAAGGGGCAGGGAAATCTGGGCCAGCTTTTATAACAATATCAAAAACCCACGTGCACCTTTTTTGTGTCTGCGTACACTTTAATAAGACTCGTTAATGGCCTCTCTTGAATATTTATCCTCGGTTTCTTTTTCTCCAGCACTGAGAAAATTATAAATGAGGATTTCTGTTTGTTGTTTTAGATGCCGTGATGCTGTACCACTGCTTGGCGGGACAAGAAAGACCTTTGGGGAACTGGTGTTGGAATATTATTCATTATTTAATGCTAACTAATGTTAAGTTTTTCAGAAAAAATTTCTGATTTTTCTTAGAAATACGCCAAAGTTACAATATGAAATGAGGCCACTTGGCCCAACCAGTCTATCTCGGCTTTTAGCCGCTGCACAAGCAAACATTTTGAATCAGGTTTACCCCACCCCATTCCCACATTCTTAAATCCACGTCTCCAATCGAATCTTGAAAGCTTGCAATTTCTGCGCCATTCCTAACCCTCAAAATGAATGCTCAACCTCACAATATCGTGGGCATCAAGTTTATCTTGCCCTCCATTCTAAGTTTCACTGTGTCTATGACCCTTGTTCTAGACTTCTCAACTATTGGAAGCAAAAGACGGAATTTTCCAGCACCCCCCCCCCTGACCTGCGATGCAGCCAGTGAGCCATTGAAACCCCCTTTCACATCGGTGGGAACAGAAGATCCCGTTGGCATGAGGGGCTGGAAAATTCCAGCCGATGTTTCTATCCAAACTTCCATGTCTTTTCATAATTTGTGATGTCTAAAAGCAAAATACTGTGGATGGCTGGAAACCAGAAATCAAAACTGAAAATGCTGGAAATACTCAGCAGGTCTGGCATCATCTGTGGAAAGAGAAATAGAGCTAAGTGATTCTACAACCAAAATATCAGATCTAAGCTCTGCAGTCCTGTCACATCCACTTGTGAATGGTGGTGGACAATTAAACAACTCACTGGAGGAGGAGGCTCCACAAATATCCTTATCCTCAATGATGGGGGAGCCCAGTGCCTCACTGCAAAAGATGTGGCTGAAGCATTTGCAACAATCTTCAGCTGGAAATGCCGAGTGGATGATCCATCTCAGCCCCCTCCGAAGGTCCCCAGCATCACAGATGCCAGAATTCAGTCAATTTGATTCACTCCACATGTTATCATGAAAAGGCTGACGGTACTGGATACTGCAAAGGCTGTGGGCCCTGACAATATTCCGGCAATAGTACTGAAGACTTGTGCTCCAGAACTTGCCGCACCCCTAGCCAAGCTGTTCCAGTACAGCTACAACATGGCATCTACCCGGCTATGTGGAAAATTGTCCAGGTATGTCCTGTACACAAAAAGCAGGACAAATCCAACCCAGCCAATTACCGCCCCATTAGTCTACTCTCAATCATCTGTAAAAAGATGGAAGGGGTCATCAACAGTGCTATCAAGTGGCACCTGCTCACTGACGCTCAGTTTGGGCTTCACTAGGGCCACTCAGCTCCTGACCTCATTACAGCCTTGGCCCAAACATGGACAAAAAAGCTGACCTTTAGAGGGTGACATCAAGGCAGCATTTGACAGAGTTTGGCATCAAGGAGCCCTAGCAAAACTGGGGTCAATGGGAATCAGGGGGGAAACTCTCTGCTGGTTGGTGTCATACCTAGCACAAAGGAAGGTGGTTGTGGTTGTTGGAGATGAATCATCTCAGTTCCAAGACATCACTGCAGGAGTTCCCCAGGGTAATGTCTTAGGCCCAACCATCATCGACTGCTTCATCAGTGACCTTCCCTCCATCACAAGCTCAGAGGTGGGGATGTTTGCTGATGATTGCACCATGTTTAGCATCATTCACGGCTCCTCAGATACTGAAGCAGTCCATGTCCAAATGCAGCAAGACCTGGACAATATTCAGGCTTGGACTGACAATTGGCAAGTAACATTCATGCCACACAAGAGCCAGTAATGGCCATCACCAACAAGCGAGAATCTAATCATCTCCCTTTGACATTCAATGGATTACCATCTTTGAATCGCCCACTATTAATATTCTGGGCACTACCAATGGCCAGAAACTGAACTGGACTATCCATATAAATACTGTGGCTATAAGAGCAGGTCAGAGGCTAGGAATCCTGCAGCATGTAACTCACCTCCTGACTCCCTAAAGCCTGTCCACCATCTACAAGGCAGAGTCAGGAGTGCAATGGAATACTCTCTGCTTCCCTGGATGAGTGCAGCTCCAACTTGACACCATCCAGGACAAAGCAGCCCACTTGATTGGCACCCCACCAACAAACATTTACTCCTTCTACCTCCGACACACAGTAGCAGCAGTGTGCACCATCAACAAGGTGCACTGCAGGAATCACCAAGCCTCCACAGACAGCATCTTCCAAACCCATAGCCACCACTATCTTGAAGGACAAGGGCAACAGATAGATGGGAACACCAACAACTGGAAGTTCCCCTCCAAGTCGCTAACCATCCTGACTTGGAAATATATCGTCGTTCCTTCACTGTCGCTGGGTCAAAATCCTGGAACTCCCTCCCTAACAGCACTGTGGGTGTACCTACACCACATGGACTGCAGCGGTTCAAGAAGGCAGCTCACCACCACCTTCTCAAAGGCAACTTGGCATTAGATTGCACTGCACTTTGTATAGTATTTCCACACAGGAAAGACCAAACTTAATCACAGCCCAGGTCAGTTAAAAATTTCACTTGTGAAATGAACAGTCAATTATGCTAAACTGGCCCACTAATTAGTGTCAAATTCCATGATTACAGGGGCCCGAGCCACTTTCAACTCATTCCAATTGCATTAAATCTTCTTTAAAGTGTCTCCACTTAAATGTGCTGTTCTTCAAACATCTTGCCCGCCCACACTACAAGTAATTATTTTCAAAGATCGCTTTTACCTTTACATTCCTGTCTTCAATGTCTGTTCTATGTTTTGCTGTTAATGAATTAAAAGCTGCTCAAAAACAGGGCCAGAATTACATCTCATTGCTGCACTCTGCAATCCATTTTTCTTGGAACATGCCATTGTCCCTCCAGAGCTGTCCTTGGAAAATTGAAGTGTTTTTTGTGTGTGGTATTGAAGTGTGTGCGCGCTGTGAGCGGTTATAATCTAAGGAAAATCTTTGCTAAGCCTCTATCAAAATTCAGGTGCAAATTGGGGTCAAGTTCAAGCCTATGGGTGGGATTTCCCCATCGGCGAGTGGGGTGGGGGTGGGGCCTGCTCACCGACGCGTAGTGACATCAGGCCGAACTCCCGATGTCACCGCGCCCCATTTAAATTTTTCCCAGTAGGCAAGGGTGCAGCAAAATCAGCTGCGGGCCCGCCGACCAGTCAGTGGCCAATTGAGGCCGTTGACAGAGTCATTTAGCTAATTAATGGACCTGCCCGTCCAACCTTAAGGTTAGCGGGGAGGCTGGGAGCCCTGGTGGGCATTAGAAAAAACATCAAACCTTATCCACCAGCGGGATGAAGTTTCAAAAAATTTCACGATTATACATCTGATGGAAAGTCACGGACCCGACATGTTAACTTTGTTTCTCTCTCCACAGATGCTGCTGAATATTTCCAGCATTTCCAATTTTTATTTCATATTTCCATCCAGTATTTTGTTAAGGAAACGGTGCAGGTTGTTTCAAAGAGGAAAACACACTGACTGAATTTGCAGAGTTATTCCAAAAATTGACAACTGCACCCTTGGGTTCAGCTTTAAAACTGATGGAAGTAGACCATAAGGGGAGACGGTGGGGTAGTGGTAGTGTCACTGGACTAGTAATCCAGAGGGCCAAGCTAATGCTCTGGGGACATGGGTTCAAATTAATAGTTATGGAACTCTCAGTAATGGTGACCATGGGCAGGATTTTGCCCTTGGCTCAGCGGGGGTGGGTGGGAAGCTGACAGCCACCCGCAATCGGCTCCGCAGCGCGATTTCACGCGGGTGGGCCAACTGAGGCCCGCCCTGCGTGGATCGCGAGTGCTGCCTGTACGAGCGGAGGGGAGGGCCAGGGAAGGGGCAAGCGGCCTCCTGAGCAGCTCACGCATGCGCGAGAAAGAGCAACTTCAACCTTCCTGAGGCACGGATCTGCCTCGGGGAGATTGAAGCGCTGCTTAAAAAATTAATGAAGACAGTAAAAATTTAATAAAACGTGCCCCCCTCATGTGACTCTGCTACATGCGATGGGGCATGTTTTTAATTCCAAAATAAAGTTTTTATTTAATGTTTATTTGCTTTAGGACATCTCATCCCGCTCATGGATGAGGTTTCCTAAAAAATGTAAAGGCCGCTTGGCCTTTTTGCCTTCCTGCCAACCGTAAGGCTGGGTGGGTCAAGTAGATTTGAATTTAATTGGATTGTTAATGGCCTTACTAGGCCTTTTAATGAAGAGCAGGCATGTAGCCAACTCCTGCATGCACCCGCCGAACGAAACATCGCGCAATGAAGTCGGGACTCACGCCCGACTATCATCGCGCGTCGTTTTACACTTGGCATGATGGGCGCGTGCCTGAACGCCAAGCGTAATATTCTGCCCCATGAAACTATCAACCCCTCTGGGTCACTGGCTCACTTAGAGAGGGAAATCTGCTGTCCTTATCTGGCCTACGTGCGACTCCAGATCCACAGCAATGTGCATGACTCTTAACTGCCCTCTGAAACAGCCTAGCAAGGCAATGAGGGACGGGCAACGAACGCCTGGCCTTGTCAGCGATGCCCACATCCCATGACAGAATCAAGAAAAATAAAGCCATCTGGATCATGTGATCCAAAGCACAGTTTCCACTTTCCCCACCCCGCATCCACTCAGCACCCCTGCATTGACACGGCTCCGTCTGCTGCCAACACTGTGCACGTGCAGTTGTACCGTTTACTCCAATGACGTCATTGTGAGTGATGGAGCAGGTAGCGGCCAGGAAAACAAACTGCAATTAAATCTGCGGTGAGGGACTTAGCTTTCAGTTCTAGGCAAAGTTCGGTGCTCTGACGTGTTAACCCCAAGCTTCTACACAAAGTGCTGCAGGACCTGCTCATTCTGTCCGGCACCCGCCGTTTATAGGTCATCCTTCCTGCATTTTACCCTTTTCCCTGTTTCGTGGTTAAGCTTTACAGAGTCGCGCTGAGTTTGTTTTTTAATTTCGTGTTTTGCTAAATTTCAAAGGAAGTAAATCTGAGAAATCAGCCCAGATGTCACACTAATTGTGGAAAATTACATCAGGCAACTGGGGAGCTGATGCAGACTCTTAAAATAAATCTGCAAAAATGTTTCTGTTGTGAAATGCCACAGGGCGTTATGTTCTTGTAGCTGGTGGGACCACTGCGAGGAAGCTCATAACGCAGTCAGGTTTTTGCTGGTACTTTGTCTCCTGCAATTGACGCCATTGGTTTCTTGTGCATGCGCAGACAAGGGCACACGCACAGATGGGCCTCGGCGGCCATCTTGCTCGGCAGGAGACACAGTGCATTTATACAGCGCCATATGCATTTCTCAAGGGAGCCCCTCACATGCTTCACTCGTCAATGATTTAAGTTAAACAGAGGTAATGGGAGGACACAGGGGAATAAGGAAGGACATCTTTGAGGTGGGAGGGTTAGGTTTAGGAGGGAGGAAGTATACTCCCTCAAGCAGGGTATCAGAAATTCAGTGGCAGAGTCCACGATAAGAAATAATCATCAAAACAAAACACTGTGGATACTGGCAATCTGAAATAAAATCAGAAAATAGTATCTGTGGAGAGAGAGAAAAATGGAGTTTAATGTCTGTCTCTGTCTGCTTGTCCAGAGATGTTGCCTGACCTGTTAATGAAATAATCATACAAGGACTCTGGGCCTATCAATTCAAACTGATCATAAGTCCCCTTTTTATTCTGAACTCCCTCAGATTATTACAATAACCTTATACCCTTAACAATAGTCCATTAGAGATCCTGTCTCCTGAAAATACCTCCAATTTAGAGAAAGGGACAAACATGGCTTCTTTCTGAAGAGCCTCATGTTGGTTTATAAAATGGATGACCGTAGAGAGCCGCTTTCTGTGTCACAAGTGAGCAAAGCCCTAAGTTTATACCCAAACTCCAGAGAACTACTTCACCCCGCACTAGAATATCCAATAAAAAAGAGAATTATTCTGAAATAATTCCATATTAATTACTTTGTGCAGCTAATTTCTCGTGGCCCCTTGACTAACTGCACCTGGTTGGAGTTCAGAGTCGGTCGGCTTTCCAGTCGGTTATTGCATTAAAAAGCCTGAGCGGTGTTGATTTTCAATCTTGTGCTGTGAACTAACCAATCATTACTCCCCTATCCAATGCTCCATCTACCCATATCCACAATATATTTAGATTTTTAGGCAAACTGATGAACTTGAACATCCAACTTACAACTTAATTAACAATTAGAAAACTACAGAGGCATTTCACAGTGGTAATTGGAGATCAGCTTTTCTTCCATGAAGGTGGTTACTCGTGCAGGAGGAATTGTTCTACACTGACTGGCAGCCCCTCTTACCTCATCTAAATTGCTAAACTCTGATGGTGACTGGGATGGGCCATTTGATTGTGGGAGGCATCACAGTCCACCCCAATCTCCACTTTGGCACACTGTCCAGCAGGGAGGGTGGGCGTGCAATATATATGATGTATTTTTCTCTATCCCAAGTACAATTTTTTTTTATTCATTGGCTAGGTCAGCATTTATTGCCCATCCCTAATTGCCCTTGTTCAGAAGACATTTAAGAGTCAGCCACATTGCTGTGGGTCCGGAGTCACATGTAGGCCAGACCAGGTAAGGAGGGCAGATTTCCTTCCCTAAAGGGCATTAAGTGAACCAGATGGGCTTTTATGACAATTGGCATTCGTGGTCATCATCAGGCTTCTCATTCCAGATTTTTATTGAACTCAAATTTCACCATCTGCCATGGTGGGCTTCAAACCCAAGTCCCTGTGGCATTACCCTGGGTCTCTGAAATACCAGTCCAGTGACAATACCACCATGCCTCCCCCCAGCAAAAGTCAAGGACCAATCTTGCAACCCCAGCTGGAGTCAAGCACACTCACTTTTCAGAGGTTTTGACAACACCATTTTACTTTCTCAGTGACATTGTGTTGTCCAAATTAAGATTGTGATGATCAACAGTTGCAAAGTTTTATTCATCGCTTCACGACTGCACTAGTGTCACTTGTGGACCAGAAGCAGTTGATAGCTGCTTCTATCTCCTTCCTCTCTTCTAGCTGGGCTGGAAGTCATCCCAGAGTCCTGATTACCATTAGTCAGGGCCTGAGTGCTTACATGGACAGGAGTCTTCTAGAGATTTCTTTTCCCTTAATTGTCCTGGATTTTTAATATGGCATTTTGGCTCTCCCAGGAGATTATGTGGAGTGGAGGGTGAATTGAAGCTATCATAGTATGTGGATCAAGTTGGAATGGACTAATGTGTCTTTTCCTGTCTGTTACTAGTTGCATGTTCTTCACCTGTCCTAACTGCAACAAATAAAACCACTTGCTCAGAGAAGGTGAGGCTGGGAACCTCGGTACAAACTGACTGAACCCATGGTGAGCAGCATGAAGCTGTGCAAGTGAGAAATTGAATATTGCTGAAAAGAGAGACATGTTGCTGAAGTTTTTCATCTTGCACTCATTAGGACAAACCCAAGAATGCCAAATTTCAAATGATCGCAGCCATTTATACTACGGGAGAAAAGGATGCTGACTGGTTGTCTGATTAGCAGAGGCATTGCCATGGAGAAAGCAACAGAGGGACTATAGGCTACTTCTTCTTGTGTTCCAAAGAAGAGTCTGTTCCTCTCTCCACAGTTGCTGCCAGACCTGCTGAGTTTTTCCAGCAATTTCTGTTTTTATTTCAGATCTCCAGCATCTGCAGCATTTTGCTTTTATTGACGATGGGGATATTTGTGGAGCCTCCTCCTTCTCCATTGAGTTGTTTAATTGTCACCACCATTCTTGACTGGATGTGACAGGAGTGCAAAGCTTAGATATGATGCCTTGGTTGTGGGATCGCTTGGCTCTGTCCATTGCGTGTTGCTACCACTGCTTGGCATTCAATTCATCCTGTGTTGTACCTTCACCAGGTTGTCGCCTCATTTTTAGGTGCTGCTCCTGGCATGCCTTCCTGATTCTTCATTGAAGCAGGGTTGATGGTAATAGCAGAGTGGGCGATAGGCAGGGCCATGAGGTTACAGATTGTGGTTGAGTACAATTCTGCTGCTGCTGATGGCCCACAGCACCTCATGGATGCCCAGTTTTGTGTTACTAGATCTATTCAAAATCTGTCCCATTTGGTCACAGTGATAGTGCCACACAACACGATGGAGAGTATCCTCAATGTGAAGACAAAACTTTATCTCCACAAGAACAGTGTGGCGATCATTCCTACTGATACTGTCATGGACAGATGCCTCTGTGACAGGTAGATTGGTGATGATGAGGTCAAGTTGGTTTTTTCCCTCTTGTTGGTTCCCTCACCAGACCCAGTCTAACAGCTATATCATTTAGGATTCAGCCAGTAGTGGTGCTACCGAGCCACCCTTGGTGATAGACATTGAAGTGCCCCACCCAGAGTACATTCTGTGCCCTTGCCACCCTCAGTGCTTCTGTTCAAGATGGAGGAGTACTGATTCATCAGCTGAGAGGTGGGTGGAAACCAGCAAGAGGTTTCCCTGCCCATGTTTGACCTGATGCCATGAGACTTTGTGAGGACCTCCCAGGGCAACTTCCCCCTGACTGTATACCACTGTGCTGCCATCTCTGGGATGGTGGCATCTGGGACAAAGTCATACTCATGGAATTATACCATACAGGCAATGTCAGGCTTGATCAGTCTTTGGGACAGCTCTCCCAATTTTGGCACAAGCCCCCAGTTTGGAGGATTTTGCATGGGCAACCGGGCTGAGTTTGTTATTAATGGTTCTGGTATCTAGGTCTATGCCAGGTGGTCCAGTAGTTGAAATTTTTGTAGCAGCTTGATACAACTGAGTTGAACTGCAGCCATTTCAGAGAGCAATTAAGAGTCAACTGCATTGACTCACATGTAGGCCAGGCCGCAGATTTCCTTCCCTAAAGGGCATTAGAGGTCACTCGACAATAGTTTCATGGTCACTATTACTGAGACAATCTTTCAATTGCAGATTTATTAATTTATTAACCAGCTGCCATGGTGGGCTTTGAACATGTGTCCTATTGGGCATTAGCCTGGGTGTCTGGATTACTGGACCAATGACATTGCCACTAGCCACCATCTCCCCCTGGACTTGCCAGCCAATCAGCACTCTTTTCTCCTGTAGTATAACCAAGCAATTGTTTTTATGGGAAACTAGAGATGGAACTGTTAACCTAGGACTGTGGCCCATAACACATGGTTTAGTAAAGCTGAGATCAGTCATTAACAAACTGCTGAAATCCAAACTACCAGGACATGGCAGGGAGCTATTACCATCTAATCAAGGCTTTTATAGAATAAAAGGTTAACAAGGTCACTCTCCCCTCCTCTACATATGAATGAATGAACAATGCTCAACTACTGTGCTCATATCCCAGTGGCAGGTTCCTGAAGGGAAATATCATCGGGATCACTTCCCCCAGTAGCCTCCACTCCCATCTGCTGTCCATAATGGCACAATTTACAATCTAGCCTGGCTTCTGATGATCATTGACCTGAAACATTAACTCTGTCTCTCCGTGCATACTGCCCGACTTGCTGAGCATTCTAGCATTTTCTATTTTCAATGAACTAGCATTGTCGATAGCCATGCTCCATAGGGACCCGCACATAAACCTTTTGGGTGTGTTACATCAGTCAAATCGAGTACAATAAATAATTTTGTCCTAGCAGAGCATCCCAGATGCACATTTGGAAAATCAGCCCTAAGATCCTACGAGTGAAACTGTGTGAATCAAATTGAGTCACAGTGACTCTACTGCAATAGTACATAGCTGGCTGTAAAGTCCATCCGGGACATCCTGAGGCAGTGAAAAGGGCTGTAGAAATGCCTTTTAGTACTTGTCTTTTTGATAAAATAAAGAATGAGCATCACTCTTAGACAAAGGGGCTTTTTCCCCCACTCCCTTTCTTGGCCCTCCATGTGCCACACAATCTGTACCAAGAAAGGCGGCTAGGCAAGTGCACCTGGGCCCTCACTAATGATATTTTGAGACTGGATGTTGGGAGTTGTTTGAGAGCCTGGTTAAAGATAACTCTCAGCAACAACCTACAAGTTTTTATTCATTTTCTCTCCTATCCTTTTCAACCTTGTCATTGTTCAGCACTGTGGCCACATCGAGAAGCTTTGGATAAGATCTGTTGTAAATTGACTTCTCACTGATGAAACCTCGTCACGTTGTCCTTCTTGGCCTGACCTGCCTTGTAGTCCTGTTCTGGGCTTCTGCTTCTATAACTATTTAATACTTTATTCTCTACGTTATAACATTACTAATAAACAATAAGGAGTTCAGGAGAAACCTCTTCACCCAGAAGCTGGTTGGAATGCGAATCTCGCTATCACAAGGAGTCAGTGAGGAAAATAGCACAGTTGCATTTAAGGAGCACCGAGATAAGTGCATCACCAATAAAAGGGTAGAAGGGTTAGATGGGATAGGGTGGGAGGAGGTTTGTGTGGAACATGAGAATAGACCAGTTGGACCTGATAGAAATTACAGCACAGAAATAGGCTATGTACCAGTAACTGCAATTCTAGAAATACTTCATTGGCTGTAAAATGCTTTGGAATGTCCTGCGGTTGTGAAAGGTACCAAATAAATGCTAGTTATCTCCCTTATACGTCACATTGCTGTTCTCCCTTAAACATTTCTTCCATACCAGCTTTTAGATCTTTAAGATTCATAGATACAGAGCGTACCATAATAACGGGACCTAACTTAAACACACTATGAGTTACTGCTGCTTTGGTAACTGATAACAAGTCACACCCAAGGGCACCAAGTGAAACAATCTTTTTAATTCCCCATCCCACACCTCACACAGTGAAACCTTTACTCAACATTTTCCCAATTGCCAAAAATTGATGTCAGGTATTCAGAGTTCCCTCTTTCCTGAAAGTCTGGATCCTAGCCCACACTGTTAGCCTGTCTCAATCTCTTCCACATGAAACTTGTGCCCTTTGAATAGATATTGAAATGTCTCTTAATCGAGTCCCAGCCTTGCACTGACTGACTGACTTATCAGGACCACAAGCCACTTAGAACTGAACTCAGCACAGATTTTACATTTCAGACTGAGAAACTAGTGTTTTCAAAGCAATTTTATAAATTTTAAAGTTGTCTTTTGAACAGTTTTATTCACACTTTCACAGTTATCATTACTGCACATTCTGTTCATAATGCACATCATGGAAATTTTGTATTCACTACCATGAATCTCTCTATCTGCTAAATCCAGTACTTTTCACCAGTTCTGGGGGAATTGATTGATGAATTACCACATTTTAACCCTTTACACTGGTGCTTCTTCAATTCTGATGCAACAACAACTTGCATTCATATAGTGCCTTCAATGCAGTAAAACATCTCAAGGCGCTTCACATGAGCGTGATCAAACTAAATTTGACAACGAGCCACGTCGGGAGATATTAGAGCAGACAACCCAAAGCTTGATCGGAGAGGTAACTTTAAAGGAGGAGCGAGAGGTAGGGAGGCTGAGAGTTTTAGAGAGAACATTCCAGAGTTTAGGGCCCAGGTCACTGAAGGCATGGCAATAATGGAGTGATTAAAATCAGGGATGTGCAAGAGGTCAGGATTAGGGGGGGGTTGCAGAGTTCCGGGAGGGCTGGAGGAATAGGAAGGGGCACCATGTAAATGCAAGTTGTCTTTAGAACAGCCCCTGCTGCATCAAGCTGGTATTATTACCACTTTAGAGATTAAGATCTTGAATCTCACTCAAATGTAACTCCGCCCACAAAACTGGCCATGACTCCTAGTTTCTTTATGCCAGTGTCCTGTAATCATGCTGGGTCAGGGATGGTGCCAAAAAAAGTTGTTTTACAAATGTTCTGAGTGCAAATTTGACAACATTTAAAAAAAAGAGTCTCCTTGCTGATGCCTTTAAGTAGATTATTCTGGCATAATACAAGTCCAGTTAAAAATGGAAAATCTCCCCCGATTGTGGATTCTTAAACGTGAACCATGATTAAATGAGAGCTGCAATTTTAATTTTCACATTCAAAGAAATAAATGGTGTTGAGTTTGGCGCTTTCTGCGGGTGCTGATTATTTACACTAATCTCTGCTAATTCATACCAACTTTACATTCAGGAACATTCTAACGAGATCAGCATGAAATTGGGGCATAATCTGACATCAACAAAACAGACTGGGGGGTGTTCTTGGGCCTAACTTTGGGTTGCCCCCACAGAAGGGATTTCAGGCATAACGGCCAGGGCCCAGAATGGAACCTTATCAGCAGCTACTGCAGTGTTTCACTGGCTTTATCCAACATTTGCCTGACAGTCCACTTTAATATCAGAGAAAGGGTAAAAGTGTTTAATTGGGTAGCTTCCTGGTGCAACCATGTTTTGGAGAAGCAAAGGGCCCCGAATTTAAACACCCATGGCAACTGACCCACCAAGGTGAGGTCTGCACATATCAGGAATGGTGACTGCAGCTGACAGCGCAGAAGATTTTGAGCACAGGTTAAGATACTTGCTTTGAGCCCCACTTGCGGCACCGGGTTCATGACACGTGCTAAGCTCCGCTTCATGTGTGGTGAGTTACTCTCACGCTGGGCGAGCCGCCTCTCGGGAGCAGCGTCTCCTACTCTAGAGAGGAAAGAAAGAACTGAAACACGATTGGTTTGACAACATGGAGCAGCAGCAGAAACCACACCCGCAAAGGAAGAGCTCGGGATCCATTCTGCACCTTCTTGAGTCATAAAATCCATCACAGAGCTGGGTAAACAGAGGGGTCTGAAGGAAATAGGTTAGTGCAGCGACCCCTTGTGTTAATACCCTTCCATAGTCACTGGAATCACTGTTTCATTGACCCTGGCATTTTACCTTTCCCGGGACATGGCTGTAGGGAGAAGACTGTTTAAGTTTTGATGCTTCAGCCATTATAATTGTGTGACAGAGTACACGGAGCAACTCATCATTTTCCAATGTTCGTATAATGGCACTTGCATCCATTTACATTTAGAGTTTCCTGCCTTCTTCCCATCTCCTGAAGTTGCCCATGGGTAATGCCTACCCTAGGTTATCTTGGTCGGGTAGCCATTCTTCATATTTCAGCCTAAATTACCAAGGGCTTTTGAATCTGGGTGGTGGGAGGTGAGAGGAAGTGATGCTGCAGCCAATATAATCACCCTCAAAACTGTCAACGCGTGCTTTCCAACAGGGCTCAGTCACTTTTTGAGGACCAGCAGCAGCCTAACGGATTGCTTTCCTCTACCCCACCTCACCTCTTCCCTAGCCCAAGGGTTGTTGAGATTAATGAGCATTGCTGAGGCCATCCGAGTTGAGGGTAGCTAGCTCAGCGCAGAGCAGGAGCGCAACTACCAATTCCTGTCCCAAATAGCTCGGCTGCACTGCTGATCAATATAGCCACTGGGGGGAGCCTGTACTCAGCACTGATCCAAAGTGGTCTCTTACCTAAAAGGCTCATTTTATCCGTCAGGCATTGATTTGACTTAACCCTTCAGGCAGCAGAATAAAAAAAGATTAATACAGCAACATGCATATCATAGCACTTTAAGAGCCTAATTCTTGTTTATTTATTATTTCACCTTTGTATCTAATACTGACAATGCTGTGCCTTTCAGGGTGTAGGTTTTATTTGTCACTGGGACATGGAAAAAAAGGCATCGGGTAACAGTATAAAATAGCTGTATTTGTCCAAAAAAAAGAGAGAAACGGAAGAAAAAACAAATACTGAACCAAAACAGGAATGAGGAAACAGAAGTAGCTGGTAAGGTTGGCAGTGTCTCGTCTACACAACAGAGAGAAGAAACAAAAAAGGACGTGGAACAGTGAGGTTTGCTGAACGCCAAACAACAGTGAACATCACCAACAGTACACAAAGAGAGACGAGTATTAGGAAAAATGGTTTAATATTTGAGACAGAAGCAAAAACTGCATCACACAATAACATACATTACAAAAATAAGTCCCAACTGTTCCACAGTTATGTTCACAATGAAGACAGAGAATCAGGAAAAAACTTGGATTTCAACAGCAAAAAGCAAACCCCTATTTTTTTAAACTAATACAGTTATCCCACTGTAGGTGGATGAATACTGCTAGTCCTAATACCTTATGTAACTGCACAATACATAATTGAAGAGAAACTTACCCATTTTTTTTTGACAAAAATTCTTGACATTTAAGCATATGCAAAGAAATGAGGAAAGCAAGCCAAAGTTGTTGTTTTTTTTTTAAAGTTTTTTTTTTGTAAATTCTTAAAATGAAATAATCGCCACTTTCTCTGCACCAACTAGAAATTAAACTCAAAATCAGTTGTCACTGGGCCCACACACAGGTGAGGCGCAGAAATATCCATTTTTTAATTTCCAGTATAAAAAAATTCCACTGGTACAAAATGCATAATTACAATCAAGTTGTAGAAATACGAAAGCCCACATTATTTTTTTTTCGAGTGTGTGTGTGTTGTGTTGACTTCTTTTCCCTCAAAAAAAACTTCCATCACGTACAGAGGCAAAACATACCAAAAAAAGAATTACAGCACTCACATGGGCTTGCGGCTCGCTCCCCCACTCATTTTGCATTAACTTTGGCTTTTCTCAAACAAATACTTAAAACTATATATTTTGTTTTCTTTAAACCTTAATCCTAAATGATAATAATAGTCTACAAACACCAGATCTCACATCACAGGAGCACGAAACACGTCTTGTGTGACATTTTCCAAAAAATGCAATGAAGCTACAACTTTTTTAAAATCTTTTTTTTTTACTTAATAAGAGTTAAAAAAACCCAGAAACAATGTATTGAGTGTGGTGGGTTGGGTGGGTGGGGGGTGGGGGGGGAGGGGAGGGAAAGTTGGGGAGTGGTTGGGGGATAGGGTGGGGTATAGCAGTGAGGGAAATTAATTCATAACAGAGTAGGTCAGAAAGAAATCCCCAAGGCAATGGAAGCCGAACTGATTCAAACTGCTCCCAGCCCTCAACGCAGAGAAATATTGGCCTGTTAACAGTTAGTGCTTTAATACATACTGAGTGCATGCACAGAGGAATGACAAATGTTTTTTGCTATGGTTAGAAAGTCTTACGACGCAGCTAAGGCTGCTTAATTATTAATTAATTAATTATATTTTATTAAAAAAAACAGTTCTAAACATTCCTGCCTTGGGGTGCTTTTTTTTTTATTTTTGAGTTTTTTTTTGCGTTTTATTCTTTTTAAATTTCACAACTATTAAGGAAAAAAATGCTCTGTGAGGTTTGCTTGCACAGCATCTCTATGAAAGGCGAGGTTGGGAAACATGGAGCGCTTTTACAAAGAGAAATAACAATGAACAATCTCAGGCAACAAGACCACAGCTTTAGCAATTTAACAAACTTTTTTTCTCTCTGGTTTTAATCTATTATTTTTTTTCCTTTAATTTTTTTCAAACATGAGAGAATTATTACAAAACACTCAAGTAACAAAATACCCATGTTATCAAATTACTTCTCACAAATAACACAATTAAGCGCTAGGCAGGAAGTACCTTTATTTTGCTTTTGGAATTTGGCACTAATTCCACTGATTTAAATTGCTGTTTTCTTCTCTTCCAAAAGAAAAAAAAAGCCAATCTCACATTTTGCTGAACAAAGAATACATCAAACTGTTAATCTCACAATGAAAAGAAAGGAACAAAATCGGACATCAAAACGTTTCACACGGAAAGCACAAGATTTTTTTGTCCTGGAATTGTATATTTCTTTTTTTTTATCCCTTTTCACTCGATGAATTAAGATTTTTTTGGCCACCAAAAAAAATCTACTGCTGAGTGAACAAAGAAAGTCTGCCGTCTTTACGAAACACTTAAGTATATAACCTTAAAAATCGCGATGACACCAAAACTTAACCCACATAGTTACCAACGTGACGAAGTTTACACTTACTGCTTTGTTTTATCTTCTCCAATACATTTAAACAGTATAAAATATAGGTCATTTAATGTGCATTTACCACAGATTGTCTAGGTGTGAATCAGTTCAGCAAAAGGTGACACAAATAGGTAGTCTTTCCCCAAACATGGGTCATCTTTTTTTTAATTATCTTAAACTAGTCTACAAAAAAAGTGGTTTTTATCTTTTCTATATATATCGATGAGAAAGTGAGCCACTTAAATGGCCTTATCAAAACTTTACACTGCCTGAAAAATGTAAAAACTATTACAGAGCTCTTGATAATATCTGACCAGTTTCATCAACTGATCAGAAGTAGTCTGCTTCATTGAGAAACCAACATTCTGCACTCTGGCCACATATTGCTATTGCTTTTCCAAGTGACCAGACAGAACGCCAATCCCTGTATAATACTTTCAAGTTTGTTTCATGAAAAAAAGAAACTTTTTCGCCACAGGTTTTTTTTTTCCCTTCTCTCTCTCATATTTTTTTTTCTTGCTTTACTTTCTTAAAATAATTATTTTTCTTTTTCAGTCTTTAACACGAATGCAGCTACGCTTTTCACATTGATCTCTTTAGAATTCAGAGCTACGTGAGGTCACATGCAAAAAAATCTCGAAAAGTCAAACTAGGTCAAGGGGTCAAGTAGGAGGACCAAGTGTGATGTGAGGTCAGAAAGACATCAGAAACAATGACGGGACGATGAGCTTTTTTTTTTGAAATTTTTTTTTGACGCCACAGGGACATGCTAGGCAAACGATGAACTAACGAGCATGAAGATGTCTAGGGGAAAAAAAACAAGGAAGAGTCAAAAGTTACACAGAGTCTACGCAGCAGGAACAAAATCATTCTCATGGTTGCAGAAACAATGCAAATCTCAGTCATTAGAATCTATGAGCCATTCACATAAATTTGCATTTTTTTTAATAACACTGTTAACAAAAAAAAAGCAACAGCAACAAATAAACACCCAAAAGAATCCATCGGTACTTTAAAAGAGATAAGAGAGATGGATTGGTTTTGGGACAGAAATACAGATTTTTAATTAAACAGGTATACAAACGAAGAAAATAAAGTCACAAGATTAAAAAAAAACTTGAATTCGACTAGATAATGGAAGCTATGAGTAATGAGATACCACACAAATAAAGGGTACAAAAAACAGGAGAAGCATGAATGTTGCAAGATTGTGATTTTGTGTGTGTTTAACTGCAAGGATAAACTCGTTCCCACTTAGCACATTTTAAGACTACTTCACGAAGCAGGCTCTAACTATTATAGAGGATGAGTTATCTCAGCTATCCAATAAATTAACTATAGGTACTTAATAAATAACTTCCATCTTTCTGAGGCAGTAAAAATTTGTATAAAAATAGAGCTGCTTTTTTTACAAATAAAATGTACAGGCCTGTGGCTTTCCTTCTTTTCATATTTGATTTAACCTTTAGTAAATGTTGCCATTTAACCTTCTCTTTTATTTTACCCCTTTGTCCCCCCCCCCCGAAAAAAAAGGAGCCCCATATGGTGGTAGAAACAGATCTCAAAGGCTTTCGTTTACCAAAAAAAAAGACCAATGCGATCTGATCGCAGAAAACTGATTATCTAACTTGTGATCATGTCCTGATAGACAAATTCTCATTGAAGTGAGAAAGAGAGGAAGAGAGAGAGAGAGAGAGACAGCGAGCGAGGGAGAGAAAGAAAGAGAGAGAGAGTGAGAAATAAAATTAAAATAAAGGAAAATGTTAGTGCTTCACTTGGCATCACTTTCAAACTAGACCACCATGTCATTAACCTGTAAACTGCTGGTGCCTTTCTAATCTATGTTAACTGGGTCCGTTAAGCTTAATAAAGCACCTGGTGCCCCATAATCACATGGGCCCATTTGGCACCAGTGGCTGAGTTAAATTGCACATTTCGGTTATTTTTTAAAATCTTTTTAAGACGTTTTTTTTTGCAAAATTCGATTTTTCTCTTACGGAACAAAGCAAAAAATTAAATACTGTAAATACAATAAGAGTTAAGATACTAAACGTAACGGGAATGGGAGGAAAACAGGTGGGGGAGGGCTGGGAGGGAAATGGAAGTGTAATGTTAAAAAATTGTCTCTTGATGAATATTGGCAATGATCCTCCTCAGCCACGGCTGGTTCATGGGACTTACCCTAACAAAGCTAAAGTAACAGCATTAACCTCCCACACTAGACTCAGTACGGTTTGCTGTCGTTCTTGGATCGTTTCAGCTGAACCTTTAAGCGCTTCATTCCGATCTGAAAACCATTCATAGCCTGGATGGCGGCCTGTGCAGAGACTGGATTGTCGTAGCTTACAAAACCTGGAAGGAGGGGAATTGCGGGGGTGGGGGGGGGAAAGAAAAGGAAAAACATTTAACGATCTTGTGACAGGCCAGTGAAAGAAAGACCTTTGATTATGAAGTTACATGTCACATCTCAGAATGGCGACCAAACCGTTCAAGTGCAGCCTGTTATTTTGAAGGCACTTTGGCTGCTGGCATACATGTTAGGTTGCCAACTCTGGTCAAGTATATTCCTGGCAGTTTCATCACATGATCTCCTGTGTTCAACTTCCTGGTACCCACCCCCTCCCCCCTGCATGTTTGCCATTGGCTGCCTGACATGTCCATCGTATCCGATGACACCATGCCATCTGGAAGGTGAACACACTCTTCACTGGCCGACTGAATAATTCTCAACCGTTAGGCAAACAGCCTAATTTCCCCGCCTTTCGTAACCATAAACAGGTGCTCAAAGAAAATGAAAAAAATATTTTAATGCCTCCATGGTTTTTCTCCAGGATTGATTAAAGCAGTGTCCCAAAAACAATCTTCAATCCCTGGTGACTCCGGACTAATCCTGGACGGTTGGCAACCCTACAAAAAGGCTGAAATCTGGAAATCTTGATGTTTTAGCTCAAGGTTTAACTTGTTATCAGTGAAAAACCACCCACAGCTTTTCCTTAATGACATGTTCATTATTGAATAGTCCAAGTTTCAATGAACATTCATTTTTCATTGTGCTATATCTTTTTAAGGGTTAGGAATTAGGCCAGACTCCAACCAGCCATTATAAAACTACTTGGCTAAGAAACTTCAACTGCTCAAGTGGCATTGCCATGTTAGAATCTGGTGACAAATATTTCACTTCACCATAATCCTGGGTATTTTAAATTGTAATTATTTAAAAGGCCTCATTTGGATAAAGAAAGAAAGACTTACATTTATTGAGCTCCTTTTATGACCTCAGGATTTCCAAAGTATTTTACAACTGATGAAGTACTTTTTGAAGTGTCGTCACTGTTGCAATGTAGGAAATGAAGCAGCCAATTTGTGCACAGCAAGCTCCCACAAAGCAGCAATATGATAATTAGCAAATAATCTGTTTTAGGTGTTGATTGAAGGATAAAAATTGGTCAGGAGAACAAGGATAATTCCCCTGCTCTTGTTCAAAATAGTGCTGGGGGGGTCATTTATGTTCACGAGGGGCCAGATGGAGCCTTGGTTTAATGTCTCACCCGAAAGATGGCACCTTCAACAGTGCAGCATTCTCATGATACCGCACTGGAGTATCAGGCCCTGAAATCTTTGGACTGGGCTTTATACCTATGAACTTCTGACTCAGGGATTAGAGTGCGACACTGGACCATAGCTGACACAGAGAGGGCAATTTCGATCTTCTGTTAGCCCTTCCCAAGTGGCTGTTGTACACAAGTGGCCATGGAGAATGGTAAGTTGCAAGGTTATTTGCATGTGGGTGGCATAACAGTTGAGCTTGGTTCTGTCACTGAGAGTGGCCGGTTGCTGGCTCATGATGGGGAGTATGATCTGATTTTCCCCAAAGGGGAGCTCATGCCAGTGGTAGCAGTCTATCATTGTCCAGCTGAGGCTGTAACTCAGAACACTACAGGAATCAAAGATGTGGCATCCTGGTGTGTAACAACGAGTTTAACACTGTCATCTACGATTATCAACAGAATCATTAAGAACCATTTGATGGGCTAACGTAATCTGTGTGCACAGGATCAGAACATCAGACACCGACCCAGACCATGCTTTTGGGATTATGTGAAACCCATTCACACATTCTTACCAAAACACTTGCTAAGATTGGTCTGTTTATCAATGAAGACTTTAGCAGACACAACGTTTCCAAACGGCATAAACATCTGCAGGATGTCCTGATCTCCAAACTCTTGGGGAAGGTGGTAAATAAACAGATTCGCACCTTCTGGCCCTGAAGATGAGATTTAACACAACATAAATCAAACACACAAGAAAGAAGTTCTACATATTTAAATTGACATCCATGCTTTATTTTGTTTCTGAAGTTAGAATTATCTTTAGTTTGGTCAGCATCCTTAAAGATATGCTAAACAAGGAGCTGAAAATGCAAGCAACATTGTCCTTCCGATGAGAAGATATAGGCTCGGCTCCCAGTCCCATCTTCAAAACCGGGGAACGTTTTGCCACTTCTCATCTGTAAGACTAAATGCAAGAACACAGCAGGAGTCTCGTGCGGGGCCGCTGGTGCATCTGTTTGATCTTGAACCCTCTGATACTAGGCGACCTTGGAAGGATTTCCAAGTTGCCCCCATTCCCATTCAGAAGGAATTATGAGCAATGGGTACCTGTGCCAAATACCCTATTACAGGCCCCATTATGACAGGCCAGATGGAATATAGGTGACAGGCCCGAGAGGATATATTCTCATAAGCAGCACTAATACGTGTAGGACCACGTGAGTGAGACACTGGCCAAAGTCCTGCAGAGGTGACGGGGGGTATTGGCCGCTGGTTGGTGGGATCCCTGCATTGCCTTTTTTGGGGAAGGCTTGGCACATCCTGTTCCACTCAGGCACTTGAGGGGCCATTGTCAGGCCATCTCCTGGAATCAAGGACCCTGGGGCGATAGTCCAGTCTGGCGAGAGCTGCCAGCCCCCCACCCCCTGACCTCCCTCACCCCGCATGTTATGCTCTCTGCATGGCAAGACCCTGCCCTCCGCTGGGTGAAGACCAGCTGTGGTGGGATGAGATCCTTATGCCCACTTAAGAGCCTCAACTGGCAGTGGGGCAGGAAGGCTGTCCATGGGCCTCCCTGCCAGGGACACATTTGGTGTAGAGGCGGGAAAGTGGCAGGGTCTCAACCTGCCTCCATTCGGACTGATTAAAGGCACCCTCTGCCACCAAACGCGTGACAAGATTCTTTCCATTGTTAATGAGCTATCATCTTTACAGGCCAGGGGGCAGGAGAATCATTTTACATTAAGCACAAACACTCCAAGCAGTGGCAGGAACGTTAAGACTGTCAGGTAATAATTCATGCAAGTGAATTATTGGTTTTAATTAGGTGACGAATTTGGCTGACCCAAGTGCACAAGGCAATAACATCTCCCACACACTGATTAAAGCGACTCAGCATTTAGCCAGCACACACAACCCATTTATTCCGAGGATGCTTGAGGTTAATAAAGTGTGCACTGTGAGTTAGAAGTTTATTAAAGGGGTAATGAGGCTTTGCTTAGTTTTAAAGTGGCAACAAAAATGACAAAACACAAGACATGGTTAGGAAAAACTAACAGACCCAGCTAAATTGGCATTGTATAATATTGATAATCTTCATTATCAAATATCAAGAGTAGTCATTGCTGATTTAACCCCAATAACATTCACTAACAATAGCTATTCTTAAATTCACACTAATTTCTTTCATCAATAATCTAATGGCATTAATTGGATACCAATTATGTCATGTATTGGATATCACTATGATTATCACTCATTATCAAATCATCAATAGCACTCTCCACTTCTTTAACCCAAGTAGTTGTATCCTTCTTTATTCCAGCTGCCTCCTTATTATGCGGGGTCGATAAGATGTCTTTTGACTTCAACGACACTGAGACTCAGGACTGCCATCCAGGTGGTCGTCCCTTGGTTGCACTGAATAAACACAGCTTGCTGTGCAGTAGCACTTCACTTTATCACGGGCAGAAGCCCAGAATACAAAGCTGCCCATGGACACTAAATTGGCATATTGATCGGACAGAGCCACAGGAAGGCTGCTTGGAAATTGGAAATAATGTTGTCCCAGCACAGATGGTTCTCTTGAGGCTGAGGCATTTTGATAGGGAAGATTAGAGGAAGCTGCAATCTGCAACAGGCTGTGCTATAATTGACCTTGAAACTTCGAATGTTGGGATGGGGTGCCAAAGGCAGAAGGGGTTCTACATCCCTCATACTGAAAAGCACCAAATTCACCCCCTAAAAAAGCATGCTTCCTTCTGCTGAAGTATTCATTCCACTACTTGTTGTGAGATTCTGTTGCAATGCCTTTACATTCAATGGCTTCTAAAAGATCCTTGAATTTCAGCACTGCATCAAGTCTTTCCTTGGAGGATGGTAAAAATCGTGAGCTGCAGGTGTATCCGCCTGCATCCCCATGGTGCTGGCCTGTTAGAGAATGAATCCAGGGAAACTGAGAAGGATTTGTTATCATTGGTGCCTTTGGAATAGGGATTCTCATCGAAATTGGCAAGACATTTCCAGTAAGAGTGCCTTGCATTTTGGCAAATTTATTTGGCTGATATCTGTATAAGCTGCAAGACCCTCTTTTCTTGGTGACTATGCAGCTAGCCCCAGCAGAATGTGGAAGATCCTGCAGTGAAGAAAATAACTTCGATCGTCTATCTTGTTGGGTTTACTTCGTTCTTCAAAAAGGGGCATCATTTGTTTCAAGTTCTCAACAAGGCAGCCATTCAGTCCCTCTCTGAGAATGTGCACCTCATTCCTCTTGTGTTCTGTTTCCAATTGCGAGAAAATGTCCATACAAGTTCCATTATGTATGGTGAAGACATTGGACGGGAAACATTCCCAACATCATCAAAAGACTTTACAAGGGCAATGCCTTCAGTAATTTCCCCTCTTATCACCTTGAGGTTATTCTGTAGTATCTGATGGGATGCAAAGAGCCAAAATGACCAGCACCAATCGGGTAACAATTCTGAAACCCTCTTCTCCGACAAAAATATTCACCTCTGTTGATTTTTGTCCACTGCACACCTTTCACCCTCACTTCAGATACCTAATGCACAAGAATCAAAATCAAACTCACCCAATCATCCATCTCTGCCTTCTCCAACTTCTCCCCATCTTCTTTGGTTTCTTAGCACTCCTCTTGCCAAAGGTCCACCCACCTCAGGCCATCTTCTCAAACTCTTTGGTTTCTCTCCCATCTTTTCCCTAACTCTTGTTAAACTCGGCTGACTAATGACGGCCTAAATCTCCCCTGATCCCACATCCTGATCATCAAACCACCCCCTCCCCAGCCATGCTTACTGATATCATTACACTTCTCTCTACCGTATGGCAATGCGCCAGACTCCTTCCAAATTTTAATACTGCCATCTCCTTCTCAACAAATCCACTCTACTTGTTCCATTCTTTTCAATTCCTGACCCATCTTCAATCATGCCTTTCCCTCTGGAATGTATCATTGCCTTGCAACTAGCCTTCCATCCCTGCCTGTTTGATATGCTACAATCCAATTTCTATCCAACACATTAACACTGAGCTGGGCAAGTGCCAAAATGACATATTCTGAGACTGATTCCCAGTATCTCATCTCATTGAGTCCACCAGTCCACTCTCTTTAATGCTACGGACTATCCTCTTTGCTGCCCTGCAGTCCACCCCTCATGGCTGTAGTTATACTTTCACAAGTTGATACTGCAAGGCTAGGTATACAAATGTTTGTTCCGAGTACTCACCTACCAGAGTGCACATTAGACCACCTAGTTGCATTACCCCATGATCCTTCCTCCATCATTTTTCAACAGTGGGGTGGAATTGCGGACCATACGTCTAAGATCCCTTAGCAAATTCTCCTTGCCGGGTGCTCACTCGTAAAATTATGGACTCTGTGTGCCAAAGGTCTTTCTTCTATGACGTGCTATTTGATAGTTTATCCTCCTATGGTTGCATGATTTCCCGACTGGTGTAGAAACTCTGATTCATGTCATTATCATCTTGGGGCTCGTTGTGTCCAGTGCTGATACTGACAAATGTCCCATTTCCATTCCAGACAAGCTACAACTCATTCAGAATGCTGCATCCAGGTTCTTAGTGGCACAAAGTCCTACTCTTTTAACACCATGTGCCCCATGCCCAGTAAGCCTGTTTTGAAATCCTCGCGTTCCATAGTCTTGCTGGAGAAGTAACCATCCCTCCCAACCCCCACCACACCCATACATCCTTTGGTGGGAACACAGGAACAGGAGGACGACATTTAGCCCATTGAGCCTGTTTTGTCATTCAGTTAATCTTGGTTGATCTGTGACCTAGCTTCATATACCTGCCTTTAATTATCAAAAAAATAGATCAATCACAGATTTAAACTTCACAATTTATCTCGTATCAAATGTCATTTGCGGAAGAGAGTTCCAAACATCTATCACCCTTTGTGTAAAGAAGTCTTTCCTAGTTTCATTCACGAAAGGTCTGACTTTAATTTTTAGACTATGCCCCCCAGTCCTAGACTCCTCAACCAGCAGAAATAGTTTCTTTCAATCTATCCAATCTGTTTCCTCTAATATCTTGAAGACTTTTCTCAAATCACCCATGAACTTTCTAAATTCCAGTGAATCCAACCCTAGTTTGTGTGATCTACCTTCACAAATTAACCCTTGGAGTCCAGGCATCATTCTAGTAAACCTACACTGGACTCCTTCCGAGGCCAACATATCCCACCTGAGGTGTGATGCCCAGAACTACTCAAAGTAACTCCAGTTGTGGTCTAAGCAGGGCTTCGGATAGCTGAAGCATGACTTCTAACCTTCTGGATATAAAGGGCCAGCATTTCATTAACTTTTTTGATTATTTTCTGTATCCGTTTATGACATTTTAATGATCTATGTCCATGGACTCCCAAAGTTCTTGGATCTCCACTGTTTCAAGGTTTTTACCATTTAGAAAATACCCTGTTCTAACATTTTGAGGTCCAAAGTGGATGACCTCACATTTCTCTACATTGAAATATATTTACCCATGGTTTTGCCCATTCACTTAGTCAGGGGTCTCTCCACTTGCTTGCAGTCTCCCCCGACCTCCCTTCCAGCAACCACCCCCCCAACCCCAACCAACCCCCACACCCCCCACCCCTCCCCCCTCCTCCCCCGAATGATAATCAGTGTTTATGTGACCCTGTTCTCTGGAACTCTCTCCTCAAACCTCCCCACCTTTACTACCCTGCCCCTTTCCTGTTTATAAAGGCCTCTGACAAACCATTCTCTGCCACTGTGCCGTTACTCCCTACCTGTGCCTCCAGCTTGCTGCCCAGTGTTGGGTTCTGCTCTGCAAAGTGCTGTGAGCCATCTTTCTGTACGTGAGAGGAGCACAATAGAAATCTATGCAGCCTTTGACCATTAACACTAACATATCTGTTCACTGGTAACTTGACACCAACAGCTTTATGCACCAATTTACTACTAAAAATTGTTCATTACCAACTTAACATCAGTAACATTTATTATTAATGCAATACAAATACCCTTAAGTAATGCCAGTGGCTTTAATTGGCAATTTAACACTTGCATTGTTTACAATTAATCACCTATGGTACTCATTAATATTGTTCAGATGCTATTTAATAGAAATAACTTCTGTTCCAATTTTATTACTAATTTAATGTTCATGACCAATATCTTTCAATGTTAATTTATCAATAGCATTCAAGGCCAATGTATTGATACTAGCAGCAACGTATTCCATTGCAAGCTGTGCTCAGCCATTAGCAGCATGTACTGTAAAACAGCTTACATTTATGAGAAAAATAATTAGTGAGCTATCTAGGTGAATTGAGATTATCCTGTTCATTGCTCAATTCCAATAGGGTAGGGTTGGTATTCTGAACCTTAATGTTATCAAGGGAATAAACACCATTCATGAAAGGAGTGGATAAAGCAGCTAATCTGGCAGCTGGGCAACGTAAGCATGACCATTGGCAGATCAGCAATCCCACCAACGGCTTGTACAAGTGGCGACTTTGCTTGGTGATTCACCTGGGATCGCACTATTTAGTGAATCTAGCTTGTGTGAATATATTCATTACCAACCTAACACCAGTACCTTTCATTATCAAGTTACAACTGTGAAGTGTTATCGGCAACCTGTTTGTTATAATTCATCTGCAATTCAACACCCAAACTTTTAACTATCAGTTTATCATGGATAGATTTCATTCCCAGTTTAACACTGATAAATTTCATTACCAGTTTCACACAAGGGTGGTGGGGTTGGGGGGGGGGGAGGGGAATTAAACATCAGAGGGGGCAACAGACAGATTGATCAGCTGTCTGTATATACATCCCATGGGGTTTTCTTTTCCATGGAACTGAATGAGATGGGAAGCCTGGTAGGACATAGGATAATTGTCAAACCCTCTGAGTCTCTTTTGCCTCCCTCATGTTGAATTGTGCCCCCAATATGCTTTATCAAATTAACACCTATGTGCTTTGCTAGTAATTTTAATGGTGGTTTTATTATCAGTGGCAGCAGATTTCATTGTACATTTGACCAAGAAAAAAGAATATGGATACATCACCAAAGAGGTTGAGATCGTTACCAGAGAGTGTATTAACACATAGGCTGCTGCCAAGGCAACCTCATTGGGTGAATGGACAACTTGCCCTGCCTTATTAGCATTCCATGAATGGACGCCATTGGGATTCAATTGTATCTGGCAGACAATGACGCTTCAATCCAGTAGTTTATAGAATCATGGTCTGATACAGCACAGGAGGAGGCCATTCAGCCCATCTTGGCTGTGCCGGCTTTTTGAAAGAGTTATCCAATTTTAGTCCCACTTCCCTGCCTTTTTCACTTAGCACAGCAAATTATTCCCTTTCATGCACTGGCCTAATTAATTTATTCTCTTAAACTCTTCAATGTCTAGGAATGAACTCTTGGTTTTACTGGAAGTTTTGTATCAGTGAGGTGAAAGCCCTGCAATCTGAGTGCTAATCAGCAAAGTAGATAAAGAATCAGAAGGGCTGGGGGTGGGGGGACAAGCACTCACCCTCCTTCTGGCTGCCTGCAGCACTCTGCTGCTGAAGCAGGCTCTGACTGTACAGTGTGGGCAGTGCAGCCGCTGCGTACTGCTGGATTCCTGAGTAGGCCTGGGTCAGTGCGTCCATGGTGCCACCCGATCCATTCGTCAAGCCGGTCGCTCCGAGTCCACCATTAAGCGCCGCCATACCTGAGAGCATTTGAGCAACTTTACATCAAACCAACAATAGAGAGAAAAAATTGCACTCATTCAATAGTTCCTTACAAAGAGAACTATCCTCTCATATTCCCAAATAAGACTTTCGCTGTTCAACTTCATTGTCATGCAACATGCAGGCAACATGCAACTGAGCTGGGATTCTCATTGAGTGGTTGTGGGGACGGATGACATTCACAATGCATTCGTCGCCAACTGCGTTCTGTAGTTATTCAATTGTTGTATTTGCCGACGTTCACCAGAAGTGCAATTTAAAAGACAGGCTGAGCTTGGACAGTAGCAAACGAAATATATTTGTACTGGATTTATTGAAAGAAAAATCATCGGTCAAATGGATGCGTAAATCCAAAGCAACACTATTTTAACAGAGATGAGCTGTCAGCCAATTTCCATTCCCTCCAGTCTGGAGCTCTGGGGTGTATCAACTGACAATCTGAACTTATTTTGTGGACCTGGAGTGGATTCAGATCACAGACCAATGCCTCTTCCAGGCAAACAGGAAATTCTTAAACTGTAATGTTTTCACATTAAATGAAGGTTCCACTCTAAAGGGAAAGAGCCAAGTAGGGCAGTATTGCCCAATATGGGGTTAGAGGAGACTTGGTCATCTGACAAAGGAATAGGAGACAACACTCATTTGGTTTCCATTCTATCTTGTAGCCTTTCTTCCCCCACCATGCACGACCCTTCTTATCCTGATCAAGACAGCCTGCTCTTTAATTTGCTGCCAATTTGATGCTTAAGGGAATTGGGAATAGGAATTTGTGTTTGCGTGTTTATGTATCTGCTTTATGATGTTTCATAATATCAATAGAGATCGGAGCAGGAAGAGACCATTTGACCCCTCGAGCCTGCTCCATTCAATAAAAACATGGCTGATCTGATTGTGGCCTCAACTCCACTTTTCTGTCTGTCCCCCATAACACTTGATTCCCTTCTAAATCAAAAATATGCCTAACTCAGCCTTTCCCCTCATGGGGAATCTAGAACTAGATGGCATAGCTTCAGAATATGGAGATGAAAGAATTTCTTCTCTCACGTGGCAGTGAAACTTTGGAATTCTCATCCCTTTGAGCAGTGGAGGCTGAGTCATTGAGCATATTCAAGGCTGAGATAGACAGATTTTGGAACTATAGAGAAGTCAAAGTATGTGGGAAATTGGCAGGAAAGTGGGGACAAGGCCACAATCAGATCAGCCATGTTTTTATTGAATGGTGGTGCAGGCTCCAGGGATGGTATGGCCTCTACTCCTGCTCCTATTTCTTATGTTATGTGAACTGGCAGCAGTTTCCCAGTGACAGAGAAGTGGATAAAAACAGAGAAGTGGATGTCATCTATGGAATGAATGACAACAAGACACCATTTAACAGGCTTTTAGATTTAAAAAGTAACAGTCCTGCACATGATACATCATCCAGGTGGCCATCTAAAGATGAGAACACTTGAAAACATAAGAGGTGACTTTCTGAAATGGATCTCTGTGATCAGCAGATGGCGTGGTGCACCATATAAAAACCAGAGACTCCTTTTCCCTTGTGAACCCACCTCCCCATGCACACTGCCCCCCACCTACCCCCAATCGCCACCACCCAATGTAGTACTGTACCTGCCAGTGCATTAATGTTATTTAACCCAACAGTGGCTCCAGCTAGCCCCTGGAGCGTTCCCAGGGAGGTCAAGGAATTCATGGCAGCACCAGTGCCGGAATTTGTTGTTCCTGCTACTGGAGGTGTAGAAGGCGTACATGAGAAAGAAGAAAAGAAAACATTATGACTGCACTTAGAGAGAGAAAAATAACTAAACAGTCAGAACTCCGCCCATTCCCGAGCTGGCCTTAGGCAGGCCAGGCTGTAACATGAGCTGGCACAGTGTGAGTGGTAAGGCAGAGGGCATTCGGTCATTGGCAAGTACGTTTCAGATGCCAGCTCCACAATCCTCTAAACAAACTAGGAAATTTTTACCCCAAGAATGGGAAAGGGGAAAATTTCCTCTGTTGTGCTGTTGTTTACGATTTCGCATGAGAAACAGAGAAAAATCTCTCCCTCCTGCTTCCTGAGTTAAGGTTTCACCCTAAAAACATTAAACCTTCATGGAAACTGCGCCTTCATCACAACAACAATTTGTATTTACGTAGCACCTCTGGCCTGGTAGAATGCCCCAAGGTGCTTCTTGGGACCTTTTTAATCAAACAAGGTAGGATCCTAAGCCACATATTAAGACAGATGACCAAAAGGCTTGGTCAAAGAGGTGGGTTTTAAAGAGCTTCTTAGAAGGAGGAGAGAGAGAGGTAGAGAGGTGGAGCAGTTTTTGGAAGTAATTCCAGAGCTTAGGGCCCAGGCAGCTGAAGGCTTGGCCACCACTAGTAGGCCATTGGAAATTGGGGATATGCAATCAGTTGGTTAGTTCTAACAAAGCCAGACTAATACCCCTTCCTCTACCCCAGAGAGTATTCTCTCTCCCCTCACTTCTCTCCTTATACCCAGCTTGCTTCACAATACCACCTTACAGCACTAAAATTTCTGAAAATTGATTTAAGATTAAAACTAATTAGTAAATCTCCCGTGGCATTGCTGAAACAGGTTTTAGAGGACTATGATCAATTAGGTCAGGTAATCCGAATGCAACTCCTACACTCTGCTGTTCCTTATACGTCAGTATAATTTCTTACCTTACCGTTTATAATGGAAACAGGAGGTTTATACTTCTTGTGTTGCAATTAGAGCACTTTACCAGTGGTGGCGCCTACTCACCTTGCTTGGCAGGAGGGTGCAGTTACACTGTGACAAGTTTAAATGGGCAGTTTCCATTATAAATATGGAGGCAGGACTTTATGGTGGGAAAAATTCAGGCAACAAACATGCACACTGGTAAGACTGTAGATACATTTTGGTTAATCTCCTGTGGCATTGCACATGGGAAAGATCATGGGTGAAGTGACTTATAGCGTGAGGGCCAGGTGTGGAGAACGGTTTTAAAAGTCTTACAACCTGTCCTTATTTTTATTGTAAATTCCAAAGTTCACACTTAAAATGGAAATGGCCTATGTAAACATGTCACGCTGTGGTTACACTGTCCTGTCAGCAGTGGTGTGACATGCTTGCACCGGCAGCTCCCATTATGAATGCTGACCTTGGAACTCATAATGGAAAAAGTACGCACGTACTCAGGATATTTAACATTTAATAGATATATACAGTCACAGAAGTCAAAAAGTAATTTATAAAATACATACCAGGCATCGACTGCTGATTGCTGGTTCCCCATTGCACTGCGGGAACAAATGTAAAAACACTCACACACATGCGCAGACTACCCTATCTTCTCTACTAATTCATACTTCTTTTTAAATAATAGAATAGCTTGTTTGTCAGATTACCGACCCTGTGCACTATTATCAGGTTATCAGTTTACAAATCATCACTGCTGAACAGTCTTAGGAAATGCATCTGGTGATTTCCAGCCACGTTGCTCTACTTCCCCAATAAATCGTCTGCTGCTCGTGTTACTTGGTTTAACTGTCCCCTTTTTTTTGGAACAAATGCACCTCCTGGACAACAAAAACCATATTGCTTGCGTCTGAGGTGCTGCCTTCCTGTACTCCACACAACATTCCAAGAGCCTGCAAGCACTCATTGTCAATATGCGTGGTCTCAAAGACAGGTGACAGGAGAGCGATCGGGAGCAATTGTGCTACCTGACTCTACAGCTTTGCTTTGTTGGTAGCATTCTCGCGTCTCAGCCACACAGCTGAGAGTCCCAGCCACACCCGAGACCTGGGTGGCCTTTGGGTAGTTGTTGAACCAGGATCTCATGCATGTTAAAAATCCAATGGGTGCTTCCTGATGAAGAGTAGATATTATCCCGGTGTCCTGTCAACTTTCAAAAATACATAATCCATTTCTTGCTGTTTGCAGGAACATTTTTTATGCAAATTGGCTGCCATGTGTGTTTACATAACAAGAATGACTGCACTTTAGGGCATCATTGAGGCTCGATAATACTCTAAATAAAGCTCTTTCCTTGCTCCGTAATTTTCTATTCCATAGCCAATGGGCACTCAGCCCAGTTGAGATCACTTCAGTACAAAACTGCAGATCTCGCCTTCTTGACCTGTATTGCTTAGTACCACATGGTGCAATTTCACTTTGATCACCGAGCAATTTCACTTTGATCACCGAGCAATTTCACTTTGATCATTGGTGCGACTCCACCTTGACCGTTGGCGCACTACTCAACCAGAAAGAGTGCCACAATCAATCCATTAACTGATCTCTGTCAGCCCAGCAATAATGGCATTAGTTGGTCTCAAGCCTCAGTCCACAGGCCAACAGGGGAGAAATCAGCCAAGGCTCATCTGTTATCAAGTTACCATCACTGGAAAATGAGCACGTGCACAGCGATATTTGATGTAGGCAGGAATGGTTCCAAGTATGCTGTTGCTCTACAGTTGAAACAATTAGCAAGTGGGTAGCTTTTACCTGATCATCTGAAGCTCCATCATAGGTGAGTGAGTTTAAGAAAGGAAGGTGGGGGAAAGTGGAAAAGCTTTTCAATCAATGGAATCACGGTTGAAGCCATTAGACCTTTGGTCATGCTGATCTGTTCAGTGTTCAGACTGTCAAACAGCAAAATGTCCCACTACAACCCCTTGTATTAGTGTTTTCAACATAGCACAATGTCTCAATGTGCTTAACAGGAGGGTTATCAAACAAAGGAGAGATTTGGACAGGTGACCACAGACTAAAAATTGGATTAAAAGGAGCAGAGAGTGGCTGGAGGGGTTTCGGGAAGGAATTCCAAGAGCTTAAGACCCAGGCAGCTGAAGGCATCGTACCTAACGATAGGGCGAATCAGTGATGTAAAACAGGTCAGACTCTGAAGAAGGCAAAGTTCTTGGGGAATGGTAAGGCTGGTGAGGGTTATGGAGAACAGGAGGCACTAACAGCAAAACCTCATTGGGCTCGGAAGAGGTGAAGCGACAGACAGCTAGCTGATCTGTCCGGCAGCCTAAGGTAAACCTTTGTCACACCCAGCATGGTGAGCTCTACCTTCTGTTATATGATGACACTAGACCTCTTACCAATCAATAATACCGAATGGAGCCAGAGTCATTAACTGTGCAACATGTTAAAATCTATTGACAGTGAGACAATGAAAGGATGTTTTGCTGAAGGGCACAGTCATCAGACAATAAACCTAATTCCGGAGATGTCAGATCAGAATCAGTGTCCTATGTTTCCAAGATTTGTTTTTTTAAAAAGAAGGTCCCCAGTTAGAGATTACCAATCAACATGGTCTGGGTTTATGTTCCCAGAATGATCACTACCCAAATGATATTGCAGGTTACGCCTTTCCCAACACCTGTGCATTCATTATGACTATATTATTCTGACCTGTCAGTTTGTTTTTTATTTATTCCAAGGGATGTAGACACCACTGGCAACTGCAAGGCCAGAGTTTATTGCCTACCTTAACTGCCCTTGAGAAGGCTGGGATGAGCCTCCTTCTTGAACAGCTGCACTCCATGTGGTGTAGGTACACCCACAGTACTGTTAGGGAAGGACTTCCATGATTGTGACTGAGTTACAGTGAAGGAATGGCTAAAAATAGTTCCAAGTCAGGATGGTGTGTGGCTTGGAGGGGAGCTTGCAGATGGTGGGATTCCCATGCACCTGTTGCCCTTGTCTTCTAGGTGGCAGAGGTCGCAGGTTTGGGAGGTGCTGTCAAAGGAGCCTTTGCGAGTTGCTGCAGTGCATGTTGTAGATGATAGGGATAGTGCGCTGGTGTCTCTCTCTTTCAGGTCTGACACATCTTGTGTATTTCTATCATTTTTGTTCTTATTTCAGGTTTTCAAGAGTTTCTCATTTTCCCCTAAACTTGCCTGATTAAGTTGTGTGATGCCTTTTGCAGAAAAGTTTATTGAGTTATAAATGACTTATTTTGGTATCTCTAATGATCTGAACCCATAAAGATTATCATAAAGTCTGGAGCTCAGCTCATGAAACCTGCGGCATCCAGTATCTGACCAGTCTATCTGAGAGTTCCTTCAGACCACTCCTTGTTCATCTCAGATACTAAGCAACACCACCTAATAAAGTGAAGTGGTGTTGTTGCTGTCTCCTCGTGTCTCCATCCCTACCTGCTGTGTGCTGGTATTTCTGAGGTATTGAGGTAAACTACCAATATTGATCCATTTGCAAACCTCCTGTTACATCTCAATTCAGAGGTAGGGAATGCTTCCTGTCTATTACCCCGCTGGCACACTGAGCAGGAAGACATCTACAAGAGAGGGAGCACTAATAGAAGGCTAAGCCACCCTGGCTGCTGATTCCAGACCGGTTTTGGAAGGAATAAAAAGCAAGGGGTCATCCACTCACCTCCTCTCAAATGGAGAGTCATGTGCATCACGCAGGAGGGAGAACAGTTGTGGTGGTGGTGGGCATGATACCCAGATCAAGATGGTAAAATGAAATGTGGAACGGACAGGAGAAACTGTTACGACTTTATAATGCCATAAAGGGAATGACCCAGGAGACAATATCCAATTTCTTAACAAGAACCACAGGCAACTTTCAATCAAAACTTCTTAAATTTGTAATACCCTCTTCATTTTAAGCAAACCCTTTGGGAGCAAAGGATTAATGCAATTATCAGATTCTGCACATAGTTTTACTCAGCATAATGAACTCATTTATAATCATGTGATAAGAAAAATCTATATATATGTAGATTTCCTATGATACTGCTTAGGGTGAGTCAGCATGTGGGGATATTTTATAACAATAGGGTGGTTATTGACAATCTGTGTGCGATGGGGCCAAGAGTTCAAGTCTCTCACCAGCTGGAAGGGGATGCACTGAAATCAATAATAAAAAAAAAAGCAAATTCGGCAAGTTCCAGAACGGGCGAGTAATCTGTTCCTTGTCAGTGACAAAACCAGTCGATCTCAGAATTCCTGGACCAGGGAAGGAAAAAAAGAAATAAAAACAAAAAAACTGTGGATGCTGGAAATCCAAAACAAAAACAGAATTACCTGGAAAAACTCAGCAGGTCTGGCAGCATCGGCGGAGAAGAAAAGAGTTGACGTTTCGAGTCCTCATGACCCTTCGACAGTTCTGTCGAAGGGTCATGAGGACTTGAAGCGTCAACTCTTTTCTTCTCCGCCGATGCTGCCAGACCTGCTGAGTTTTTCCAAGGAGAAAAGAAAATCAGCTGTGGCGTCTGCTCCTGATTGCTTTCCAGGAGGGAAATCTTCATGTGTGAGCACCGGGTCAGAGCAGAGCGAGGTGGTTCAACTGTCATGACCTTCATGATCAAACCAGTCTGCATTCCAGGCTGTCTAGGGCGAGGTATGAGGAAACAAAGAGGCACTCAGGAAACAGCACTGCAGCCCGATTGGGTGCTTTTGCAGGGGCAAAAATGAGAACGAGAAACTGAGGGTATGGGCGAAATTAAATCAAAAGAATCAAATGTTACCTGTGATTCTTCTTAACAACTTTTAAGGCCTCCTGTTTAATTCAGATCTACGCTGGATGACTAACCCATTAACATCCAGAACAAGCCTCCTCAGGACCATGTCTTACACTGAATTTGCCACTGAGTTGAAAAGCAGGCACAGGTCCACCGAGGATTACGCTGTCTGACAGACTGTTATTGCTCCCTGGCTAACAAAACCTTAGAAGCAATGACAAAGATGGGCCGAATGGCCTCCTTCTGTGCTGTAACTTTTAAACAAAATAATAACTGTGCAACTGCTGGCACTGAGGACAGACTCTGTGTCACTGTAACGTCTGCTAAGCTGCCACTAAGTTGGTACAGTGCCTCTGGATGAAATACTGTCATTTGTAAATATTAACTTTTGATATTGACACTGGTTGGGAGGTGGGCAAGGGTTTTCTTGTCGAACACAGCCTCCAGGGGTTGCTGGTTTTGGGCATGGTGTTGAGGGGTGTGAGGGAGGGGGAGAAGTGTAACGGCCAAGTTGTCAGGGGCTGTCGAGTGTCACTGGGAGAAGTTTAAACCAATACTCTATAGTTTAAGAGAAAAGGGAACTCTTCGACATAGTGCTACACTAGGAAAGAAGAGGGTGTCAGCAGATGTCTGGCAAAACTTTTTTCTTCTCTAAGTTGCTTCTTCGATGCAATCAATAGCATGACCCTCTTGACTATCAGGCCGTCCTCCATTTCATTGGTTAGAAAAACACCACTTAAAATCAGTTCCCAACGAATTATGATCTGGAACAGCATGCTGTCTGTAAGAGTGAAGGAAGCAAATTCAATAATCCTTTTCAAAAAGGAAATGTATCAGGGCTGTGAGGGATTGGAGGTATTGGGGTGAGGGTGTGGAGGGTTGTGGTTATGGGTTTAATTGAACTGCTCTCTCAAAGAGTCGGCACAGGCAAGACAGGTTGAATGGCCTCCTCCTGTGCTGTCAGATTCTATGATTCTATAACTAAATGAGGACTGGTGCCCCATCTCCATCAAAAACAGATGTTGGGTGGCACAAGGGCACATATTGATGGCAAACTGCTAAATTAAAGATTTTTTAACTGCAAGACCTAAATTTTTATTGCCCTTTAGAACATATCTCAGAAACCTCCCAAAGTGCTTCACTTGCAATGAATTATTTTGAAGTGCAGAGTTGGTCGTTATGTAGGCAAATATGGCAACCAATTTATAAACGTTAAGACATCACAAGAACAGCAACGAGCTGAACAGGCAGCTAATATGTTTTAGTAGTGTTGCTTGAAAGAGAAATGTTGCTTATGATATCCTTCCTTCAAATAGCACTGACAAATCATTTGTCATTCGATCTCTCAGTTTAATGATTCATCTGAAGGATGGTAACTCCAACCATGTAGCACTCGCTCAGCACTGAACTTAAGTGTCAACTTAGATTATGTGCTCTACTGTGAGAGAGAGGCACAAGCTTATTACCTTCTGACACAAGTGAGAGTGTGCTCACAAGCTGAGGAAGGCAAGACGACAAGCTGACATGCCATTTTTTCATATATTCGTGGGATGTGACAAGGCCAGCGTTTATTGTCCCACCATAACTGCCCTTACGATGTGGTGGCTG
This sequence comes from Carcharodon carcharias, assembly GCF_017639515.1. Lineage (NCBI taxonomy): Eukaryota > Metazoa > Chordata > Chondrichthyes > Lamniformes > Lamnidae > Carcharodon > Carcharodon carcharias. Next base: position 134,317,883 of record NC_054479.1, read on the forward strand.
TAGTCCATGCTATTGGTGTCAGTACACCCACAATGCTGTTAGGTAACGAGTTCCAGGATTTTTGACCCAGCGACAGTGAAAGAACAGCGATATATTTCCAAGTCAGGATGGTGAGTGACTCGCAAGGGAACTTCCAGGTGGTGGTGTTCCCAGTCGCCTACTTTCCTTGTTCTTTGGGTGGTAGAGAGCTTGGGTTTGAGAGGTGTGGTTGAAGAAGCCTTGGTGAGTTGCTACAATGCATCATGTTTGGACCAAGGATGTAATGAGGTCAGGAGCCAAGTGGTCCTGGCAAAATTCAAACTGAGCATTAGTGAATTATTAGGGATCAAGTGTTGCTTGAAAGCACATTGTCGACACCCTTCCATCATTGTCTAGGGGACAACAGAGGTGACCACAACAAAATGGCTGTTATTTCAACAATGTAACAGTTGCATTTTTAAGGCCAAATCTTAAAGTAATAAAAACAAAAAAACTGCGGATGCTGGAAATCCAAAACAAAAACAGAATTACCTGGAAAAACTCAGCAGGTCTGGCAGCATCGGCGGAGAAGAAAAGAGTTGACGTTTCGAGTCCTCATGACCCTTCGACAGAACCCTTCTGTCGAAGGGTCATGAGGACTCGAAACGTCAACTCTTTTCTTCTCCGCCGATGCTGCCAGACCTGCTGAGTTTTTCCAGGTAATTCTGTTTTTGTTCTTAAAGTAATAAGCTATTCTTGATTGTTTAAGTAGCTCTATTACTGATGTTGTCAGACCTGCTGAGTTTTTCCAGGTATTTTTATTTTTGTTTTGGATTTCCAGCATCCGCAGTTTTTTGCTTTTATCCATTACTGTGATGTTAGGATGTTAGGGTCTATCGGTGAGCTGCAGTATATGAACTAAAAATAAAACTGGGTGACCTGGGGAGGGCAGAGGTTCCTCTGAAATTACCATCAATGTTTAGAAGCACTGAGAGGGATGGGACTAAATCACCCAATCTCATTATACCCACAGTGAAAAATGACAGGAGAAACATTCTGGAATTTACCATTAAATTAAAATGCATGAATTAACATCAAATCCTTGAGTTCAAAAGCTTGAGTGGTAGTAGCAGAGGGGCTTATGTAAAATGGGGCCCACAGTTATCCCACTTTAAATGCATAGTACATTCCCTGTATCCTTTGTTAAAGCCTCATTCAAATCCCTTATCTGAAACGATCTTCTTAAAAACAGACCTGGTGTTACACCGACTTATCTACAATTGGCTTCTTTAGATTAGCTTGGGATCACAACACTGATAAACACAAAAAGTATTATCACCAGCCTGCAGTGCAGATCTCTTTGGTTTAAGTAGCCTTGAGAACTGATAGTGCAGGATTCAATCATCGCAAGACTTCAGTACTAGACCTGCTCTGGAAGCTCCCCATGTGCTAGAGAGTTTAAGCTTTGATTGTGCATTGAATAGCTCGTGGATTATGACTCTACTTTAACAAGTATTAACAACTCATTGGCTCCCTGATGGCACTGTCACTACTCTGCGCAGAGTTGAACTATACAGCACAGGACAGCCGCAGGCTCGATGATGAGCTAATCCCTCCCAACTTGGATGGTATGTTGTAGGGGCACATGCTGGCCTCAGAATCGCAAATGCAAAAAGAAAACCCAGCCAGATTCACCTGCACGGGCCTCCCCATACAATCGAAAAGCCAGGGGGATTTTGTTTATGCATGGCTTTTTGCGATTGACAAGACCTTTTAACCCTTAACAAGTCCATCTGCCGATAATGAAGATTTAAGTTGACCAGTCCGAGGTGGAAATGCCACCAACACAAAAGGTAAATTGGAAGTACAGGGTTCAAGGAATTGATGAAAGTTCAGGGATGGAGCAGGGAAATGGGATTGAGTGGATAGCTCAGATGTTGAATAATGCTTTCATTTATATAGTACCCTTCACAGCCTCAGGACATCCCAAAGTGCTTTATGGTCAATGAATTACATTTTAGGCGGAGACACAGTTGTAATGGTTATAGCCAATTTGTGAACATCGAGGTCACAACAAATAGTAACGTGATCATGTACAGGTAACATTCTTTAAGTGACATTGACTGAGGAATAAATATTAGTCAGTATACCAGAGATAACTACTCTGCTGTTCTTCAAAATAATGCAATGGGATCTTTTATATCCACCAAGACAGCAGACAGGCCCTTGGTTTAATGCCTCATCTGAAAGATAGTATGGCATTCCCTCTGTACTGCACTGGAGTATCAAGCCTACATTATTATGCTCAATTCTCTACAGCGAGACTTGAGCCTTGGCTTTCTGACTCAGAGGTGAGAGTGCTAATACTGATCCATGGCCTTCTTCAGTACTGAGGTATCTATGAGAAGAAACAGGTGACTAACTTTCTTCTGGCCCTCCTCTGTGGTGACGTACAAAGTGATGTAGAAGAGCAAATCAAAGCATACCTATGGTTCTAGGACAGACTACAACAAGAAATGATGCTACAGAGCAGGCAGACTCAACAAGAGTGAACACAAACGCCAAATCCACTTGTGACTGGAACTTTTTCACTTGTCTGCAATGGCATTTTCCACTGATCTAGCTCATTTGGCTACTGGGGTCATTAAAAAATGTCCCTGCCATATTCTGAATTGGAAAATTCAGAGGGTTTTCCCCAGGATGAAATGAAATCTGTGAGTGCCCTGCACTGTTATTTTGCATGTATGAAGCAGCAATTTATCAAGTTGCACCCAAAGAGCCATCACATTATGCTACCGGTAAATGATTTGATCACTTGCGCAGGGAGTTTTAAAATAGTAATTCAGCACAAGCAGTCATCACTTTGCAGAATACTTGCTAATCTTAGCCAGAAATTCATTAAATAATAGAAAAAATTATAATTAAAAAAAAAATCATTAAAAATGTTCTGAACAAGCTCATTTTTTTTTCCTACAGCTTAACTCCACAATGGGGACCCATCCACTATGTCCTGGGCCCACTTAAAATGACTTCATCTCAGACTTCACAGAGCACCATTTTTGATACCTGATTTAGAGTGGAGAAGTCAAACACTCCCGAAATAAACAGCCTACCCATTGTCATATGTTCCTGACCCCATTTGCACTCTTGCAGAAGACAGTCACTCATGTGCAACATGAGTGAGCTATGGATTTTTCACATTTATGGTAACATATTGGAAACACATGCTCACCAATGTGACACTCCACATTTAATTCATCCCTTCCCTGACAATGAGAAATGGCCTATCACAGTCATTTGAATGTTAGAAGACGAAGAAATATATGCTGAGACCCTTAAGCAATTCCCTGGAAGAACTTTCCTGCCATGTTGAAAGCATCACGTTAAAACAATAACAATGTGGACCTTAAAAAGTGTGATCAAAACCTCACTTAGAAGTCCACTCACGTCCAGCACAGTTAATCGTGCAGGGACCTTCCTTGGCTGGGCCTCAGGAGGTTTGAGGAATGAAGCCTAGTGAGGCATAGTCATGGAAGGTAAAAACCGCTTTGACGAGGTGAAAAGGGCGGTTTTGGTGGATCTCGGCCTGGATTTGTGGTGAACTGAATTCCCCTCTGGCTCAAAGAGGCGCTTTCTCATCTGTCAACCCAACAACTTAACAATCCAGGCCCACAACACAAGCTATCTGAGTTTGTAGCCTGGAGATACAAGTTTGGGCTTTGCCGTTCAGCTCTGACCCAGATCCAACAGAAATAGCAGGACACCTGGGAAAATACTCCCGCCAAAATAAAGGGGCCACCGTCAGTTGTGTTTCCACCCTGAACTATCAGGAAACAGGTGCCCGCTGCCAAAGTGTTTCGAGTGTTGTCACTCTGCCCAGTGGATACTTGCCCACCTAAATTAAGCTGCTCTAACATAAAATATGATCAGATTGCGCTATGGACCTGTTAAACACTTCCAGTGGATTTATCACAACTTGAATCAATTAAACCATCCAGGCTCATGTGCCAACATTACAAAGCGTTTGTTTTTGAAAAAAAAAATTTGAATCGCCCTTAAAATAATGACTCAAACTGAGAGATAATAACATAACAACAGAGGTCTGCTGTCACATGTTGAATGTGTCTGCAGCACAAAGGGCACAATCAAATTTTGAGTTTAGGTGTTATTAGATCAAACTCACACTCTGCACCCACCCCACCAGAAACATCTCTCCTGATCTTCGTTACTATTGTATAATGGGGGCTGATCTAATATCTCCCGTTTTTACAAAATTGTCCATTTTTACACTACCCCCTAAGAAGCCTGCCACAATTTCCTGACTAGGCTCAAATTGCCCCTAAACCAAACACTGTCAACACTACATCTCTCTCAGTATCACAGAATCCTTACGGTGTAGAAGGCCATTCGGCCCATCGCGTCTGCACTGGCTCCCTGAACATTTTACCTTAGTGCCAATCTCCTGCCTTATGCCCGCAACCCTGTGTGTTATTTCTATTTAGGTAATCACCCAATGCCCTCTTGGATGCCTCAATTGAACCTGCCTCTGCCACACTTCCAGGCAGTGCACTCCAAACCCTGACTACTCGCTGTGTGAAAAACTTTTTCTCACCTCGCATTTGCTTCGTTTGCAAAACGCTTTAAAAACTGTGGCAGAACTCTTGCTAAGTCCCAGTTTGGCTTGCTAGGCTCCATACGTTGTCGTTTGTATGTATAACAGCTAATGAGTAACATCACAGGGGATCAGCTTATTTTGTTTTAAAGCGAGTGAATTAAAACTGGGTTACCTGGACTTGTCAGCGCGCCGAGTGCCCCTGTGGCCGCGGTGAGCGGGTTGGCATTCGTTGTTGCTGTGTTCTGAGCTGCTGCCGCAGCTGCTGCCAGGGTTGCCAGGTTTTGTAGCTGCAAAGCGTTCATACCTAAGAAGAACACAGACAACCTCAGGCCATGTTTGACGGGATCCAAACACCACTGGAGAACACACTCCTGTTTTTGCAGCTGGTGGATCTCCTTTCACTGGGATAACAGAACAACATTATCCTAACCTCTGCTCTGCCATAAATCAGCCAGTGCTGGAAGCAATCGCCTTTCAACAAACTGAAGCACAGCATGAGCAACGTTTTGGAGGAGGAAAACAATCGTCAGCAACTGAATGATAGCCCCGCAATTAAAAACGGGAAGCACTGGCAGGCTGTAATGAAAACACAAAATGCTGGAAATACAAGAGCAGGATGGTTAGTCCCTGAAAGAAGGTTGTTACTGTTTCACGTATAGACCCTTCATCAGAACTTCTGATCCAGGTCTACAATCAAAAGGTTAACTCATTTTTTTCCAGATGCTGATGGTTCAACCTGCGGCCTGTTCAGCATTTTCTGTTTATGTTCCAGCAGCTGAAGATTTTTTTTATATATATATATATCTCTAATGAATATTTCTGAACATTGACCAATGTAAAAGCTGAGAGAAAAATAAGCCTCTATAGCAGACCAGGGGAAGATTTTTTTCCTTCATTCTAAAGGGTTTTACTTGTATAAATCAGGGAAACTAGAGGGTCACAAACATATCACTGGGATGTGGGTAAGTTTAAAAAAACACGTGCAATCTACATCAGACATTTGAAGCTGTCCACAGACATCACAGCCTTAAAAACAGCTGCATTCCAGGCAACACAGGGCTCCGCAGAGCACAGGGCTCCAGAGTTCTTCTCATGAAGCGTCCTATTTGACTACTAATCAATTTTTCTCCTTCCAACGCCAACTGGCCTGCTGTTTAATTCTAGCACTTTCTCCACACAACTGCCATTGCCCTGGACTCCCCTGGTCCTTTTGCAAGTCCTGAGTCTGAAAAGAGCAGATTCTGCACAGCTGCTTGGTTTCACTAACAAATACATATGGAGCCTCAGTGACAAAACTCCGATGGGCACAGCTGACCATGTGCAATACACTGGGCTTGTTCCCTTATAGCAATTTTTAAAATTATGTTTCTCATTTTATCCCTTTTTATTAACTTTTTCTCTCGTTTCCCACCATCAGTACAGATTGATGGACCCAATACTGATCTAATGGAGGGAGAATGCACCCATACTTCGTTTGCAGGTTGTAGGTGCATCATGACCTTCACTGTTGCTAGGTCAAAATCCTGGGACTCCCTTCCTAACAGCACTGTGGGTGCACGTACACCATATGCACTGCAGCGGTTCAAGAAGGCAACCCACCACCGCCTTCTTAAGGGTAACTAGGGATGGGCAATAAACGCTGGCCCAGCCAACGAAGCCCACATCCTGTGAATGAATTAAAAAAACCCTGCAGCAATTGCAGAGGGGTTTTCCCACTTGCTGAGGGTACTCCTGATCTGTATTGGGATGAAACTAACTTGTTGCCAGCCTGTGGAAGTAACAGGATCACTCCATTGTACATGCAAGTTGACTGAGATACTGCAGTATGGCTGGCAGACTTGTGAAACTGTACACCAGCATTAATCAACACATTCAGGACAGGAGGGGGGGGTAACTAAAAATAAAAAGGGGCAGAATTTGTCTGTTTGAGAGTTAAAAATGGATTCTATCCTCAATGTTCATTCCTAAGGGCTTGCTGACTTCATTGTGCAGTGTGAATATATGGGTAGGAAATGACTGTTTATTCATACATGCTATAATATGGTATGTCAAGCCAGCACCAGACTCACCAATGGCTGGAACATCATGACCAAAGCCTTCCCTTCAATAATGTAATAAATAGGAACACAGGTCCTTACTGTGTTTTAAGGATATAAAACATGCAACATTGCCCAATTTTGGGGACCAATGTCCTGCGCTCCAATAAAATGTCTAACTCGTTTTACAGGTGATCCGGTGGATGTAATCTGTTCTCAGTCAGGAATGTGACTGTTATCCTGACAGACTCTGCCAGCAATTTCTTATGTCCTCCAACCTGACTGTCTGCAGGCAAATAATGCAGTTAACATAAGCATCTGCCTGCTCCTTATTCTGACCAATGTGTAGTAGCTCATGAAATTCATGTTGCTTTCTTTCTAAGCCTTGTTCACTTATAAATGTTCTTTTTGCATGGATAATATGGAGAGACATTAGCCAAGCCATATTGTCTGTTTCACTGGATCAGGTGGGTGTTAAAGATCCCATTGCACTACCTGAAAAGGTTCTACCGATGACCTGGGCCAACATTCCTCCTTCAATCAAAATTAAACAATTTGTTACAAAGTTTCTAAAATGGTCATGTTTTGGGACCATCTCTTTAATTTAACATAAAATGAAGGAATGAATGAGGTCATGTGATCTGCTCTGAAATCTGACCGACGGCAGGCCTGACTGGCTTGGCTGTTAAAGACTAAAAGGGAAGAAGGTGCTAGATGTTCACACCTGTAGGCAATAGGAAGAGCAGTTGTGTTGACTGTGGGTAAACTGTTAATCTCCAAGTTTCACAGGGAGGTGTTGGAATGTCAGGTTTTATAAACAGTTGTACTTTGAACTTTCTGTCAAATTCCAAGATAGAATGGAGTTGGGGGTCTAGAGGATAGCTAATTAGAATTTCTACCTGCATACAAGGCCCACATGATTCATGATGCCATGGACATGTGCTTTGGAAAAGGAAGAGTCTATAGCAAGCCACTGTAGTTATCAGGTTACAAGGTCTACGATATCATTGAACCTCACAGAAACAGGTCAGTCTGCAAGAATTTGAGAGAGAGAGAAAGCAGAAGATAAGAGGCAGCTAGTTCTGCATGTGGAGCAGAGAAAATTCTGACCCTTTTGTTCGCCACGCAGTACGCAATTGGGAGTTCATGTCCAGATTGAAGAGACCGAGTTTGTATGGATTTAAAGGTGGCTGGAAGATTCACCTAGCTTGGGCTAAAGGGGTGGAATCTCCAGCAAAAACCTCACACTTAAAGTCAGTTCTGGGATTAGAAATTACCCTGCTGGGAAAGGAAAAAGGAAGCAGGCCATCAGGATTGGAGAATAGCTTCAGACTGGTTCCAGGAGAATTAAGTGTCTACTTAAGGGACAGGATGTAACCATGGGGCAAGAGGTCGGGGGTGGAAAATCAGTCATTTTAAAAGTTAAATCAGGAAATCTTTCTGTAGTTTCGAGTATAAGTTGCCTACTGAATACCACTTGGACAAGGTTGCTTTTAGCTTGTTTGGTATAGCAAAAGTCTTCAAACTGAAATCTTGTTGTGTGATCCTTCCAGTCACTGGAAACTCAAATATCTTTTTTAAAGGGATTGTAACACATTTTGTTCCCGTCTGTGATGTTCTTGGTGCAGAACAGCTGGCAACTCTGCCTGCTAACAACAACCACAGCACTCCAAAAAGTAATCTGCTGCTCATGAAGTGCTTTGAAATGTTTTGGCAATGCGATAAGGTTCTTCATATGTGCCAGTGATCTATTCTTATTTTCTTCCTCTTCTGGAGTCATCGTATTAAGTGTTGGCTGAGAGGGAACAGGGCAGCCTTCATTAGCCTGCTCTTCAATGCCTGTAACCCAGGCTCAAATAACTTAGGCTGATCACTCAACAGCCCTGGATTGGTGATGTGGTACCACATTCAGGGAACAGGTGTTTGCCTAATTCTGCTAGCACAAGATAGTTTTAGTAACAAGGACGGAAACATTCAAAGCATTCGAATATAAGGAAACAGGTACAAGAAAAGTCCCATTTAGTCCATCAACAACAGCAATAACGTGTAATTATATAGGACCCTTGAGGTAGCAAAACATCCCAAGGCACTTTACAGGATCATTATTAAAAAAAAAACTTCCCATTGAACCACATAAGGGGGCATTAGGAAAGGTGACCAAAAGCTTAGTCAAAGAGGTAGGTTTTAAGAAGCATCTTAAAGGAGGAGAGAGAGGTGGAGAGGTTTGGGAAGAGAATTCCAGAGCTTAAGGCTCAGGCAGCTGAAGGCACGGCTCCTGATGGTAAAGCGAATAAAAATCAGGGAAAGCGCAAGTAGCCAGAATTGGAGGAGCGCAGATATCTCAGAGGGCTGAAAGGCTGGAGGGGGTTATTGAGATAGGGAGGGGTGAGGGGAGGAAAGGGTTTGAAAACAAGAACGAGGATTTTAAAGTTGAGGCATTATCCGACCAATGGAGCCAATGTAGGTCTGTGAGCACAGGGGCAATGACTGAATTTGGCATACTGGAAACTCACATACAGGCAGCAGAGTTCTTGCTTCCCACAGCTGTCCATTCTGATGGACATTGAACTCCAACCCACCCATTTAATACAGATTATAAGAGATTATAACACAAAGGAGGGCCATTTGATCCAGGGCATCTCTAGCCAATGCTAGCTCTTCACCCAAGAATATGTACTCTAATTCCTTTCTTCTGTCCTTTCCCCATATCCTTTTACAAGTTTTCTTTTTAAAAACTTACCAACTTCATTTTAAATGAGCTGACTGTGATAATGTACTCCTGTTCTAATAACTCTTGTGTGAAAAGATTCTTCCAACTTCACCTTTCATCATTCTAGTACTAACAGTGTTTATTTTTCACCAGTAGAAACACATTTTTACTGTTTGCCCTTTTAAAATATTCCAGAAATTTAAAAAATCTCCTTTCAGACCCTGCTTAATCATTTATTTTCTGGTGAAAAACGGCCCAAGTTTCCAATTCTTTCTTCATGCTTCTAACTTCTCATTCCTAGTATCACTTTAAGTGAATGTTCATCACCTACTTTTCAAGGCTCCAATATCCTTCCTATTTTGCGATACCCAGACTGCAATCAATGCTCCAATTACGGCTGAACCAAGTTCCTGCACAAACTCCACATCCTTAAATAAACTCTCCCCATTTTTCTTTTTGAAACCAATGTGAAGGACCAGAGTCCACATGGAGAGCAATACAAGGGTTGTGAAAAGCAAGAGAGAGAACAAAACAAACCAAGGAATAGTGGGTGGGTGGTGATAAAGCTTGAGTTTTACAGGGCTCGAAGCAAGAAAGGAAGAGTAAAGGAGGAAAGGTGTTCCAGGTTTCCTGGCCGCAGGGCAAGAGATGATGCATTGTAAATCAATGTTATCAGCCCCATGCATTTCTAATGCATGGTACAATGCACCGAAGCTTAAGTAGTGCAGGAGAGGAGTAATGGTGACAGGTTAGGCAAACCCATTTTCATTCTCATGTTTCCACCAATTAGCCTAGGCAATGGGAAGGAGGCTTCCAAGAAACTTGGTACAAGTTTGCAACATTATGGAGCGAACTGACAAAAGTGCTTGAACCAAATTGTTTGCTATAATGAAAGGTATGGAGATTTATATTTAGGAAGTTAAGAGTCAGCAGGGTAATAGAGTTGTTGAATAAGCTACCAGAGAACATTGGAGCAGCGGGTTCAAGGGCCAAATGGATATGTTTCTAGAGGGATGCAATGAGGCGGCGGGGTTGATCTGTGAAGGAGTGGAATTATTGGGCCTATTAGCCATTTCTTGTTCCTAAACTTTCATAATAGTCCTCACTGGCCTACCATCCCTGTAGTCAGAAGCATATCTCTGTCCCACCAGCTTATCACCTCCTTTTGAGTACATAATCCAAAATTATATTAACTATGGTAATTTCTAAATATACTTTCTATTTTCATTATGAATTTGGTAAATAATAGTAAATAGTTATTGCCACTTTATCCAAATATTTGCCCAGAATTTTACTTTGTTCCAATATGGCAAATTTAGAATGACTACAGAGTCTGTTTCCCTTGTCAAGAAGTCAGTCTTTTTTCCATTCTTTCTTGGGATGTGGGCATCACTGGCAAGGTCAACACTTATTTCCCATCCCTAACTGCCCTTTACCCGAGTGGCGGCTTGCTAGACCATTTCAAAGGGCTATTAAGAGTCAACCCACACGGCTGTGAATCTGGAGTCACATGTCGGCCTGACCAGGCAAGGAACTTTCCTTATATTTGTGAACCAAGGATGGGAATTTTACAACAACTGATGATAGCTGTCTTGGTCACCATTAGTGAGACTAGCTTTATATTCCAAATTTATTAGCTGAATTTAAATGCGATAAGGTGCTCCGTACATGCCAGCGATTTGAACCCACGTCCCAGGGCATTAGCCTGGGCCTCTGGATTACTAGTCCAGTGACATAGCCGCTACGACACCGTCTCTACCCCACCTCTCTGCCACGGCTCAGTTGTGAGAGGCCCAACAACATATAGGAATCAGGTTTCACAACCCACTGATTGGCTATGAGGGTAGCAACTTGCATTTATATTGTACTGTTAATGTTAAAAAAAAAAGCCCCAAAGCATTTTGCATATAGGCATGTAGAAGATAGACAACAAGGAAAGGACAGAAAGATTGGTCAAGATTATTTTGCTGAAATTAGGAGACTGAAAGCACACCCACCATTGGTGGGGCTAAAGGAGGCGGATACAAAATAGGCTGCAGCCTGAATGAGCAGAGAGTTCGGTGGGAATATAAGGTTAGGGGGAGCTTTGGAGATAGGGTGGGGTGAAGCTGAGGGCGGATTGAATGCCAGGCCATGGAGGGAGTGCTGTGCAATAATACAAGAGCTCTGTGCATGAAACACCAAGATTTCATTAGCTCCAGCTGAAGGCGTGTGGGATGGCTGCATTCGCAGGAGTGATACTGAGCTTTAAAGTGCAGGAAGCTCCCAAGTTCAAGGCTGAGTTAGCTAGACTATAACAATTGGCTCTGTTGCTCCCAAGGTTGGGAGTGCAAAACAAAAATCAGCCAAGGCTTCTCCCTCACCCTGTTGGAAGATGCATGTATGACCCAGAGCTTCCTTTCATGATTTAACAGACCCACTCACTACACTCACATCTGGGAAATGGCCACACAAGTGAGCTGCTGATGACTCGCACTCAGAGGAGGAGGAGGACAGCAAAACTGCAGGGAATTTGATTTAAACCTTACTGCTCCCAATTAATATTTAACACAGGTTCGTTTCTGCCATATATAAAATTCTGCTCTGTTTCTCCTCTTAAACTCAGCATCGAAATCCCACACAGCCAACTATTCATTCTTACCTGAAACTTTTGATTTTATTTACAATGATAAGGCCATGTAAATTTAATTTAATGTTCACCTTAGATAATTTCTCCTCTTACTGTGCACAATGATTAGCATAAATCTGCATATCAATAAGTGGGAACAGATGTCAGATGTTAGAAGTGGCTGCCAATCACCAACAGTTAAAAAGTGACAGATGGACGACTCTCACAGGGTCTATTATGGTGCCCACGCCAGAGATTCATGATATGGCTCAGGCCTCAGCTGTGCCAGGAGGGGGGATGCGCGTCTCACAATCATATACCTGACTGACTTGGCAAAAGCAGGATTTCTGATTTCTGTCACTCAACTTGTTAAAAGCCCCCACACCACCTCACTCAAAACCTGACGGCCCAGAACAAGGGAGCATGGCCTTGAAATCTGAGCTTGGCCGTTCGGGAAGCATTTCTTCACACAAAGGCTATTGGAAATCTCTCCCCTAAAAATGTTGTTGAGGTTTGTGGTGGGGGGGGGGTGGTTTCAATTGAAAAATTCAAAACTGAGATTAATAGACCTTTGTCCAGCCAGGATAGTAAGGATTACGGACCAATGTGGACAGGTGAAGTAAAGATGCAGATCGATCATGACCCTACTAAATGGCAGAAGAGGCTTGAGGGGCTGAATGGTCTGCTTCTGTTTCTGTGTTTCTAAGCAGGGGGCAACAAAGGGGCAATAATCATTTCAAACCTTTTAAAAAGCCCACTACAGAAACTCCACATTAAAAAAAGGGCGGAGGCACCAACAATCTTTTAAAAAGCCCTAATACCATCCTAAATCTCCTTATGCTGTGGGGAAAATACCTTGCATTTGTATAGCACCTTGCATAATCACAGGACACCCCAAAATGCTTTGCAGCTAATTAAGTACTCTTAAATGTAGCCACTGTTGTGATTTAGGAAACACAGCAGCCACTTTGCACACAGCAAGCTCCTACAAACAGCAATGTAATAACGACCAGGTAATCTGCAAGTGAGATGTTGATCAAGGGATAAATATTGGCTAGGATAACGAGGATAACTCCCCAACTCTCCTTAAAAATAGTGCCGTGGGATCTTTTACGTCCACCTGAGGGGGCACACGGGGTCTTGGTTTAATGTCTCATCTGAAAGATGGCACCTCTGATAGTGCAGCATTCCCTCAGTGCTGCACAGGAGCATCAGCCTAGAGTTTAAAACGGTCCTTTAATTCATAAATGGTCTTAGGTGAAATACTATCTAACAGACTCAGTTAATACAGATCTAAGGCAATTAAGTTCCCTCAATAGCTTTAATTTACATGGCAAAGTCTGCTGAAATGGTTTAATGTCCACGTGGGTCACGCCACATTTCTCAGGCTTTTGTTTCTATGTTTGAAATTCGATGGTTTAAATTGGAGTTTGACTCAGTAATATGTTCTGATACGCCTGCTAATTTGGGAATGCCACTGACTAGAGGTGCTGTGAGTAGACATACCCGACAAGCACCATGAAGCATCATCATGGTAATTATCAGTATGCAGCATTGCGCCTGAAAAGTATCAGGCTTCAGTCGCTCACCCTTCCAGCTACACTGGTTCATTAATAACTAAACTGATAATGTCTTCAGAGGAGCAGCAAAGCAGTGCAGGAGAAACCAAGATATTGAGACACATAACAATGAGGATCATCCCTCAAACTCAACCAGGGCTCCTGGGGCACTGAGAGGTTGTGATTGGCTGGCCGACAGCTAAAATCTGAACACCCCTCCCACCACTGCCCTCCCCTCCCCCACTGCCACCAGGTCACTATTAATAAGCACATTGTGCATGAAACTCCACTGGGAAAACCAGAGATAACATGGAGATTAGCCTTTATTGCAAGGGGTTTGCAGTACAAGGGTAAGGACGTCTTGCTGCAACTGTAGAAAGCTTTGGTGAGGCCACACCTGGAGTATTGTGCATTGTTCCCTCTAAGCTGTGCAGCATTTGGAATGTGCTTTGTAGGGAGCAATAAGAATGGGCACAAGCAACAATCCCTTTAAGATGCTCACATGTGTAGCCGCGTAGCAATCTTAAAGGGAATGCACTGTGCTGCAGGCTACACACAGCAAACAAAAATTAGACGGAACATTGGTACTGTGTACATTTTTGGTCTCCACATCCAAGGGAGGGTAACCTTGTCCCTAAGAGGATTTGCATAAAGGTTTGCTAGACTGAGTCTTGAGATAAGGAGATTTTCCTACAAGAAGAGATGGAGTTTCCTATACTCCATGGAGCTTAGAAGAATGAGAAGTGATCTCATTGAAATACATAAAACTTTCAGATCGCTCGATGGAGTAATTGCTGAGAACCCAGAACTGGGAATCGTTATCTCAGAATAACCTTTAAGGACAGAGGTGAGGAGAAATTTCAGAGGGTCATGAGTCTCTGGAATTCTCTATCCCAGAGCGCTGTGGGTGCTCTATCACTGAATATATTCAGGTTGTGGGACGGATAGATTTTTGGGCATCACTTGAATAAAAGGAGATGTGGATAAGGAGGGAAAGCAGCAGAGAGAGAGAGAGATCAGCCATGGTTTTATTGAACAAAGGTGCAGGCTTGAGGGGCTATATGGCCCACTTCTGCTCCTATTTCTGTTGTTGAACTGCACTAAATGGTGATATAATCACAGATAGCCAAGGGAAACAATTGCTAGTGTGTATGCATGCATACGCAGGATTTAATGGTGTCGGTGTTACTTGCCCTCTGGGTGATCACAGATTAAATGGGCATTGTGTTTGCAGTATCAGTATTTGCAGCAGCTGTGAGACCATAAAATTATTAAAATGATATCAGGTAGCAAACAATCCACTTAACATTCCCTAATGGGAGCCATGTATTTTTTATCAACCAGCACTTCCAGGTACTTCATCCTGAAAGAGGGATCCTTGCTTTTGTGAAGAAGAGGACCCCTTTGTCTTAGGGAGAACAGTTTATCGCTCCGTTCACATATTAAATGGAGTGTCCAGAGGGATCATCGGGTCTATCAGCCTGCATTCTAACCAAGTTTATTTCTGTGACATGCTCCAGTGTTGACCGCCATAGTATGCCTTTAAGGGATAGCAGCATGCCATCACTAGAAGAGGTTTGTCATGAGATCCAGTCTGTTTCAATTTTTGCATATGAGCTGAACACAGCATTGCTATAGAGTCATAGAGGTCTACAGCACAGAAAAAGGCCCTTCGGCCCATTGAGTCTGAGCTGGTCAAACAAATACTTAACTATTCTAATCCCATTTTCCAGCACTAGCCTTGTATGCCATGGCATCGCAAATGCGCTTCCAAATGCTTCTTAAATGTTATGAGGGTTTCTGCCTCTACCCACTCTTTCAGGCAGTGAGTTCCAAATTCCCACCACCCTCTGGGTGAAAAAATTCTTCATTACATCCCCTCTAAACCTCCTGCCCCTTACCTTAAATCTATGCCCCTGGTTATTGATCCCTCCACCAAGGGGAAAAGTTCTTTCCTGTCTACCGTATCTATGCCCCTCATCATTTTATACACCTCAATCATGTCCCCTCTCAATCTCCTGTGCTCCAGGGAAAATAACCCCAGTCTATCCAATCTCTCCTCATAACTAAAACTCTCCAACCCAGGCAACATCCTGGTAAATCTCCTCTGCACTCTCTCTGGTGTCTTTAAGTTTTCTATCCCTGTATACACATTCTCACGTGCCTAGTCTAAATAAACAAACCCACAATGTGTTTATCCAATCCCCTCTGAGTGATTGGGTGCCTTTATATCATTATAAAAGTACGACATGTGTTCAGCAGTGGTCAAACAGCCGGGTAGCAAGACTAAGCAGAGGTGCGATATGGTGAACAACCTTAGATTGTGCTACATGGCACCAGACAACCCTTGACGTTTTGGTCAGACTGCAATAAGTTTGCAGCATCGGAGAGTGTTGAAATCGCAGCATGGTGACTACACAGTAAAGTTTTGAAGACACAGGCCAGGATGGTGCTCAAGTAAAGACCAGTAAGCAGATGGATCCCTCGTGGGGAGTTGGACAGTGCCGAGAGGACCAGTACCGGGTTAGCTCAGTCAGGAAAGGCGAGTGACCAGGGTGTGGGCCGGATCTATAGCGAGCACAGGAGAGTCAAACAAAAGGAAAAAATAAAACAAAACCATCATAAAAATTGGGCCAGAGAACGTTGTGTTTATAACGGGTGGCTTCGGGAGTTGCTGAACTATAAACTGAATAAAACAAGGAAGGTCAAAGGGGTCTTGCCAGAATGTCCATTAAATCCCCTGGTTTGAAAATTGGGATGCAGCTGACCTGCTAACTGAATTCAAAAATCTTTAAACTATGTACAGAGCTATGATTTCTTGATTCAAGTGTGTCTGAACCAAACAAACAAGCCAAAAAAAATTGCCTAGCGATAGAGAATGAAGGCCTACACAGGGTTAACAACAGGAAAGCTAAAGGATCCACAAAAGCTATGGGCTATACTAGAAGACCGGTTCAGAATCAGGTTAAAATGCCATATTCATCGCCTAGCATTCATGTCATTTCGGCAACAGCCTACAGAATCCATAGACCACTTCATCAGCAGATGCAGAGAAAAGGGTACGTACTGTGATTTTTCAAATGCAGAGCTAGCAATTGTTGAGTTGATGATTGCATCCAATCCCATGGAAGCGTTCCAGAAAGACCTGCTAGACAAACCCAAAATGTATAGCATTGAAGAACTATTCAAGGACGGACGTAAGTATGAAGTGATCCTCGCAGGTCGATGAAGCTCACAACCTAACTACAACCCCAAATGTTGACAAACTCACCAGAACACCCACATCATACACCAGGGAAATGCCCAGCTTTCCATCAATACTGCTAGGCATGTGGCAGAAAGGGCCATTGGCAGTGGCAGTGCACTAGAGCAAAGGCTGGTGCAGCTACAAAGAGCCGTGCACTGATCCAAACAGACCATACATAATGGGTACCTTCAAGCAATAAGAATGCCTATCCGGTACCCTGTAAGAAACATATCCATGAGGTGACTGACAAACCAGAAAATGACGATGATGTGCACGATGAGGTGAGTAACAGTGAACACAGGTTTCACACCGTCAATCGCATGGAAAACATAAATACCATCACACCATCCGAAGTGTTTACCAGGATCCGAGTTATCTACCCAAAGAAAGTTTGTAACTATTAATTATTGGCCAAGATTGACACAGGGGCAAGTGTCAATACCCAACCTCTGCGGATTCTAAAAGACAAGTAACCACAGACATGGAAGGTCATGGTGAAACCTACTACAGCACAGCATTCGGTGTACAACGGCTCACTTAGTCCATGTCCAGGATCCATTGTCCTGGAACGCAAGTACAATCAATCCATCTGGGTATCATACGTTCTACATCGTGGAGACTAAAGGCCCTCTGGCATGGTGATCGTGCACTAGTGACGATGCATGGAAATAGTCGGACATAACAAGACAGATCAATGTCAAAAATTACCCCATCACCTCAGTACATGACCTAACATCAAAATATCCAGAATGTTTTAACAGAATTGGCAGTCCCAAGGGAGCTGCAATGTCACGCTTGCAGGAGAATGCTAGTCCATCAATTCATCTGGTACCTTTTGCACAACGTAAATGTCAGCAGCTGCAAGAAGAAACAATGAAAGATTCTGAACTACAGAAACTGTGTAAAACCATCATTCAAGGACGTCCATGAACACGTGAGGCCATTTTGGCTTTGCTGGGACGAGCTGCGCATCTCATGGGGAGTCATTTTTAAAGGTATGCAGGTCATCATACCGGAAGCTTTGTGGTTTGATATTCTTCAACAACTTCATCACTCACACATGGGCATAGGTTGGATGAGAAGGCTCACAAGAGAGACAGCCTATTGGCCGGGTATGAACAATGACATTGAAGTCATCGTCAAGAACATATGCCAAATAAGCACAAAGAACCACTGTTTCCACGTGAAGTTCCTACCCATCCTTGGTCCAAAATCATATCCGACCTCTTTCATGTCCATGGCACTGACTTCATTGTCATTGTCAACTACTTTACAAAGTACCCCAATATTCGTCAATCGCAGAATACGTCAAGCACAACTGTTGCGCATACTCTAAGTGCTGTTCTCAATTTATTTGGTGTGTCCAGAGGGATAATGGTCTGCAACTTATTGATAAGCCATTTCAAGATATGTGAGAGAAGTGAAATATCGATCGCACTACTTCTTCTCCTCATTACCCTAGATCCAACGGCTTAGTTGAATGAATAATTCACGAGGTGAAATCTCTAATTCTCAAACGTAGACAGGCCAAGCAAGAGCTACACATTGCAATGTTACATCTGATCGCAATACCTTTAAATTCAACTATTCCATCAATGGCGGAGTCCATGTCTGGCAGAGCAGTGCATAACAATTTACCTACATTTGCCCACTCTACTCTCTCAGAAACTAGAGAGCAACTTTTAAAACTGGACGGGAGGGTGACCAAGGTGCATGATAAAAATGCACGTACTGATTTGCCAAGTTTACAGTTGGAAGGACAAGCTCGCATCCAGGATCCCACAGAAGGTACGTGGCAGCCAGCGGAGGGGACAAGTATTTGTTCAGAGCCAAGGTCCTGTGAAGTCATTACACACAAAGCTGCAACGGTGAGGCGTAATCAAGGACAAATCAGATCCATTCCTGATCCTCAATCATCGTGCAGTCCTATTGCATCGAGGACAAGATCCCAAAAGCAACCAGAACAACACCCAAGAATGACAATCCCACAGGTCACTGAGAGCAATTAAAGCCACCTCCAGACAAAGTTACCATTATAAGATCTGGGTGTACTAGCAGATTACCTCTACACTTTTAAGACTCATAGATTCCTCAGTTATATACACTCATATAATGGTAACTAAACATGAACATGTGTTGTAAGTAGTTTTACCACTTTGGAAGGAAAGGGGAAAAGTATCTGAAAAAGCAAGTGGGATGTTAAAATATGTCTTTAAGGGATAGCAACATGCCATCACTCGATAAGAAGTGTGTCATGTGATCTATCTTGAGTATAACTTTTGCCTGTGAGCAGAACACAGCATAGCTCCGGTGTGTTCAAGCTTTCTATCCATGTTTATCAGTTCTGATGTGCCAAGTCTAAATAAATGAGCCCACAACGTGTTTACCCAATCCCTTGAGTGATTGGTGCCTTTCTATCAATATAAAAACACGACGTTGACCCCTCTTGGTAATCAAATCTCTTAAATTATTCTAACATATTTAACCCAGACCGATTTGTTTTAAACTGATTTCTCTGTGACACAAGACAGTAATCATTAATAAAATCACAAGCAGTGAAGTTCACTCACTATTCCAGAACTAGGGTCAGCATCTGTGTGTTTCTGGACCAGGTGAGTGCTTTTTTTTTTTAAAACGAAAAACCCATTACGCTTCTGCTTTGCTTTTGTGTTTCATGTTTTGGAGGTGGTAGTTACTAATGATACTGAGGTATTCAGCAAATCCTTGACAGTAACAAAGCTAACTTTAGAACTCAAACCCCATTACCCCATCCCTTGCTTACCTCTTGGTTGGTAATGGTTTTGGAGGCAGGTAACAAACCAACCAGAGATGGATATGTATCTTGTTCTCAAAAGACACTAATGTTGCCTTGGTATTCTGGCATTGGGAATGTAACTGCTTTTTAAACCAGTGGATGTAGTATGCTGCCATTCTGCTTTGGCCATGTGTACAGTTGCCACCACAATGAAGGACGGCCAAGTTACTACAATAGCAGCGGTCTTGTGTACTGTGAAAATGTGTCTAGGTGGCGTGTTTCAAAGGCATAAACATTAAAATGAGAAATTGGGCGAACGGTTGACTTACAGAACAAAAACAAAGTGGGGTTGCTTCGACTTACCCGCCATCTGTTGAATGCCACTGAATGCGCCCAGGTTACTTGTAGAGGTCGCTTGCTGCAAGAGCTGTGAATAAATAAAATAATCCCATTGTAATATGAAAATTTAAGCCCTCGATTTTTAAAAATTCTGTTCAGAAGCTTATTCTCCAGTCTCTCGCTGATATACTGAGCATTCCCACTAGCGTTGTGCATAAATCCATATTAATGTCTAATCCTTATCAAGGCCAGGTAAGATAAAAATTCGAGAATGTTGTTGTGCTAAAAACAATTAATCATTTAACACCTCAAAAACCATCATCCACTTAAAGCAACATACCATGACTAATTATAAGTCTCCATAATCAAGTGGCTATGTTCAACCAGGCTGTGTCAATCAAAGCTGGCTCGTACATCGGCTGTTAAACCTTTATCACCCTGCTTCTGGTTTTTTCAGTAATGCGAAGTGGATTTTAAGCCAATTATAAAGGGCTATGGTTTTTCAATGCACTTAACTTGGAGATAAGGCAGATTCAGGGTCAAGAGTGCTGTACTCCTTCTGACAGCAGCTGCTATGTCAAAAAAGAATGTGATTCTGAAGATCCAGGGTGTTCTGTATGAGAGTGCACTGGTCCACACAGCACTGGGATACAGGGACGCATGACAGAAAATAAGATGCCAACTATCGTGACGAGGCAGATCCTCGCGGGGTGATCACTCTCACTTCACTTCAGGAACCAAACTGGGTCGGGCGAGGCAGGGAAAGGTATAAGGTGTGATCCAGTCACTTTCCTACTTGCTTGCTTGAGTGGGTTAGGTTAACATTACTCGAGACTGAACAGCTGAACATGTTATTTTAAATCTTAATTAAGTTATTCCCTTGTTATTAAACTCTGAATTGCATAGAACAAGTTCACATGGGGACATCACTGGTTTCTTCTCATTTTGGACTTGGGAAGAGATTGCATAGAGAACTCCTTTTAAAATGAGCATTGTGAGTACTTAGACATATTGTATGCATATATTTACAGACATTTAACATGTATGGGGAAAATGTTACACAAACACTCAGACAGACACACACTCACTCACAGACAGCCACACACACACACACACACACAGCCACAGACACACACACAGCCACACACTCACTCACAGACACACACTCACTCACAGACACACACTCACTCACAGACACACACTCACACACTCACACACAGACACACACTCACACACACAGCCACAGACACACAGCCACACATTCACTCACAGCCACACACACACACACACTCACAGACAGACAGACAGACAGACAGACAGACAGACAGACAGACAGACAGACAGACAGACAGACACACACACACACACACACACACACACACACACAGCCACACACTCACTCACAGCCACACACTCACACACAGACACACTCACACACACAGCCACAGACACACAGACACACATTCACTCACAGCCACACACACACACACAGCCACAGACACACAGCCACACATTCACTCACAGCCCCACACACACACAGCCCCACACACACACAGCCCCACACACACACAGCCCCACACACACACAGCCCCACACACACACAGCCCCACACACACACAGCCCCACACACACAGCCACACACACACACAGCCCCACACACACAGCCCCACACACACAGCCCCACACACACAGCCCCACACACACAGCCCCACACACACAGCCCCACACACACAGCCACACACACACAGCCACAGCCACAGACACACACTCACTCACTCACAGACACACACACACTCACAGACACACACACACACTCACAGACACACACACACACTCACAGACACACACTCACTCACAGACACACACTCACTCACAGACACACACACAGCCACAGACACATAGCCATAGACACACACTCACTCACAGACACACACACACACAGACACACACTCACTCACAGACACACACTCACTCACAGACACAGACACACAGCCACAGAGCCACAGACACACACTCACTCACAGACACACAAAAACAAATGCTGGGGTCGATAGCATGGGTTTTATTCAAAATGAAACCCATCTTGGAAAAATGCACTCGACACCGAGTCCTCATTTAAATCCCACAGTGAGCCTTGCAGCTGTGTAAACACAGCACAATGAACAACTTGACATGAAATGAAGCAAAATTGCATCATGTGGAGTGACTCCATTTTGTTATTGGACTAAGCTGCAGGGTGCTAGTGGTGTCAGGACATCTCCAGCGTGTTGCCATGATGTTGGGGGGGATACTGCGAGGCAGATGTTGCTGCAGGACTGTCGGCAGGGAGGAGTAGGCATACATCACCACAGATTTCTACCAAGCAGACAGGATCGTCACTGGAACGATTAATGTCAGTAGCTGCTCAGGTTCCAGCTTCAGATCAGCCACCTGCCATCGAGGCTGTTAGATTCTCGTTTGCACAGGCGGAACTCACGATCCAGTCTCTTCTGGGTCATCAGGAGAGGAGGGAAGGACGGGTTGGAGAAAGAGGGAGACAAAATATGGGGGTGGCGTGAGGCGGGACCAAGGGTAATGGATCCTTTCAGTCACTGCTCAACCTCGTCTGAGGAGCGTGATCAGGGATAACCAAGATACCACACTAACCGAGGGTGAGAGTGGATATGTTGTTTAATCTGAGAGGGCAAAAAAAAAAATCAATCTTAAAATTAATATCTAAACCCAGGATGTACCTGATACCAGTGACAACAGCAGAGCACGACAGTTTGATTTTCTCCAGTCGCCTGTCTGCAGCCAACATCTGTGTGCACCACACCTCCCAAAGGCAGGTTTTTAAAAATCAGCATCGCTAATAGCACAAATTGACAGGACTCACAGTGGAATGGGGATATTTTCAACCAGCTGCTTAACGTGAGCTACAACAAACATTTCCCAGTGTACACTGGGGTGGGGGCATTGGCTTTACCCATATTCATTCACGTTAGCAGACAGTGGAAAATATATCAGCATGTCTACCTGAAATGTGAAAGAGTTACAGGCAAGGCTAAACCAATTAACAAAAGGGTTCTTGTCCCTGGATCAAGCGAAATGGAAAACTCTTATTATTTTGAATCAGTTTTTAAACAATTATAGCAAAGCTTAAATTTGAGTAAGAGGGTACACCGAACATCATTTGAAGAAATAGGTTCAGGTGTCTTTTGTTATTTCAAATACTTTTTCTTTAATTGACCCTCTCTGACCACCCCCCCAACCCCACTCCCAATAATGTGCCCTTAATAAAACACAAGTGCCTTCTAAAGCATATAAGTTCCCACTGCGTTCAGGTCTCAATCTTCTCAAAGGGCAATTTGTCCCATATATTCTCTGTACAGTTGTGAAACACTGAACACTATGAACACATATTACTTTCACAACTCAGTGGCAGAATGGAAAGATTTTTTGCCATATTCAAAGAGAAAAAGAACTTGCATTTATCTAGTGCCTTTCGTGGTCTTAAGATGCCCCACCATGCTTTACAGCCAATAAGGTTCTTTTGAAGTATAATCACATGTTGTAATGTAGAGAAATAGGGCAGCCAATCAGTGCACAGCAAGATCCCACCTGATATTAGGATAAATGATTAGATAGTCAGTTTTTAATGATGTTTCTTGAGGGATAAATATTAGTCGGGACGGAGTCCATTAATATTACCAGCAGCACTTACAGAACTAAGGCGGCCTTCGACCTCCTTACAAAGAAAGTGGTTAGTGTGTGGAACTTCCTACCAGCTGGCGTAGCTGAGGCAGTTAGCATAGATGCATTTGAGGGAAAGCTAGACAAATACATGAGGGAAAAAGGCATAGAAATATATGCTGATAGGTGTAAATGAAGTAGGTTCATGTGGAGTATAAATACTGGCATAGACCAGTTGGGCCGAAAGGCCTGTTTCTGTAATTCTGGTTACATCAAGTTACTAGACAGGAGCTCATGGTGTAGGGGGTAACAAATTGGCATGAATAAAGGATTGGTCAGCTAACAGGAAACAGAGTAGGGATAAGCTGATCTTTTTCAGGCTGGTGAACTGTAATTAGTGGAGTGCCACTGGGATCAGTGCTGGGTCCTCAACTATTTACAATCTACATCAATGATTTGGATGCAGGTAGCTAAATTTGCCCATGGCACAAAGATAGGTAGGAAAGTGAGTTGTCAGGAAGAGGTAGAGTCTGCAAAGGGATATAGACAAGTTAAATGAGTGGGCAAAAATTTGGAAGATGGAGTATAATGTGGGAAAATGTGAATTTGTCCTCTTTGGCAGGAAGAATAGAAAAGTGTTATACTATTTAAATGGAGAGAGATTGTAAAACTCAGTGGTACAGAGGGTGTTCTGGTACATGAATCACAAAAAGTTAGCTTGCAGGTACAGTAACTGATTAGGAAGGCAAGTGGAATATTGGTGTTTATTGAAAGGGGAGTGGAATATAAAAGTAGGGAGTTTTACTGCAGCTGTACAGGGCATTGGTGAGGCCACATCTGGAATACTGTGTACAGTTTTGGGCTCCTTATTTGAAAAAAGATATAATTGCATTAGGAGGAGTTCAGAAAAGGTTCACTTGACTCATTCCTGGGATGAAGAGCTCAGCCCATGAAGAAAGGTCCAACATGTTGGGCCTATATCCATCGGAGTTTAGAAGCATGAATCTTATTGATCTTATTGAAATATATAAGATCTTGAGGAAACTTGATAGGGTAGATACCCAGAGGATGTTTCCACTTGTGGGGGAGATGAGAACTAGGGGACACAGTTTAAGAATAAGAGGTCTCCCTTTTAAGACGGAAATGAGGAGAATTTTTTTCTCTCAGAGGGCTGTTACAATGTGGAATTTTCTTCCTCAGAGAGCAGTGGAGGCTGAGTCATTTAATTTATTCAAGGCTAAGGTAGACAGATTTTTGTTAAGACAAGGGAGCCAAGGGTTATGGGGGGCAGACAGGAAAGTGGAATTGAGGTCACAACCAGATCAGCCATGATTTTATTGAATGGCAGAGCAGGCTCGAAGAGCCGAATGGCCTACTCCTGCTCCAAAGTCCTATGTTGTTTTTTTTTCCAATTTCCAACCCTCTTTCTATGTCACCTGCCGAAGGCCCTGACTCCTGCTGAGATCAGTTCCAGAGCTGCAAGCTGTCTTATGTTAGCCTTTGAAATTTGGCATTCTTGCATTTGTCCTGATGAGTTCAAGACGGAAAGCTTGGGCAACATGTCTCTCCTCTTTTCAGCAATACTCAACCCCAACCTTGTTACAGGTTCATCTGCCAAAGGAAATAATCTCTCTCTCCCTTTACCCTCAAGTACAGTTAATCACCTCTTTCAGATTCAGCCAACTCTGCACTTACCCCGATGAAGGCTGGAAACTTTTTTGACTCTGCTGCTCAGTAGCGAGCTAGTACTTGACCCGCTGAGACAAACGTGCGGCTATGGGGATGTTTTTACTCTGATGCGTTCTTGGCAGGCACCTTACCACAGGTTCAGTGTTTACTGCCCTCAAAGTGCATTTTTAATGGCTGCTCCATGCCAAAGAAAACAAAACCCTTCCTCCAGCCTTCTCAAACATTAATAATGTAGAATTCTGGCTTTATACACTGGAAATGTTATTTGCATTCAAAAAAATAAACATAAATGACAGGTAATTTTTCCCTAACACTGTTACAGTCCGATCCACTTACATCCAAGCCTAATATATAGATTAATGTCAGCAACCAATGGGGCACACCAGGTTCCAATGTAGCACACAAACTGGCAGCTCCAACAATCGCACTGCTTGCGAGTCAAGAGGTGCTGAGTGCTATATAAGGCGGAACAATTAGGGAATAACTATAGCTGGGGCTCTTTTCTCTACAAAGGTGAAGGATGGGGGGTAACCCAATCAAAGTATTTAAGAACACAAACGTGTTTGATGGGGTAATGTATCCACTTGATGGGGGTGAGAGGGGGTCAGGGAGAGACCAAAACTAGGTGCCATAAATATAATATAGGCGCTAATTCATCCAATAAGGAATTCAGGAGAAATTCCTTCACCCAAAGAGTGGTTACAATGCGGAACTTGTGACCACGTTCAGTAATTGAGGGGAATAGCATAAACACATTTAAGGTGCTGCTAGTTAAATACATGAGGGTGAAAAGAATGTAAATATATGCTGATAGTTAGATAAAAAGGGTTGAGAGGAGATTTGTGCGAAGCATAAACATTGGCATGGGCTAGTTGAGCCAAATGGTCTGTATATACACTGCACACACACTATGTAAATGGCTGGATGTGAATACAAGGATTACAGTCTAATCTGAGCTCTAGTAGGAATCCAATAGTGGACTCTGAGCAGTGTCTAATCATCACACTTCAACACTGAGATTAGATTACTGCCTTGAAATTGCAAGGTGTTTGTCCTTTAACAAACAAAGTATTCAGTTTACAGGCAGTTTTTGATTCAGATCTTGAACTGTTTCGGTGCTGAGAGAAGCCATTTCTGAATAATAATTTGCTGCTTTCTACCAAACAATATCTGGAACAGGAAATTATTATTGCTGACATTAGTGGAAAATAAATGGGTTAAAGGAATCTGGTTCTCCAGGAGCAGCGAGCATCCGGGAAAGCTTTAACAAACCCAAAGGAAAACATTTACAGGGCTACGAGGAAAAGGCGGGGAGATTGGGACTAATTGGATAGCTCTTCCAAAGAGCCTGCACAGGCACAATAGTCAATTGGCCTCCTTCTGTGCTGTAATGATTCTGTGATTTACATTGAAAGTGCTCTTCTCTGCCTGAAATCCAAGCAGCAGCTGTAGCCACTTGGGCAAGTGTCCCACGGACTCCAGTGTGGAAGCAGCTGTAGTTCCTCAGGAGGCAGCCTTCCCACCTCATTTACATTCGAGCAGCGCTGCTGCGAGGCTGCAAAAAGTAACACCATTATCCCAGGCCAGAATGGAGAATAAGGTAATTCCCCCTGTTAATCATGACTGGAGACGGCGCTGCTGTTAAATGACTGGGATTGAGTTAACACACACATACAATCTGTATTATGTAATTACCCTCCACTTATTGCACTTGGCTGCAGAAATCACTCTGCTTTGGTAGGGAGAATTTCAGTCATGAGTTCCGTTTGCTGTAGTTTGTAAAGGCTCTTTCTAAATAGATTCTGTAGACTGTTTGCTGTAGTGCGCTACTTAATCATGCTGTTTTCTGAGTAAATAAGCTTTGCTGTAATATTGACTTCTTGCTGAGAGTCCTGATGTGGGTCCGTTTCCCTCTAAGCATCCCCGACTCCTTGGCTGATGCAGTATTGTCAATGGACATTATATAAAATAAAAACTTGCATTCATCAAACCTCTTTCACATTCTCAGCATGACCCAAAGTGCTCTGCAGCCAATGAACTACTTTTACAGGGCAGTCACTACTGTTACACAGGCAAGAAGCAGTTACCTTCTGCACAGCAAAGTGCCACAAACACAGCGACTGGTTATTCTTGTTTTGGTAGTTTTGGGATAAACCTTAACCAATACAACTCTTCTGCTCTTTTTCCAAAGAGTACCACGGAACTATTTTTATATCTAATGAAGCAGACAGACTCAGATTAAGTGACCATACCTGTGACAGTGTAGCAGTCCCTCAGTCTTGTGCTGAAATGTTATCCTATATTAAATGCTAAAACCCTACAGCAAGGCTTGAACCCACAGCCTTCAGTCTCAGAGCAGAGGTGCTGCCTCTGTGGTATCACCTTACAAAAATCAATTACATTTTTTGGGGTAATTATCTCCACTACCACAGCCGGAACTCTTAAGTAAACGAGGGGGGTTTGGTTCAATTCCGTCGTTTGCAGGACCTAGAATAAGCCATTATTGGTGACAAGCAGCCCTGTTACAGGTTAGAATCAATGAAACACTAACTATTCACCACAGAGCAGAGTTAACCAGGTAAGGCTCATCAGTTTGCATGTCAGTTGTGGCTCAGTGGTAGACTCTCATCATGGAGTCAGAAGGTTGTGGGTTCAAGCCCCACTCGTGACTCAGGCGCATAACCCAGGCTGGCACTTCAGTGCAATACTGAGGGAATTCTGCACTGTCAGAGATGCTATCTTTCAGGATAGCTGCTTAAGTGAGATGTGGTCTGCCCCCCCATTTGGAAGACCCCTTGGCACTATTTTGAATAAGAGCTGCGGAGTTCTCCCCAGTGCCTGTCAAATAATTTTGGCTCAATCAACACTTAAAAGCTGACTACATGGTCACGATCACACTGCTAGTTTTGGGAGCTTGCTGTGCGCAGATCACAAAAGTGAACACCATACAAAAAAATTACTTCATTGGCTGTAAAGCACTTCGGAATCTCCTGAGGTCACGAAAGGTGCTGTAAAAATGCAAGTCTGCCTTTATTTGCCCTTTTGGAAGTGGGATGCATGGTTTGGAACTCCCTAGTGCCTGATGCGCGCAAATTCGACTGTGTCTCGTATCTGCTGCTTGGGTCCAGAATAACAGCGATTACTTGGAATACAAGCTTGGAGGTAGAAACCAAACAGTGGCTAAAGGGAGGAGGCTTGTTAAGTTAAGAGAGTGCTCAACGTAAACCACAATGGAAAAATGAGAGACTTGCTGATAATATTCAACATTTTCCCAACTGTACAGAGGGTATTAAGCTCCCTTGGCCCTTCCCTGAAGGAAATTAAATTAATGACATCCAATTCACATCCCCCACTTATGCTGCATCAAGAGAGAAAGAAATAAAAAAAAGACTGACTGTATGCATGTTTTGGGGTACGAAAACTTCTTTTGTTCCAATTTCGCCACTGTTCTTGGATCCCCAATGACCACTTACAGCCAGGTACTGTGGTCCCAGGGCACCCAGGCCAGTGAGGTTTCCCCAGGTCGCTGTGTTAAGCTGTTGCATCTGCTGGGCCAACTGCTGCTGCAGGCGCCTTTGTTCCTTGTCCTTCTGAGTGTCAGCAAACTTCACCACAATTGGCGATGAGCAACCCTGTTGCAGACAGAGGCACAGTTAGGAGTGAGTTATGAAGCAACAGGCCAAGTTTTACCGTATCACTCATTTCCCTCTGTTTTTTTTTAAACAAAACGTTTTACCCCTCTGATTTTCTCTCCACCAGCTCTTCACTTGAAGGAACCTATTTACTCAGTGTACTTTAGCCAACTCTGTCCTATTAACTTTGTAATTGCCTCTAAGTTTAAGACACCAGTTTCAAGCCCACATTTCTCACCCTCAAACTCAATGTGAAATTCTATCGTGTTATGATCATCCTTCCCTAGACGATCCTTTGCTATGAGATCATGAATTAATCCTGCCTCAACATACGTTGCCAGGTCTAGATTAACCTGTTCCCTGATTGGTACCATAATGCCTCTATGACTCTTCGCTGGGGTATAGTTTCTATGCTATTGGCAATGGTTTGCTACCTTGCCCCCAAGTTTTTGTAATTTTCATGCACGAAGAGTCAGCACTTTCCAACAAAAGTCAACGGATAGTAATCAGGAGCAGGAACCCTGGTCCTCCTCCTCCTCATCCCCCACCTCCCCAACCCCCAAGCCCCTCATCACCCCCACTATTCAATACATTTTTAAAAACCGTTTCAACATCAAAAGTTTACTAAAAATTACGCAGCTTAATTTTGTCTCCCTCAGGCTCTCTTGCATGAAACTTCTTATTAAGACATATTTGCCTCACAGATCAGATTAGAAAGGTAATGAGCAAGAATTCTTATACATACCCTCCAAGAGAGATGAAGGATGTCAAATTAAATATCGGTTAAAGGTTTGCTTATTTTCACTCAATGCAGCCCTGCTCAAAACCTTTGCGGCTTCGCCTTTAAGCAGGGTTTTCCTGCAATTATTTACCTGATACAGACAATCACAGAATTCCCACCCCTGAAAAGTGACTGGGAGGGTTTGAGGCGAGTCACACATTCAGCCCATTCACCAGTGGAAGAACTCTTAGTCGAATCCTTTTCCTCTCACTGTTTTGAAAGCAAAGGCTCTTAATCCTGGTAAATCTATGCCATCACGCAATGTTTACAACATAATTTATTCCCTA
Organism: Carcharodon carcharias; assembly: GCF_017639515.1. NCBI lineage: Eukaryota > Metazoa > Chordata > Chondrichthyes > Lamniformes > Lamnidae > Carcharodon > Carcharodon carcharias. The sequence goes on from NC_054479.1 coordinate 134,347,771, forward strand.
CATTTTCTGGTGGCCTGATAGCGTTGAACTGTACTAAGTTATGACTTCCCTAATTCGGCTTCCTTTCCTATGCTTACGTGGTCATTGTTTCACATATGATTCAGCATGGTGACTGACTCCAGCCGAGAAAAATAAGGGGCTCTTTGCCATGGTAGGTGCCGGTGACACCTTGAGAGAGGGACTGCTTCCGCAGCCACACGACCTGCCTGGAGTCTGATAATGCTGGCTCGGTAAAAAAATCTCCGCAGACAGCCGCTGGGTAGCCCCAAATAAAATCCACGGCAATTCCGGGGTTGAAACACGCGCAGACACAGAGTCTGCAGCGAAAGAATATATTCAGGACAAAACGCGCCCTGGGAAGGCCTGACCCGTGATGTGGGACAGAAGACCCAATTATGGGACAGTCCCAGAATATCCAGCACAGTTGGTCACCCTGGGTCCCGGTGAGGGGGTGGCATCGAATTTGATTAACGCTGGGGAAGATCCCAAACTCAACCTCAGCCCAACGTACAGAGGTGCAAGTTTCCCGGCGGGGTTGCACGATAACCCATCAGTTCGTACCCACAAAGACTGATTGTAACAGCACATTCACCAAAAGACCCCACAACAAAAACTGGACCTTGCTGCCTGCTTGCTGAAAGAGTACTTTTACAACGGAGGACTGCAGCTGACCCCGGACCTGTGAAATCTACACATTGGTTGCCCTCCTAAATGTAAAATGTTCGACATTCAGGGAATGGATAAAACCGTCGTCCCACTAGGGACCGAGGATGTCTCTTGCTGTAAACTAAATGTCTCGGGCCTGCCCCAAATGTTTGCAATCTCCTGCAACAAACCTCTCTACTCCTCGCTAGGACCCAGAAGCAACCGGCACCTGACAAGGTGCAAAAATTGTAAAAGAGCGTTGACTAGACCGAGGGATTGCTTTTCCAAAAAAACAGGAACCATTTTTTCCTGAGAGATCCTTAACAAGGGAGCATGTGCTTGAAATTGGTCCTTGTCGAACACAATTTCCAGGCCCATCCTCCCTCACCCAATCATCACCTGTGTCTCTCGTACTGCCCACAGGCGGCTTTTAGCCAACTAAATCAGGTGTCAGCCCTTTCCTGAAATATTAATTAGGGGCCTGAAGTCTGTCGAAGGACCCCTCAAGTAAAGGCAGTGACCCAACATTCAGAATTGGCAGTAAGCCAGCAGCTTGTGCTGGCACGTCAGAGACCAGCAGCCTGTGCGCAGAATATTAATCGGGCCCAGTTTTTAGGCCAAGCTCCAGTATCTCGGTTGGGACCGGCGCTAATTCATGCAGGCAGGCCAGAAAAATTTCCACCTTTTGAGTTAATTCCTGAAAGGCATGTCAAGCAGCTCAGGGCTTCTCTTGGCATTATCTTTTTCTAGTTACTTAAAATGGCAGGTTTTTTTTTTCTCTCCCTTTTCTTTTCAAATAAACAAGGGCAACAAAAGCACCGAGAGGCAGCCGTCTGAACAGAAGAAAAAAAACAAGAAGCCTTCAGCACATCAGCGTCTAGACCATCATTATCGCTACGGAAACAGACAGCTCAGGCTTTCCAAACTGAGAACTTTCAAAAATTCCCTCAAAACAAATGTTTTTTTTAAAATATTATTTGGGTATTGGTGGGATCCAGTGAGAAACTGCCCCATGAGATGCAAGTAGTGTTGAAGGGAGGTGAGGAGGGGAGGGGGGGAAGGTACCACCTGGTGGGAACTCTGGTGGCCGTTGTGTCAGTGAGAGAAGGTACAACGTGACATTCCCTCTGACACCTCTGGGCTGTTGCAAACATTTTATCAAGCTAATTAAATACAAAGTGATGCTCTAAGAGGTTGCATTAAAGATGTGAGCCTACATCAAAACAGGTTTTATCTTAAAAGGTAGTTGAGAACCATTTGCATAAAATGCATTAAAATGTTCACAAGTGTATTAAATACAAACAGGAGAAAATGGGAACTCATGCTTCTTTATAAGCGTAAGGGTAGCGAATTAAACTGAATTTCAGTACCTGCATAATAAAATAGATCAGTGACCAACAAATTCCATGTTTAAGAAATTACTCTTCTTCATTACCGACACATCTAGATGGTGGGTAAGTGGTTGTTGGTGATTTAGTTCGATGCAGAGTTGGGACTTAATTCCCTCTGTGCACTATGTTTATTTTAACAAATAGGTTAATGGGCGGAATTTAAATATCGCAGACAGTAATTCGGCACCAAGGTGTTAACTATTAAGTTGACCCTTGCACCCCAAAAACCCAACTCTGCTGCCTAACAAGATGGAATGGGGATTTGTGCATGTGGAGCACAGCCCCTGGCCTGACCCTGTCAAGAGTTCCTGGTTACATACATGAAGTGGGCACGCCGCTGCTTTAGTATCAGGGCAGGTTGGGTGCCTACTAAGGGCAAGGGCTGCAAACAGCAGCATCAGCCAGCCAGCTGCTGAAACAATTGACAGAAGGTGTAAGGTGGAAGAGTGCAGCCTGACTGGGGCCCCCTTCCCAGTAGGTTCCTTACCAGCAAACCAGGGCCATTTCCAATTGTCGGGCCCCACATTCACAGGCTCAGTACCCTACACTTGGAGCTAACTGTACAGCATATTGGAAGGGGGCCTGAGGAGGGGGGGGTGGGGTGGGAGTTGCCGCCTGTTGGGAAGTCTGGTGGGTATCATCAACTTGTCAGGCCTGTCTCTGTTTGCATCAGTTGGAGAGGGAGCAGATGTGAGATGCAGTGGCTTTTAGCTGAGGGGACATCCCCCCCAACAGCTCGAGATTAGTGGGTCAGGGAACCCCCAGTTTTGGATTAGTGGGGGTAGGTGACTCTCAGCATAATCAGGTTCTGTCTAATTTGTGCCTTTGGCTACCATGATAGTGCCCCAGATACTCTAAGGAAATGACTGATGATCATGATCTTTGCACAAGCTTTCCATGAAGGTTGCCGAAAGTGGAAAATGGAGCTTCATCAATCTGCCTCTGTCTCTTGTTCCCATCGAGTGATCCATTCTCTACCTTCTTTCTTGTTTTTTGTTTCCTCCAGGGTATTCCTCCTGTTGTCCAGGGCAGGGAACAAATCCTCAAGCCTCTGCTGATATTTGGTGTCTGCAGGCTCAGCTCTTTCAGGCAGATCTATTTAAATGATGCCAACTCTTCCTCCATATTCATGGATTTCGGGAGCCGCTGTCGGGTTTCCGAAGGGTGCAGAGAGGTGGCAGCTATTTATTTCATTGTTACTGGTCAGATTCAAGGCACCACCTTGCATTCTGCTCTCATTCCATTCATTATGTTTCATAGAATGAGATAGCATAGGGGTGGTCATTCAGCCCATCATGACTGTTTCCTTTGTCCTTTGACAGGCCTTTCTCTCCATGATGTTACATTTTTCTTCCTCGTTGATTTCCTATTTTAACCTCCTGTTAGCAGATCTCCCATGGTATTGCTCGCTTATAGCCTGAGTTCTGGAGAACTGCAGTTAATAGACCAAACCCTGGTAACTTATAAACTGTTGAGGTCAATTAGAGGGCAGTTTGTAAATTTTAAGTGCCAGGTCAATAACAGATTTTCTCTTTATTTGAGTCTGGTTTGCATTTGTAACAAACTGTGACATTTAGTGTGTTGGATCCACATGGCTTTTATATGAAGCCAAAGCAGAGCCACCTCCCTCAGTAATTGTGCCAGTTTCTGATGCACCAAATTTGCCCAGTTTACACTACAAGGTGGATCAGGCAGCAGAGAGGGACAGTGTAAATGCACAATTTCTTCGCATGAACATAATTTTGTCAGTCTAGCTGAGGACTTCGCCTGATGTTGGGAGGTGCGTGGGGATCAGAAATACTGTAAGCACATTGCCCCAACTATTACAAACTGAAATGACAATCCTGATCTTTGTGCTGCCAGAACTCTTACCAGCTGGAAGTTATCCTGGAGAAGCCAATCCGGCTATCTGGACAATTTCTTCCCACACTTATCTTTTTGGGAACTTCCCGGTTATTCCAAACCTTCTAGGCTCCAATTTCTGCTTGCTAGTCTCAGAGCTACTTGTGCCTGCCACTGTTGTGTGGTCAACTCTAAGAGGGTCTTTTTGGCATATTAGATAAATCCACCAAGAACTTCCACTCTCCCAGCTGCCTCTCAGTCTTTGGACAGTCTTTCTGTGGCCCAGGGGCCCTTTCTGTTTGTCCTAGGGGCGAGCACTTTTATACTGGTTGCAAGTCTTTCACTTCCACCGCTTGAATCTCGACACCCAGTGTTTCTCCTTGAACCAAAATTCTTCAGGACAACTCTTGGTAGACAAGCAGACGAGTCCCTCTTACCCGTTATGTGTGCGAATGGGAGTGTTCGGTTTTTACAGTCCCAGAGGAACGAAGGTCACTGCATTTATTGCCCGTCCCCAATTGCCCTTGTTCAGACCACAATGCTGTGGGTCTGGAGTCACATGTAGGCCAGACCAGGTAAGGACAGCAGATTTCCTTCCCTAAAAAGGACATTAGTGAACCAGATGGGTTTTTATGACAATCGACAATGGTTTCATGGTCATCATCGGACTTTTAATTCCAGATATTTTTATTGAATTCAAATTCCACCATCTGCTGTGGTGGGACTCGCACCAGGGTCCCTGGAGCATTACCCTGGGTCTCTGGATTACCAGTCCAGTGACAATGCCACAACGCCATTGCCTCCCCCAGATACTTTTGATACTTATCTATGAAATTTTTACCACATAAATAATATTGAAGGATACTATTGTTTTGTGGATAGCATGCTCCTCACCCACAGGCTGATTATTTGCAATAGTTGGGAATTCCAATCCACAGATATTTTCAGTCCCAGCCTGCTGGGAAGTTTGGTCAAGCAAAAGGGAGTCATTTTCCTTCCTGTGCATCTTTTTCTCCACCTTTCCGCCCCCCCCTCTCTTTGCCCTTCCATTTCTCAATACTACTAAAGGACAACAGCAAGAACAGGGATACATGTTCCCCTCAGTGTTGCTTCTCTACACCCTGCCAGCAACTCCTGCACCACCGCCCCCCCCACCCCCTTTCATATAGAAACATCACCAAGAACAAACACAGGAATGGCAAACATATTGGGCTCCTGCCTTCATTCTGATCCCCTCAATGTTTTTCCTGCTGTCCTGAGGCACTGATTCCAGGGGTACTTGCAGATTTTCAACACCTCAACCCAAACGGTCGTCCTTTCTGTAACAGGCCAGGTAGCGAGAGCCAATTATCTATTCAAGCTGCACATCTGAAACTGATTCTTCTTGTCTGACCCGTGTACTGTCTGGCAGACATGACTGGACTTGTCAAGAATGGGAGTGATGGACAATTTTCCCCCAGCCCAGGGGCGAGATAAGGCAACATGGCACAGACCACGATCAACCAAGAGCACCCCCTGACCTGCATGGCTCAGTTAAATATCACACTGAATGGAATTTGATCGGAGGTTCCGCTAGGTCAACTTTGAACATTCCACCGCAGCAGCTATTTCCCACAATGTTTTTTTGGTCTTCTGCTCTTTACAGTGCATAAAAGTATTTCCAGGTTGATGGGGTGACATTTATGTCAAGGGAATTTTGGTGAGAAATATTTCCAGTGGAGGACACTTGGCAAAGTGATTACTTCATTTCTCTTATCAAGAAACATGGCTGTGGGAAAGTACTGACAGAGGATTTCAATTTGTTATATTTTGGGACACAAATAATTGACATTTTCTCCAAAGGTAAAAAAACACAAACACACATTATATATTAATGAAAGACTATGCAAATCCAGACAGAAATACAGGCTACTGCTTGTCGAGGCATCCTTTAGCACTGCCGGCATCTCAGTGAAGAACATTCACTCCTGAATCTTTTACTTACATTTGGAAATAAAGCAATTAATTCAGGGGCACTGCTTGCATTAAACCTCTTCTGAAATTAATGTAACAGGAACAACTGTTTATGTAACAGCATCAGGTTGATCTGACATCGTGCGTTATTAGTTTAGCAAATGAGTTAATGGGTTTATACTGGAAAGCCCCGTCTCCCATTTTAACGGAGGCAGTGTCAAACAACATGATTTAAGATGTGAGACTTTTTACTTATTTATCCACTTGCTAGGCTGAAATGTTCCTGTTTCACATGTCTCCCCCCGTAGGAGGAATCATAGAATGGTTATAGTGCAGGGGACGGCCATTCGGTCCATCGTATCTGTGTTGGCTTTCTGCGAGACTAAGTCGCCTAGTCCCACTCCCCAGCATTTAACCCGTAGTCCTGCAAACTTTGTCTCTTCAGATAATTATCCAGTTCTCTTTTAACAGTCCCGATGGAATCGGCCTCCACCACGCTCTCAGGCAGTGCATTCCAGATCCTAACTGCTTGCTGGGTAAATAAGCTTTTCCTCACGTCGCCATTGCTTCTTTGCCCATCACCTTAAGCCAGTGTCCTCTGGTTCTTGATTCTTCCACCAATGGGAACAGTTTCTCTCTATCCACTCAGTCTAGGAGGTAAGGGGTGGAGGGGAAGGAACCTAGTGCCAAGCCTCTCAATGCCATCCTGTAGCTGACCATCAAAAGATGCTCTGTGCCTTTGGTCTTCGATGGAGTGTGAGGAAAGGCCCTTGATCCCAGGGCTCAGGTTGCTGGGAAGCAGGCAGAGGGAGTGTCTGATCAAAGATGTTCAGTTGCTGTGAGCCACTCTCTCCCCTAAGCTTCTGATTTCTGGGAAATGTCTCAGCCAAGCTTCTGATCCCAAGCTTTCTCAGTGCTAGGCCAGTGCTGGTTACTGAGTGAAGCTAGCTTTACAAGAATGGTTCCAGGGGTCAGGGGCTTCATTTATGTGGACTGATTGGAGGAGCTGGGATTATTCACCTTGGAGGAGAGAAGGCTGACAGGAGATTTGACAGAGGCTCAAAATCAAGAGGGGTCTCGTCAGAGTAGAGGGGGCGAAACTGTTCCTATTGGCGATAGGATCGAGAAGCAGAAGACATAGATTTAAAACGATTGGCAAAAGAACCCAAGGCCGCATGAGGAAAACTTATTTTACACAGTAGGATCTGGAAAGCACGGTCTGAGAATGTTCAGGCAGGTTCAATCATGGCTTTCAAAAGGGAATAGGATAAGTACCTGAAGGAAAAGTAATTGCAGGACAATGGGAACATGACAGGGGAGTGAGGCTAGCTAAACAGCTCTTGCAGGAAGCTGGCATGGACTCAATGGGCTGAATGGCCTCCTTCTGTGCTGTAACCATTCCATGGTTCAAAGTGCAAGAGAGCCTGGCTTACTAATTTGCCTTTTTTTTTCCCTCTTGTAAAGGCTCCTGGACTCTACTGAGTACTTCTGAACTGCAGAAGGTCTGACCTTACTGCATGAGGAATCAGAGACGTGTACTTACATACTATCATTCAGCGTCAATGCCGGTTCAAGGGGTTTGCATAAAATAAAAACTTCTGCTATTTTACAATTTTCCACCCTTACTCTCCTGAAGATGCCGACTCAGTCTAGGCTGCCGTTCCATGGGTGTACTCTCCAATATCTCAAAGCAAGTGTTTACCCTGTATGTGTGGGCCAGACAGTGAGAGCAGCAAGTTATCCAATTTTGGGATTGAGGAATTGTGATTGAGGAAACACCAGATACATGCTTTACAATGGGGGCAAGGTGGGGGTCACTGGGAAGCAATTAGGATTGTACCACCCATCTTTGTCTAATCCAAGGGCACTAACACCAATTTTAGCTGTTGCACTCCACAGAGCAGTGACAGAACACTGGGCCTCAGTGCAGCTAACTCATTATTTAAGCGGCTTAGATAAGGTAAATGCCGAACGGACTGCTTTAGCATGAAGCCGGGTAACAGGACCAAGTTCTGTTGCAGGGTCATGAGGACCGGAAACGTCAACTCTTTTCTTCTCCGCCGATGCTGCCAGACCTGCTGAGTTTTACCAGGTAATTCTGTTTTTGTAACAGGACCAAGTGCCCACTTGTTAAAAAAAAAACAATCTCTGATCAGATACCAGAAGAAATATGTGCACACATTAGAAGATAAATGTCTGGGATAATCTACCAGGCAGGAGACCATGGTTCAGGCCTCAATTTTAATCCCTCCTCCCACCCCCCTGGTGGAAACCGGCTTTGTGTGTTGGTGGGGGAGGGGCCGTGGGGGGTAATGGCCTTTGGAACAGGTGGGAGGTCAAGTAAAAACTTAGGGGAAAGACTTACCCACTTTGATCTCACTACCTTTGCGACAGGTCCGAATATTAACACAGCGGACAGCTGTCCCAGCCTGGCAGCATCCTCTGTAAATGTGCAGATAGGGGCATGTGGCCTATCATTCTCCTGCACGGCTCGGTGTCAAATTTTGCTTGATAAGGCTTGTAAAGCACCTTGGGGCGTTTTGCTACATTAAGGGTGCTGCATAAGTGCAAGTTGTGCTTGGTGCTGTTGACTTTCTATTTTAGTCTGAGGCCTGAGCTGGGGGGAGGGGAGCCAATGATGCCTCAACCTGTCAGGCAGCCCGAGTCAGGGAAGGCTCAGAAATGTCCCAAGGCAGGCAACCCGAATGGTTTCTTTCAAAAGTTTTTTTTATTTTGGGCCAGGAGGAGCCCCTAACAATGCCCTGCCCCCACCCTGCCCTGTCACCTCGCCTTTAAAAATCAGCGTCTCATCATTTAGGGACGTTGACAACAGCGCAGGATGCGAGGCTAAGGTGGGTAGAACGCTGGCAGGACAAGCACCGACTGAACTAACATCCTCGGAGGAGCTGGAATGCGTGGAAAGCACGAGTATGCGCCAGTGAATTCTTAACATGAAATATACAAATATAACCTGGAATTGTAAACGTACTGAGGCACCTCAGAGTTCTGTTAATGCAGCGAAAGCAATTGATCGTTAATGCATGTTATGTACCGTCAATTTACAAATTTTATGAATAGAGTTCTTTTCTGAAAAAAAAGTGACGGGACAAGCAACTTGATGCTCGTGACTTTTTAAATTAAATAAAGATGGTTGTTACAGTGATTAACTCAGCCCTTGTGCAACGTGATAACTCCGTGTGTTGATATTAACAGCTTGAACCAGATGCCTCAACAACCATCAGAAAGCAGAGAAAAAGAACAGTCTTTATAGTTAATGTCAGAATATACAGGGAGAAGGGAAGGAGAAGGGAAATGGGGGAGAAAAAAACAAGGACAGAAAAACATAACCACCACAAAGATTAAACAGCTCTAAACAACAGATGAATGGGAAAGAAATTACATTATTTTTTGATGCCAATTCCCTATTTTAAGGAGGTTTGGTCAAAAAAAAACACACACACAGCAAAAACAAATTAAAACACGTTTAACCTTTGGTCTCTTAGTAGGACATTGCTGACTTCAACATCTGCTTTGCGATTAAGTTAAGTACCACAGCCACCACTGAGCAATTAGAGAGGTCAATCTTATTCTTAATGAGTGCAACAAAAAGTTGTTAGTTGATCACATTAATGCGTTAAATTCTTTAAGACCTGTGGTTAAACAGTGTTTGAAGACATATGCAGATTGTTATAAAGCTGTAATTTCCAGGAAGTTACCTTCTCCCAACACATTCCACCCTGTTGAAAGCTGCAGTATATTTTTTTGAGAGCTCCATTGTATCGTGGGCAATATGTTTGGCTTTCGAAACAGCAAACAAATTCATTCATTATGTTGGGGTTCTGCATTGCACTAATCATTTCCAAGTTCCTCCAAGTCATTTCCCTGTCCCCTCCCGAGGTGCCGATCCCTAAAGGTGACAATGGGCACTGGCAGCCCAAGCTGCCATTCAACTAATGGGAGCAACAAAGGCAAGTGCTGGCAGGCTATTTGACTGCGAGGGCATCGTAGTAGAGGTTGATCACATCCTCATCTGGCATCGGCATACACACAATTTCTGGCAAATTAATAGTAATTATGCAGAAAAAAATTAGTAAGTGGTCTTTTCAGATGGCATCGATGCTCTGCTATGCTCACAGAAACCACCTCTTTGAAGGCATTTGACGTGCCTGGATACGTAGGGTTGCTGACTGCCTATGATACCCAAATGGTTTTGGTGGTAAGTGCCAGTGGGCTCCTTAATGGTGAGCGCCAAAGGTGGGCACAATAGTCAAGCTCCATCCTGTACTCCCCAATCCTCATTCAGCTGTATTTTCTGGAGGGACCACTGTTATCATGAAGAGGTTTGGGCATACCTGGTGTTTAAAAAAAAAAGACCCGAGATCACCCTTGATTGCAGGTGGGAATTTGGGAGATGCCTTGAGAAAATTCGGAAGAGCTCAGAGAATGCAGCAAGTGACTCCTTTGCAATAGTGTAGCATTTTCAGACGGTAGATGTAGGCACATCGAAACCCTGAAAAAGCCACATGGTTGTGAGTGAGAGATGATGGTCTTTCACGGTGATATATACTGCAGCTTTCCCACATTCCACAATATTCACAAAGAAACAAGAAAAGGGCAGACGATACAGTACCTCCATGGTCTGAGACTGGTGCATGGCTTTGATTGCATTCTGTGCCATTGCCCTTGTGGAAAACGTGACAAATGCACAGCCTGTGGGGACAAGGGGGACAGGGGAGCAGGAGAGACAAAAAAAAACAACAAGACAAGAGGATTGGACGCTTGTTAAACCAACACAACTCTACGAGAACGGCCACAAGACGACACTGTTCTCAGTAGTACATGAAAATACAACAGCTTTTTAACATTTCATTTTCACATGGCATTTTTTTTTTATATAGCCAAGAACAGTCAGAGCAAGCCATGCCTTCACCGCCCCCACCCCCACTTGCTGCTGGCCCCTAAAGCACCTTGGTTAATGCACTCACGAGAGAAAGGAAAGTAGGTCAACACGCCATTTTACATACACAGCTGCCGCACTGGAAAGACGACATAAAACTCACTGTGCTGTACAATCTCAGTGCACATGGATCCCAGTTATGCAGTTAGCTACTGTGCTGTGTACCATAGTTTAAACAACACACATTCCTTCCATTGAGATTCTCAAACCACACTTCTGTGCGGAGTGGGGCTGAGGGGACTAAGTTGAGGAGGAATAGGCTAGTTCTTTATTTTGTTTCGTGGGCAAAACTAAAATCCATTATATGTTACGTTAATAAAATCAGCTCCTGCTTCCTTCACTTTAATTAGCATGCCTGTACAGTGTAATGTTTCTGATGGTGCGCTGTCTCAGGGGTGCGAGGTAAGTGACTGCCGGGTTTTGACTACTGCTGAGCTGCCTAGAGTCAGGCTGGTAATAGAACTGAGCTGAAGTGATGTTCTCTTTCTAAAAATATACATCTGACTTTGTCTCACTGGAGGGTTCTGTGACATAGGGGAATGGCAGGTCCCTTAGATTACAGGAGGCTCTGAGGTTTCCTTTGACATCATAACAGAGTTCAGCAAAAGCTTCAGGGAAACTAGCGATCCCATTTAACTGTGTAATATATTCTCCTTTGCATTATCATCGTCTTTTCAAGTGTGTACCGTACGTGGTTATAAATCATCATCTCAATCAATGACCTGTTTAAAGACACCCTGTGGCAGATTTATTTTATTGCTTGGTTTTATGTAACTAGTTTTATATTTCCCTTTGTTTCATCTTTTCATCTTCTTAAATTCGACAGATGTCATATAGTCAATCCAATCTAGCTTTAACCATCAAATAAATAATTTAAACACTTTGTAAGCACCTGTGTGATCGCTGACCTACAGTGACTCCTGGTTCCACACTGCGTTGATTTTAAAATTCTAATCCTTATTATCAAATTCCTTCAAATGGCCTTGCTGCTCCTTATCTCGAAATTCCTCTTGTTCTACCACCCGCCATGATAGTTCTGCTCCTCCACTTCCCACCTTTTGCGCATTCCCTGATTTCCATCGTTCTACCATCGCAACTGTGCCCTCAACTGCGGACTTCCCTTGCTAAACCTCTCCACCGCTCCATCGCTATAACCCCCTCCTTTATGACGTTCCTTAAACCTACCACTTTGACTAAGCTTTTGGTCACCTTTCCTGATCTCTCCTTAGGTGCCCCGGTGTCACATTTTGTTCCTGTGAAGTGCCTTGGGATGAAGGCTCTATGTAAATACAAGATGTTGTTGTAATATTGCTGCCCAGTGACTTTCCTTTGACTGATTGGAGTGAGCTAGATTTCCGTGCGAGTGGGGGGACTACAATAACTCGTGTGGGCTTGAGTTTTCTTTTAATTCTACATATTTAGGCCAGAAAACTCTCTTTTCTGGATAACTGCAGGCCAGTCAGCAGCTGAAAGAGAAAGGACAGGTTAATATCTCAGATAGGACTCTTAGAACTGGGAAAATAACTTTTCATCTTTCAGTTGTTAACCGCCCTGTGGCGCATTTCCTGTTTTTATTTCAGATCTGCCAACATTCGTGCTTTTATCTATCTTCATCTTGCTGGCTTGGTAAAGAGAGGCACTTTAGACAGGAGCTTCTCATCTGTTTGGTTCATCAGGAGCTTATTGTCGGTGCTGGGTTGTAATTAGAATTGGAGGTGGTGGGAGAGCTGGAGAATGAAGTTCTGAACAACCCGGTTTCTCTGATGGTTCACTGCTTCTGGAATTGGGAAGTGTAAGATTTTCACAGAGGCCATTAATATAAGATAGCCACCAAGAAATCCAATTGGGAATTCAGAAGAAACCTCTTTACCCAAAGAACAGTAAGAATGTGGAACGCGCTACCGCAGGGAGCGGTTGAAGCAAATGGCATAGATGCATATAAGGGGCAACTATTTGAGGGAGAACAGTGTCGAGGGTTACAATGGTAGATTTAGATGAGAAAAGCTGGGAGGAGGCTCTAATGGAGCATAAACACCAACATGGATTTGTTGGGCTGAATGGCCTGTCTTGGTGTCGTATATCCTATTTAAACCTATCTAACTAAACCTATCTATGGCATGTGGTGAAGAATAAATTTATTCTTTATTCAATTTAAACAATTCCGAGACACAAAACAAAAGTTCATTTGGCCTATGTTTTTAATGGGTTATCATCTCTGTTGAGACACACAAAAAGATATTTCACACACGTAAAGTGCCTGTCTAGTAATATTGCATTGCATAATTTCAAAGCCACGAGACTTTACAAAATGTAACTGCAGACCATGTGGTGAAACCATTCCCACCTTCATCTTTGGTGATTGTAGCCACAGTTGCCATTTAAGAACTCTGGGAAGTCAGGGATTGGGAGACATAGAGAGAGAGAGAGTGAGAGAGGGAAAGAGAGAGAGAGAGAGATGGGGGAGAGAGAGAGAGGGGGGAGAAAGAGAGGGGGGGGAGAAAGAGAGAGAGGGAAAGAGAGAGAGAGGGGGGAGAAAGAGAGGGGGGGGAGAAAGAGAGGGGGGGGAGAAAGAGAGAGAGGGAAAGAGAGAGGGGGAAAGAGAGAGGGGGAAAGAGAGAGGGGGAAAGAGAGAGGGGGAAAGAGAGAGGGGGAGGAAGGGGGAAAGAAGTGTGAGATAGATGGAGGGCTTAAATGATAGCAATGAGATAGTCAGTGTCTATGTAGACTTGGAGACAAATGCAGTTCCCAGCTGGCTTCTTTTCGGAAGCAATCCAGAGGACCAAATATGAAATTTGGTGATGACCCAAATGAAACGCTCAAGCCTTGGGCACGGCTGGTTAGGGGTGACAGACGGGCTGCTGATTACACAGAAAGCCCTGGGCAATGTCTTTCTTTCATTTGGAAGATGGGGGAGCAGGGAGACTAGACCAAACAATTCTTTATGAGGAAGCCTGTTTGCAGGTGCAGCTTCGAAGGGACGAGAAGGTGTTTCTCACGCCTGTACAGGAAGGCCCCCGCCCCGCCATGGGCGATCCACAGAGGTAGGCCTCAGGCCAACACCAGCCTTCAAATTTTAACGGGGAAAAGAAATTGAAATCTTTATTCAATTTGCTTTGATTGCAGTGCTAAAAACAATCTCCATCTTTGGAGAAACGCCAAGTTAATGTTCATGCATGAGAGGAGAGACTGACAACACTGTTAACACGAATCCCCTGTTTCTCAATGCACAGTTTTGGACAAGGAGTAGTGGGGCGTTGGAGGCAGCTTCCTTCAACGCTTCAAAGTTCATACTATCCAGGCTGCCTGTAAAAGTTATCACTGGGCTCAAATCATATCTTAACCTTTTTCTCCCCCACTTCACCCAACCAGGTTCAAATTCTCCTGAAAATTAACCTCACTTTTTGTGAAATAAAAAATACCGTGGGACTATTTTTCACGTGTGTACGCGTGGGGGGAAAAAAATACATTTTGATAAGCTTCACCGTACCTGTGAGGAATTGACAATAAAGTTACAATTGTCAGTTTTATCTTTTTCTTGAGCTATGTTGCCCTTGACAACTGATAAAGCAGCCTTGCTGAGAATGGAAGTGTACACGGATGGGGCTAACATCGAGTCTGCCTTGTTAAATATGCAGTGTTAGTTATCTTCTGGCTGGCAAGAGAAGGCTAATGGAAAGAGCAGTCTTCACTTAAATTTTTTTTAATTTGCAATCTTGCATTAGTTTCTGCATTTCTTCCAACCTGATAAATACTATCTGTGCCTGCGGTAAGATTTCAGAAAGTAATTTCCATCTGTCTGACACGATCAGAGGCAAACCGCTTTCCTCGCTGTCAAAGAGCACACTTTCTAACACATCTATTACCTCTGTCATCTAGATCAGAAGAAGTCTATCTTTCATGGGAATGTTAAACTACCTCCATGTTTTGAGAGAGGGAAATAAAAAGAGAGAGATAACATTGCGCTGCTTAGCCCTATAAAAGTTACAGGGAAAAGGAAAGAATCCATACGGAATCAGTTTTTGCCTTATGGGGTTGCAGTTGCTTGCTAATGCAATCCTGCTAAACTCCATTTAACCAGCAAAGGTAACTGATCTGTCGTTTTTAATCTGGGATAGATTAGTGATTAAATGGGCTCAAGGTAACGACACAGTGCCGCTGTCTGAACAATGCTTATTCCAAACCACAGTCCGCGCTACTACTTTTTGTTTAATTTTATGCTTAATTATTTCACTCCTACCTTCGGCCCCTCAGAAGCCAAGAGCAGGCTGCGATGACAGACTCAGAGTTTGAGTAAATGAGATGAAGATAAAAGGAGACAAAAGCAGAAAATGCTGCAAACACATAGCAGCATTTGGAAAAAGGAGGTGGGCTGAAACGTTTCAGACAGCAGGGTTGCTGCAGCAACTGTGATGGACTGAGAGTCATCTCTCGGGCTCTGATTCCTTTTTGCCTATACTGACAGGAGTCGCAGGTTTGCTGATAAACTTCAATGAGCAAACAGGGACAAATTTACCAGCTGAGCCCAGAACCCAGTATAACATTCATCATCAATAACTTCCCAGGCCCAACTTCACCACCTCTTTTCCACCTACCCACCCCCACCCCACCGCCAGCTCAAAACCATCCACCTCATAGCTTTCCATCTTCTGCAACTTAACTGCATCGTAAACCTAATGTTGTGCACTGTGTTAAACCGAGATTGTTATTCCTACTGTTACAATGTCTGACATCCGAAGAACTTCTTTGTTAACGCTGCAGAGGTGAATGGGGTGAGGGTGCATGGGTGGGCACAATTTGTACCCATTGATGGTAATTTTTGAATGGTGGGTCGGGCGGGGAGGGGAGGGGTGGGTGGACGGTGGAGGTGAATGGTGTGGGATTAGACGCAAAGAGGGTCCCAATAAAACGTGCGCTACACTCCTAGGTTTTAAGGTTTCATTCTGCCTTCCCAAATACAACTTCCACTTTCATGGGACGCTGGTTGGGGGGGGTGGGGGGGATGTTCCTATGTGTATTTTTATATGATAATGACAGACATTTCTTAAAACACCTGTTTAATTTTCATACAGTAACTCTCTCTCAATCCCTGCTTGCTCTAACTGGGCTGCTTTCATCAGCTATCAACCGAGGGCAGGGAAATCTTTTCAAGCCCATGCTGCAGCTCTCCGTGGAGTCTCACTTCATCACATGAGAAAGCAGCTAAAATTTAATTCTCGAATGCCAGTTAATTGGGGCAGCAAGGGGACGAGCCGGTGATTATAAGGGTGGTGACTTTTTGCAGAAAATGGTTTGGCAAATTGTTTCTTTCTCTCAGATATAAGCATGATACAGTGTGGGGGCGGGGGAAGGGGGTGTAAATTTCATTCAAACCCATCATTTGGGCACAATTCTTTCATGGCAGAACCTTTGGCTGAATCCCCTCGGCAAATTATAAAGTGTCTTGCTAAGAGCCTTTTGTGAAGTCAGTGCCACTTCAAAAATGTTACTTTCTCCCTGTGCCTTTTCAATAGCAGTAACAAATTTCTCTATAATTAGGCCAGTTTTCACTCGGTTGGGGGTTTGGGGATGGGAGAAGGAGTTGGGGGGGGGGTGCGGTGTTGGTGGGGAGTTAAAATTGGAGCCATAATCTCTGAAAGTCAAAGCACTACAGGTTTTCCTTAAATTCATAGAAGTACTTGCAAACTGATCTCCTCCTCAATGTAAGATTTACACACCCTTTAAAGCTCTCATAACTGCTACTGTAAATCTCAGATGGTTAAACCTGCCCCCTGTGTGCAACCTAAAGAGGAGGTTTTAAAATGTTTTAAAAAAAATTAAGTAACTACTGGTGACAAGTTTGAATGTTATCAACCTTGTCACAATTGGGGAACTTTAATAGGATTAAAACCACTTGGCAATATGAGTAAAAAAATTAATCACTATTTTCTGGTTGCCTTTTGAAATGACTTCTCTGAAGCTGCTATAAAAGGAGTCAAGGTTTAATGATAATATGACTGAAGAGAACGCCATGAGACAGAATCCAGTGATTAATGTACTAGCATCACGGACTTAAAATGCCTCACTGGAAGAACCTAGAGAGTTAACACCATGCTGGAGGAGGAATATTGATATGTAACGTCTTGAATGGAAGATGCACCATTCTACTTCACTGACTGTGACACATAGTTCCAATTAGCACGGGGAAACAACAGATAGGATGGATTGTACACTTGCCTCGACTCAACCCATCAGGTCCCCGTAGAATTCTGCATTCCTCTATCTGCCCGAACGTCGAGAACATCACTCTGATGTCGTTCTCATTGCACTTTTTCGAAACCATCCCTATGAACAACTTTCGGTCTTCCACAGCTGGAAAGAAGAAGAAAGGAAAAGAAAAAGGCAGGCGGGCATTAATGGGAACGTTTGATCACCTTCTTCGGACGGCGACATTTCACTGACGCAACCAGCAACGAGGTGAGACAGCACGAGGTAACACTGATATCAGTCACAGCCCCTGGAGCAAGTCTTTCTTTTTTTAAATTCCCCTCCGAGTCAGCTTGCAGCTGAGTGTTAGCTTGAATAACAAATCCAATCGTGAAAAATGTGTGTTGCCATCATTTCCACACCCCCCCCTCCACCCCAGCCATGGATTTCAGTCCTCGGCACCAGCCCCAACCCTAACAAAAGGCAATTTGAAGGGATATTAATATTGCCCTTCCGTTCGACAGGCTGCCATCAGCTTTACAATAAAAGAACGAATTTATGAATTAATATATTTACAAGCATCCAGGCTGATTTACACCACATCATGTTCCAAAAGCTTAAGCGGTTAATAACGTGCATCTGGTCTGCTGCATTTTACAACCTCAAACACCCAATAAAGAGGAAATCAAATTTACTGTAAATTAGACAATTTGAAGGCATATGTTGTGGGCTGGGCGAGAGAGAGATTCTCTTAAGGAGATCCGATCAGCAGGGTCTGTGCACTTGAACTGTTCAATCGTGTTGCTGCACAACATCAAAAGGAGGTTCCCTAGAGTTTTAATAAACAGCAGGCAGTCATAGGCCCTCCTTGGAAATTTAGGATCAAGCCATCATCGACATGGATCTGCGTCACCGTTTCAAACAGACAAGCTAAACTGGCATCACCACAGGGTTCAACTGACTGCAGCTAGCTGGCTTAACCCTATGTGGACAAAAAAAAAAATCCATATTTAAAAGAAGAATAGATTTCCGGTCAGATCCAGTGCAGTCGAAGACAGAACATGGGTGACAAAACTGCTCGCCAGCCTCAAGCTCGGTATTCTATTTCCAGGACAGGTGGAGTTATCGGCTAATCAACATTTTTTTAACAGTGAGAATTGCGTTTTTGTGAACTTTGGGAACACAAAAACCCCTGAAATTTACCTACTGTTTTTGTAACCCAAAGATAATATTAATTTACTTAAAAATAATCTTCTCCGATAGATATAGTAAATGCAGTCATTAGTTATCAGGTTTTGACTGTTCTATATGTCTATGTATACACTGAGGCACTGCTCCACTCTTAACTCTCCATCCCAGAACAGCTTGAAATGGCTCTGTTACCTGTGATTGTTTTGAGCATCAACTTGCCCTGTGTATTGGAGTTTTGAGGACTTGGTGATGAATGAGCTTTTTGACCCTCTGATTGTTGAACTTGTCTGCAGATTCTGAATGTGAACACTTTCTGTTGTGCAACTCCTTAAATAGGACTGATTCCAGGCTCCCAATCCATAGGGAAACAGGAACAAGAGGAAGCCATTCAAGCCCCTTGAGCCTCTCTCGCTATTCAACTAGATCATGGTTGATCTGTACCTCAACTTCATCCACCCACCTTGACTCTGTAACCCTTAATACCCCTGTCTAGCAAAAAATGTATCTAACTCTACAATATCAGTTTTAATGGGTGGAAAAAACACAGGCATATGTTTGGATTTGCCTCCACACATTCGCCTGCCAACTCCACTGAAGCTAGCCTGCGATTAGTCCTAATGTCAAAGTCTATACTTCATGAGGGGAGCAAAGTGCTAAAAGAGGATTAAAAACTTCAGCTGGAGGAAAGGCTACTGGAATGGGACACCAGAGAGTTGCTGGCACTTGTCCAAAACACCAGTATGAGTCAGTGTCTACAGGAGAGGTGGGTACAAGGAGAGGAACTGAACGACAGTAACAACTTGAATTTATACAGCACATTTAACATAGTAAAATAACCCAAAGGCACTTCACTTTTGGGGGGGGTGGATGGAAATTATCAAGCAAAATTTGTCACTGAGCCACATAAGCAGATACTGGGCTAGCTGACCAAAAGTTTGGTCAAATAGGTGGGTTTTAAGAAACATCTTAAAGAAGGAGAAAACCAGCTTGGACACTACGTCACAAACCAGAATGTTTTTAGATTGTTGCATGCTGATAAATTTTGATCACAAGCTAGGCAGTGAGCTGAGAGGCCTTGCGGGAGACATCAGTAATCTAGGCACACAAATGAAAAGAGTCTGAGAACCCTCCTCGCCTTTAGCCCTCTTTTGTAATTTCCTGACATGCACCTTGTAGGATTCATGAGGGATGTTGCTGATGGCTACAATTAGTTTACATGCACCAGAATTCTGCCAGTGATTCATGTCTACTGCTAATAACAATTTCCATAGGTGTGTTGAGGAATTGCTGAATTATTGGAGGTGTCATTCTTTACTAGTATTCTACAAATATGTCATTTTAAAGATATTTGTTCTTGAGACATAGGCATGGTCAGATTTATGGCCGATTCACTAGTGAGACGGTGCTGATGGATTTTCACCATGAGCCACTGCAGTGCTTGGGTGGATGGTATTTGGAAGCTAATTCTAGGATTTTGATCCAAAGATGATGATGGAATGGTGATACATGCCCAGGTCAGCATGGCATATGACTTGGACCATTACGTTGCTGCTCTTGTGATGGAGGTTTTGGAGCAGCAGAGAGCTGAGATGAGGTAAGCTTGATGTGCTAAAGTGTACCCTGTACATCGTTCATACTGTGGCCACTATGTGCTGATACAACAACTTGCATTTACCTAGCGCCTATCAATTAGTACGATGACCGAAGGTGCTTCACAGAAGTGATTATCAAATGAAACCTCACACCGAGTAGAAGGGGTGGATTTTATGTCCAGTCGGAAGGGTGTTAATCAAGTTGACTGAATAGCCCTTCAATCAAACCAATTTTGTGATATTGGACCAGTTACCCGAATGATAATGTTAACTCAAGAACTGAGTAAAGGTCATCCACGTCAGGGTAAACCAGCAAAACTCAGCAGCAAATGTGACATATCCAGCTGCCACAGAACTTCACACCATAGCTTTACCTGAGATTCGCCGTTCCAGTGCTGACACTGGACATGATAATCTGACTAGGGGAAAGGTGCTACCAAGGGCCAACGTGACATGACATAAATCCAGTCAAGTTCTGGGGTAAAATCTTCTGCCATTTTGCCTGTATTTTAAGGCTACCTTTCATAAATTGCCAACGGCCACCATTAATTTTTGGACTGGATATTAACTCAAAATGTTCGCCCTCGCATTTAAATTTGCTGAAATCCAGTTCTGTTTTCACAGCTCCTTGCATTTACATATAAAGCGTTATTTTCATATCCAAAGGAAAACAGCCATCTTCTCCAACTTGTGATATTGATCCCTTGCTTGCTGGTTACAGCAAGCTTCCCAAGTGCAAATGTTACACACAAGACCATCATAGCACAAGTTGAGAATGGAGTCTGCTTAAATATTGAGAAACCAAGGGGAAAAGAGTTGAAATGGGCAGAAGAAAAGATAATGTAAGCCAGGTAGTGGTGGTTAGACAATGCAAAGCCTGTTAATATTGCTTTATCCTGACTTTCATGGCTATCAACCCATTCTCTACATCATAGAGGCTACGAAAGAGTGTCACTAGGACAACTGGACTTGACTAATGGAACTGAAGAACATTCCAGGAAGATTGCTATTCCATAATTAGGGACTGAATACAAAAACATTGCTTACAGATTTTGGGTCTCTATGCAGATCGAAGGGCATTGCCATGCCTTCCAATCTAGAACTGAGTTAAATTGTTCTCAGTTACAGATCAATACTTTTGTGATAAGGCAAAGTGATCAGGGAGCAAGAACTCATTCCCCAACATGAAACACTGCTCTAAAACTATCCTAAACCTGGTCCCAGAGGCTTCTAAACTATACTTATGTACAGTAATAATATTGCATTTATATAGTACCTTTGAAATTGAAATATCTCAAAAGGACTTCAGGCACTCCATGCAATGAATTACTGTTTGAAATGAATCCTAGGCAAACATCGAATACCAGAGAATCACAAAATTATATTACTGGAACACATATATTATCTTAAAGGCAATGTGCAGTGCTAAATGTAATGATTTGTCCAATTGACTGCTGACAATCCAACTCCATCCCATCAACAGGATTAGAAGTGTCTGATAGTCCTGCAGTGTAAGAAAAACGGTTAGTGGGGAATTGATGTTCTGCCACTCAACTCACTGCATTGAATCAACACTCATGTACAGTCGCCAACTTTCATTCAGTGTTTCTCAAGGCCTCAAGTCTGTGGATTTATGTATCTCTTTTACTCTTCACTTTCTCTTAGAATCTTCAGGCTTTCAAAATCCAAGCATGTTATTGCCAAGTCAGATGCAGGGTTTCTGGCTGAACTTTTATATCTCCTTATTCCAGTGCTTCTGATAAATGTAATACCACATTTCATCACTTTGGTTATATCAGCCAGCTTAGCATAGAGCGGGGATTGAACTTGTGGCACGCCTGATCTACATAGCTCAGTTGCATATTGGGAAGTGGACATGCTAATTGAGTCATGGGAATGACTCATGCCAACTACAAAGTTATTGGCAAAGTTTTTAACCTCTGTGTTGACACATGGAATAATGGATGCTGTCTGCATTGCTTGCAATCAGTGGCTTGATGAAAATGGCATTCACCTCTTCCATACTGTTTCCTTCCCCCAAAACCCTTCAATACAAAGACTGGTGCGACTCCAATGAGTAATCAGTCATTGTAGAAACAGCCTCCAAAGTGTCTCATTTAATTAACCAGCTTTCTGTTTGTTAATGTCAACATATGGTATTTAATTACAGTCTGAAAATTCATAAGCATACTCATTATGAATTTATGACAACTTAATCTATAATTACTATTACTCGAAAACTGTTTTTTTTAGCATCATTTGTTTTTGAAACAGCAATATTATCAAACATTTTAAAATGTATTGTCTTGAAGACCACAATGTTCATTTTGAAATGGATTCAAGATAAATGAGAGCGTCCCTGAATCACAAAAGTCAAGGTTATTGCTCTCACAAGGCGCCACATGCAACACTGGGTCTCAGTGACAGACAACTTTTGAATCCAGTAGTCAAATGTGAAATAAAAAGATTCATCAGCTCCATGCAAAGGGCACCAGGTCAAGACAACATAATTATATTCCAGAGCAATCAATTAGTCTCAGTTAAGACTCTACTGCCCTTCTTCATTATCACATGGTGGCATTTGATGAAGAGTTTCACAAATACATCGCAAGGCTCGTCTAGTGAAGGAAACCTATTTGAAGATAAATTTCATATGGTTGCCTGAAGCATGAAAACTTGACCAAATGCGCAAGGAACTGCTGAGTGTGAAATAAGGGTGATAGGAGGTTTTGTATGCATTGTATACATTTCTGAGTGAGCTTGCCCACTGAGACCACATTAGGGTCAGTTTTGTGCACTGGGTCCATGCAGCTAGAGCCTGGGCTGTGACTGAGCACGCGTGCTACGTGCAGGACCAAAACACTTAATCAGATACATTCAAAGTGCTAGAAGACCAAATGTGGATCCAAGTGCATCCATATATGCAATTATGGGTTGGGGCTGAGTGCCATCTTGGACATTTTATGAATGGTGCCATTTCTGAACTAATGAAGGAGACACAACAGTAATGTTAAGAGCTTTTTTTTTTAAAAAAAAAATGTGCAGTGCTTCCACCTGCATGTCAACGCCAAGAGGTCATCTCAACAGATGTGGAAATAAGTGTATATGCATTTTTAGGAACCGGGCAATGCTAAAACCATCTATTTTTCATTTTTAAAAATTGATTCTTTCATGGGACGTGGGCATTGCTGGCAAGACCAACATTTGTTGCCCATCTCTAACTGCCTTTGAGCCGAGTGGCTTGTGAGGCCATTTCGGGGGGCAAGTTAGGAGTCAAACACATTGCTGAGGGGAAAGCAAAATAATACTGCAGATGCTGGAAATCTGAAATAAAAACAAAAAATGCTGGAAAGACTCAGCAGGTCTGGCAGCATCTGTGGAGAGAGAAACAGGGTTAACGCTTCGAGTCCATTTGACATACGGACTCGAAACATTAACTCTGTTTTCTCTCTCCGCGGATGATGTCAGGCCTGCTGCGTTTTTCCAGCATTTTTTCTTTAAATTTCACATTGCTGAGGGTCTAGAGCCACATGTAGGCCAGACCAGGGAAGGATGGCAGATTTCCTTCCCTAAAAGACATCAGCGAACTAGACGGGTTTTTAACAACCATCAGCAGCGCTTTCATGGCCACTATTACTGAGACTAGGTTTAATTCCAGATTTATTAATTGAGTTTAAATTCCACCGACTGCCATGGTGGGATTTGAACCTATATCCCCACAGCATTAGCCAGGGCTTCTGAATTACTAGTCCAGCGACATTATCACTACACCATCATCTCCCAGAATCATAAACCAACTCTATCGTATCCTTCATTGCCTACTCTCTCTAAAAACTCATTTAATTGTCTCGAGCCTTGGGTTATATTCTTTGCTTCAAGGGCCATCTCCCAGTCTATTTTAAATTAGCATTCCCTGGAATGAGAATGAAGGAGGTTCGACCAGTCCCTCCCAACTCATCCCATGTTCAGGATGCACAAGGGTCACATTTTTTTTCTATGTTCTGCACTTGTGCTAAGCCTGCATCGTGCTTCTGAATTACTGGGTGGGAAGCACAACACTACAGTTAGTCTCGGCACCTGTGGCCTAGGTTAAAGAGGAAAAAGTACTGAGCAAGGGTTCAGACATATGTAAATGTAAGAAGAGTGGTAAATATGGTTGACGAGCTGCAGGTGCCAACAGCCACATGGGAATATAGGGCAGCATATTAGGGGGGTAGGGACGTGAATGATTTGTCCACCCATTCTCCCTACACCTGGAAGACAAGTTCGCATGCAGCCAAACTCACCCCACGCCAGCCCACCTCGCAGCTGTAACATGCTGCGGGTGGGCTAAGTAGGCTGTCAGTGGGACATACGCCCCTCACCAGGGAGGAAGTCCCGCCCTGGGGAGCTGCCAGCTCCATCTCACCCAACAGTAACAAGGGCGCCTTAGTGGGTAAGCAAGCCCAAAAATAAGGCCCATCGATCCCAGAGCAAGGTAAGTCCAGGGTATTGGTCAGGGAGGGTTTGAGCAGTTTAGAGAGGGGGGTGGGCAGGAGGTGGCGGTGGTTTGTTCTACAGAGTAGACTGGTAGGAAGAAAGGGGGCTATTATCTTGGGGGAGGCTGCCCTCGATGTGCAAATGGCACCACCACCCCCTCCAAAAAAAATAGTACCCTCCCCTCCCTTTCCACTCTTTTAGAAGTTTTCTCAAAAAATGGCCTGCCCACTCCCACCAGGCTGCCCATGCCAACAGTATTATGGCATGGGTAGCGTGTTATCAGAGGGGGGAAAATTAGAACACAGGAGCATGGTCTCAGAATAAGGGGAGAAATTTCTTCACTTAAAGGGTTGAGTGTCTTTGGAATCCTCTACACAAGGGTTTGTGGACGCTCCATTATTGAATATATTCAAGGCTGGGATAGACAAGATCTTTGATCTCTCACAAGTATCAATTGATATGGGGGTGTGGGTGGGGAAAATGGAGCAAGCTCAAGGTGCCCTATGGCCTACTCCTGCTCCTACTTCTTCTGTTCTTATGTAAAACCCATGGAACTGTACCCAGCTACAGTTAGCGCCCGCAGGAGGAAAGGGAAAACATTTTCAGAAGGCAGCAAAACACAACAAAAAACCCAAAACAAAACATACAAAAAATCCCACCTCCCATTAGTCAGTGCCAATACCTTGCTTACCATTTGATTTTTCACTATCAGCAGGTTTCATCTGAATAGGATGATGCATCTGAAATGAAAGAGAGAACTCGAATTATTCTCTGAAACACAAAAAGCAAAATAACTGTTCCACATGGACACAACTGTGAACATTCCCAGCTAAGCACTGCTACAGAATAGCATCAACTCTCTCTCCATTATTTAAAATCACAATACCATGAAATGTCACTGGTTCAAATTAAAATGAATGCCTTCTCCACTTTACATGCAATTCTCCATCATCATAAGCAGCTTATCTGCACATATCCTCAATTATCTATCAGAGTTTGTGTAGAATTACTCCCAGGCACCAGCTTTGCTCCTTGGTTTGTCCTATTCATCGGTTGCCTCCAGTCTAGATGACACCTTACTTTGTGCGATAGTTTGAAAACAGGCAACAGTGAATTGGAAACCCGTTTTCCATCTTTCTTGGTTTTTTAAACCCATTGGCCTCAACTCCCAGCCCCCAGCACCATCAATTCAAAATCCTTTCCCCGGCCAATTTCTCTATGGCCTTGCCCTGTGCTCTCTTTGTCTTTTACATCAACCTTAAATACACTCTTGTTCCTCTGACTTGATCCTTCCGTCTGTTCCCTTTCTCTTCACCCAACCACCGATGGGAAAAAGAAGTCTTCAGCTGCCTCTGTCCCACTCCTTGGGATTTCCTCCCTCAACCTCTCTGCCTCTGCACTGCCTTGAATGGAAATGATAATTGGTTGGCTTCTTAAGAGTACATGGCCAGTCTTCAATGCCAACTTTACAGCAGGGTGGCAAATTGAAAATTTGGCCTGCCCTCTCTCTCTTTTGTGCTGACACTGGCAGACTTGAGCATTCTCTGCTCTGGTTTCAGATTTCCAGCATCTGAATTTATGTATTTTTTCAGCTCTATTGTTAATACAATGAACTCTGCTGCACCCAGGGTGTCTGAATCAGAACAAGATTACACTCATAAAGAATATTAAACACTTGAGTACTGCTTTTTTTTTGCAAAACATAACACTTCTATTAGATTCAATACTGACCTATAACTATTCCACGGCTCTTACCCATTTCCTTCATTGCAACAAATAATGGGCAATAAATCTGAGCAGGAAACTGTTTGAACCCTCAACCTCTATAAACTATGGTTTAAAAAAACAACACAAAATCAATATTACAGCACAGACAGCAGACACTAGTCACTTTGTCACAAGTGAATAAAGTTAATGGCAAGCAGTCCATACAGGAGCCAGAAGTAGAAAGTAAAATCTTATTAATAGGACATTAATATTTGATGGTGATCAGCCATGCATTGCCCAGGTTTGCAAACCATTTCATCTTTAAAACAAGCATGGAAGACACTTCCTCCTATAACAGCTCATCTCTCACAGGAGCGTGTTCTTTTGCTGCTTCCATGGTATTGCAAAGAAATGCTGCCTTCATGCGATGGGAGAGGGCACATAAAGTTGATAAGAAAGGCATACTTTGGTATCCCACGTGAGGTTCTCCAGACAATCCTGGGTAACTTGCTTCATGATAGAAAGTGGTGCTGATTAAAACACTTGACCTGGGTTACTAAGGGTCCCAAGTAACACCAGACTAATTCCCTTATAATTGTTCTTAAACTGTCTTTATTTCACTCTCCTGTGAATCACTCGAAAGTGCCATTCTACACTGCTGATGCCACAATAGCTTTTAAATTCTGTTTTCAATGTGATTTCATGGATGAATTTAATTGTTGTAATTTTAATTGGATTAAAGGTTCTGTGAAAATAGAGGAATGCAGTACAAATGCATGAAATGTTAGTCAGCTCATACCATTTGATAAGTAACTTCTAGGCTTAATATTTTTTGAAAAGGCAGCAAGGTTGTAGAGACTTTGTGTAATACTGTAATTTAAATTCCCTGGTGTTTTTAAACATGTGTAAGTGTACTATTCCATGGCATCTTACTTTAGCAAAAGCTTCAGGAGAAAAGACAATTGGAAAGAAGAATTTATAATACAAAACATGAGGAAAAGATTTAACATAATTCTGCATGTGGATTATGAGTATAAGAAATAGGAGCAGGGGTTGGCCATTCAGCCCTTCAAGGCTACTCCATCTTTAATAAGGTTAGGGATGATCATCTACCTTATTCCACCTTCCTGCACTATCCACACATCTCATGTGTTGCACTCCCTCTAAGACAAGTATATCCTTCCTTATTTAGGTGTTGAGTTTATAATAGCACAGTATCACTGTGCAGCATCAGAAACTTCATCGAGACCACTCAGTTTTCTCTTGGTGTCAACAGCATGTTTTGCATTTATACAGCTCTTTCAACAAAGCAGAAAGCACGGTCAAAGTGGGTATGCTTTCAGGAAACCTTTGCTGGTGGGAATTAATGCAACAGGATAAAATAAAACAGAAAGGCCTGCATTTATATTGCACTTTGCTTGGCTGCAGGATGTCCCAGTCGATGACTTTACAGTCAATGAAGTACCTCTGAAGCATAGCCGCTGTAGTCATGTAGGAAACACAGCAAACAACAAACTCCTACAAACAGCAATGTGACAATGACCAGAAAATTGAATTATGATGATGTTGATTCAGGGATAAATATTGGCCAGGACCCCAGGGATAACTCCCCTGCTCTTCTTTGAAACAGTTCCATGGGATCTTTTACAGCCACCCAAGCAGGCTGATTGGGCCTCAGTTTAATGTCTCACCCTAAAGACAGCACCTCTGACAGTGCAGTACTCCCAGGCACTGGAGTGACAGCCTTGGTGTTATGCTTGAGACCTGGAGTGGGACTTGAACTCGGAGCCTGCGACTGAGAAACTCAGTATTACCAACTTAGCCACGGCAAGGTGAAGGAGCCAAGGGCAAAAATCCCACAGGGTAATGATATCCTGGCTGAAGGCTTTGGCAACAGTTGTGGAAGGGGAGATGCTTAGTTCAAAGAGAGGCAGTTGCTATGGGCCAATCTGGCCACAAGGCAGGCTTTGCAAACAAAGGTGAACATTTTGGAGTTAATGCATTGGAGATGGAGGGCCAGTGAAGGAAGATGAAAGACATGAAGTATTAGGTCATACAGGATAGCATTCGGGTGGTGGAGTTCTCCAGAAACAGTCTATTTTTTTTAGCATAAAGTACAACTATTTTGTCCAGCCTTTGTGTGACTTGTCCTTGAAGTAATAATTTTTCCTGAAATCTATTTTATTCAATAAAAACATACACAAAAAAAAAAAAATTTTCTTAAAAATGGGACTAGCTTAAGAAGAAATATTTGG
Organism: Carcharodon carcharias; assembly: GCF_017639515.1. Lineage (NCBI taxonomy): Eukaryota > Metazoa > Chordata > Chondrichthyes > Lamniformes > Lamnidae > Carcharodon > Carcharodon carcharias. Next base: position 134,375,966 of record NC_054479.1, read on the forward strand.
TCACGTAAATCTTTGTGGATTGTCAGTCAAGGCCAAGTCTAAGAATTGGAATCAAAGCAGAAAACATTTCATGTTTCACCATTTTACTGAGCTATCCAAAATTTAATTAAAAAAAAATCATGCTGCAATTACACTGCTCAACACAGGTCAGTCAATAACCTACATTTGATTCAATAAATCATCTTGGCTGTAGCCTTTAAGAGTCGTACAGAGTCCCTCTCGTGCATCTCATTAACAGCACCCAGTGGTGACCTCTTGAGACAAAAATTCATGATGATCCATTTTAATGAAGCTGATGCCCCATAAAACATTTAACATCTACAAATGAACATCTAATGGGAGTGCGAGCTGAATACGAAACTAAAATGCACAAAGGAAACTCATTCCCCACTTTTGTTGAGAGAGGACTGATTAGAAACTAAGAAAGGTTTCAGGTACATGTTATCAAATAAATCTGAAATGATGATTCAGTGGAAGCGTTCAAAAATGAGTATGGAATGAAAGTTCATCTCCTTTGCTAGTCGTCTAACTACTGTTATCTCTCTCCCTCCTTCTCTATTTCTCCATTGCTATATTTATAGTCTTCTCTTTCACCTGCACTTTTTTCTCAATTTTTACATTCCTTTCTTATTAATTACTTCTCCTGCTTGTTTTGCCAATTGGGTGGAATGCCAGTGTCAAAAAGACTTAGGCAGGCAAGTGGGGAAATAGGCAAGCATTAGGGTGTAGGAAAGGGCCAGACAGAGGCACTGGTATTGAGGCTGGGATGGTGTAAGGTTAGTAGAGAGATCTGAATTGGATTGGGGGTGGGGGAGGCAGAAACAGAGACTGTAACATTGAAACTCAGAGCACAACAACAACAAAGCATCAGGGAAACTGTGGTGTCGTGGTAATCTCGCTGGGCTAGTAATTCAGAGACTCAGGCTAATGCTTTGGGGACATGGGATCAAACCCCATCATCACTTCCTGGCCTTGGAAGGGAGCTTGACGGATGCTAGGCGGCCACCTCCTGGGGTAGATTAGCAGCCCATCAGAGGCTCCTCTCAAACACTTGATGAGTGTTTCAGCAAGGCTGAAATGACCACAGCCACAATCATCCCAATGGAGGGTTGGGGGGGGGGGGTGCTTGCACACTAATGGCTTTTACACCTCTGGGCCTGCTTTAAAAAAAAATAGATGTTCAGCAGACAGCTAAGAGCACCCTCACTTTGAGGCACCCTTGCAGCCAGCCGTCCAGTGATCCAGGCTGTCTCAACCCTGCGCGATGAAATTGGTGGGGTCGCTGAGGCTGTGTAGAGGCTTCAGACCTACATTTGGTCCCGTCATCAGAATCCCAACCGGGATCGGTGGGGCGGAATGGAACTTCAGACCATTATTGTACCCTGATAGATGCCTACATTCCTCCACTCACGTATAATTTAGATATCTGATCTGCAAAACATACTTTATGAACCAATGAAGTCGCTACAGTGGGATGTTTCCACTGAGATGAAACCACTCTGTTTATCCTCAATTGAGTTCAGGACAATTACTAACACAGCCACACATTATTCTGATGTTGCTTTTCACTGCAGGAGTGATTTTTGCTGTTACTGTTTAGAAACATAGGAAATGGGAGCAGGAGTAGGCCATTTGGCCCCTCAAGCCTGCTCTGTTATTAATTAGATTATGGCTGATTTTATATCTCAATGCCAAATTCCCACACTATCCCCATATCTCTTTGGTGTCTTTAATAGCTAAAAGTCTGTCATCTCTGTTAAACTCTCCTCCCCTGCGAGCAGTGGAGGCTGGGTCATTGAATATATTCAAGGCTGAGTTAGACTTTTGATTGACAAGGGAGTCAAGACTTATTGGGAACAGGCAGGAAAGTGGAATTAAGGTCACAATCAGGTCAGCCATGAGGCTTGAGGAGCCAAATGGTCTACCTCTGCTCCTATTTCTTCTGTTCTTATAGTTTTATGTTCCTGAGGCTTCAACATGCAATTAAATATTACACAGATTGCACTGTAGGTGTGGTGAGAGATTGGAACCTCACATCAGTGATGTTGGGCCTTCGCATTTGGGCTCTCTAGTCACCTCTCAGTGTTCCTGACAGCCTTGCTCATCGTCACCTGAGCCCTGCTCATATCGTAACATTAGCAGTTTTCTGCTCAGCTTCTGCAATTCTATGGCAGCTGCATGAAAAGTGAAAAACACAAGGCTGCCTCTTGGAGCTCATCTCACGCTGGTGATGTAGGGATGGGGGGAGGAACTTCCGTCGAGATTGATCCACTTATCAACTGTAACTTTAAAGGAGGTGGCACGGAAACATTGGAAAAATGGCATAAATTGGGCTCAGTTGTAAGTTGGAAATTTTGTAGCTCTGAGTCTAATAACTCATCCTCTTACAGGCTATAGGTGTACATTTATTGCTCAGATACTGGCACTGGACTTAACTGTTGAAATCTGATGGTTCCAGTGGGTATGTTCTCAACACTGCTCCCTTATTAGCAAGTTGAAATTTGGAACGAGGATGAACCTACAGGTTGGGCTTCCAAAATCCGGCTGTCTAAAGACTGGAATTGTCCAAGCCATTGTCCAAATGCTGGGACATTTGGTTAAGCACTGGTTCACTGTGGCATACCAGGCTAGTTACTGGCTTCACCACTTTGCTTACAGGGGTGTGCTGGTCTAGTTCCCATGCTTGGAGTTGACCCGAATGACCCTCAACCCCACCTGACCGGGGTGCCCAATTTCTGGGGAAATCCGAAATCCAGCACAGTCTCGGTCCCGAGGGTGTTGGATTTTGGACATCCAACCTCTACAGGCCGACAGGAATCAGTGTTCAATACTGCGCCACGTGGGGCAATTTCTCATTGAGCAATTTGCAAGTTGAGTTTTAACTGTTATACCCTTCTTCATTTTGACAATTGAGGTCCCTATCAGTTAAGGGCTGGATTGGATGAAGCACAGATAGGGTTGAATGAATTTCAACTTCGATAGGTAGGAGGTATTGCATTGCGGTAAGAAACAATAAGGAGGCCACATATTACCTGGAAAATAAGAATCTAAACAGAATAGAGAAACAAAAAGATCTAGGAGTGCAAATGCAAAAGTCACTACAAATAGTGTCGCTGGTTAACAAGGCTAGAAAAAAGCAAACCAAACACTAGGATTTATTTCTAGAGGGATAAAATTGAAAAGTAGAGAAATTATGCTGTATTCATTTTGAACTTTGGTTAAACCACATGGGGTACTGAGTACAATCTGGTCATCATCTTATAAAAGGATATAGAGGCACTGGAAAGGTCGCAAAAAGCTTTACAAGGATGATAGGGGAACTATGAGGTTATACCTATCAGGAAAGGATGAACAGGCTAGATCTCTTTTCTGTTGTGAAGAGAAGACTGTGGGTTGACCTAATAGAGGTCTTTAAAATTATGAAAGGTTTTAATAGAGTAGATACACAGAGTGTTTCCACTTGTGAGGAAGAGCAAAACTCACATGAACATATGAATTAGGAGGAGTAGGCCACTCATCCCCTTGAGCCTGCTCCCCCATTCAATAAGATCACGGCTGATCTGATTGTAACCCCAACCGCAAATCCCTGCCTACCGCCGATAACCTATCAGTCCCTTGTTAATCGAGAGTCTATCTAGCTCTGCCTTAAATATATTCAAAGATTCTGCTTCCACCACATTTTGAGGAAGATAGTGCCAAAGACACTCAACCCTCTGAGAGAAAAAAAAATTCCTCATCTATCTTATTTGAGCGGCCCCTTATTTTTAAACAGTGATCCCTAGTTCTAGATTCTCCCACGAGGAAACTTCCTCTCCACATCTACCATGTCAAGGCCCCTCAGGATCTTAAAGGTTTCAATTAACTTGCCTCTTACTCTTCTAAATTCCAGTGGATACAAGCCTAACCTGTCCAACCTTTCCTCATAGGACAGCCTCCCATTGCTGGTATTGGTCTAGTAAACCTTCTTTGAACTGCTTCTAATGCATTTACATCTTTCTTTAAATAAGGAGACCAGTGCTATACACAATACTCCAGATGTGCTGTACCAATGCCCTGTACAACTGAAGCAGAACCTCCCTACTTTTGTAATCAATTCCCCTCACAATAAACTCAAGGCCATCAGTCACCAAAAAATCAAATGGATAATTCAGAAGATATTTCCTTAACTAGTGAATAGTGAGAATGTGTAGCTTGCAACTACAGGGAGTAGAAGGCAAGTAGTATATAAGCATTTAAGGAGAAGTTAGATAAGTACACGAGGGGGAAGGAATCAGAGGATTGTGCCGACACTGTTAGGTGAGGAAGGATGGGAGGAGGTGCGAGTGGAGTGTAAACACTGGCATGGATGGGTTGGGCTGAATGGCCTGTTTCTATACATTATATGTAATTCTACATAGGATTGGATGAAGTCAGGTGGGAAGAACCTATGAGGAGAATAAACACTGGCAAAGACTAATTGGGCTGAGTGGCCTGTTTGTGCTGCAAATTTCATGTCATTGATCCAATGGGTATTACAGTGTTGCCTGACCAGCCTTACATGCTAGAATAATGAATTGGTCAAGTCTAAGAGACCATCATGGGTTTTTCAGAAGAGAGTTAAAAAATTAGTGACTCTTCAGGCACTTCACAATGAGACAGGTTATCTAAGCAGTATAAATATACAGAGCATAACAAGAATACAATACTTGTCATTCTGTAAATTCTACCAAATAAAAAACAGAAATAATCAATAAGATAAGAGAGATTTGCAGGCACAATGTCATTTATAAGAGCCACCAGTAGCTTTGATTCATGTTTCAGTGAAGTCAGTATCAGTTAATACATATTGAATTTCAGTTATTTTTTTTCTGATGCCCATCTTCACTGATATCAATGAACCTTGACTGGTAGCATGAAGGTAAAACATAAACAATGGCCCAATAAAAGAATGAATACACCCTACTTTGAAAAAGACTGGTGTGATTTATTTTAAGATATTCATTGAAGGCCATACAAAATGTGTGCACATAAGAGTTGATGGTGAGTGTTCCTTGGTCTTCTCCTCATTTGCAGGTGGTGACTTAACCAGAGTCAGTCCTACAAGTGCTGGTCAGTCTCATTTATCTTTTACAAGTAATCCTAAATTTTGTGTGCGAGAGTAGGCACTCTGGCCGGTCAACCTTGTCTTTACCTGATGCCATATGCATTCAATTTCCAGCTTGATGCACTAGAAACCAATCAGTTGCTGGGACCTTTGTTGACTCTCAGGACTGGGGAGGGGGGCTGCTATTGCAAGATGTAGCAACCCCCTTGTACAACCTTTACCCTGACTGAGGCCAGCTCATTCAGGCCACAATGGAAGCCAAACCGCCCTGCTCTGCATCCCAGTGTGTCACATCATTTGCTGAGTTTACCACTGGGGTGGGTGGAACCTAAACTTTTTTCCCCTCTGATCAATATATTGGGGTTCATCTGAATTGTCATCACCAGGCGAGAAAGGGGTGAAAGTAAATCACAGAATCTTTACAGTACAGGAGGAGGCCATTCAGCCCATCAAGTCTGCACTGGCTCTCTGAAAGACCATTCCACCTAGTCCCACTCCCCTGCCTTATCCCTGTAATCTTGCACATTCTCTCTTTTCAGGTAGCAATCCAATTCCCTTTTGAATACCTTGGTCAATCCTGCCTCCACCACCCTCTCAGGAAGTTAATTCCAGATTCCAACCGCCCTCTGGGTGAATTTAGTTTTCCTCACATCACATTTACTCCTTTAGCAAATTATTTTGAATCTGTGCCCTCTAGTGGGAACAGTTTCAATTCTTCACTTTTTTTACCCTATCCATACCCCTCGGGAACTTAATTACCTCTATCAAGTCTCCCTCAGCCTTCTTTTCTCCAAGGAAAACAGCCCCAGCCTTTCCAATCTATCCTTATAGCTACAGTTCTTTATCCCTGGAATCATTGTTGTGAATCTCCTCTGTACTCTCTCCAACGTTTTCACGTCCTTCCTCAAGCATGGAACCCAGAACTGGGTGCAGTACTCCAAATGAGGCCTAACTAATGCCTTCTACAAGTTCAACATGACCTCCTTACTCTTGTACTCAATGCCCCTATTAAGAAGGCTAAGATACTATATGCTTTATTAACTGCTCTCTCAGCATGCCCTGCCATCTTCAATGACTTATATACCTATACATAGAGGTCCCTCTGTTTCTGCATCTTTTTTTTTTAAAAGAGTTTCTCAATTTATTTTATACTGTCTCTCCATACTCTTCCTGCCAAAACGAATCACCTCACACTTGTCTGCATTGAGCTTCATCAAATTGTTCGCCTGTTTTACATCTTGCCTATTTCACAACCTACCCTGCCCTCACCGCTCTGTTTTACACCCCTCACCCAATAGACACATCTTTGGTAAAGTTAAAATGAATTCCCAAAGCGTGAATTGATGCCTCTTTTTAGTCTGAGAAATTTATGTTCTTCAGTTAATATGCAAGTACTGAAGTCTGATCTGTCCTTTTCAGAGACAAATCCCTTAAACACTGGCAACCTTCAGGCAATTCTTCACACTTTTTTTAACAAGGTTAATAGACACACTGTACAGGACTGTCAGCTACTTCAGTGCTAGTGTTTCACAGAGGGTGCTTCTTGCCCAGTGGCTCAAATGTGGGGTTACAGGGGGAGTTGCCAAATGGTATCTGACAGACATTTAGTATAATGTGATGGAAATGATGATTTAATCTGCAAGGCTGTTATAAATTCCCAGGTAGAATTCTACTTGGGTTAACCTAATTTAGTTGGAATACTTGTGCCAGAACTAGATTGTTCTGCATTGTGTTTTGTTTTGTCCAGATGTCTCAGGGTATTTGAGCAGAATGTGACTAGACAAACTGATATTGTAAGGAAGGAGCATGGCACTCTGCATATGTTTAGAAGTCTGTCAGTTTTCATTTATCAAGGAGACTCAGTGGCTAAATGAAGTGCCTAGTGTGGTACTCAACCATAAAGCTGGGAAGGTCTTAGGTTTTGTGCCGAGTCTGTGGCCTTAATGTACCCATTCTAAGGGTAGGAAAACATTAGCAGCCAAGGTTCTTGCTCCTAATTACCAATTTCACTAAAACAGATTATATGGTCATTATCACTTTTGTGGGCTGTATGCAAAGTGCGTTCCATGTTTCTTACCTTACATTACAACATTGGCTGCACGTCATGCGTACTTAATAGACCGTAAAGCACTTTAGAATGTCCAGAGGTTGTGTAAAATGCTATATAAATGCAAATTCTTTCTTTTACTAGCCAAATGTCAGCGGACATACAAGCGTTGGGAACAGTGCAAACCGCCATAAGGCTCATCATTACAGTCAAAGAGCTGAACATGTCTAAACATATAAATTCAGTTTGAAACACGTTTTGTTAGGAGACTTGGGAATGCTACTAGCCAGTCTAACAATTCCACATGAATTGTAATCATGACAGTCAGAGTCAACATGACCCCGGCCTGTGGAATGCTGGTCAAGAATGGGCCTCGTTGGTGCAGCTGACAAACATGAATTGTTGATCCGCTGAGCAAACAGGCGGCACATCCACCCCGGCGGTGCCAAATTGGCAAAACTGATAGAGTTAACCAGGGCTGGTGGAGTGCAAGCCAGGGGGAGCAATAATGATCTGGTTAACGTCGGAGGTAGTGGATCAGCATTATAGATCTGTGGTGATGTTTGTAATGTCTTGTTGCCAAATGATGCATAGACAGCAACACAGACATCGTCTCTGTAGCGAGGCCCTAACCAGCTTCCATGTTTTGCATCATTGTGTAATGTCAGTGCCCGTGAGGGTGGTCATCAGGGAAAAAGTGCCAACTATTCAGGAACAAATAGAAATTCTAACTTTCTTTTAGGCAAGTAGCTTTCACTGATAACCTTCAATAAAGGTTAAAATGTCCCTAATTCTTCCTCATCACTTTATAGATTGTGTTTTCCCTCTGACACAGACTGTCAAGTATGGTATCCCTGATAGGTTCTGTATATTTATTCTATTTTAGTAAGTTTTTTTTTAAGTTAAAGGATGGATTAAATTGTTTCCCATCTATCCATGCTAGGCTATCATTCTATTGAATGGTCTGCGTCACTTTGCCCAAGCAGTGATTTCTAAGTGTGGGTTCAGATACATTATTTGCCTGTGGGAGAGAGGCAAGCAGAAGGTGACGGGTGCATCAGCCCTACCCTGCCACTTAAGCAATGCCAGCTGTACAGGAGGGATTACTGGATTGAAATCAAGAGCGGGGACATTGGCGGGTATTTTGGTTCTCTAACCCCGGGCCTCTGAGGCCAATTGCTCCAAATGCTGCACATTGAGATCAGCTAAGTCAGCACATGCATCAGGAGTTGAATCTTGGATCTTCTGGGTCTAATCAGGTTAGTCCCATACTGGACAGTGTCCTTTATCAACCAAGCCACCAGGGAAGCTTTTGGCTGAGCGATTTATAACCTTGATGGCTTAAGAGGACAGAAGTCGTTTTTTTCCTGTCAAATCCTATTAGATCTTTCTGAAGTCCCTGAAGAGTTTGACTTCTTTAAAAAAAAGATCTGTTCTAGTTCAAAAGTGAAATTTTCCTCAATTTATGATTCAGTCGATGCTTTGTCAGAACCACAGTCACTAAGTCTTAATTGGTTTAATTGATTTATTGGCTTTGCCAAATCAAGTTACCATTTAATTCTGATCATTGTTAATTTCTCGGTGAACATGTCAAGTCCAGTATCTTGCAAAGTATTTTGCAAGGTACAGTGTATGATAGAATCCAATGACCACAGCTTCCAGTAATGCCACTTTTGAATGTGATCTTAAAGATATTTCTGTTAATTAGCAAAATGAAAGCTACCTTTTCTTCTCCAGAATAGGCTTATTGGATCTGTAACTCCATTCATTTCAATTCTGCAAGGAACAAGTGGGGGTGGGGATCACTACTGAGGGTGGCAGGGCGGGGGAGGGGTGGGGGGGATTTACCTGGCAGCCTCACCATGGGATCTGAAGCCATGACTTCAAGCAATTGTGGAGGGCCATCAATCTCCATGAAACATTTCATAGGCGTAGGCATGCCACTCGGTCACCAGTAAAATATCAGTAGCGGTAGGTGGCGGCCTTTAAGCAGGCTGCCCAATACCCATCTGACTGCTGGTTAAATACCATGCCACTCGCCATCCCAGCCGATTTTATTACACCTGCCAACCTGCTCCTGGGGGTGGGGGTTACAGGGTGCTGTCGTACTCCAGCCGATATTTAACATTAAACACACAGGGGTAGGTTTTGACTTCATTCGGTGGCATAGTGGCATTGTCACTGGACTGGTAACCAAAGAGACCCGGGGGTAAAGCTCTGGGGACCTGGGTTCGAATTCATCATGGCAGAGGGTGGAGTTTGAATTCAATAAAAATCTGGAATTAAAAGTCTAGTGATGACCATGAAACCACTGTTGATTGTCATAAAATCCCATCTGGCTCACTAATGTCCTTTAAGGAATGAAATCTGCCTTCCTCACCTGGTCTGGCCTACATGTGACTCCAGACCCACAGTAACATGGTTGACTTTTAAATGTCCTCTGAAATGGCCTGGCAGGCCACTCGGTTGTATCAAACCACTAAAAAGTTAATAAAAAGGAATGAAACAGGACAAATCACACGGCATCGACCTAGGCACCGGAAATACCAGCCCTGTCAATCTTGCAAAGTCCTCCACGGTATCATCTGGGGGCTTGTGCCAAAATTGGGAGAGCTGTCTCACAGACTAGTCAAGCAACAGCCTGACATAATCATACTCACGGAATCACACCTTACATATCATGTCCTAGGCACCACCATCAGTGGCAACACATCAGCAGAGGTGGCGACACAGCTTCTGACCTCATTACAGCCTTGGTTGAAACGTGGACAAAACAGCTGAAACTCCAGAAGTGAGAGTGACTGCCCTTAACATCAAGGTAGCATTTGACCGAGTGTAGCATCCGGCAGCCTTCACAAAACTAGAATCAATGGGAATCAGGGGGGAAACTCTCTGCTAGCTGGAGTCATACCTAGCACAAAGGAAGACGGTTGTGGTTTTGGAGTTCAATCATCTCAGTTCCAGGACATCAATGCAGGAGTTCCTCAGGATAGTGCCCTAGGCCCAACCATCTTCAGCTACTTCATTCTATGACTTTCCTTCCATCATAAACTCAGAAGTGGGGATGTTTGCTGATGATTGCACAATGTTCAGCACCATTCTTGACTCCACAGTTCCTCAAGTCCATGTCCAAATCAGCAAGACCTGGACAATATCCAGGCTTGGGCTGAGAAGTGGCAAGTAACATTCGTGCCACACAAGTGCCAGGCAATGACATCTTGGACAAGAGAGAATCTAACCATTGCCCCTTGACATTCAATGACATATTTCACCAAAGAATTATTCTTGAGGAAAATAGGGTTTTTACTGATCTGAGTGATTATGGTACATAACCTGAGCTCCACGAATGCTTCATTCCATTGCATTAAGAGTTAAATCCATTTGCACAAAGATTCCCATCAAAAGAACTAGGCCCATTAATTTCTTAAAAATGGTTCAATAGGTATTTGCAATGCGAGGGGGACTGACATTGGTTCTTGATTGGTAAGGGGATCAAAGGTTACGGGGAGAAGGCGGGAGAATGGGGTTGAGAAACTTATCAGCCATGATTGAATGGTGGAGCAGACTCATTGGGCTGATTGGCCTAATTTCTGCTCCTATGTCTTATGGCCTTATGGACATTGATAGAGATCAATGTGTAAAAGCTTTGTAGAACACACTGGCATAAGTTTTATGGGGACTGTCGAAAGTTATCTGCAAAATGTAATTGGCCTGGGTTAGGTACTATGCTTTATGTACTGGAAAATTGCAAATGTTACTCCATAATATGCATTTAAGGTGGGAGGGAAAAACCAGGAAACTACATATTGGCTAGTTTAACATCAGTTGTGGGCAAGTCATTGTCATCAGGGACAGAATGCCTGAGCACTTGGGATAAGTATCAGCTGATCAGAGAAAGTCAGCATGTATTTGTAAATTCAGGGATCCGACTGCACCCTCAGCTTTTTTTAAACCAGATATTTCAATGCTTTGGATGAAGAACATCCAAGTTTGTAGATGACACCAAGTTAGGAGGCACAGTGAGTTGCGCAAATGGGAGCAGGAATTTATAATAGGACTTAAACTGAGCCAGCAAATGGGCTCAATGTGGGAAAGTGAGAGGCCACCCACTCTGGATCAGAGACAAAACAGGATGGTTTCCTCATGGTGAGAAACCAGGAATGGAGGAGGAGCAAAAAGATTTGGATGTCCACGTACACAAATCGCTAAAAGCTCATGGACAGGTCTAAAAAGTACTCAAAGAGGCTGATGGAATATTGGTTTCTATTTCCAGGGAGCCAAAATATGAAGTGCCGGAAATTACGGTTCAATTGTGCTGACTGTTGGCCAGTCTCCACTCCCGGACTACATCTCAGGGAGGACATATACGTGCTAGAAGGGGTATATTGAAGGGTCACCAGAAAGATATATTATGAAGACTGGTTACGCGATCTTGGCTCGTGTTCCCTTGAGTTCAGAGGTTTTAAAGTGTTCTCGGTGTTTGAAATAACAAAAGGATTTGATAGGGTAGATACTGAGGAAGAATCCAGAACAAGGGTTAATCTTAAAACGAGACCGATGTTTTTTTTTACTCGTTCATGGGATGTGGGCATCGCTGGCTAGGTCAGCATTTATTGTCCACCCCTAATTGCCCTTGTTCAGAGGGCATTTAATAGTCAACCACTGTGGGTCTGGAGTCACACGTAGGCTAGATCAGGTAAGGACAGCAGATTTCCTTCCTTAAAGGACATTAGTGAACCAGATGAGTTTTACAACAATCGACAATGATTTCATAGTCATCACCAAACTTTTAATTCCAGATTTTTATTGAATTCAAATTCTACCATCTGCCTTGGCGGGATTTGAACCTGGGTCCCCAGAGCATTACCCTGGATCTCTGGATTATTAGTCCAGCGACAATATCACTACGCCATCGCTGCCCTCATTATTCAAGAGTGAAGTCAGGAATAAACTCTTAATACAAAGGGCAGTGGAAGTTTGGAATCCTCTCTCACCCAAAAGGCCCTGAGTGCTCTGTCAATTGAAATTTGAGAGACTAAGCTTGATAGATTTTTGTTCAGTGAGAGTATCAAGGGATAATGGGTCAAAAGCAAAAAATTGGAGTTGATGTGTAGATCAGCCCTGATCTAAGTGAAATGGAGAAACAGCAACAACAACCTGCATTTATATAGTGCCTTTAAGGGAGTAAAGTGTCCCAGGGTGCTTTTTAAAAATGTATTCTTGCATGGGATGTGGGCTTTGCTGGCTGGGCCAGCATTTATTGCTCTCCCCTAATTGCCCTTGAGAAGTTGTGCAGTGCTCTGCCGTCCATGTGGTGTAGGTACACCCACAGTGCTGTTAGGAAGGGAGTGCCAGGATTTTGACCCAGCAACAAAGGAAGAATGGCGATCTAGTTCCAATCAGGATGGTGTGTGGTTTGGAGGGAAACTTGCAGGTGGTGGTTTTCCCATGCATCTGCTGCCCTTGTCCATTTAGGATTTGGGAGGTGCTGTTGAAGGAGCCTTGGTGAGTTGCTGCACTGCAGCTTGTGGATTGTACACACTGCTGTCACTGTGCGTCGGTGGTGAAGGGAGTGAATGTCGAAGGTAGTGCAAGGGGTGCCAATTAGGCGGGCTGCTTTGTCTTGAATTGTGTCGAGTTTCTTGGACAGTGGAGAGTATTCCATCACACTCCTGACTGTGCCTTATGGATAGTGGACAGGCTTTTGAGAGTCCAGTGAGTTATTCACCAGAGGGTTCCCAGCATCTGACCTGCTCATAGCCGCAGTATTTATATAGCTGATCCAGTTCAATTTATGGTCAATGGTAACCCCCAGGATGCTGATGGATTCAGCGATGGTACTGCCACTGAACGTCATGGGGAGATGGTTAGGTTCTCTTGTGATGGAGATGGTCATTGCCTGGCACTTGTGTGGCTACTTATCAGCCGAAACCTTCACAGGAACATCATCATACAAAATCTGACACTGGCCCACATAAGGAGACATTAGGGCAGGTGAAGAGTTTTTAAGGGGCATCTTATAAGGATGCAAGCTGAGTTGGCAACCCAATGGCAGTGATTCTACAGATAGTGGTTCTCCATTGGAAGGGCTGTGTTTGAGGCCAGCACCATAACTGCATGTTGAATGATGTGATTATGTGCGTAAGCTTTCGAAACTTGATTTAAATCATAGTGTTAATCAAGTGTAACCGCAATAGAACTAGTATGTAAATTACATTTTTCATTCACGGCTTCATTAGTTGTAGTGGAGTTCACAATTACTGTAGACAGGCCAACTATTGACACTAGTCCCTGGGGCTCTTGTGGATGTCTGATGGTTTGCAGTAAATCAATAGGAAGCGACTGTTAGCAAACCATTTATCCCCAGACCCATGAAAGCACAGTGGATTGAAAACAGTTGTTGCTAGTTAAGTTTCTATCTCTATATCCCTTTCCAATTTTACACAGTGAAATAAAAATCCCACCTATATTTTAAATCATTCATTTTGCCATTCCACCATCCCACCTCCACCCCCCCACCCCACCGTCTCCTCTTGCTCTACCTGCCCCATCCTCCCTCCCTCTCCCCTACCTTCCTTTCTCCTCCCCTCCCCCACCCTCCCTTCCTTCCTCCTTCTCTCCCTTCCCAATTATCTGCATATATCACTCACACTTTCCCCAGCTGAAGTAACAGACCACCTGGAGGACCTTGAGCGCTGACAGGAGCAACCTTGCCTATAGTGGAGGTAACCATTTTCTTAGCTCAGTGAGAGACGCAAACCTTCATCCTAATGCTAGGAGGCACAATCACTATTGTAACAAGGGCTCAAAAGTAAAGGAACTGAAAAGCTGCATTATGTCTCCACTGTAATAGTGGGGACCAAGACTGCCAGTATCGATAGAAGCGACTGAATTATTTAGTGCTGTTTTAATGGACGGTTCAGAATGTTCTGATGGGAACAGAACAATATTATAGACACCATTCAATTCAGTGACTACTTTTAAAAAAGGGTTTCAAAATCAACCACAGTGGAAAATACTTTACCTTAGTGTATCTTTTTTTTAACCTCAGCCCTGTCATTACATTGTAATAGTCAGCACTGTATTAGAAACAGCTGACACTGGCGCCTCGAGAGGCAGGGCTGTATTCCTGGTGTAATAGTGGAGACCAGAGGCTTCCATCTCGTGAAACGTTTCTGGCGGGCCAAGTTTTTTTAAAATTCATTCACGGGATGTGGGCTTTGCTGGCTGGGGCCAGCATTTATTGCCCATCCCTAGTGGCCCTCGTGAAAGTGGTGGGGAGCTGCCTCCTTGAACCGCTGCAGCCCTTGTGGTGTAGGTACATCCACAGTCCTGCGAGGGAGGGAGTTTGCAATTAAAGATTTCACAAAATAGAAAGCCTTGTATTTGCAAAGCACATTATCGCCGAGGTACATATACACCGCCTTAAATGTCTCCTTTCACTCAGTTAAAGACTAAAGATGTCAGAATGAGAAATGAGGCAGTTCTTGCAACTGAATGCCATCTGATGCCTTAAATGAATTTCCCTGTACTTTCCTATGCTCCTTTGTAACACCCTAAGATATGTTTTTTCTGCACTTTCTCTTGTCTCTTGGCAGTCTATCATGCGGGGATACAATTACCGCCCCCTCTCTTCTAATAACCTTGCTCAAATGCCCATTTTGTCATGTGCAAACCAAAGCAGTCAGTTGAGGCAATTCAACTGCAGGGGGCATCCCAGTCAAGTTTGATCCTATTCTCAGTCAGCATCCACACAGAGCACTGGCTGCTCACGTACTGGTCTTAAAATTTCAAGCCAGTGTCTACCAGCATGCAAATCACTTTTCATCTCCATTAAAAATATATATAAATTTCCATGGACTGGCACTGTCTACAAAAGACTATGTTCACCTTTTAAACAAGGCTGATTGAGGTCCACATAAATCATGAATTCAAATAGAGATAGAGAGAGGGAGAGAGAGAGAGAAATGATTTACCTCATTTTAATTAGACTATTAACTCAGCATATCTCAAAGTTCAAACAAGCATCAGCCCAAGGAGGGAGAGAGAGAGAGAGAGAGACTGTAGGCATTAATGAAGGTTTGCAAAGCTGCAAAAGGCACGACTGACAATAAAGGACCATGTGGGAACACGCAATTAATATTTAATATTTAATATGGCCTAATAAATAGGCTTTAAACCTATAAATCTACTTTTTTGTTGAAAGAACAGAGTTAAATTTTTAAAGGAGAATCTACAGCCGTAGCTGTGGCTCATTTTTGTAATTACATAGTTAATTAAATTGATTCTGCTAACAACTGGGCTAATGACACTGCAATAGCATTTGCTGAGTAAAGATTCAATAAGATAACTCTTATCTTGACAATATTTACTGCTGGCAAAAATTAGAAGTCACATTTCTCACTGTGCTCTTCCTTCAAAGCCCTGAGGTATTCACCCAGACAAGCCTTGCTGCAAAAAAATCCATTTCATTTTGTATGAAGAATGGCAATTATGGGCTTTAGACTGCAGTCTGTTCATTGCCCAGCATGGGCTACCACTTTCCGCTCCAGTACCAGATTTTGAAGGTTTTCTTAATTTCAGTGTTAAGGAAATTACTGCCCAAGTTCCCAACTTCTGATAAACTAACAACCTTTAATTACAATGCCTGCTGGGCTTGATTATTTAACCATTTAGAGTCAGCCCCCATTGCAAAAACTATGTCGACCTTCAAAATATGCTGCAAGAATATTATCACACGAACGATTGACCCTGCTCGAAATGTAATTCTTTTCTCCGCCTGTTTCAAGTGGTGGCAACCTGGGTTAGCACCTCAATAAAACAGAGGGCGAAAAGAATTGCACCTGAACACAATCATTTCAAGGATATAACCCAACTTTCCCCAGGCAGGGCTGGTACAGATTTGGAATGCAATGGCCCAGAATATGCTGGAGCAGGTCACCTTGTGGCATACCCTACTTGCTCCCTCAACCTACAGATCAAAAAGCAATCAATCTGTGCTGGGATTACGAGCTGACGATGAGGGCAAGAGTATATCTGGGACCTCAGTGAACAATGGCACTAACAGTCAATCTCTTCAACCATGATATTTGAAGATTGAGAAAGGCTCAGGAGTACAATGGAGAAAGGAAGAGGGTAAATTAGAAACAAATCAGATACAGAAAGAGAAATAAAGTTGGGAAAGAATGATTGGAATGAGAGAGAAAAAAGCTAGAAAGGAAAAATGGAAATGTATAAACCTTCAAGTTGTATCGAATGACAATTTACTACCTCTCGGAGTGAGATGCCGTGGTTTAAATTGTTCCCTTTCTGGCTCAGAGAGGTTGAGTGATATCGCAGAAACACAAATATTCTTGTTAAAATGATACCTATGCCGCTAAGTACAAGTCCTGACTTTCTGTGGTGAGGTTAATTGCCAATTAATGTGTAAGGGGAGACTAAAGGCACACTGCTGTTTTTGTGAGGCTCATGGCAGGATGACCAAAGTCATCCAGCAACTTGTGGCGCTTCACAATTCATGGGATATCTCCTCCTAACCACAAGTAGCTGTACAATTTACACATCAATAACTGCGAGTGCATTTAACTCGCTGTTATTTCAGTAGCAAATTCTGGCCCAATATGTGGGGGTATGAAGGGGCACAAACCACAACCTACTTTTTCCCTGTTGCAGCATTTCAGCCCATTAAGAGTCGGTACCACAAGGGATGTTTACTTGGGCTAATGTGAGGCAAAGGCAATTTAATCTCATGACTAAGATCGTGCTGCGGTCTTTCATTACATAGGCACTGGGATGTCAAAGGCCTCAGAATGCATAGTCAAAGAAGAGCAGAGTTTTGACTCAGTGCCCTCCCTAATTTTCATCCCTCAACCAATATAACTAAAGACAGATTAATTTGTCATTCATCCCACTGTTGTTTATGGGGCATTCCAAGGATAATCTGGTGCCCACATCACAACAGTCAAACCAACAGTTCAATATACTTCATTGCATTTCAAGGACTTTAAAGAGGTTAATGAGAAACGCAATAAGGCGTCACATAAATACAAGTATTATTATGATGATGAATTTCAGAAAGTCTTCCAGCTTGTAAGTAAATACATAAAAGAAAATGCAGGATAACAGAGACTTGGGGGTGGGGGGGGAAATTCAATTACATTTTGAAGTACAGTTTCAAAGCAGACAGGATGGGGCAGTCTTTCAGAGGTAGGAAGTGAG
The DNA here is from genome assembly GCF_017639515.1 of Carcharodon carcharias. NCBI lineage: Eukaryota > Metazoa > Chordata > Chondrichthyes > Lamniformes > Lamnidae > Carcharodon > Carcharodon carcharias. The sequence continues at coordinate 134,393,314 of NC_054479.1, forward strand.
GTAAAATCATTGACGTGTTGATTTATCCATGTCAGAATGGATTGTCACCTGACAAGGGTTTGAGGCCTCACTGCAGATTATCAGATTCACATCTACACAGAATTAACAGCACTTTGTTTACACTGTATTTTGATGTGGTTTTTAAAGGGAATTTGCATGCAGTCACAGGAGACAACTCTCAACCACCCCCCCACCCCCAACGATATTGTGACAGCCAGGACTACTGAGTGGCCTTCTGCCAAAACGCTCGCAAGTTGCTTTAAACACCTCCCTGAGCACTGCCCATAAGTTAACTAGCTCAAAAGAACACAGGAGCAACAGCAAGAACTGCCATTTACCAAATGGAAGCACTTTACAATGGATGAAATGCTTCTGATGTGCAGCCACTATTGTAATGGAGGAAACGTGACCAGCAACTGCACACAGCAAGGTTCAACAAACAGTAAGGTGATCGGGGCCAGATCATTTGTTTGAGTCATGTTGGCTTGAGTGATAAAAGTTGACCTGCACACCGGGGAGAACTCCTCTGCTCTTCTTCAAACAATGCTATGGGTTCTTCTACTCCAAATGAGGGGGCAGACAGAACCTTGGTTTAATGTCTCACCTGAAAGGTTTTATTTATGTAAAGCACTCCCTCAGTAGTGCACTGTAGTATAAGTTTAGCTTGAGTGCTCATAACTCTGGAGTGGGGTCTTGAACCCACCACGTTCTGACTTTAAGAGGTGACAGCGCTACCAATGAAGCCCTGGTTGACACTTCTGTTGCAAATAAAAAAAAATCCAACTGCGTGATAACAGAGCTGCAAATGTGCTGAATAACGATTGGGATATTTTTTGTTTCATATCCAGTTACTGCTCACAAGTCAGACTACCAGCTTTGCCTGCATGTTTAAACATGTTTCTATATTATGTATCTTTTAGTTTGTGTTTATCATCTGAGTCAGGATACTCAGATTTTTAAATCTCTGGACTTTGTGGCTGGAGCCAATACACAATTCTGCCTGGAGATGCTACACATTAAGGGCTCAGAAATTGGCTGCTGGGTAAATGATATTTAGTGGATGCTGGCACATGCTTCATAAAGAATGGCATGCCAGGTGTTAAATTCCAATTAGTTCTATCTGAAACCTGATGTATTAAACATTTCCCCAGATGACAAGGGGGAATTACTTTTCTCACTGCCCTTTTCCCTGGGATGATAGAAATAATTGTTATTGATTACCAATCTGTTAAGAAAGTATTTGGGACTTCCTATAATAAAAATAAGTCTGCTTTGATTTGGTGTGATTGACAGCTATATGCTCAGAGGCCTCTCAATCTGGCTATTTTTGCCATATCTTTAGTTTACTTGTTACAGCAAGTTAATGCAATGGTTAGTGATGAGATGGAATTGAAGAAATCATGTACAACCAAGATTCAGTTAACGGATGCTGGAAAATTTCTAAAATACTTCCATTCGCTTTGTTATTTAATTTCAGAAAACCGCTTAAAGTATTGGTATAAGTAAAATACAGTTCACCTGTGGATAAATTTATGTCTTAGAATAAATATCATCTGAATTTTAGGCTGAAATATATGGCATGGTGGCGTGATGTTTATTTCACTCAATGGGGTGTCTGGAATATAAAGTGAGTATTCCGAACTATGTCTGGTCTACACCCTTCAGGTCAGCAGTAGACTACGAACCTGGAGACACACTATCCCAGTCACCTCACACAGGTCAAGCTTTGGCCCATAGGAGGGACAGGTAACTGCCCTTTGCAGTGGGCGTGAACTATAAGGACAAGTATGCTGAAAGAAGGCACCTTGTGCAGCCCATTGACCGCAAAAGTAGTCACAACCATCAAGGCAGGATTGGTAGCTTCCTCTCCTTCAAAAGACATTCACATTGTACCTGGGAGCCTTCTGGCTGTCGCCCACTTCCTTCTGGAATGTGCCTTTGCAAAGGAGGTCTGGGAAAGTGATGCAGTGGTTTATGTACAGTTTGATCCGGAGAAGGTTCATGAAGCAGGGCTCAGTGCTCTATGGCTATTCCCAGGGACGCATACACAGATAAGAATCAACTGCTGTTGGAGGACCATCAACTCGTTGGAAGATGCTCTTCAGTCTGTCCAAAACTTGATCTAGAGCAGTCGACAAATGAGTGTTGCGGACTGGCACATTCCGAGGTCCAGGACTACGTGCTGAGGGACGCACTTAAGCTTGGGACAGTCGCCGCAAAGGCTCAGTGGAGAAAGGCCTCTGTCTAAGCCCCTCCTACCAACTGAGGGTCTGGAAACTGTATAAGACCCCTTCCACTGTGCGCCCCAGAAAATGTTTGACATGAAATGTAAATGTACACTTTAAACATAGCTGTAATGGCAAGTGTAGTGATGCAACTTGTACTGTATTGAAAGAAACAGGTTTGTATTGCACTCTATGTAATGTCAAATTTGAACAGTCATGTAACACTTTTACAAATGTTATCTGAAGTCTATTTTGGGAGAGAAAAAAATGCTGTGACCGATGTGAAATCTTGATAAGAAGGGCTTACTGTTAAGTGGTACTGAAATCATTTGAACATCACAGACCCAAATATTACTTCTTTCATATTCGAGCCAGGGAGTCATTAAGATGTTTAGTTCAGGAGTCTCCATGAAACTTACTTTTATGCCATCAAATCTGGGCCAATTCATAACTTTTTCTTCCTCATCTTCCCCTCCTCATACCCCCCCAACCCCGCACCCCAGCTTTCCTTTCTCAAAAGTGTAGACACAAGTTACCATAGATCCCCACAGCTCATACTCATCTCATCCTCATGGTCACACAACTGAAGAATCAATTAACATTGTCATCTTCTCCAGTGTCACTGAGTACTGATCACATGCTGCAAATTGGGAATCCAGATGCAGATGATTGCCTTTCCGATTAGGGGAAAAAACATGAGATACAGTCGGTAGGGCTGCGATCTCCATTCTTATATTTATGTGGCCTGTGCATATGCCCTTTAACCTTTCTGTGAGGTTATTGGTAAAATGGGGGCAAGTGTGTGTGTGTGTTTTTTAAACCAAATAAGAGCTTTACATCCTCTGTTATTGAACGGTGACGGATGTTTAAATCTATTTTTGAAGTGCATTCATCTGAATTGCAGGCCAACAGTCCACTCCCGAGATACCCAAAAGGCATCCAGCTCAACAGTGGGTTGAGCAATTTGGGTGGCTGCCTAAAATGGGCTTTAGGCCTCTTACACAAGTAACATCCTTCTGTGATTGAACTTGGGGCTGAGCAGTTCACTGCACTTTGCATCAAACCATGATATATTTGGCCTGAGAGTGCATAATGCAAGGTCGAGAGCCTACATTGGTGTTATTTTTTGACGCTGGGGGTGAGTAATGAGATAACACTGACCAGGTAATTTAGGAATAGGTCGCCTAAATTGGAAGGTGTTCCATTCCCCTAACACGCCTCATGTTGATGAGCACAAAATTCACCAAGAAAGAGGAATGTAATTCTGTTGCGGAAGCATCCCTTGTGGATTGTGCTGTCATATGGAGATGGAGAAGCACCTTGTAGATCTTCTCTGTTCCCACCAATGAAAAACAGTCCCTGTTTTGAGCAGGGCTTTTGCAACACTCCAGCTAAGGCTTGTGTGTAGCTGCAAGTGATAAAGAATGCACTCCCACAAGCAATTAAAAACAGTTTTAGCCACAAATTTTTCATCAGTGGATAACATATACACTGGTCAGAGATAATCCATCTATCACATCCAGACAACTAATGCAATTCTTTCAGAAGCATCATAGGAGTGAATCCTGCTGTTTGATTAGCACTGGCATTATTCAAAGCTCCTTGAATTCCAAGCTAATATACACCTGACTCACACTGTGATACCAAGATAGTGCTTCATTTAGCCGGAGCCATGTTGTGTTAATTTGAACTGCAAACACAAAGCTTCATTCCTCGTTTAAAACTCGTTTCTTTTTGGTGGCTGCTTTTCGTGGACTGGATTTCAAATGACTAAACAAATCTTCCCAGCACTCTTGTTGAAGTGCACTGCATTTTCATTAAGTCGTTTTACTTGGTAATTTTAAGCAAATTAAATTTTGGACATGAGGCAGGAGCTATCAGTGAGAGAGTTCTCAGCACACCAGTTCAAAGGCAGAACTTACTTTAAAGCCAAGTCTCAAGTTTTTTTTTTAAAATGCTACTAGTCTTTGATATGAGTAAATGAATGCCTGAAACCTGGAGTCACTGGTAAGCTCTTCTGTTTGGTTTGACTTTTGGCAGAACATGGTGAGCTCTCTGCCAACTGAAACAGACCAGGAATATGAGAAAGAGGGAGAGCGAGAGGGAGAGCAAGGGGAGGAGGTGGTATTTGGTAGACTAATAACAGAAAGGAAAAGGGTGCAAAAAGAGAAGAATAGACCAACAAGAAAAAGAGGCAGACTCAGAATTGCAGATGAGAAACAAGAAATTGATAGCAGACAAGAGAAAGTAACAGAAACAGACAGGCATAGGGGGCTTGTGGGCTTCTGAACCCTCCAGCTGACTGACTGAATGATCCCCCTCCTCCATCAGTGTAAGAAATGTGGCTGTCACTTTTATGTGCAGCAAGCTCCCACAAACAGCAATGAGATAATGACAGCACCCCCAACACCCGCTAAGGTGCTGTTCTCTGCCTGGCACCTCATTCATATGCTCTTGGTGATGAGAATCGGCAGGTTGATGGACTGCAGGTGGCATCACGGCAAGGTGAAATCTTTTCCATTGAAATCAGTGGATAATATGCGACCACTCCGCTATCATCTGTTTGGGCTCCTTATGCCCATGTGATTGTGTTTTCCAGGGGGACATGACTGTATCACAATCAGCATCGACTACTTACTAACCCCAACCCAGGGGTGTTGGAACCATTTGAAAAGGTCCTTGCTGGCTGAGATCAGCAAATTGACAAGACTGAAGTTGAACACCTTCTTCCATGTGGCTGAGCTACACTTTGCAGGAGCTCATTCATATTTTACTTACATATAAATATCAATCTTCCACGACTCAGAGGGACTGCATGTCACGGACACCAAGTCGTCCCAAGGCTCAAAGCCCAGCCTGCGCTATGCTAAATGATCTCAGCTCCTAGAGAGGGGAGAAATCAGCCAGTTTTCCCACTGCTGTTTGTTATCCAGTGACCCCTACTGGAGGATGCATGTGAGGCAGTTGAGGACCGGACCAGGCAAAGGCTGCTGGCACCATTCCATGAGGGATTATTCTGCTGACGCTCACCATTAAAATACCCCGTGAGGATGAGTCCCCTAAATGGATACCAGACGGGAGCCACCACCAATGTAAGTGGCTGTGTGGGGGGGGTGGAAGAATAGAAAACTAGGGGGAGGGAAAGGAAAAACAATTAAAAACCCACGACCACAAAACACTAAGTTGGAAAATTCTGTCACCGCAATGATTTAATCAGCTCCACATGATTAGCTGTAATGTTTAACTTGTTTCAATACATAATTTAGAAAATAAACCTAAAGCATGCATTATGTACCCACTGGGGCATTTTGATTCAATTATCTACAATTTAGAAAACACAGAAAACTCTTTGAACACTCTCCAAGATTCCGGATTCAACTCAGCGTCAACTAAAAACACTCAACTGTTCCAGACTTATATAACACTGAACCTACAAGCGTGAGAGCACAAGAGTGTGACAAGACCTGAGTGCGTTGAGGTACGAGTGCTAAAATGGGCATTTGGTGTAGGTGTGAATTCGGTGGGGGGGTGGGGGTGAGGAGGGAGGTGGGGCTTTTAATTTCCTCTTTTTCACCCTCCAGAAGCTGGTGAATGTTCAAGGCTTCAATTAGTTGAGCAGGTTGGCAGTGGCTTGGTGAGTTTTTAAGATTTTATCCTTCTAAAATTGGCAGCACTTTAAACCTGTACTGGGGAATTATAAGTATTGCGTTAAATTTATAGCTTACCTAGTTAAGCTACTTGGTATAACAGCAGCTAACAGTTGAGAGTGATATTTCTCAACGTGAATCCTAATTAGTTAAATTAAAAACAAAAACAGAATTACCTGGAAAAACTCAGCAGGTCTGGCAGCATCGGTGGAGAAGAAAAGAGTTGACGTTTTTTATCGCTTAGTTAAATTAAACACAATAAAGATGGCACTGCAGGTGATGTGCTATAGCCCACATGTAGCGTGTGGGAGCTGGTGGATACTAGTGTGATCCACAGGAACCACACCAAGTGTCTGCAGCTGGAGAAATTTCAGCTCAAAGTTGATGAGCTGGAATCCGAGTTTTGGACACTGCGATGCATCAGGGAGGGGGGAAGTTTCCTGGACACTTTGGTCCGGGGGGGCAGTCACACCCCTAAGGTTAAGCACTTCAGATTTGGCCCGTGGTCAGGGACAGGAGGGTCTGACTCCAAGTGGGGCAGGAATGGGGATCCAGAAGGTAGAAGTGGAGGAGCCTCAGCCCTTGCAATTGTCCAACGAGCTCGAGGCTCTGACATGAATAAGAGCAGGGATTGGAGAGAGGATCAGCAAACTGACCACGGCACCATGCTGCAGGGAGCCATTCAAGCGGAGGGTGTAAAAAGTAATATAGTTGTGGTAGGGGAGGGTATATTTAGTGGGGGATGGATACTATTCTCTGAGGCTAGGTGTGTGTGCCCCAAAGGCTGTGCTGCCTGCCTGATGCCAGGGTTAAGGGCATCTCCTCAATGCTGGAGAGGAACTTGGAGCGGATCCAGTTGTTGTGGTCCACGTAGGTACCAATGATAAAGGCAGGACCAAGAAAGAGGTTCTGCCGAGGGTGTATGAGCAGCTGGGGACTAAATTAATAAACAGAACCACAAAGGCAACAATGCCTGCATTACTACCTGAGTCATGAGCATATTGACACACGGTAAACCAGATCAGAGAACTGAATGTGTGGCTCAAAGCTTGGTGTGGGAGAAATGGGTTTCAAATCATCAGGCACTGACAGCAGTACTGGGGAAAGAGGAAGCTGCACTATTGGGACGGCCCTCACAAGAACCATGATGGGACCAGTGTAATAGCAAATAACATAACTAGAGCTGTAGAGAGGGCTTTATGAGCTGATACGATAGCCATTATATAGACATGGTTGCAAAGTGACCATGGCTACGACTTGAATATTCAAGGATATTTGGCTTTTCAGAAGCACAGGAAGAAAGGAAAAAGGTGGTAGGGTAACTCTGTTAATAAAGGATGAGATCAGTGCTGTAATGAGAAATGATCTTGCTTCATCAGAGGAATAAAATGTATAATCAGTTTGGGTGGAGATAAGAAATATCAAAGGAAAGAAGTCACTGGTTGGAGTGGTTTATAGTCTCCCTGACAATAGCTACACTGTAGACCACAGCATAAATCAAGAAATAATGGGGGCCTGTAAGAATGGTATTTCAATAATTGTGGAAGATTTTAATCTTCATATAGACTGGATGAATTAAATTGCCAAAAGTAGTCTGGAGGATGACTTCATAGGGTATATTCAGGACAGATTCTTGGAACAATATGTACAGGAATCCACCTAGCACCAGGCTGTTTTAGAATTGGTAATGTGAAATGTGACAGGATTAACTGATGACTTCATAGTAAAGGATCTTCTAGGTAAGAGTGATCATAACACAACAGAATTTCACATTCAGTTTGAGGGTGAGAAGTGTGGGTCTTCTGAGAAGGTAGTGTCTTATACTTAAATAAAGGCAATTACAAGGGCATGAAGACAGAGGGGAATAGGAAAAAAGATTAAAAGCTAAGGTGGTAGAGAAGCAGTGGTATACATTTAATGAGATATTTCATAACTCTCAAGAAAGATATATTCCATTGAGAAAGAAAGATTCCAATAGAAAGATGCACCATCTGTGGCTAACTCTGGAAGTTAAGGGTGAAATTGAAAGAAAAGATGTACAATGCTGCAAAGGTTAGCGGTAGACCAAAAAGGTCAGGAAAATTTTAGTAACCAGTAAAGAATGATTGAAATTATAATAATAAGGGGGAGAAACTGGAGTATGAGAGAAAACTAGCAAGAAATATAAAAACAGACAGTATAAGCTTTTACAAATATATAAAAAGGAAGAAAGTGGCTAAAGTAAGCATTTGTCTCTTATAGGGTGAGATTGGCAAATTTACGGGAAACAAGAAAATGGCAGAGACTTTTAACAAGTGTCTTGTATCGGTCTTCACTGTGGAAGATACAGAAAGATCCCAAGAACAGTAGAAAATCAAGAGGCAAAAGGGAGGGAGGAACTTAAAACAATCATGATCACTATAGAAAAAGAATTGGGAAAACTAATGGAGCTAAAGGTTGACAAGTCCCCTGGGCCTGCATCCTTGGTTCTTAAAACTGCAGAGATGAAGGATGCATTGGTTGTAATCTTCCGAAATTCCATAGGTTCTGGAAAGGTCACAGTGGATTGGAAAACCATAAATGCAACACCACTATTCAAAAAAAATGAGTGAGACAGAAGCTATAGGTCAGTTAATGTAACTTATCATTGGAAAAATGCTGGAATCCATTATGATGGAGGTAGTAGCTGAACACTTAGAAAATCATAAAACAGGCAGAGTCAACATGGTTTCACTAAAGGGAAATAGTGTTTGATAAATTTATTGGAGTTCTTTGAGGATATAACAAGTAGGGTGGATAGAGGGGAACCGGTAGATGTAATGTATTTGGATTTCCATAAAGGCATTCAATTAGATGTCACACAAAAGACAATGGCAGAAGATAAAATTTCATGGTGTTGGGGTTGTTATATCAGCATGGAGAGGCAATTGGCTAACTATCAGAGGGTCAGGACAAATGGGTCATTTTCAGTTTGGCAAACTGTAACTAGTGGAGTGACATAGAGGTAAGTGCTGGGGTCTCAACTATTTACGATCCTACGTTAATGACTCGGATGAAGGGACAGACTATATTGTGGCTAAGTTTGCCGATGATATGAAAATAGGTAGGAAAGCAAGTAGTGAGGAGGATACAAAGTGTCTGTAAAAGGATGTAGACAGGTTTAAGTGATTGGGGAAAAAATTGGCAGATGAAGTTTAATGTGGGAAAATGTGAGGTTGCCCAAATTGACAGAAGAACAGAAAAGCAGCATATTATTGAAATGAGAGAGACTGCAGAATGCTGCAGTACAGTGGGATCTGCGTGTCCTTGTATATGAATCACAAAAAGTTAGCGTGCAGATACCATAAGTAATTAGAAAGGCAAATGGAATTTTGCCCTATATTGCAAGAGGGATGAAGTATAAAAGTTGGGCAGTCTTGCTACAGTTATGCAGGGCATTGGTAAGACTACACCTAGAGGAGTTGGTACAGATAAGACAGAAGCATTTGCAACAATCTTCAGTCAGAAGTGCCAAGTGGATGACCCATTTCATCCTCTGCCAGGTGAAACCAGCATCACAGATGCCAGTCTCCAGCCAATTTGATTCACTCCATGTGATATCAAGAAATTGCTGAAGGCAGTGCAAAGGCTATGGGCCCTGACAATATTCTGGCAATAGTACTAAAGACTTGTGCTCCAGAATTGCCGCACCCCTAGCCAAGCTGTTCCAGTACAGCTACGACACTGGCAACTACCCGGCTATGTGGAAAATTGCCCAGGTATGTCCTATACACAAAATGCAGGACAAATCCAAACCGGCCAATTAGTGCCCCATCAGTCTACTCTCGATCATCAGTAAGTGACGGAAGGTGTCATCAACAGTGCTATCAAGCAGCACTTGCTTAGCAATAACCTGCTCACGAACGCTCAGTTTGGGTTCTGCCAGGGCCACTCAGCTCCTGACCTCATTACAGCCTTGATTCAAACATAGACAAAAGAGCTGAACTCCTGAGGTGAGGTAAAAGTGACTGCCCTTGACATCAAGGCAGCATTTGACCAAATATGGCATCAAGCAAAACTAGACTCAATGGGGATCAGGGGGATAACTCTCCACTGGTTGGAGTCATAGCTAGCACAAAGGAAGATGGCTGTGGTTGTGGAAGGTCAATCATGTCAGTTCCAGGACATCACTGTAGAAGTTCCTCAGGGTAGTGTCCTAGGCCCAACCATCTTCAGTTGCTTCATCAATGACCTTCCTTCCATCAGAAGGTCAGAAGTGGAGATGTTCGCTGATGATTGCACAATGTTCAGAACCATTCGTGACTCCTCAGATACTGAAGCAGTCCATATTCAAATGCAGCAAGACCTGGACAATATCCAGGCTTCGGCTGAGATGTGGAAAGTAAACTTCGCGCCATACAAGTACCAGACAGTGCCCATCTCCAACAAGAGAGAATTCAACCTTCTCCCCATGACATTCAATGGCACTACCGTCACTGAATTCCCCACTATCAACATCCTGGGGGGTTACCATTAACCATAAAATTAACTGCAGCAGTCATTTTAATACTGTAGCTACAAGAGCAGGTCCGAGGCTAGGAATCCTGCAGTGAGTAACTCACCTCCTGACACCGCAAAGCCTGTCCACCATCTACATGGCACAAGTCAGGAGTGTGATGGAATACTCTCCACTTGCTTGGATGAGTGCAGCTCCCACAACACTCAAGAAGCTTGACACCATCCAGGACAAAGCAGCCCCGCTTCATTGGCACCCCATCCACAAACACTCACTCCCTCCACCACCGACGCACAGTAGCAGCAGCAGTGCGTACCACCTACAAGATGCACTACAGGAATTCACCGAGGCTCCTTCGACAGCACCTTCGAAACCCACGACTACTATCATCTAAAAGGACAAGGGCAGCAGATATATGGTAAAACCACTACCTGGAAATCCTCTCCAAGTCACTCGCCATCCTGACTTGGAAGTAAATCATTGCTCCTTGACTGCTGCTGGGTCAAAACCTGGAGCTCCCTGCCTAACAGTACTGTGGTGTACCTACACCACATATGCGGAAGCGGTTCAAGAAGGTAGCTCACCACCACCTTCTCAAGGCAATAAATGCTGGCCCAGCCAGCAATGCCCACATCCTATGAATGAAGAAGAAAAAATTTGGTCTCTTTACTTAAGGAGGGATATACTTGCATTGGAAGCAGTTCAGAGAAGATTCAATAGGGTTGATTCCTGGGATGAAGGGTTTGTCTTATGGGGAAAGATCTAACATGTTGGGCCTATAATCATTAGAGTTTGGAAGAACGAGAACTGATATTATTGTAACATAAGATTCTGAGGGGCTTTGACAAGGTAGAGGCTGGGAGCAAGTTCCTTCTCATGAGGGAGTCTAGAACTAGCGGACACGGTTTAAAATTAAGGGGTCTCCCATTTAAGATGGAGATAAGGAGGAATTTCTTCTCTAAGAGTGTAGTTAGTCACTGGTATTCTCTTCCACAGAGAGCTGTGGAGGCTGGGTCATTGAATATACTGAAGGCTGACTTAGACAGATTTTTGATCAAGAAGGGAATCAAGGGTTATTGGGGACAGGCAGGAAAATGGAGTTAAGGCCAGAATTGGATCAACCATGATCTTATTGAATGGCGAAGCAGACCTAATGGGATAAATAGCCTACTCCTTATGATCTTATTACAAGAATCAGGAACAAATCTCAGAAAAGGTTGGGGATTAATACAATTAAAATCCTGTTTATTCTCTGTGCAACTAGTTGCTTAATTGTGTTTTTTAAACTGCTTTTCCGACACTCTTGTCTCCATTACTCACTCAGCTCCTTTCTCAGGTTTGTCCATAAATCTGTCAAAATCATGTCAGCACCTGTAAGCCAGAGATGGTCTCATCATCAATAGGGACTCAGTTAAATCCAGAACCTTGGGGTGTGTTCAAAGAGTTTTTCTGTTTTTTTTAATATTTATATAATGTAACGGTGGGTGCCTAATGGATGCTTGAGGTTTGTTTTTTAAATTATGCACTGAAGCAAGTTGAACATTACACGTTTGACCAACTATTGCAGTTTAAGTTAGACAGAGCCATTTTGAAAATGCTCAGGGTAGCCTTCCTTACTTTGATGTTCTTATCTTAGATACTGTTCAATGCAGTCATGAGTAAGTCAGGCTGTAGCTCCACTGCTGCAGGTACAAACAGTTCTACACCAAGCCTAGCACCCGCTTCAGTTCTGAACTGGGTATATGGTAGCTGTTCTGATTAAACAAGGCCGCAATATGATTCAATGCTGGTACTGTACTCCTGCTTTCACAATCCAAGTTAATGAAGACAGAACCAATCCACACTCGTAGATAAACATGAACCTGCCCTTTCCACCATACCTTATGGAGCAGTTTAATTGTTGCTGAGCATTATGGGTAAACACCACCCCCATTGGTACAGAATCAAATCTTTCTTAACCTGGAGTGTGAGCAGGAGACAGGTGAGATAAACAAACAACAGGAAAAATAAAAATGGGGAATAATTAAAATAACCACTTTATATGTTGGTTTCACCCAACATAATGTGTTAATAACATTGAACATTATAGTATAGGAAAAGCTCGAATGGCCCATCAAATGTGTGCTGGTGTTTTCAACCATGAGCCACAAATCGATTCCCACCCTCCAGTCCAATCCTCATAACCATTTGCGCTATAGAATTTCACATACTGTCCAGCCCTTGTGTAACGATTATTTTTCTCACATCTTTTAATTCCTTTTCTGATCATCGTAATTTTATACTTTCTTGCTACCATCTCACCAACCACTGGGGACCGTGTGTCATTATTACCTGAGCGTACTTCACTGATAAGCTTAAAGGCCTCTCTCAAATCAGTCTTTGGCAGCACTCGGGAAGAGTGTCCTAATTTCTCAAGTCTTCTTCCATCATTGTATTCCTCATTCTTGGCAATTGAATATAGGCTGCATTTTCCAACTGCCTTTATATCCTTCCTGGAATAGGTACCCTAAACTGCATATGATGCTTCAAACACATCTAAATTGAAGCTTAGCACTAACTTCTTGCTCCTGTGTTAAGTGTCTCTGGATACAAAAACAACTAATCCATTTTGTCTTCTTTATGGTTTAATGGTAGATTTTTTTTTAGATGATTAGCCATAGTCCATATAGGACCATAGGAATCTCTCTTCATTAGAGAAAGGGAAAATTGGTTATATATAGCTTGAGGGGTACCACTCCACAACTGTGGGGTAAGGTGAAGAGGCAGCCTTCATTAACTACCATAACTGGTATGGGGATTGAACCTGCACTGCTATCATTCTGCATCATGCTCTATCCATCCAGCCAACTGAACCAACCAATTCCACTAAAATAATTGCACCCACGTGGGCCTAACAATGCCACCTTTAATAATGACATAACTGTACTCAAAAGGTCAGACTATTCCTCTATTCCACTCAAGGGTTTTACTATTAAACTTGCATGTCCTTGCCCTAGTTTTGCTTCCTAAAATTTTACTTGAGATTCCAGTGGTTATCCTTCAGGATATACCAAAATGAACACAACTTGCTCAACTATTATTTGTGATTAATTAATTACTGTGTTCACATGGAATTTTTCTGTTTTCCTATTGACAGAGTTGTTCATCCAGTTAAGGTAGGAAGAATATCAGTTTGTGTTTTAACTAGGCTACAGAGCATGCCAGTGGATCAGTGTTGTAATAGAGTTATGTGGTAACTCAGCTAAAATTCGGGCACACACAGAGATGTTAACTTAAAAAGTATATGCCTGATGTTTTTACCTTCTACTGCCAGGGGAATGTCAGTTCAAATTAAACCACCAACAGCGGGGCAAGAGAAACAGGTTCAGCCGAGCAAAGATAATTACAGGGTTGAAGCAAGAAAGCTCTATACGCACACACACATCTTGGAGAGGGTGCAGAGGAGATTTAGCATAATGGTACCAGGGACAAGGGACTTGAGACTGGAGAAGCTCATCCTTACAGAAGGATGCATTAAGGAGAGATTTGATTGCCTACAATATTATGAAGAGTTTTGATAAACTAGGCAAGGAGAAATAGTTTCCATCGGCAACATGGTTGGTAATCAGAGGACACAGATTGAAGAGCTAAAGGGAGGTGAGTTTTTCTTTTACATAAGCACAGCGAACTGGCATGACCTGGAATGGTCTGCCTGAAAGGGTGGTGTAAGTAGCTTCAATAGTAACTAACTTTTAAAAAGGAATTGGAGAAAAACTTGTAAAGGAAAAATCTGCAGGGTTCTGGTGGAAGAGCCGAAGGAATAGGACTAAGGAGATAACTCTTCCAAACAGCTAGCATAAGCAGGATGAGCCGAATGGTTTCCTCCTGCGCTGTCCAACTCTATGATTTTATGTGCACTTGGAATGGACTTCCAATGGGCTACAGGGCCCTGAAATCACTGAAAACATAGTTGGTTGCTGTGACAGGGAGAAATGGGCCTTCTGTGCATCTGCCTTTGACAGTGGGTGGGTTTAGCCAGAGATCCCATTCAGGACAATCTGCAGGCATTGTTAGTGCTTTTTGATTAGCAATCAGCAGACGACATTTTGGCAAATTAAAATACCATTTTATTCTGTGCCCTGCATTTTATCTTATCAGAAGTAAGCTTAACGACACCAAACCATTAACCACAGTGCTTGTATTCCAAGGCCTGTGCATTTGCTCTTGTCTCCCTGCATAAAGGCTTTCAGTCAAGTATCCAATTAAGATAATGTTTTACAACAGAGGGAACAATGTGCACTACTTTCCATTTCTTTCTGCAAATGCAGTAAGCTCTGCAGTGAGGCACACAATTATTTCCTCAAAAAATAAAGATAAAGACCCATTAAATTGCCAGTTGTTTGGAAATCCGTATTGAATTTATAATCGCAATTTCAAGCTAAGAGCATGCAGCAATGGCACACAAATAGCTTTGTCGCTGTTGCATAAAATTGCAATCCTTGTGTTTAAACAATCATCAGGATCAATTCTCAAAATGGTACACCTTCAAATTAAAATGAAGTCTAGAAACTAAGACCCGTTTTCTCTCAGGAAAGCTGTGCTTTCCCTCGATTAAGATCAATTTTGCACAAATCAGTAACGAAGGATTCCACGCAAGACAATAAATGGACTCTGTAAAGAAGCAGAGTGTTTGCGAGTTGTTCTGCCAAGAATTTTACTGAACCCTCCCCTCCCCTCGCCCCCCCCAAACACAAACCCAGGTGAAAATGGTCACTTTGCTTAGTATACACAGGGCAGCAGGCATCCAAGGAACCAAAGTCCGAGCAATGCTGAGCACTATCAGGAGAGGAGGGCAGGACTTTGGAATGCCCCACTACCTCATCACGCCAAATAGGGCTCCGATTAAAGCAAATTTTACAACCGTCGGACCTTGTCCAATAAAACTGCCAACCTTTGCTCCTTTTGCACTTTTGTCTATTTCTTATTGCCCCTATGTTGCCAGCCTTTCTGATTCATTTGCAAGCCTTGGGGGGGGGGTGGGGTTAGGATTTGCTCTTCCAAACTTAAGTGTGGAAATTTCTCAGTTGAGGTGCATGAATTCCAAAGATTTGCAAGTCGCAGGGTGTGCAGGTAAAACTGCCAGCATTGGCGTGGCTGCTCCCTCACTAATTTTAATGCAATTGGTCCCCACATCAAATCTGTGTCTTCCAGTTCTCGGATAATTCTCCAGTATTTATGGAGCACTGAAAAATATTAACCAGAGCATATTCATCGCCTCCTTTCATTTCCTAAGCATTTTAAGATGGATCCAATCTGGCCTTGGACCCTTGTTGATATTTGATCCTTCTAATTTCCACATAAAACTTAAGAATGTAAGGAGTAGGAAAGAGTAGGCCATTTGGCCCTTCAAACCTGCTCTGCCATTCAATACGATCATGGCTGATCTGATTGTGGCCTTAACTCCACTTTCCTCCCTGTCCTCCATAACTCTTGATTCCCTTCTGGATCAAAAAGCTAGCTCAGCTATATATTCAATGACCCAACCTCCACTATAGTTACTAGTCCCTAGAAGAACCATAAATCATAGGAGCGTAGAAAAATGGTTGGATAAGGAGAAGCAAGATACATTTAATTTGCCTTCTACTATCCTGGTAGTCACAGTGGAGGTGTTGGCTAATCGTGGCAATCAATCTCAATCAATTAGTCTACCATAGACTGAGATGACTGGGATTACTCTTCCAAACTTTGAAAATTTTCAAGGATCAAGACCACTTTTGGGTCCCGACCCCATTCACAGCAACAGGGACTTCAGGCACAAGCTCATAGTAGCCGACCAATAAAGAACCCGCCTCTGGGAGTGCTGTCCAATTAGGGATGGAGGGTGGGCTGAGGAGGTGGGAGGGCCAATCAGCACCTGTGAAGGTGGCCAATAACCTTCACTGTGGAGGCTGTGAGAGTGCTGCTGAAGAGTGGGGAACACAAGGCAGGGCAACATAATGGAAGTAGGGTTGCCAACCCCCTCATAATGGCCGGGTGTCTTGCCAGAACTGGCGTCAATCCCTTGGTGGCCAAGGGAAGCAATTCAGGAGATTTTAAGACAATATTTTAAGCAAATAAGTCACATAATTTGTGCTTCTGTGTCACAGCTGGATTCAACCAGTCATCAGCAACAACCACCAAGAAGGGGAAGAAACTGGAACTCCCACCATGAGCTATTGTCACGTGACAACACCACATCCAGCGCAGCACTGCCCATTAAAATTAAATCCTTAAGCCGGAAAAAAAAGGCCGAGAGGATTCCAAATGGCTTGGATTTTGGCAGGTTGCGATGCGATTGGTAGGGTTTGAATTTCCTTAAGGGTTCTGGCATGAGCAGTGGGCATTTGTCAGAATGCGATCAGGGGTTTGGATCACTTCACCTCAGATCTTTCCATTAAAAATGGAGAGAAGAAAACAATGAATACAAGCACTTTGAGTATTACCATATATCAGTGTTGAGTTCACTCCCAATGTTTCCATACATTAGTGTTGAGTTCACCCCCAATGTTTCTATACATTAGTGTTGAGTTCACTCGCAAAATTCCCATACATTAGTGCTGAGTTCACCCCCAATGTTTCCATACATTGGCAATGAGTTCACCCCCAGTGTTTCTATACATTAGTGCTGAGTTTATCCCCACCTCAGGTACAGGTCACATCCTCTGGTTCTACTGCTCCAGACAAGGTGCAATAATTCATCTTGGCCTATATTTACAATCACCTTTAGAATCCAAAAAATAGCAATTCGACCATCTCCCAACCTTCTCTTTTCCAGTGATCGCATGCCCAACTTATATAATTGCTCCAATTTTTCAATCGTTCTGGATACTCTTGTCTGTGTCCTTTCATTATTGCAATGACCAGAACTGTACAGTTTTCTAGGTGCAGGAACACCAATGATTTATAAAGTGGCTGGATTACTGCAGTATTTCAGTTCAACATCGACCTTTTAATAAATCCCAACATCTGATTTGCTTTACTCACCACTGAGTATTGTCATGATAGCTTCAATTTATTGCCAATCAGGACCTTCAGATCACTTTCATTTTCCATGCACAATATTTACTATTAGTTGAGTTTGTCTGGAGTCTTCCGTGAAAACTGCCATGAAGACACGACTTAACATAACTGCCATATTCTAAACAACTGCAATAGTTTAACACAATTGATCTTTTAACACCCCCTCATTTAAATGGAATAACTTGATTTAGACTCAACCCAAATCCCAGTGGCTGAGGGACCACAGCACAGAACTTACTGCATTAACACACTGTTGGCTTCAATCAGTCAGCTCAATGATTTCTTTAGGCAGCTCTCAATTGACAAGAAACTTCATGCAATATAAACAGAATAAAGAGTTTACAAGGATCCTGGGACATCTCACTAGCATTAAGCTCCAGACTGTTGTGCTAGAATTGAAAGGAAACAAGTAAATTCAGGGCACATGGATGTAAATAAGGTGTGGGGATGCATCCTGCTCAGAATTTCATGTTCAGTAGTATCAGGCCTAAATGAATCACTAAATGCACTGTGCCCCAGAAGCATTGGATGCAGGTCAACACTCACATGGCTACGTAGTTTCAGCCTTCTCATGGTGGGTGGGTGCAATAGAATGGACACAAACCCACTGAGGGGGAGGCTGAAACTGGCAGGTGAGTCACCCAGGCAATTGCTGCACATCTTTGAAGAGATCATTCCAGAGCGACAATGAGGTCTGGGGTATCAGCTGACTAGCTTGCCCTGTCAACTGGGGTGTAGTCGCACAGCAGAGGGGGGAAGTGTAAATAAAGAGACAGAGCATTACCACTGATTATTAGGCAGTGATTTCATTGAGCGGTTCAGGTATAACTTTCAGTCAGGAGTGAAGCTTGATGAATTCATCATCTTCATTCATTCTAAATCTAATGAGATTCCAACTCTTGTCATTAGCCTAAGTTATAAATTATAACCATCAGGAATGACTGAATAGGCTTGGGCTCTTTTCTCTAGAAAGTAAAAAGCTGTGAGGGGACCAAACAGAGGCCTTGAAAATTATGAAGCGTTTGACAGGATAGATGTAGAAAAAAGTTATGGTGAACTTCTCCAAAATTAGAGGTCCTTACTAAAAAAATCCAACAAAGGTTTTGGGAGAAATTACTTTGCCCAGGGAGTGGTGGGATGCACAACTTGTAACCACAAGGAATAGTTGAGGAGAATAGAAAAGAGGCCTTTAAGGGAAAGCTGGATAAGAACATCCGGGTGTTGAGCTGAGGAGTCATCTGCTTGCTAAAAGTGAATACAAGAGACTCCACAGAGAAGGTTAACTCTCCTCGTGTCCTGAACAACATCCCTCCCTCATCCAATACCACCAAAACAGATTATCTGGTAATTCAGCCTTTTGCTATTTATGGTACCTTGCTACATGCAAACTGGTGGCAGCATTATACTGCATGAACAGTAACTGCACTTCAAAAAGTAACACTTTTGCTGTAATAAATTTTGAGATATCCTGTGGATGTGATAAGGCATCGAATTTATAGCATGCAAACAGGCCAATTGGCCCAACTGGTTAATGCTAGTGTTTATTCATCACATAAACCTCCTCCCACCCCTGTTATCTAACACTATCAGTGTATCCTTCTATTCCTTTCTCCCTCATGTGTTTAAAAGGCATAGCATAAATGCAAGGTCTTATTGTGTTTAGGTAAATTAGCTATATTAGTTAGTTAGTTAGTTTCTGCCTTGATGAGCAGTATGGACAAGGCTGAACACTATTAACCAAAAGCTGAATCTCAAAACTATAGCTTCTACAAGAGAACAATAGATTAAAAACAAGTAAAATAAGGAATAACAACATAATAAATGAATAAATGAAAAGGAAAGTAAGGTCTGTATATATCAAACCTGTGATTTTTGCCATTGCATTTTAGTGATACAAGGTGCAATCCTGCCTACAGCCCTGAAATCAATCCCCTGGATTAGCCTGTTTATTGTAAAATACCCTGAGGAGCTTGGAATAGGTGGATTTAATGCAATTTCATTTTCTTTTGGACCCATGGCAAACCTCAGTGTGGAAACAAGCAAGTACACTTCCTAGTCGAGGCCCACATCACATTCCAGGTATTGTCGCCAATAAAATCCAATCGTTTCACTCTGGGTTTTTCTGACCTCCAGCCTGAAATTTACAAGCAATTTACAAACCTCCAATCTGTGAGCAGCTGCAATTTTCTGGGCCCCCGCCTGGAGTGACAGAGCTTCTAGAGGCCTATGAAGTTGGCAGCTATTCTCTTCAGTCATCTTCAGATTCCAGGTACATAGGAGCAACGCCACGGGAGATTAACTAATCCTTTCTAAGCACAAATTGCTGTTCTTTACTGCCTTTCTTGAATACATCTATGTTATAATATACATCCATAAACAAGTCCATTTAAACAGTGGTAATCAAAGTAGAGGTTTCAGCTTCAAAACGTATCCTTAATAAAAATCTAATTCTGCCAGGCAGGTTTGCACAGAATTGTAATCTACTCCTGCGTCAACTGTTGCAGGTTCACCGATGCCCACTAAACAGATTCTCATTTCACTTGTTTCTATTGAGCCTTTTTTCCCAGTTTAATTAAAGCATTAAATTCCCATTAAATTAAAGCATTTCAATTTTAACTTTTAGAACAATCACAGCAAAAGGGCAATGCAATCTGTTTTATTGAAGTTTGAAATACTTTATCTCTGGATCAAATCTGTGTTTTTTTTTTAAAAAAGCACTTTCCACTTCCACTCAGCTCCCTAAACAGTGGGAGGAGCAGGGTTCCTGATTAGACCAGTGCTCAGCATCGACTGCTTGCAGACCCCATGTCTATGTGAATAAAACAATCATGATTTAAAGACTAGATTGAGGAAAATACTTATGTTCGCTCATTGAGAGAACAATCATAGGACTATTAGAGGCAGGAAGAAGCCATTATGTCCCATAAACTCAGAACTTTTTGACTGACCATCCGTTTGTGTCATTTTTCTCAACATCCAAATGAATTTCCTTTTTTCCTGTATCAAAGGCATAGTTTTAAATAAAAACAGGATTTCCCAACATACACGCATAACTCTTTTACATAAAATTACATAGAATATACAGCATAGTTGCAGACCATTCAGTCCAAAAAGTCTCTGCTGTTTACACTCCACATGAGTCTCCTTCTGTTCCATCTACAGTACCTCAACTCAATCTTTCAGCATATCTTCCCTTTTCCTTTTCTCTCATGAACTTGTCCAGTTCCCTTCCGAAAGCATTCGAGCTGTTGGTAGAATTATTGACAAGGAACTTCATCTATCCCTCAGCCTGCAGAAATGCTTCTAATTTCTAATACTTCTAAATTGCTTTTCACCTAATTTATACTCCACTGCCCTTTCCCTGTTGCTTATTCCACAAGCCCATTCCTCTTTGGGTAGAAAAACCTCTGCCTGCCTCCATCCCCAGCTCTTCATTTTTAATTTCTATCCCTCTGGCAACCTTTTTGTCTATCTTCACTGTAATGACCTTGAAAACTTTGATTAGCTCAGCTTGGGATCTCCCTCTCCTCCAAAGATGACTGGCCCAAAATGGAAGGCAAGCCATAAGCTTCCGTCAACATTTGAAATAAAATCAGTGGTACTCACCGCAGGTAAAGTTTTAATATTGTGCAGAGCATTCTGTGCCTCAAGTGCTGCTTTTCTTGTGTAAAATGTAACAAAACAACACCCTGTAAAAGAAAAATGCTATAATTTAAAAGATAGGAAACTCAATTTTTTTTAATAGACATTAATACACAAAGCTCATTAGATTAGCAGACATCATCCTGCCACATTATTTCCCCACACCATCACCAACCCACCAACCTTTCAAAGCCCAGAGTCCATTTAAAGTAATACCAATGTATGCAGGGAGCCATTAAGTTTCGATGATTCATCCATTATGTCTTATTTAAATGATTAAAGACAGAGTGTGATTAGGTGGATTTAATATCCGGCAGCTCTGAATGTCCTAGGTGCTTGCTACAACAAGCATATCCAAGTTCCCAAGCAATAACCATTCTGCATTATTATATTCTCTGAAGCAAGGCTCCAAATGAAAATATTACAAGCTAAAAACAGGCAATATAAGTAGCATAAAAAATAATGTAAAAGCAGACCTTGCTAGAAAGACACAGCATGCCTCTTAGTGTTCTCATATAAGCACTGCATGTTCCCAATCTTTTCTGTAATTTCTTTTCAGGTTTCTGACATTAAGTGGGTTTTCTTTTAATCTCCAGTTTTCCCCTCTCCACATTGTCCTGATGGCAACAACTCCATGGCCACCTCTTGCCCTGAGGCACCTCAACCCGGTGGCCATCACTCCTACATTAGCTCAGGCAATGAGTGCCGGCAGAGCACGTGACACAGGAGGGCAACGAGGGAACTATTGTAGCTGGACTCGCTCTTGCCCTCACAATGTGTATATACGTATGGACATCCAAACAGCTGGCTGAACTTTGCGCTCCTTGGCCTAAAACAGAGGCCAATTGTGCCATTCCTACCATCATCCTGATGGAACTCAGCACAGGCCATAATAATATATAGACAATAAGCAGGAAAATGTAAACATGTACAACAGGAATAGCACCTCTCCTGAGCAGAATTGAGAATAGGCCACAGTCATTTGATAACAGATTTGTAATAATGTGCTGGGGCCACTGGAGAATTAGGACTTTTTGCAGAACAAATTAAAAAAAACAAAGAACAATAATAATAAGACCAGACAAAATTACTGCTGTGTATCTGGGTATTATACTCCCATTGATGTTGTTTTTTTTTTCATAAAACACTTAACTCTCCTCTCTTGAGTGTATCTTCACTGGTCATGTGAAACACTGAACAATCAATAGGACCGTGATTTAATAGAGAAATAAACAGACAGCCACTGAGCTGCTGGCACTTCAGCCCTCCAGTCCTGAAACTGAAGTGTCCTTACACCTTAGGCGTCATTAAAAGATTTCCCAATATATGAGACATTCAGCCTCTGAAAATGGAAGTGCCTGATCCCCGGTAAACAATATTGCCAGTCCTCGCTGATCTGCCCCCTTTTTCTGGGAGGGATGGGGCGAGCTCCTACATATAAAGGTAGGTAGTTGTTGGTTCGCCAGCATTACTTTACTGGAATGACACAGCTTGCAGTTTCTACTGACAATAGGGATGAAGATTATTTTGAGGCAGCACTGATGCGCAACAACACACGGAAAGATGGTGTCTTTTTTGTATCTGCAAGTCCACTGAACCCAGTAGCAGGCATCCTTGCACTAATGTGAGAGTGGCTCAAGCAGATCTCCCCAGGAGTAAGTCAAACTGCTTGTCCAAAAAGATTGAACCAGGGAGAAAATAGACTCTGCCAAGCAAAAATTATGGATTCAGATGAAAGCATGCAGCATGATTTTTATTACATTTCAGGTCTCTATCCGGTTTTATATTCAATGTGATGCTATTTTAATCTGCTATTCGTTGTTCAGCAGCAATGAATACCATCTGGATACAGAGCAACTGCCACGAACCACAGCTGTTAAGAATACTGACAACATTTTTACCAATAAAAGAATCACAGCCGAGTATTATATGATATTCCAATTAGTATGTTTTTTGAGAGGGAGACTATTTACATAGGGATTTCAGCAGCTGTTAAGGAGGGAACATCTAGGGGAGGGAAAGTGGGGGACAGAAAGTATTCTCCTGTCAATTTTACTCCAACAAAGCCTTGTTAATGATATTATTAAATAGAACTCAGTGCCTCTTGCCTACTTGCACCACCACTGTAGGTCTTCCAGCTCCTGATAAGTGACTAGTGGATGCAGTCCTCCAGTTGCATGAGTTGGTGGCTGGGCGGTGCTTGGGATGAGCCACATCACACATGACAGGAAGTTCTCAGCGTTGATTCCTGGGCCGGTGTTGATTTGGCCGCTTTCAACTGATTGGCAGTGATATCGTGTGGGACTCAGTATCTCTGATGAGGCAGGTGGGGAGGGAAAGGATTGGGGGTGGGGTGGGGGGTGGGGGGCGATTGGAGGGGGCATACGTAAGGGTGGGTGAGGCGTGAAAATGAATCACTCTCAGCCAGGAGTCTGTCAGGATGTGCACACGTGTAGACAGTGGGTGAAGGGAAGACTCCACAGTGAGACAGCCTGCTGCAATGTGTTGTCTCGCTCACGGTTGAGAGGGGATCACGGATCTCAGTCTAACAAATAAAGAATTAATCGGGATCCTGACTGACCCACAATACAGCGGAACTGCCATTTCACGCTGGTTTTCCAGAGATCCCAAGGCCACCTCATAAAGGCAGCTAGGCTAGATCAGAAATAAAGAGAGAAAGAAATAACTTGCATTTATATCACACCTTTCATTCCCCCAGGAGGCCCCAAATGCTTTACAGCCACTGAAGCACTTCTTGAAGTGCAGTCACTGGTGTAACATAAGGAAACATGGTAGCCAATTTGCACACAGCAAGAGCCCGCAGACAACAATGTGATAATGACCAGGTAATCTGTTTTAGCCAATTCCAATTAAGGGAGAGATTTTGGCCTAGATATGGGGGGAGAGCTCCCCTGCTATTTTTCCAATAGTGGCCACGGGCTCTCTTACGTCCACCTGAGGAAGCAGACATCTTATCTGACGGACAGCCCCACCTCAATACCACTCCCTCACTCCCTGGCGCGTCAGCCTAGATTTAGTGCACAATTTTCTGGAATAGGTCTCGAACCCCACAACCAAGAATTTCTTATATTTGAAAAAAAAAATCTGAATCGTTTTAGAGATATCAGGATTGCACCAGACAGATTCCAACTCTCTGGTCTCTTTGCAACCGATGAGATTCACATGGAGCTATGAAAAATTCTATTTATAGCTACTTCCAAATAGAATTTTTAAAAAAAGGGTTTATATAAATCTTCCTTAATCTGTAGCTCAGGTAAAATCAATGGAGGTTGAATTGTTGCCCCTTCTGTACTGTTATTTTATTTTCAATCTGTCCCCGGTGAGCCTAATAAATTACAGCAAAAGATCACAATTTTCAGAAGGAATGTTGGAAATACTAGATTTACTTTATACTGAAAAACTTTAAGTCAACAACAGCAAATGAAAACTTAAATGATATAAGCGAGCTCATGGCTGCTTCCTCTGCATCCTGATCTAGCCTAGCTGCCTCTATGAGGTGCCATGGGATCTCTGGAAAACCAGCATGAAATGGCAGTTCCGCTGATTGCTGCCACAAATTGTGTTTTGTTTCCATTTCTTCTCCTCTTCCCCTTGCCGCCCCCGACCAAGATGCTAAGCTCATCCGATGTTACGGGTTCATGAGTGTTAGCTGCGCTCTGGGGTCCTTGACACAAAACGATGTGTCAATGGGTGGGTGTACGCAGCAACAAGCCATTCCAAGCTTTATTAAAAGCAAGTCCTGATGGCAAGAAAAACTAAAAGCTGCTCTTAAACTCTCAGTTCTGCATATTATACCCTCTGGGTTCAATCAGTCGAGTCCCATTTATACTAGCAATCAGAACCACACTATTTCAGATCTCTCCAAGCACTGATTACAATTGGGGCTACTCTCTACACCCCTCACAGTATGAGGCACTTTCAATGATAGAAATTTAATTGATTTCACCTCACCAAAGCAAACCAGGCCAGGATTCATACAGTACAGGAGATTACTAACACATGCATTCATTTAGTGGCTTATTATGTTGATTTGTCTCAAAGCACTTCACACAATGAATTATTTTTTGAAGTGCACTGATTGTTGTAATGTCAGTAAAGGCAGCAGCTGCTCAGTGCCGGCAAGGCCCCATAAATAGCAACAAGACATATGGCCATTTGTTGAGGGAGGATCGTTGGTGAGGGCCACAGTAGACCTGCCTGCTCTTTGAGTCATGCCGTGGGATTTTTAATGTTCACCAGAACCAACAGTACAGTCAGGTGGGGATAATGGGTTTAACAACTGATCTCAAGATTGGCACCTCTGACAATGTAGTACTCCCTCAGTAATGCAATTGAATCTCAGTCTGGGTTGCATTGGAGCCGCAGTATGACGAAAAACAACGTGGGCTTCTTAAACTTTTTCATTTACTTTTATTTTTTGTTCTTTTCATAATTTTGTTATTTTATTGGCTCACAAATTTACAGGAACTCAGGCACAAATGGAACACTTGGAAAACTTTGTACTGATGAAATGCTGATGCCCAGTTTAGTGTTGCCATATCCCTATTGTGAAGGGACTCCGCTGCAGAGGGCACCGTTGTGTTCTCCATAAGGGAGAGGTCATGGCAGCTGCTAACGCCAAAGGGTTACATTTTATACATGAGTTTCCGCACACGAGGTATGCTGGTTCGGGAACTGGATTTGGACCTCTGGTGATTGATGTGCCACAGTTCAGACAAAAGGAGAATTTTCTCTCTCATTGTCAGGAATTATGAAACATGGAATACTTCTATCTGCAATAACACACACCTTGCTAATTTTAATTAACTGTAGATGTGAAATACCCACAGAGACTAGTTGGACAACTATTTTAATTCGAAATTTACCAATGACCCGCTGATGCAGCAAGAGACTGAAATACTGAATCATACAGCACAGAAGGAGGCCAATCAGCCCATTGTGCTAATGCAGGCTCCTTGCAAAAATTACCCAATTAGTCCCATTCCCAGCTCTTTCCCCATAGTTCTGCAAACGTTTCTATTTTAAGTATATATCCAATTCCCTTATCATACACTTAGATAAATGATCTTCCGTTGATGCCCTCATTAATGAGGAGTAAATACCTAAGTACATCAGCCAATGTGAAGAATATTATGTCCTTTTATAACTTTTGACTAATCCTAGAAAGTGTTTGTACATTTTCAATTAGAATCCTAAAAATGTGCAGGTTGGTTGTTTGATCAGATTGCACTGGCCCAGATTTTCCTGTAACGGTGAAATCAGTGACTTAGATGGTAAATTTTGTCATCTAGCATGCTGTTTTTTTTAAAATAGAATACCTTGCAGCAAGTGTAGCAGTGAAATAAGCCACTCAGTGCCAATCTATGAGCTGAAGTAACTGCACATTTGCCATGCAAAACCACAAGAGGGATCAAGTGAATGGAAGTGTAACTTCTTAAATAGATATTAACCTACAATTAAACACTCAAGTCCTACTAAAGTGCTCATGTGCTCAAATGTTGGAAAGATTAAGAAAGATAAGTGACTTGGCTAAATAAACCAATGAGTAAAAACTACCTTGGTCCCTTTGTGATTTAAGGCAGGTGCAATGTTCTCGGGATAGTCACAACCACAGAATTATAGCAACAAACCTCCGAGTCTAAATGATACAATAGAATACAATTGATTTTGGCTCCCTGTTTTCCATTCTGATCCTGCAGCAATAAATCACGCTGCTCCCAGGTCTTCAACACAATTAGTTTTAAGTCTAAGTGGCAGCAGCATGAAAATTGGTTCATGCGGGAAAATAGGGATCACCATTGATTTCAATGGGGGTGGGGGGAGGGGGTGCGGAGCTTTAATTAACTTCTCACTGATACAGATTGGCTAAATGTGCGTGTGCAGCAAGTGTAAATACTTGTTTTAAAAAAATCCTTTACCCCAAATTCCTATGCCAATGTCTCCAGGTGTCACTTCTCACTGCTTTGTGGCTGAAATCAGGAACTCAGTGGAGCAAGGCATCAAACTCACCTTCTGTCACTGCATAGCCGAACACATTGGCACTTCAATGCACTATACCAATGCTGGCAGTTTTAATCAATGCTACAGTCCCTTGCTCCCTTAAAGATTCATGTGCACAGTGGTTAATGTAGTGAGTACATGAGTTATATAGATCAGGTCTGCTCCCTGTTTTATGCTGAGTTAGCTGACTGCGTCTACGGCAGTTGTTAGGTTGCTTTTTCCCTATGTTCAAAGCATTAATGTGTGTCAGTGGAAGCTGATGTTGATACAACTGGCTTCAATGATCCTGGGCTGAGAGGACAGGTTTCCAATACCTGATTGATACAGTGTGTTATCCTCTGGACATTTGAGTAAGCACAAGCATGCAAGCTTGTCGGTCATGGCTTCTGTGATCGAATAGTCTTTCAGATTTAAACATGAAAAATGGCCATTTGGATGAGGGAATGATGTGTGGGGGCAACTGGACATTGTTAGTCAATACCTTTCAGAAAACAAGAGGAGACAGAATGGATGTCGGTGCCCATGCGATATAGAGTATTCTCGGCAATAATACAGTATCATCAGATTGCTGGTGCCATCCAGTTGGGACAGCAAAACTAAAATTGTCACCACTTACTGTGGAAATGTCTAAAGTTACCTTGATTTCCGTAGTATCACAGACCAATACTTAATGTTGAAGTTAATATAATTGAGTCTTTATGTGCATCATTGTACATTAAGCACAGAAATTCTGCACTCCTGTTGAAATAAAATGATGTGTCCCAAAAGTGACAATTCACTAGGTACTACTCAGTCGAAGGTTTCTAATGCATATTTCATCTCAGCAATAGCACTTAGTGTAGGAGTTAAACACTTGCTCCATTTACCTCCATCGAGGCTGTCAGTTCTTAGTTAACATTTTATAGTGGAAGAGATTGTTGATTCCTGAGTGACGGAGCATTCATATCCTCACCTTATGGTCATGCATTATCTGGTTAACTGAATCCACTGACTCTTTTGGGGATGAGTTTTGTCAATTCTAGGTGGGGACTAAAGGGCATATCATTGGAAGTGAATATTTATGAGGGGTGGGGGGGGTAGGTAACGGGGGAAAATACCGTTGGCATTGTCCATTTTTCGGTTCATTATAAAGATGGCTGTGATGTGGACTGCCTTATGCTCCATGCTGCATCAACGACAACAGGTTAGGTACTCCTTATAATGATGAGCTGCAAAGGTCTTCAGATCTGAACAATGGGCTTCCTTGATGCCTCCCTGTGGGTGATCTGGTGTTGATCAAAGATGAGAGGATCCTGGGCTTGGTCCTTGGCCTTTGCTGTGTAAGATCATTTGATTTGGGATGGCAGTAAAGGTACTACAATTGATTTTAGGTCTGCTGAGCAAGGCAGAGAAAAGAAATCATCTAAGGTCTCTACTTCTCATGGTCAATCCATTACTCAATGCAAAGCAGTTGAGTGATGGAGATAGACTTTTTTTCTCATGTTAGAAATACATGATAATGCTCAATGTTGACACTATACAAGAGAGTAAGAGGAATGGCTAGTTAATCAGTTTACATTAATCAAAAAGTATCACAGTTCCTAGATTACAACCCTGACTATACTTCAGAAATACTTTAATTGGCTAAAAGCCTCTTGGGGGTACCTGAGGTCATGAAATTAAACCATTGCTATGTAAATCCAATATGTTGATTTCTCTACGGGTTCCACAATGGCCAACTGCAATACCAGAACAGGCAGACAGGAGGCACTTGGTTCAATGCCCCAACTGAAAACTGAAATATTTGGAGCACTCCTTCAGAACTGGAAGGTCAGTGCAGATTATGCAGCCACATTCTGGCCTGGAAGCTTGAATTCACAAACTTCCAAACCTGAGCACATTCCAGAGAAGGGTATAGAAAGATAGTGGGAGGAAATCCACCCCATGTTCTGGCAGCTACGGAAGATTATTGACAGCCAGGTTTATCCTGGGATAAGGTGGGCTCATTGCCAGAACTGCTTTTGGAAGGGAAATGAGAAGCTTTTGAAAGTAAAGTGTTAGTTATTATGGAAGTCTGATTTCTGCAAGAATCCATGCATCAGTGGGAAAATCGTGTTCCTATAGATTTAGAGGGAGGAGAACTGACAACCCCGTTAAACACACTGATGTTTTCCCTTCACTTCCAGTCACCAGCCAATATTATTTTAAAATGCTCTAAGATTCTTGTAGAAAATGGATGACTTTACAACTGCTACTTGTGTACTGCCTCAGGGAATCATTCTTGGTGATATATTTGTGTTTTACCAGATTTCTCCCCTTCTCTCTCAAAAGTACCAGTTCCCATCAGGAGGCAGTTCTTTAAGCACCACTGACTGTCTGGTATCGTACCCAAGCGATCATTGATGTGAAAGGCAGGACAGTGATTGTCAGCTGCTTGTTACCCACTAGGTAACATTGCTTTGTTCATTATCTAATGTATACTCTTGTGCCAATTATTATTCTGCCTACATTATCATAAATCTATGCAACACATTTTCTTGTAACTAATACGCAATAGTTCTTTGCTAGTTATTACTACCGAGGCAAGACATTTCCCTGTCAGATATAACTAGTGCTAGCTGCTACTAGTTACTGCTGTTACTATTATGTTTGTAACACACTCTTGCTAGCTATTATACAACCTACTTGCTTGCCAATTATTTTCTATGTAACATTCTTGCTACTATTCTCTGTACAACATCTATCATCACTGGACACATTTATGTTCTGGGGATTTTTGTTCCTGGTTGGGGAGAGTGACCTCTATGTTCTAGTCTGGACCTTCAACACTTGGCGGTAAACTGTTGTCCCAGCTGATGTGCTGGGTTATTCTGCATATCCAGAAGAAACTCGACGCTTTGTCCTTCTCCAAGTGTGACTTTGGATTTCTGGAACATCCTTCAATGGAGAAGCCCGAGAAACTATTTTCTGCATTGAGCATTCTAAAAATTATGTACTCTCTTAGTAGACAAAGAGGCGGCAAAAGTGACAAGCAGAGAATTGGCTGTTGAATCTCGACATGATTAACAGCTCAGCAAAGCAGGTGTTTTGGTATTATCACAGTCTGATCATTCGCAAGGGCAAACGCAGGGAGGCTGGCTGCCCACGTGTACTCTGCAGGAGCAGGTGGTCTTAACCCGATGGCAGATTAATGGACCTCATTTCTTCACCAACGACTGTTGCTGACAGCTCCTGCTGTTTAGGAGATACTTGCATTTATTTAGCGCCTCACTGCGTCGCTCAGAAATCGCAAACTATGAATTATTCCCAACTACACTCACTGAGGTGGTGCAGGCAAACCACAGCAGCTTTTTCTGCCCGTAGCACAAACAGCAGTGAGATGAACGGCAAGTTAACTCCATTTCTGGTGGTGTTTGGTTGGGCTATGTTTAACAGTGCCACAAATGTTGGGAAACCTACACATCTGCAGTCAGCCACACTCCTGGAGCTCACAACTGCCCTTTAGTGTAATACACAGCAACTACCAAGAGTCAACCTTAATAACACCGAGGGTATCAAAGTCACTCTAATGAGTGTTTGATGCCTTTTTTAAAAAAAGAATTGTAATGTAAATCAAAGAAAATGCTGCTGACCATTTCCAAGAAGCTCCTCCAGATTATTTTACCCAGGCATCTGCACATCAACATTAACAATTCCTGAAAATATATTTCTTAAGAAAGTGTGTTGATTATATTGTAGCACAAGGTCATCAGCAATGTTTCATTTTTCTAGGAAGCATGGTTGGGGTTGGGGGGTGAAATCTAACAGGAATTTCGATCACTATCTTGATCGTAGCTGGCAAATTTGTCGCTGCTTATGGGACAGACATCTCTACTGTACACTTGAGGCTAAGCATGGGTGAGACCATAGTACCAACAGGCAATAAGTCACAATGTAAAGAAGCATGATCTGCACAAT
This sequence comes from Carcharodon carcharias, assembly GCF_017639515.1. NCBI lineage: Eukaryota > Metazoa > Chordata > Chondrichthyes > Lamniformes > Lamnidae > Carcharodon > Carcharodon carcharias. Next base: position 134,424,297 of record NC_054479.1, read on the forward strand.
GTAGCGTTTCAATATTTCATCTCCATCAATGAGCTTCTAATTTATTCAATTTCACTCTTAGTCAGATTTTATTTGGCATACGTTTCACATACAGACTTAAAGGAATAGTCAATAATATGTATTCTGTGCAATTTATTCAGATACTAAAAACAATGAAAATAAACCATTTCTTGTCTGTTACTTCATCTTAATTAGGATGAGGTAAACTTTACAATTTGTTGAGTCAGTTGATGCCAGCCATGGCTCAGTGGGCTGCACTCTGGCTTTTGAGACAGAAAGTTGTGGGTTCAAGCCCCGCATCAGGGACATAAGCACATAACCTAAACTGATACTCCAGTGCAGCACTGAGGGCGTGCTGCACTGTCAGAGGTGCCATCCTTCAGATGAGATGCTTAAACACCTGTCCCGTTTGCATTCTTAAGTGGGTGTAGAAAATCCCATGGAATTATCCTTAAGAAGAGCAGAGGAGTTCTGGTCAATATTTATCTCTCAACCAGCATCACTAAAACAGATGATCAGGTCATCATCATTCCATTGTTTACTGTATGCATGTTGGCTGCTGTGTTTCCTACATGAATCACAGAATTGTTACAATGGAGGAGGCGGCCATTCAGCCCATTGTGTCTGCACCGACTGTCTGAGCATTTTAACTTAGTGCCAATCTCCTGCCTTTTCCCCGTAACCCTGCACATTGTTTCCATTTAAATAATCATCCAATGTCCCTTTGAATGCCTCAATTGAACCTGCCTCCACCACACTTCCAGGCAGTGCATTCCAAACCCTGCCTATTCGCTGTGTGAAAAAGTTTTTTTCTCACCTCGTATTTGCTTCTTTAGCAAGACACTTCAAAACTGTGCCCTCTGGTTCTCGATCTGTTTACGAGCGGGAACAGTTTCTCCCTGTATACGCTGTCCAGACCCCTCATGATTTTGAAAACTTCTATCAAGTCTCCTCTTAGTCTTCTCCTCTCCAAGGAGAACAGTCCCAACTTCTCCAATTTTTCCTCATAAATGAAGTGTCTCATCCCTGGAACCATTCTCGTAAACCTCTTCTGCACACTCTCCAATGCGTTCACATTCTTCCTGCAGTGTGGCGCTCAGAACTGTACACAATACTCCAGCTGAGGTCTAAATAGTGTCTGATATAAGTTCATCATAGCCTCCCTGCTCTTGTACTCTATGCCCCTATGAGGCACTTAACTAGCTGGTGGCTTGTCTTCCTGGGATTTAAGGAGCCTCGTGATGGAAATATCACCCCCAAGAGCTGTTCGCCAATCAGAGGCTGGCAGCTCTCCACTGCATTCAGCACCACTGGGAGTGTTGCCAGCAATGTAAACCAGCAGCCCCAGGGTCAACAAGGGACCAAGAGGTCAAAGGTGAGTGAGGGTGGGATGGGGAATGGTGGGGCAGGACTGATGGAAGTGGCTTTCAGCAGGCCCTCTCCCCTCCTGAGGCTGGGTCCTTTATCGGGCACTGAAAGCAAATGTCTTTGAACGAGGGACCCCTCCAGAAGTCAGCAAGCAAACCCGACAAGCTTTCCACATGATGACTCCCCCGCCCGTCAATGGTTCAAAACAGTGACAGCAGGATAAGGGCTTTAAGCAAGCATTAGCTGCCCACTTAAGGGCCTCAACTAGCATCTGGATGAGAAGGTCGTCCACAAACCTTCCCGCCCTGGACTTAATCTGGTGGAGGTGGGAAGGTGGAAGGATCACACCTGACACCAACCTGCCCGATTAAAGGACCCCCATCGTCTCCAAAGTCACCACAGGGAGGGGAGGGGAGGGGCATTAAGTTCTGTCCACAGATTTAAAATACTTAGCAAAGGAACCGCGGGGTATATGATGAGGAACTTCCTTTTTCGCAGAGTTATGATCTGGATTGCACTTGGTGGTAACTTTTAAAAGGGAATTGGTAAAGGTAATATTGGGGGGGGGGAGGGGGGGCAGGAGAATGTAACTAACTGGTTAGCTCTATTGAAAGAGCCAGCATGGGCACAATGGGCTGAATGGCCTCCTCAAGCGCTGTATGATTCTATAAAGTATACACATCCAAATTACTGACAGTCTATTCTTTCCACAGATGCTGATCACCTGCTAGTTGTTTCTCCGTTACTGGTTTACGCGCACATTCCCCAACCCTCCCTCTCTCCTCTACCCCAACCTGGGAAGAAAAATCTGCAGCCAGCAACTAAAAGCTGTAATTGTGACTTCGGAGCACCAACTCCTCCACAGTCCAACACACATGCAGCTGTTGCCCGTGACCACCAACGTTCTTGATTTCCACTCGACGATCCGAGGTGAATCTCAGGGCGATGGAAACAGAAAAAACATTGTGGCCGTGCGCAAGGTAAATGAGATGTTAGCATATCCGTTACAAGCAGGCAGTTGGCATTTCTGGAGGCTCTCATTGTGTTTCCACACCTCACTAATTGGCAATTAATGTTGCTGACAAAAGCACAAAGAAAGCCAATGTTAACTTTAGATCACCCAGGTGAAGGACAAAATACAACAGCACTAGCTTGACCCAGCAGCAAGATACCAAGGACAGCATAGAAAAAAAACATGTAACTACTGTCATTATTTTTCATTAATACCCAGTGACTAAATGGAAAGCAATTTTCAGATTTTCTCTGCGTGCTTTTCCTTTTAGCTTATGGCCATTTTGGGCTCAAAAAAGCCACCGGATTTCTTCTAATCATACATTATAAATTCTGCTCAAAGCCTGCTTTGGAAATCCAAGGCCCAATGGGTCATCGGAGGCTCGCCTGAATTCGGCATCATGCACAGACCTGACCTTGTTCTTTCTTACTGAAGAGATCTCTCTCATCCATTGTTGCTTCATATTTTTCTAAGTGGGGGATGTAACTGTTCTCAGAATATTGATTGTTAAATTGACTCCGATGGTTTAATTTTGGCCTTTCCAACACATCGGAGTTCGCACTGTGAAGCTGCAATGCTCTTCAACTCTTTGAGCTAGATTCCCTGACAGCGCTAATTCTTTATCTAGTGCACATCAATTCACCAGCGCAAGGGGGATAGGGGAGTCAGGGAAGAGGAAAAATCTCAAATCTGCCATTAGTACTTTAATCACACCATTGAAAACCCAAGCACAGGTTGCAAGGAGGCTTTAGTATCACCTTGGAAGAAGTAGAGGAGGCCGTGTTAGATTTCTGCATCACACTGCGAACGTTATTGAAGCAGCATCGAAGAAACCCTCTGGGGGCTTTGTTCCAATCGGCTCCTCGCAGCACTTAACTGCCTTAAAGTTGACAGATTGGTGGGTCAGTTGGACGCTGATTCGAACCGAGCTTCCGCTCCTGCTGAGAGTTACTGACGTCTGTCCATGTGCCACTTCAAAATATTTGCCATTGTCAAAGCCAACAGTGCTCCAAAAAAAAAAGTTCCTTATTATCAGGTAGTGTTTCCAACAGGTAGATTTGATGAGCCTAGTGTGTCGGGTTGAAGAGGTAGCATGCTTTCCGCTTTTGTGTGCTGGCTTGCTTCTCATTTTCATCTCACGGTGCTGACTGGCAGCAACGTGAGAAAGAGAGCCAAATGTGTTAGTCTCTCCCAGGTGAGTACACAACCTCTCCATTGGCAGGTCCTCAGCTGCGCCCCCTCGTGGCGACACATGGAAACTGGGTCCCTTGTGGCCCCAGGCCAAAGCCTCAGAGGAACTTGGAGGAGGTTTGGCCCCCAGACACGCAGTGTGCAGGCCCACTGGCGTGTGGACACACCCTAGGACTCCTGAACCTAATTCCCAGCTCCGGGCAAATAGCTCCACTGCCTTTTGGATACTGAGAGAGAATTGAAGGCTAAGGGAATAAACCCTGATAAAAAAAACTGGAGTGGAGTCCAAAGGCAGATTGAAGTCTAAATATGCCATCTTTCCGGCAACTCCTGCAACCAAGCCGATACCAAACATAGTGCTTCGCATTCCCTTTTGACTCAACTGTGGAGGTTGAGAGGGGCACTCTAACATTTAGGCAGCCTTGTTCTCCGTAAATTTTGGCCATGTTTGCCTGCATCCTGGAACAGTTTTGTTGCTGAGTGTCAACACGACACGGGAGACAGCAGTTATGAGTGCTGAGCTCAACTTGATCAGCTAACAGTTGTTTCTGATGGTAGGAGGGGCCACTGGTCAACTACCGCCCACCTCAAGTTGGGCAGCCCCCAGCTATAAGGGTGCTGACCCACCACAGTCCATCTGCTTCAGTGGGTGCTTGGAGCTTGGGAGTTTCTGCTCAACAAGTGTATGGAATCCATCGCACCAGGTAAACAAGCAAAAAAGAAAGAAGAAGCTTGGTAGTACAGGACTTGAGTATTGCTGAAAAAGCAAACACGTTGTCAAAGCTTTTCGTCCCACATATTAAAACTCTTGCAAGGATACCAAATTTCAAAAGGAGCAACAATATTTATACTGCTTGAGATAAGGGTGCTGATTGGTTGGCAAGTTGACTCTGATTGGTTGAGGTGTTGCCATGGATAATGCACACGGCAGCTATTGCTTCCCCATGCTTTTGTTTAAATCAGAAAGGGCTCAATGCCTGGACATGTTCTTTCTGCTTGCAGAGGACAGGGCCATATGTATGATTGTATGTAGCTTCCAGCATTTGTAAGTGAGTCACATTGTGGGCCCGACTGATAACCTCAAATTATTGCTGTTCACAACAGGCAGAATACTGACCGCACTCAACCAGCCCATGCTGAACAATCCCATGTGCTAAGAATTATACTAACAACCAATTTAAGATTTTCAGTTGGTCTCGCAATGTGACTCAATTACTCTTGCTAGAAACTACAAACACTCAAACACAAGGCCTGGTCCTCCACAAGTAGAAAGAACATGTCCAGGCATTGCACCGTCTCGGAATTAAATAAAAGCATGGGGGGGTAACACTTCTCTGGGGCATTCTCCATGGCAACACCTCGACCAATTAGAGTTGACTTGCCAACCAATCAGCATCCTTTCCTCAGGCAGTACAAATTGTTGCTCTCTTTGAAATTTGGCATTCTTACCCCTGTCCTGAGAGTGCAAGATGAAAAGCTTCGACAGCATGTATCTCTTCCCCACAATACTCAAGATGCCAACTCTTCGCATGACAAGCTGGAATGTCAGGACCATGCGCATGGGACCGACAGCCAACTTACAGATAGTCGATAATGCGGGCAAGACAGTTGTGAGTGACATAGAATTTGACAGGCTGAACACTGACATAGCATATTGACATAACAAGAGACCAGGTTCACTGAGAGCATATTACTGAAAGAAAAACATTACATGATCACCTAGTGAGGAGCAGTTCAGAGGAAATGCATGAGCAAAGTATAGGCTTCGCTGTAAGGAACTCGCTACTTTCAATTATGGAAACCCCCCCCCCCACCCCCCACAACAAATGGTTCAGAAGTTGTTCCCTCCATCTGTCCCTCATCTTAAACAGGGCCAATTAACCTGATGAGTAGCTATGCTCCAACACGGTGCTCCTCTACAGAGGCGAAAGAGCAGATATATGAGGAGCTTGACACTGCTCTCAGCACAGTCCTTAACTCAGAGCACCTTGACCCACTAGGAGAGTTCAACACTAGAGTGGGTGTGGACCACGAGACATGACCCTCTTGCTTTGGAAATCATGGTCTGGGAAAGATGAGCAAGAACAGACAGAGACTGCTTGCTTGAGCTTTGCTGCTGCCACAAGCTTTGTGTAACTAACATCTTCTTTTAGAACAAACCGCAAAATGTCCTGGAGACATCCAAGATCAGGGCATTGACACCAGGTGGATCTGCTCATCACCAGAAGTGACTCTCTGAGCAGCATTCTCAATGCACACAGCTACCAATGTTGACTGTGATACAGATCACTCCCTGCTGTGCACCAGGGTTAGGATTCAACCCTTGAGCAGAAATACCCTCCTTGTACCAACGTCAGCCATACTGCCCACACAGATAAAAATCAATAGTTCCTTGACTCAGTTGAACAGGCACTCTCCAACTTTCCCACACAGAGTGCAGAAACTTTGAGACACCATCTACAATATCGCACTGTCAACATATGGAAAGCAAGAGCAGTAAAATGCTGACTGGTCTGAGGCTAACATCACTGGAGGGAACCTGTCATTGAAACCAAGTGACCCGCCCTCAATGATTACAAGAGAGATCCGAGTGAGAAGACTCTGAATGCACTAAAAGCCGCTTGAAGTAAAGTCCAACAGACCATTAGTCGGTGTGCCAAAGAATAGTGCTTACGACTTTGCCAGAATATCCAGATGTCCTTTGACATAGGAATGACAGGGGCATCTATGAAGGGATCAAAAAGGCAACAGGTCCATCAGGGATAGCACCGTCACCGAGGAAGCTCTAACACCACAAAAGGGCTGACTGTCACGGCAGAATCGGATATCAAACCCACAATGGAGGAGCTTAGCAAAGTTATTGACTCGCTTGTCATGGGCAAAGCTCCAGGTGCTGATGCTATAATTGAACTCATCAAGCATGGGAAATCGGCACTCCTGCAGCATCTGCACAAATGTCACTGTCTTTGGAGGGCAGCGTCCCAGGACATACGTGACGCAGAGACCGTGAACCTGCATAAGAAGAAGGGCGGCCATAGCGATTGCGACAATTATCAAGGTATCGGCCTGCTGAGCAGTGTTGCCCTTGTCAGGCTGCAGATCCTGGCTGAGCTCATCTACCCGAATCCCAGTTCGGTTTCAGAGCTGGAAGATCTACAACTGACATGGTCTCCTCAGTCTAGCGGCTGCAAACAAAGCTTGAACAAAGGAGACCACTATGTACTGCCTTCATCGACCTCACTAAGGCATTTGACCATGTGAGCAGAGGCGATCTATTTAAGCTGCTGGAGAAAATTGGCTGCCACCAAAGCTGCTCAACGTGATCTCTTTCCATGACAACATGATGGGTAAAGTCAACTACAATGGGGGCAACATCGGAACACACAGAGATTGCAGTGGGGTCAAACAGGGTTGTGTTCTGACACTGACACTCTTTGGCATATTCTTTCCTTTGTTGTTTTCATACACCTTCAGGTCAGCTACAGAAGGTGTCCACTTACATACCAGAACTGACGGAAAGCTGTTCAGTCTTGCCCACCTGAGATCCAAGACAAAGGTATGCCAAGTCCTCATCAGATCATTGCCCTACACCGACAATGCCACATTAACATTTTATACTGAGGAACACCTGCAGTTGCAAATGGACAGACCTTCTCATGCCTGTAAAGAGTTTGGTTTGACCATCAGGAAGACAAATGTCATGCCAGGATATTGCCTTACCATCATCTATCAGCACTGACAATGTGATGCTGGAGGTTGTTGATAGCTTCACATATCTAAACTCCACAATCACCAGCAATCTATCACGATGTTGAAATACGAACATACGAATTACGAAATCAACACGCATCACAAAAGCTGCAACTGTTATGTTCAAGCTGAGTAAAAGAGTGTGGAACAACAGCAATCTAACTGAGAACACCAGACTGAATCTACCAAGTCTGTGTCCACAGTGCATTCCTCTACAGTAGTGAGAGCTAGACAACATATGCTAGGCAGGAGAAAAGACTGAACAATTGCCAGCTTCACTGTCTCAGACATGCCCTCGGCAACTCTTGGCAGGACAAAGTCACCAAGTCGAAGATCCCGGAGCGTGCTAACTCCATCAGCATACACTCATTGCGGAGGCAATGACACCTGCATTGGCTCGGCCATGTTCATCAGATGGATGATGGCCGTATGCCACCGTGTGGTGAAATGGCCACTGGGTCACGGCCTCCTACCTCTGCTACAAGGACACCTACCAGCATGATATGAAGATGGTGGATAGTGACACTGGCAACTGGGAGACAGTTGCAGGCTGTAACCTCTGGAGGCTGACTGTTTGGAAGAGTGTTGGGAGAGGCGAACAGAAACTAGAGGCTCAGCTGGCCGAGCAGAGGACCCAGAGAAAGCAGAGGGCAGCGAATCATGCATCTTCTCAGCCCAGGCTCTTCCTCTGCAGCTAATGCAGCAGAGACTGCTATGCCAGAGTTGGGTTTCTGAGACACACCAAGATGGCGCAAACCATAGTCTTACACAAGAGAGAGGCCTGCCTCCAGTACAATCGGTAATAATGATTTGGACTTACTTCATGTTTTAGCAACAGGCACTGCAACAACTTGCATTTATATAACACTTTTAACATTGTGAACATTCCAAGGGATTTCACAGGAGCGTTACCAAAGCAAAGCTGATAGAGGGAGCCACGTAAGGGAGACTTGGAACAGGTGATCAAAAGCTTGGTCAAAGAGACAAGTTTTAAGGAGCATCTTAGAGGAGGGAGAGGCAGGGAAGCAGATAGATTTAAGGAGGGAATTCCACAACTGAAGGCCTAGGCAGCTGAAGGCATGGCTGCCAATGGTAGAGCAAAGAAAATCAGGGACGGGTTGTAATTTTGAACAGCTAACTAAAGATTGGCATTGGCACAGCTGTGGAAGCGCTTTCTCACCTGCCTTTTTGGCTGAGGTTGGGGCTTGTGATGGGGATGAAGGTAAGGTGGGGAACAAAATGGAAACTGACAAAAAGAATCAGGAAGAAAAATAAATGAAGGACACCAGCCATGGGGGCTACGACAAAAAATAGTGTCTCTCTGCTGTCAAAAACCACGTACTAATTTTGCTCCTCAACCACACCTCAAGTCTCCCTCTGTAAACTCACTCAGTGTCAATCTCTCGCCCTGCTTGGAGACATTCATCGACATCTGGTGTGTTACATATAAATGCAACGTGTTTTTTTTTTTCCCCAAAAACAATTTTGCTGAGGATGCCAACCCTTTCATGTCAGCTATCATCCTTACTCTCCAGAATGTTCCACGGCTACACGTGTAGCAACTTCCACCTTGACTACGAAGAGAAGTATTTCTGAAGCTGTTACCAGTCACAATAAAAGTATAATGCTCACAGCATTGTCAATCGGTATGGAAATAATAGAATACGGGCTATCATGTGCATTCAGCACATCATTGTCAGTGAAAAACATAAACATTGCAAATAACTTTGTCTCTAGTAATTTATAACCTGTAGGACAATGAATAATAAACAAATGCTGGGCAGCTCTGGAATGCTGATTGAGCAGCTGTTGTACATTAACTGGCTTTAATGTTAGCACCATGCTAAGACTCATAAAAGAACATTGCAGCCCATTATTGATGTGCCTTCTGTAACTTTATAGCTTATTACCTCGCCATGGTGAATTTGAAAGGCTTCTAAGTGTAAAAATCAATTGGTTCCTAACCTCCTGATATTACAGTAATTCTCCCCAGAGCATTTAAACACCACACATGTTCATTCAATTGGAAGAAGCCTAACCCCACCAACCCCCCCCCTTCGAATTCACATGCTCCACTGCAGTCATGCTTAAAGATTCCTTAAAACTTACAGAAAGCCATAAATATTTAGTGCCACCAGCCCTTTATGATATATAACTTAATACAGCGTCATAAATCATTGTAACTGAATTATTGTGTCACCTGGGCATTTGCCAGCTTTGTAAAAACAGCAAATTCTAATAATGGCTAGACAATTACTGGTTGTAGTTATTATGCGCAGACGCGGAGATTTTACTCTTAACTCCTTCACCTCTGCAGGTCTGCAAATAGATACCAGCAACTGAGAAACTAAGATGAAGGGTTGAGGTCGGACATCATCAAGGCTGAAATGATTAGGAGATCATTTAGAAAGTAATGGCTAGATGTCGAGCAGAACTCATGTTTCTTTTGTCCCCACCGATTTTATTTAATAGTTCCCTCTGCTGAAGATTCCTTTCTGGAAAATTGTATGGGAGAACTTTCACCTGACAGACCGCAGCAGTTCAAGTAGGCAGCGCACCATTATCTTCCCAAGGGCAACTGGCACTGGAGAGAATAAATGCTAGCCTTGCCACTGATGCCCACATTCCAAAAATGAATTCTTATGAAGTTGCAATCACCTATGGAACCGTGCCCTTCCTTTCAGGAGAGAAAACGAGGCTAAAAGGTCAATCTCCTGCGTGTACGTACGTTCATTTTCATGGGAAGTGGTTGGGTACTACTTATGGAATTCTTGCACATTACAGGGAAAATGACCTGTTTTCAGATACAGCAAGGGAGGTAAGGAAAGACAGCCCTCCGTGGGGAAATAAAAGAGAAGGCAAGAGATATTTACTATTAATAACCCACTTACAGGCCATGGTAATTTCAAAACTGGGACATTGCAGTGCATATGACACAGCACAAGCAGGATGTGTGTGTCCTTCACGGGGGGATTTAACCAGCCTTCACCAACTAAGATCGCATGTAACCTTCTGTAGATTAAAGAGATAGAAACTGCCTCCATCACATGCAACTGTTGTAATACCTTATTTGAAAGATATTAAAAAGACTTAACGTTTCTCCAGCATCTTTCATGACCCCAAGAAGCTTACAGACAATGAAGTGTTTTCCAGTGTAGTTACTGTTGTAAAGTAGAAAACAAAGCAGCCAATTTGGGAACAGCAAGCTCCAACAAACAGCAAGATGATAATGAGATGAGATCATCTGTTCTTGCGATGTTGACTGAGGGGCAAATACTATCCAGGGCATTGGGGATAGCACCCTTGCTCCCCTTTGAAATAGTGCCATGGGAGCATTTACATCCACCCAAGAGGACAGACATGGCATTGGTTTAACATTTTGTCTGACAGTGCAGCACTCCCTCTTGGCACCGCACTAGAGTGTCAGCCCAGGCTTTCTGCTCAAGCCGAGGGAGTTGGTCTTGAACCCTCAACCTTCTGACTCTGAGACAGGAGTACTACCTGTTGAGCTATGGGTGACACTGCCACCGGAAAGTCAATCTCATTCATCCCTGACTTTACCCTGTGATATTCCGCTCTTCCATTTACACAGTGGAAATAAAAAGTGCAGGAAAATATGAAGGAGACACGATGGGAGAAAGAGAGAGACACACAATCTGCAAGGTAAGCCTCACCATAACCAGGGTGCACTCCTTGTTGGGCCTCCAATGTAGGCTTCAAAACATGAAGTATCAGCTCCTTGGCTCAGCTCTACATTTGGCTGCACATTTTTCAGCACCTGATACTGAGCTACAGTTGCCTTTCTGGGATCTCATTAGACAAGCGGACAACTTAATTCATTCAAAAATGCCGTGAGAGCCAGCAGAAGACACTGTCTGACCAATACTGTGCCAGTTAAACTCTTCTGAGAAAGCAAAGGGCTTGGATGGGTGTCCAATATGACACTTTTGCATCCATTATATTGTACATTCTGTCTAAACTGAGGCCCTGATACAAGAGGTGACAAAAGATAGGAGGTTGTGTCATGTGTTCTTTTTAATATAAAAACACGCTTCCATTAAAGCATCTGAAAAATTCATGCCTATCCTAACTTCTTGAAATGCATTAAGATAAATTTTGAACATGGAAAATGCTAAGTACTGAATGTCAATCTCACATACTTTCAACAGCTCTTAAACTTGTGCTGCACCATACATTATTTATAACCCTTCCCTTTCTCTGATTCATTTACAACTGCAGTTCAGTGACTTGCTTGGAACAAGCTGCATCTAGCCATGGGCCATGCACACTTTTTCTTTCAAAATGCTTCAATGTTACAGCTCTGCGGCATCACTGGAAGCTAAATAAGGAGGCGTTATGCTTGCTGAGGTGCCAAGGGACAACATTTTTCCCACCCGTGTTGAAATACAGTAGTGAATTGCAAGTATTGCCTCTTAGGGCTGGAGTTTGTTACTTGCTGCCCACTCGCACCTTTGTCCATCCAGGCAGTTTGAATACAGCATCTGCAGGCCCTCCCCGAGTAAGCAGGAAATAAAGTCCCACACTGCAATTTGTACGTAGCCTTGTGCGTTCCTCTGAGTGCTGGGGAATGCACCAGACACTACAAATAGGGTGGATTTCCCATTACCTGCAGACTCAAGACCGCTTTCTGCTTGAGGAAAGAGTCCTATAAGATAAGCCGGTATAAAACTAAGATCAGTAGGGTACTACAATGGGAGAGAGAGAGAGACACAATCTGCAAGGTAAGCCTTGTTGATACTTCAAAACGTGAAGTGTCAGCTCCTTGGCTCAGCTCTATATTTGGCTGCACATTTTTCAGCACCTGATATCAAACTACAGTTGCCTTTCTGGGATCTCATTAGACAAGCGGACAACTTAATTTTTTCAACAAAAATGTCGTGAGAGCCAGCAAAAGACACTGTCTGACCAATACTGTGCCAGTTAAAATCTTCTGAGAAAGCAAAGGGCTTGGATGGGTGTCCAATATGACACTTTCGCATTCATTATATTGTACATTCTGTCTAACCTGAGGCCCTGAGGCAAGATATATTTCAGAAAGCCAGCTGGTGGAAGATAGAACTGGAGCCAATCTTTACGCACTTTTACAAGCATTTATTTACAGACTTACACATTACAAGCATGTGATTCCTAATCTAACAACCACAGTTTCAATCCGGGTCTATCTGTAGGGGCATAAGTGAATCCATCTACGTTTGATTATACACAGTATACAATTAGCAACTAATGCCACCACCTCCTGAAAGATGGGTCTTATCCTGGAGCAATGTTGGTAGATTTGGTAAAGTTGGCTATGAAGATGACCCCAACCCTAACTGACTAGCCCAAGTGAGTCATTTAGGTGGTCCAAACTAAACCTTTACACAAACCCTGGTTAAAGGGCCTGATGAAGGATTTACATCCAAAATGTTAACCCATCTTTTCTCTTTCTTGGTGCTGATAGGCTTGTTGGCATTTTCTGTTTCTCTTTCAGAATTCCGGGACTTATAACCCGAACATTGCTCCAATTTATATTCTCCGATCAATAGAGCCTTGAGTTTAAATCATGCAACTGAATGTGAATGTTAAACAGAAGATCCTCATGGTTCAGGTGATACTTATAAATCACTCCAGTTTTTATTGCATGGTTTATGATGTTATCTCAACCACTCACAGTGCCTTGTAACACACTGCAGCATCTTTAGTTGCAAATCCTATGTGCACCCTCTCTTCCTGGACTCAAGTGTTGACGTTTGAACATGTTGTAACATTCCATGGTGGTGGGGGTGGTGGTGATGGGGAGGGCTGGGGAGAATTTTGTTTGCTATTAGCGCATTACACAGATTTATATCAATTCACAGGGGGGCAGCACTGCTGCAGGCCATTACCTGCATGACCTGCATTATCACTGAAGAAAGCTACGAGAATCATGACCCACAGTGCCACGAGCCTCCAGGGAATCGACATAGGCCTGCGTAGTGCTGCTTAGTTTCTCCCCAGGATGTTACAGCACAAAAACTGGCCACTTGACCCATTAGGTCTATTTTCATCCTATGAACTCAGTCTCCTCCTTATCCCCTGTAGCCTGCAGTGCTCCTTTTTCAAATGACTGTGTGATTCCCTCATAAAAGGGTTTTGCGTTCTTTGAATTCTTGCATAGAATTACTAACCCTTCTTCGTCCTCAGGACCATGAACGCAATTAGATTCCTTTCATTTCCTCCTTTTGTCCCCTACAATCTGTAGACTTTTAAAGAGCCTTTCCTCAAATCCTTACTTCTGTCCATTCCTGCACCACTGGTTTTGTTTCAAAAGTCTCTCTATTTCCGTGGCCAATGGGGTGGCCATTTGTTCAGTTTCATACTGGACAATCCAGTTTTTAGCTAGTCTGGCCATTGTCTGGTACAGGGTGGCTTTATTCCTGCTACTTTGTGCCTTAGCAACATTTACCTCAGTGAAGCACCAACAAGGGCCTGTGCTCATTCCTTTTACTACCTGCAGCAGCCTCAAAGTGACCAGGACACAGAAAACAGAGGTTTGCTTTCACATTGCCCCTACACCCCCAAACCCCTCTCTCAACCCTGTCGTTGCCCCTCACTTAATTGCAATTGGGCCTTTTCCACCTCAAACCCTGCTGGATCTCTATACGTGATGACATCACCTTCATATGTGATGACATCAGCAGGGTGATGTCCAGTATTATTGACCTCAGCATTGGCCATCCAATTGGCTAAGCCTTGACTAATTGGCTAAATTAGACAAACATCAACTAAATGTATTAAAAGTCTTGTTTGTTTGTTACAGCTGAGGCTTGACCTGACCTTTCTCTTAAAAGGACAGTAATTGCGGGGAATATAAATGAAAGCGACCATATTGTCACTGTGTCTGCAATACTGTTGCCAACCCTCCAGGATTATCCTGGAGTCTCCAGGAATTGAAAACTGATCTTCAGGACACTGCTGCAACCAACCGAGGAGAAAAACTTTCGGGCCGCTGAGCGTTTTTTATTCCATTTCCTTTGAACACTTTGGCTTATTAATTATAAAAATATTGGAGGTGGGGAAAAAACCATTGTTGGCCCAGATGAGGGCAGTTGGAGGAATGGAGCTGATGTGATGAAATATTCAGGAATACATGCAACCACAGTTGGCAACATTAGTCTCAAATCACTATGCTATCCTGGTAAAATGAAATGATGTGTGTTGTGCTCATTTCAACTCAAGATGCCAATCTGTAGCCAGCAAGGTTTATGAACTTAATGTTTGACATTGATTCTGTCAGTTGTTTAACTCAAGAATAAGTAGCTACCTTGAATGCATTCGAGAGACATTTTGGGGGAGATTCTGAACACTTGTCCTCCGGCAATCCTTGACAATTCGCTGGATGTAACAGGCACAGATTAAACTGGACAAATCAGCTCAGTAATTATTGTTTGGTTTCAGAGGATCACACGTACTATGTCCTACAGTGACATCTCTGCTCAGCCAGAGAACTGCAGCAGAGGTGGAGCATGCAGCTCTTAGGTTGTCCAAAAGCGTCACTAGAGAGTAGAGTTCGTCCCAAACACAATAACCAACCAAGCAGTTTCAACAAAAGGTTTTTTTTTTAATCCCCCGACAGAAAATGCAGATAATCTAATCACACTAAACTGAGCCAAGGATTAAATGGGTTCTCTAGTCACAGCTAAAATCCAGAAGATTGATAAAGCACCGTGAACATGTGACAAAGGAGAAGTTGTCCCTCATAATTAACCTTTGGAAATGAAATGCTAAATGCCACATATGTTTCTGTTTTTAACACCCTGAGGAAAATGAAAAAAATATATTGTATTATTTTCTACAACGTATAGAAATGTTGCCACTAGCTGATGTCAGCTGGGGTGTGCAATTGGTCTCAGTGATTCCGAGGAGGAGAAATGTTTATACTTAAGAGTCATAGAGTTATACAGCACAGAAACAGGCCCTTCGGCCCCTCGTGTCTGTGCTGGCCATCAAGCACCCATCTGTTCTAATCACATTTTCCAGCACTTGGCCCATAGCCCTGTGTGCTATGGTGTTTCAAGTGCTTAACTAAATACTTCTTAAATGTTGTGAAGGCTCCTGCCTCTATCACCCCCTCAGGCAGTGTGTTCCAGACTCCAACCACCCTCTGGGTGGAAAAATGTTTCCTCAAATCCCCTCTAAACCTCCCGCCCCTTACCTTAAATCTATGCTCTTTGGTTAAGGGGAAAGGTTTATTCCTATCTATGCCCCTCATAATTTTGTCTACCTCTATCAGGTCCCCCCTCAGCCTTCTCTGCTCTAAGGAAAACAACCCTAGCCTATCCAGTCTGTTCATAGCTGAAATGCTCCAGCCCAGGCAACATCCTGGTGAATCTCCTCTGCACCCTCTCCAGTGCAATCACATCCTTCCTATACTGTGGCGACCAGAATTGCACAATGTACTCCATCTGTGGCCTAACTAGAGTTATATATAGCTCCAACATAACCTCCCTGCTCTTATACTCTATGCATCGGCTAATAAAGGTAAGTATCCCTTATGCTTTCTCAACCACCTTATCTACCTGTGCTGCTGCCTTCAGGCATCTATGGACATGTACACCAAAGTTCCTCTGATCCTCTGTACTTCCTAGGGTCCTATCATTCATTGTGTGTTCCCTTGCCATGTTAGTTCTCCCAAAATGCATCACCTCACACTTCTCAGGATTAAATTCCATTTGCCACTGCTCTGCCCATCTATATCATCCTGTAATCTAAGATTTTCCTCCTCACTATTATATGACACCACCAATTTTTGTGTCAATTTGTTCTTGCGATATGGGTGTCGTTGGCAAGACCAGTTCTTATTGCCCACTGTGATTGTCCTTGAGAAGGTGGTGAGGAGGGAATCATCATTCTCCTGCATCTCTCACTGGGAAATCCACTGGGGGGGGGGTCAGAAATCAGGATTGGGCTGCACTATGCTGCTGTTCCTCATAATTGGTAGCCCACTGACACAGTGAGCAGACATTCAGGAAGGTCCCAGGTGAGTCTGGCATTCGTGGATCCATATCCTGACAAAAGCCAAGAGAAAGGGGGAGAATAAGGTTTGGAAAATTCACTCCAGTGCAATTAAACCAAACAGGCCAGCTAAAGGTAAGTGTCAAATTACATGGATTACTCCGAGGCTGCTGGCACCTTGGGACCGCCAAACCTCTGCAACCTACCCTGCTGACAGCTGTCCTGACCTGATCTCGAGGCCGCTTTGTATCAAGGCTCGTCTGCCAAATTTGCATGAGGCCGGGACCTCAAAATTGCCAAGGCCTCTTCAGGCACCGAAATAGGCAGCCAACCAAAGTGTTCAATGGGTCACAGGAACAAAGGAACGGAAGTAGGCCATTCAGCTCCTTGAACCTGCTGTGCTATAAATCAATGAGAACACGGCTGATATATATTTAGCCCCATTTACCTACCTTGGTTCCAATTCCCTCACACATCAAATATAGCAAATATCTATCAATCTCAGATTTAAAATTGTTCATTGAGCTAGCATTTGTTGCTTTGTGGGAGAGATTCAGGCTTCTCCTACCCTCTGAATGAGGTTTTTCTTAACTTCTTACCTGAATGGCCTGATTTTAAGGTTATGTCCCCTAGACTCTCCCACTAGCCGGAAATGTATTTCCCTGCCTCCCCGATCAGTTCCTTTCAAGATCCTTACAACCTCAATAAAATCATCCCTTAAATTTCTAAATCCCAGGGAATACAACCCTAGTTTGTTTAATCTCTTGTAACTCAACTCTTGGAGTCCAGGTGTCATTCTGCTAAACCTATGTTGTACTCTCATCAAAGCCAATGTAGTCTTCCTGAGGTGTGATGCCCAGAACTGCTCACAGCACGCGAGGTCTGGCCTAACCAGGACTTTGTGTGGCTGCAGCATGACTTTCCTCCCTTTCTACTCCAGCTCTCCAGTTAAAAAGGCTAACATTCCATTAGCCTCTAATAGAGAAGCAAAATACTGCAGACGTTGAAAATCTGAAATTTAAAAAAACAAAACAGAAAATGCTGAAAATACTCAGCAGGTCAGGCAGCATTTGGCGATGAGAAAAACAGAGTTAATGTTTCAGGTCTACGGGTCTTTCATCATAACTGAGAAAATTTAGAAATGTGGCAGGTTTTGAGCCTGTGAAGGTGGGGTTTGGGGTTGGGGTGGGTGTTGCGAAATAGGGTGGTGGGCAAGACAGAATGAACAACAACAGGTTTCATGGTACAAAAGCCAAAAGGAGTGGTAATTTAATCATTTTTATGTTTCTTCCTTCACAGATGCTGCCTGACCTGCTAATTATTCCCAGCATTCTTTGTTTTTAATATCATTAGGCTTTTTGATTACTTTTTGTACCTGTACTACATTTTAATGATATGTGTTGACGAACCGCTAATTCTCCTTGGACCTCCACTATTGCTAGGTTTTCGCCATCTAGAAAGTGCTTGGACCTTCTCGCTTTTGCTAAAAAAAAATGGATATCTTCACACTCAGCTGCGTTGAAACGTGCCTGCCACAATTTTGCCCACTCAATGAATCTACCAATATTCCTTCGTAATTTTATACTCCCACCTGCACAGCTTACTCTGCCACCTTAATAGTGTCTAACTTGGATCAAAAACAAAAAATGCTGATAAAACTCAGCAGGTCTGACAGCATCTGTGGGGAGAAAGACAGAGTTAACATTTTGAGTCCGTATGACCCTTCCTCAGAGCCAACTCGGCTGGTCTAACTTGGATGGTCGTTCATTCCAAAGACAAAGTTGACCCCTCTGGTCTCTAATTAGGTAAATATTGCAAGGTGCTCAGCTTCGGGTGAAGAGAACTGAGCTCACGCATGGACAGCCTGCTAACAGGGTCTGGGTTTATACATAGAGAACGGGGACTTGGGGAAAGTGCCTGAGAGTGCTCTACACCTGCAGAAGTGAACCTCGCCTAGGCCTTTAGGAGAAGACTGTGGGGGTTGGGGGTGTGGACCAGAATCGAAGGGGGCTTCAAAAAAATCTGTTGTAAAAAATGCAGGTTGCCTGGTGTTTTTGAGTGCACCACAGAATATAAATAAGGAGCACCCTCCAAACCAAGTGACACCTAGGATCCGTTAGCAATACTGCAGCACTTCGATCAATCAGCCCAGTGAACAGCGCACCATCGCGAGAAAAATCTGCTCAGGTGCTGACACCAGACTCATTTGCTGTGTCAAATATTCCCTCCGTCTCCCAAACACCCCCAGCTGCTGCGACCTCTTTGTTAAAGAGGATCTAATGGATTAGTGCACCATTGTTATGATTCACAGCAGCAGACACCTTCGTGCTCTAGCCTTAATAGGGCTGGTGAATGTCGACTGTACCAGAAGATCCCACTGCTTGTCAAACCTGCCTTGGATGTGCCCTTACAAAGAAGAAAAGTATTACTGTTAAAATGCAATGAATCAAAGGCCAATCTGCATTGAACAGACCATTGTAATTTACTCTTGGGAGTGTTTATTATCTTGACGAGGCAGAGCTACACAAGATAAAGCCATTCAAAATGACTGATTTCTAGACACTGCTTCATCCTACGTCAAGGGCTGGGAGATTACTAAATGAGGGACTCAATTTCACTGTACTTCCAGAAGAGCTTTTTAGAGGGAGACTGGCTACATTTCACAATGAAGACATTCAAAATGCTATTATGTTACCAATTTTGGGTTAATAATGAGCCTAGTTTTTCTCGCCACACTCCTTGGCAGAAGGACAATACCCACGGTCTCTAGTGGCTGCTTGGAGGCAATGTGTGCTAAGGATGTGAGAGATAAATGTTTTGTACAGAGTGTAGAAACCAATTCACATAAGATGTAAGATGAATGGAAAATATGAATAGTGTTTGCTTTCTGGAGTGGATCCAACAACAACCATTTGTTAAAGAAAAGATTTGCAAATTTCAAGCACCCAGCTATTCAAATTCTAAACGCTTTTCACTCCAAATTCCTTGCGTTGAAGCAAATGGCATCATGCCACATTGAGTCAAAATCAGAAATAAATTTATTTGTCACTGTGAAGAATACATCAGAACTGTGTTGTTATTTGTTGTGTGTAACAACGTGGGAAGATGTGAGCGTTGATATAAAGCTGAAGTACAGCCACAACTTAGATCGACTACATTAAAAACAGTTTTAGATTGCAGTTCCACTAATTTTCTTCCTCCCTCCCCCTCTACCTCTCCTCAGCTGATTTTTTTGTCCATCTGTTTGGGCACACAGGTTAATTTTCATGATTAAGCTTTGGCAGTGAAGATTGCATGGATTTTCTTTTAAGAATATTGAGAGTGGCCCAGCCAATCAAGCCCCATCGCTTGATTTTGACATCCACACAAGTGCAATCCAACTGGTGTTGGGGATAGCGATTGTATATGTGTGAAACAAAAACAGAATTACCTGGAAAAACTCAGCAGGTCTGGCAGCATCGGCGGAGAAGAAAAGAGTTGACGTTTCGAGTCCTCATGACCCTTCGACAGAACTTGAGTTCGAGTCCAGGAAAGAGCTGAAATATAAGCTGGTTTAAGGTGTGTGTGTGGGGGGCGGAGAGATAGAGAGACAGAGAGGTGGAGGGGGTTGGTGTGGTTGTAGCGACAAACAAGCAGTGATAGAAGCAGAATATCAAAAGATGTCAACAACAATAGTACAATAGAACACATAGGTGTTAAAGATAAAGTTGGTGATATTATCTAAACGAATGTGCTAATTAAGAATGGATGGTAGGGCACTCAAGGTATAGCTCTAGTGGGTTTTTTTTTTTTTTTTTTATTTTATATAATGGAAATAGGTGGGAAAAGGAAAATCTTTATAATTTATTGGGAAAAAAAAAAAAAAAAGAGAAGGGGGAAACAGAAAGGGGGTGAGGATGGGGGAGGGGACTCACGACCTAAAGTTGTTGAATTCAATATTCAGTCCGGAAGGCTGTAAAGTCCCTAGTCGGAAGATGAGGTGTTGTTCCTCCAGTTTGCGTTGGGCTTCACTGGAACAATGCAGCAAGCCAAGGACAGACATGTGGGCAAGAGAGCAGGGTGGAGTGTTAAAATGGCAAGCGACAGGGAGGTTTGGGTCATTCTTGCGGACAGACCGCAGGTGTTCTGCAAAGCGGTCGCCCAGTTTACGTTTGGTCTCTCCAATGTAGAGGAGACCACATTGGGAGCAACGAATGCAGTAGACTAAGTTGGGGGAAATGCAAGTGAAATGCTGCTTCACTTGAAAGGAGTGTTTGGGTCCTTGGACGGTGAGGAGAGAGGAAGTGAAGGGGCAGGTGTTGCATCTTTTGCGTGGGCAAGGGGTTGTGCCATAGGAGGGGGTTGAGGAGTAGGGGGTGATGGAGGAGTGGACCAGGGTATATGTGTGTGTGTGTGTGTATATGTATGTGTGTGTGTGTGTGTGTGGAGCTGCAGAGCAATGGTGGAAAACCCTATCTGGCTTCTCTCCTAATGCAAGGGCTCTTCAACCAACATAGTATCCATAATGCCACCAGCGTGCGATAAACTAGCTCAGTGTAAAGTTTTGCTGAAAGCCTGTGTAATTGTCTCAAGACAGTGAAGGAATTTAAAGCTGGGAGACTATGGGCCACACGGCATGCAATCAATACACATCATGAACCATGGAGGTGCTCACACCTATTCACTGAGGAGTACAGGCCGCTTGCCATTTTGGCTGCAATGCCCTGCTAGGCTGTTACACAATGCTGTTTGACTCAAATCCATCTCCTCCATCTCCAACAGGTACTGTCCCTTCTTTCAACCCAAATAAAAACCTTTCCCCTAAGCAACCATTAAAATTTCCCACAAAGTCCAGTATTACTCACATATCTGAGGGATACTGGAAAAGGCTGTCATTTGGAATCTCTGCTGTGGATTTCCTGAAAGAGATTGGTGGAACCCTGCAGTAATATTACAGCTGGACAGCAGATCACCCCCACCCCTGACTACGGAGATTCTGCTCTGATCACCAGATCAGTGATTCTTCTCTTACCTCTGGCCTGCAACCTTCCTCTCTCTCTCTAACTTTTCTTGATTGTGATGATCACTACTGTGGCCCTTACTTCTCCAAGCTTTCCGCTCTTGCTCCCTCAAAGCTGCAGACGCCATTGTCCTTGCAGCTCTCCCTCCTTGTACCTCCAATGTGTTGAGATTGAGCCTCATGAGTGCCTCTTGACAAATTCTTTCCCAGGATTCCAAAACAGAAGAACCCCTACCTCCTTTCATAACCAATTCCACCTTCTACATACAGACCTTCAAAACCAAGTTTATTGTCACTTAACCAAAACATCCTGATCAATCTCATCTTTGTTCTTGCTTTCTCTTTAACCTTGGCAGTAAGGTTTAACATTTCATGCCTTGGCTCTTCACTTAAGGTTTTAACAAAATGATTATTAAAGTTCCAATTTGATAGTCAATGTCCACATTGGAATGGCTCAAACACAACTCAATCTTTAGAGATGGAGAAATATTCTGGTGCTGAATGTCAAACGCTTGAGTCAGAGTACAGACATGTGCCTTTGAAAACTTGTGCACAAACAGCATGTACCATCGATGAATCATTTTTACAATTATAAATATACAATAATGTTGTTTCAGAAATAGGACCAAGACAAACATAAAATTTAAAGCGTCACATACAATGGCCTGAAAACATGAAAACCCCAAGTGTTATTAGCAGTTGTTGCTTGTGCAATGCCAAGACGGATATGGGAAGGTCACCCATCCCAAAAAGACAGTTCCCCACCATAGTTTCAGACTATTTGCAGGGCTTTTCACCTCATACTCAATATGAAACCTTCTTCAAAATGTTGGCCTTAACTTGTATGAAAGCAAACTTGTAGATCATCAGTCCGAAACTTGCCTTTCTCCAGTTTGCAACCATTTCACTGTCAAGGGTTTGACTTGAGATAGTGAGTTCCTGCATCTCACAACTCTGGCTTCCTACTGACTCAATCTTTATTTGTATGAAAATGTTGCATGTCCTGCAGCAAATACCCCAGATCTTAGTGGCCCCGGCTAGCACTGCTTTCAGCCTGTGTGCATGTGTGAGCAATATTGGACTTTGTGGGGAATTTTAAAAGTTGTTTAGGGGTAAGGTTTATATGTGGGATGAAAGGAGGAACTGTATCTGTGTGCAAGTGTTGAAGCTACCACATGGGCATGCTCATTGCTGCCATCCAGAACATTTGAAATGTTGTTTTAATTTGTCTCGTCACACAACACATTGGACCAATTGACCAGCAGTTGGCAACTGGCCAGAATCAGAGCAGGAAAGAAACAAAAGCGTTTAATCTTCCAATTACAATGTTTGCTTTTGTGTAGCAGAGATAATTCTAGGCTGGTGCAAAATAGCAAAAATCCCCGGTCTCCATTCAGGACCAAATAGGACTCAATTCAACACTAAACGAATGCATGTGAGACATATGGGGACACACGTGGGCTGATTCAACAATCCCCTACTCCCCATTGTACCCCCTTGTATGCATACAGCCTGTGTCTCTATTAAAATTATTGCACGGCAAATGTCAAGTCATGCAAGCTTGCTACTTGTGAGCAACCTCTCCTCCACTCGGAGTGTGGGTTCACAAAATTGGCCTTGAATCTCCTCCACTTCTTTTTCCCTCTTATAATATATTTGCTATTTCCTATCCTTCCACTTCAAGCCAGCATCTGAGCTTAGTTGTCTGACTCGTGTTCCCAGATACTGGAGGGTCTGTGGGGTCATCCAATTTCTGTCTGTCTGACATGGATAGCCTTCCTTAGAACTGCACAATCTAGATTTGTTGCTGCATTTCTGTACTTATTAGCATATCCTGTCTGTGGCTGCATTGTTTCTGTTCCGTTAGCTGACATCATCTTTGGTAAGTTAGAACAGAGAATCCTTAGTGTGTCCCAACGTTTGGAAGAGGCTCTGGGGCTGAGGTGGTGGTTGGGTGGCTGGGGAATTCACAACCCTCCCCCCCATCACTTTAAAGTCAACCAATTTCGTATTTTGAAGCTTGTCCAAAATTGACGTAAAATAATTTACTCACTTAACATCGAAGTTGCTGACCAGATTCTAGCTTCGAATCTGACACAAAAGGCAACTCAGCTTTGAACGATGCCATTGTCATTGTATCACATTGTCAGCCTAGTCTAGACTTTGACCCTTTCTCCTTTGACTTTGCAGGGGTCTCCAGGACCGTGCCAATATTTGCAGGGGGTCACCAGGACTGTGCCAATATTTGCAGGGGTCGCCAGGACTGCGCCAATATTTGCAGGGGTCGCCAGGACTGCACCAATATTTGCAGGGGTTGCCAGGACTGCGCCAATATTTGCAGGGGTCTCTAGGGCTGCACCAATATTAGCACGATTTCATCCATTTGGTAAGTCTGAAAGCCAATGATCTGCACAAAACCAGAATAGGAAGTCAAATGTCAGGAAGATGTGTCTGCTTGGAGGTAGATATTTGGGGTATGGTACTCGTCGAGGAGATGGTTGTATGAATCAGTAGAATTGCTTCCAAACTTACTGATGGGTGCTTTTTCTTTTATTCATTGATGGGATGTAGGCTTCGCTGGCTGGGCCAGCATTTATTACCCATCCCTAGTTGCTCTCTCCTCTCCAAAGTGGAGTTGTGGTGGGATGGGACATTAACTGCAAGAAATTTTCTTTGCTTAGAATAAATGTGTCTAATGTGCTACTGGGACGGCAGCTTCATGACACAAGGGGGATAATGAAAAAGCATTCTTGATCTATCATTTTTATTATAAATGGATAGATTGAGAAGCTCATTCAGCTTCTTATCACAAGACCAGAAAAGACTGCAGTTTACCTGACTGGTTCAAAAGACTAATAATTCTTAAGTATTTATCCAAATCTCCCTTAAGTTTTAACTTGTTCATCCTTCACAAGTTGTGTTTTGTACACTTGGAGAGAATTAACTTGAAAACCAAAAGCCATTGCCCCGATCAGAAAACTCCAGCCAATATCTGTAAAATATGCGATGTCAGGGTAGGACACTGGTGAATGTTTGCTCACGGACATGTGAAAAGAAAGTCTGACATTTATATATCACCTTTCACAAGCTCAGAACATCCCAAAGTGCTTCACAGCCAATGAAGTATTTTTGAAGTGTAGTCACTGTTGTAATGTAGGAGATGCAGCAGCCAATTTGTACACAGGAAGCTCCCACAACAGCAATATGATCATGATCAGATGATCTGTTTTACTGGTGCTCGCTAAGGGGTAAATATTGGCCAGGACACCGGGTCCTCTGCTCATATATGGATAGTGTCATATGGGGCAGACAGGCCTCGGTTTAATGTTGCATCCAAGGGACAACACCTCCATCCAACAGTGCAGCACTCCTTCAGTACTGCAACAAAGTACCTGCCTAGATTTTGTGCTCAAGTCTCTGGAGTGGGGCTTGAAGCTATGACCTTCTGATTAGGAGGTGAGAGAACTACCAGCTGAGCCATGGCTGATAACTGCCAAGAGTGGGTAGCAGGTAAATCACCACAGAACATCTGAGCTATCCATTCCTGTCTTGATTTTTTTTTTTTACCCCTTGCCTCTTGGTTTGCACTGAGATGGATCACAGAAAAATTCCCTTTGCAGTGCATGTGGTTCTTGATTGGTAAGGGGATCAAAGGTTATGGGGCGAAGGCGGGAGAATGGGGTTGAGAAACTTATCAGCCATGATTGAATGGTGGAGCAGACTCGATGGGCTGAATGGCCTAATTTCTGCTCCTATGCCTTATGGTCTTATGTGCGCTGGTCAGCATGTTAGCGAAGGCTGTACCCAACTATGCTCAGTTACTGAAATCTCTCAGTTTGGGTTGATTAGCAAACAAAACGAGCACTCCACCAGCTGAAGAGTCATCGGGTAGCAAGCAAGGCGTTTGCTTTACTAATAGAGTGGCTGTTTCACATCTGGGTTCAAACGAGGAACCGGAGGCCATTCAATCCCTCCAGCCTGTTCTGTCATTCCATTAAATGGTGGCTGATCTGCATTTTAATTCCATTTACCTGCTTCTGTTCCATATCCCTTAATGCTCTTATCTAGCAAAACATCTGTCGATCTCAGTTCTGAAATTTTCAACTGGCCCCGAGCCTCGGCAGCTCTTTCAGAGTCCTATATTCCCAGTATCCGACATAACCCCTGAATGGCCTTCCTCTAATTAAAGGTTTCACTCCCTTGTTCTGGATTTCCCCCAAATCTAATGGGCACAGGGGAGCGGGAACTTATAATTTGTTAAATCTATCCCAAAATATCCCATAAATCCAGTCTGAGGCCAGTCCATTAAAAATTAAACAAGATCTCAATTATCCTCAAGAGAGTTGACTGCAAAGGCTGCCTGCTTTCAGTCACATCAATCCTAGCTCTGACCTCCCAATACTACTCTGTGCTTAATGCTAGAATCTGGAACCTGTCCTGGGAGTGGTGGAGACTAGGGCAGTGTGCAATGTCATCTGAAGATTGGGAATTATGGGGATCACAATAGGGGCCAGTTGAACGCTTTTGTCATCAGGTTTTGGGGAGTCTGAGACAGGATTTCTGTTCGAAAGTGATATCTAGAAGCTTTAAATTCAGAGGGGGCTCCAGTGGCAAATGATTATGCAAAATGCCTGATGAGTAATTTTACAATTCTGTGACAACCCATTCAGCTTCGAGCTTAATTATTCCATTTTTTTTTGTGTGTGTGTGTCTGTTCAGGTGGAATCAACCTTAGTTTTGTGACAAGTTCCTTTTTCTCAAAAAAAATCATCCCGTCTGAAAAGACGAAAGGTCTTGTGCAACTTCTCTTCATGTTCCAATCAGACGACCTTGTTATGGACCTTGATTAACAGACACATTTTGTCGCACGTATTCTGCTTATCGTTGGAAATTGCAACCCTTTCAGATGTAACCTTGTGCTTCTCCCAGACTGTACACTACTTTTTTCTTCTTTTTGTGACTCTCATAGTGCAAGGCACTGACAGCAATAATAAATTGGCTTTCAAACATGCTTACAAGTTAATAACAATTGAGTATTGTCCCGCACAGAAATTTTCCATCTGCTTCTCCCAAGTTTCTTTGCTGTTACCGCTTTAGAAAAAAACTATGATTCATCACAATCCCAATTATGGCTACAGCTAGAATGGATGTCCTTTGACTGACCAGAGAACACAAGGCCTGATTAGAGCTCAAAGCTCTGGATGTCTCCTACTCAAGTGCAGAAACCTGTTATTGTAACTGTTAACAAATTGAATCATTTTCAAACCCATTTAAGGAAGCAGCAGCCCATGAATTCCTTGAGAATTCTCTCACGGACTGTTTTAATTCACTGCACTTGTTTCAGGAATGCAAGCTTTTAACGCACATTAAGGTTTACTCCAATGGCCAACTGGGTCACTTGTCCCCATGAACACAATTCCCCCTCCCCACTGACTCGCCTTCCTCATTCCTTTCCTGAAGACTCGTGGCCGGGTACAGCAGCAAGTTAGAATTGGGTGTGTTTCCTGGAAGTTTTGTCACTCAGCCTGCTGTCTCCAATCTCCCTTAAAACAGCAATTTACCCCTCGTCTCCAAAAACCGTTGCTAAACTAATAACTGTGTGTTTAAAAAGAGCCCACAGTTTTGTCAATGCCCCTTATGATTTTCTCCTGGGTTTAATGGAAGCAGTTTGACCCTTAATTCCAAGAGCCTCCAAAATATGGTGACAACCCTATGGTTAGGCCACAGATAAACTCCATTTACAGAGTATGTACCAGTGTATTAACAAGGTCTGCTCTCATCGAGCTAAGTCCAAATGTTGCTTCATTAACATGAAGAGGTTTAAGAGTACGTTTTATTTCCCTCACTACAGTGTCCAGTTGAGAGTTGCGGCCATGGTGATTGAAAATTGTCAAAAGGAGATGTGTGAAAGGGTTTCACATTGGTTCATTCCTTTGATTGTCCCCTTCTTTCTATGTTAATATATTCTTTTGTTCTGTGTTTATCCTTTCCAATGCATGCCCATGAATTTGCAACCAAACATTCCAAAGCATTCAGTGTTGATACTATAAAGCTGTCCAAAAGAGTACTTTTGAAGATATTTTTTGCCTGAGCCTGGGATTTCCTGTCAACAGTGTTCAGATTTACCCTTCAGCATTTTTTCTTCAATTCATTCATGGGATGTGGGTGTCGCTGGCTAGGCCAGCATTTATTGCCCACCCTGAATTGCCCTTGAGAAGGTGGTGGGCAGCTGCTTTCTTGAACCTTTGCAGTCCATGTGGTATAAGTATATCCACAATGCTTTTGGGGGGGTGCGAGAAGAGTTCCAGGATTTTGACCCAGTGACAGTGAAAGAAAAACAATATAGTTTCAAGTCAGGATAGTGTGTGACTCAGAGGGCAACCTGAAGGTGGTGGTGTTTCCATGCATCTGCTGCCCTTATTTATTCTGCTAGGTGGTGGAGGTCACAGTTTTGGAAGCTGTTGTCGAAGGAACCTTGGTAAGTTGCTGTAGTGCACCTTGTAGATGGTGCCCACTGCTGCCGGTATGCGCCGACGGTAGAGGGAGTGGTACATTTAAGCCCAGAACTTCTTTCTTTACCAGTTCTCATCCACCTCTTCCTAAAATTGCCAATTTATTTGAGAGTACAGTTCCACAAGCAGTAGGGTCTCAATGGTAGATTGTTATTGCATGCCTGGGGGTTAGGGGGAAGAGGAAAGAAGCACAGCTAAACCAGATCTTGGTTCTCACATGACACGACTATACACACAGGTTTTCTCTCTATCATTCAGATCACTGGACAATGACCACAAACAGGAGCAACGGCTGATTTTTCTTCTAATGTCTCAGGCCCAGGGACAATGAGGTCAATTATAACCAACCAAACTGAAATCAGCAAAGACAGTGCAGACCAAGGATGGAATGCAGGCATGTACCTGGTCAGTGTGGTTGGTGCATGTACCCGATGGTCAAATAGCAAAGCTAAGCATAATTTCTTTAATGATGACAACTGCATCTTCAGTCTGCAGTTTTGAACACTACACAAAGTGAACCATCTGTAGCATGCGCAACCAATAAGGAGAGTGTGGAGGGAAACCATGACTGAGCTTCTTGAGCTAATAGGCATTGTCTGATGTGTAAGCCGCCATGTTGGAATCCACACATTGAAACAGGGCAGTACGACACCAAACCAAAGGAAGCACATTCGGTTCCACTGACCCAGAATGAAGCCAACGCGATGTCGACCACAACAGAAGAGCTTCAAACTCTTGGAAATGAAGAACTCTTAGACCTAGAGGAAATGAGGCCCTTCCATCCGAAAATCCGTGACGTACTCATTCTTAGCTCACCACTATTTTCCTTCAAAGCATTAGGAATCATTCTTTATAATGGCGATATAGACTCCTTTGGGAGACGGGAACATTTGAAGGAAGAATCAACTTTTTGAAGGGAAGTCCAAGGACAGTGCTCAAGGCTAGACAATAAATCCAGTGATTGTGGTATTACAGATTTGCACCTCAACCAGGGCGGGGGGGGGGGCGGGGAGCACTGCCAACAGCATGACGCAGGACTCAAATTAAAATCTGGAAGCTCCCCAGTTAGATGGTTCTGCAGAGCTAAGTCACAACAAGAAGCTTAGAATGCTGGCTGGGGCTGATATAGTTAACTGCATTCACTCGGGCAACAGGAGCTAGTTTCCCTGCTGCTTACCACTTCCCAGTCACACCCACCAGGCCACATGTTTTTTTTAATGTAAACGCTGCTGACAAAGAAACAAAATGACAATGTTAAGGCTCTCAGTCCAAATTAGGTATTGACTGCCAAGTCCCTGCTACAAGCGCAGCTACAACGGCTGTCCTGCTAGTGCCGTTTTGCCTGGATGCTTCTGAGTCTGAAGCAGTGCTGTGCAGATGGCACAAGTCAGGCTCGCTGTAACAGAACAGTATGTACCAGGTGAATGCAAATCAAACCGTACGAGGGGCTTGCTCAGAGGGTTAATGCACAGCACAGCTTTGTCGGGGGATGGTGGAAAATAACTTATTCAACCCCTCCAGCTATTTGACTGACTTTCATCAGGATTTAACTGGAGGTGCTCAAAGAGAGTCTGTTGAACACATGGAAGACACAGATTTGAGCCCGATTTTCTTTTGTTTAGACAGATGTCATACTGTTTATTTCACAGTAATAAACGAGGAGTTATGACTCCCTGTAGACTCTGGCTGTGATTAAGGTTTCAGAGTATATCTGATTACACACCTGCTGGAATTTATTACTTTTTATAAAAAAAATAAAAACAAAAAAAAAAACCAACTGTAAGCAATTGTCGCTTGTCTTCTCTCCTGTCCTGAGAGTTATGAACCAAATTAGTTCACGGTCCCACTGGTATCAGGCCGCCTCTAGTACCTCAGCCAGTTGGTCATCATTCACACGGGGTCAAGAGGGTGAGTGTCAGTGGGGCAAATCCAATCTGAAAAGGGCATCAAAGCCAATCCTTGTCCCGTTTTTAGTGGATGCCCATGGAATTTTTTCTCTCCAGCAGGTATCACTCATTTCCAATCAGGAGTGGGAATCCAGGATGATTTGATTTCCTTAGCTCACCAACCCCCCCCTCCCCCCAACTGCCACCCCTAGCTCCAGAGTACCTCGCCGAACATGATGCCAGCTAAGATCAGCTAATTTAGCACAGACTCGCAATCAAAATTGGCACCTTTTTTGGTTTTTGTGGATTTCTGCCACACCAGCTGATACATTTAGCAGCTGATATTACTGCACGTTTATGGAAGGTCCTGAAATTGTGCACAAAGTATTTATTAATTCAATGGAGCATTGTGATCTCCCTTTGAAACCATGAGAGTGAAGCTTTAGCAGTGTAATAAGGGCAAAATACTGCGGATGCTGGAAATCTGAAACTAAAAGCAAAAAATGCTGGAAAAACTCAGCAGGTCTGACAGCATCCGTGTTGAGAAAGACAGAGTTAATGTTTCGAGTCCATATGATTTGAAGAAGAGTCATACGGACTTGAAACGTTAACTCTGTCTTTCTCTCCATGGATGCTGTCAGGCCTGCGGAGCTTTTCCAGCATATTTTGTTTTTGCTTTAGCACTATAAGACTGCCTTACGCACACTACTGGCCATTTCATTTTCCTGCAATGGACTGGGCTACTGAGGACTTTTTAATATTGTAGCTGGAATGGTCCTGAAACGACGCTGCATGGATTGAAGATATGCGGACCTTGCTGTGAACGCCAGTTTGATTCCACAGCATCTTTACAGTGCAGAAGGAGGCCATTCCACCCATCGAGTCTGCACTGGTACTCCGAAAGAGCATTTCACCTAGTCCCACTCCCCTGCCTTATCCCCGTAACCTTGCACATTCTCACTTTTCAGGTAGCAATCCAACTCCCGTTTGAATGTTTGAATACCTCGATTGAACCTGCCTCCACCACACTTTCACCCTCTGGGTGAAAAAACTTTTCCTCACATCACATTTATTCCTCTTGCCAATTATTTTGAATCTGTTCCTCTAGTTCTTGATGTTCTCTTGAGTGGGAACAGTTTCTCAGTACTTACCCTGTCCATACCCCTCAGAATCTTGAATGCCTCTATCAAGTCTCCACTCAGCCTTCTTTTCTCCAATGAAAACAGTACCAATCTCCCCAAACTATCCTCATTGCTACAGTTCTTCATCCCGGGAATCATACTTGTGAATCTCCTCTGTACTATCTCCAATGTCTACACATCCTTCCTCAAGTATGGACGCAGTATTCCAGATGAAGTTAACAAGCGTCTTATACAAGTTCAGCATGACCTCCTTATTCTTGTACTCAGTGCCCCTATTAATAAAGCCTGAGACACTATATGCTTTTTTAATTGCTCACTTGCCATCTTCAATGACATATGTACGTATACACCGAAGTCCCTCTGTTCCTGTACCTCCTGTAGAGGCTCTCCCTTTATTTTGTACTATCTCATCATATCTTTCCTGCCAAAATGAATCACCTTACACTTCTCTGTATTGAACTTCATCCGCCATTTGTCTGTCCAATCCACCAACATGTCTATGTCCTTTTGAAGTTCCAGACTATCCCCATCACAGCAGACAACGTTTCCAATCTTTCAGCAGTAGAAAATATGATGAGAGTATACATAACACCAACTAGCATCTGTAACATAGTAGAACGCCCCAAGGTTCTGCACTGGAGGATAATCAGCTGAAGTTTGATATCAAGATAATTAAGGAGATAGTAAAACAGGTAGCCAAATGCTTGGCTGAAGTGATAGGTTTTAATGAGAGTCTTGAAGTGGGGAGGTAGCTGGAGAGAGCTAGTAAGATGGAAAAATTTAGGTAGGGAATTTCAGAGTTTCGGA
Source organism: Carcharodon carcharias (assembly GCF_017639515.1). NCBI lineage: Eukaryota > Metazoa > Chordata > Chondrichthyes > Lamniformes > Lamnidae > Carcharodon > Carcharodon carcharias. The sequence goes on from NC_054479.1 coordinate 134,455,958, forward strand.
CTGAGTAGCAGAAGGCAGGATCGCTAATTAAACTGGTTATTAGAGCAGCCTGCTATAATATAACACTACACATCCCACCCACATATTATACATTACACAATATATTTAACATGGTATACACTGTACACTGCATAATGCATTAAATAAAACACTACAGAATATATTCTATTGCGCACACATAATGTATAAAATTTAATGTACCAAGATAATAAATTATCTTACATCACTTATCTTTTGTCTACATTTATAATAAAATCTATCTATATACCCACTCACAACTTGGCTGAGAATAGGGACCCACAAGTGGGAAAAACAAAATCAGCCACGAGTTCCCACTCCACGGGACAGTCTGTCAGCTGCCTGCATGCCACACGGTTTAAAAAAAACAAAAGGACGATTGTCAATTTTACACTATCACAAAACCTATATTTAGGCTGTCATGTGAAATTTTCTTGATTGAACAAGTGTAATGAGATGGAAATGTAATCTAATTCAGTCGATTTACTTCAATGCAAAGTACAAAGACAGATTTTTTATTACAAAATTACAGACTAGCTGGATGTAAAATGTAATAAGTACAATGTCATCCTTGGATATGCATTAAAGGGAAAGCATCTTGAGGGTAAGTGCCACTCCTGATAGGCTCTTACCCTCTGGAGATCCATCCTGGTCTTTATAACAATTTTTGAATTTTTGCCCTGATTTAGTTTCTCTCTGGTTCAAATGAATATGTGATAGGTCTTGTGTCACCCAAGGTATTACCAACACCATCTCTCAGATATGTGGTCCAGTGTCCCAGGGTGCATCACAGACCATAAAAACTTCTCTTGCTTTCCCTTGTATCCTCACTGCTGCATTTGAATTACATAGAAGGTACAGCACTGAAACAGGCCATTCAACCCAACTTGTTCATGCCAACCTTTATGTTCAACACAGGACTCCTCCCGCTTCCTCTTGATTGGGTTTATTAGCGTATCCTTCTGTCCTGTCTCCCTTATATACTTAACTGGCTTCCCCTTTAAATGCCATTTGCCTCAATTACTCCTTGTGGTAGTGAGTTCCGCATACACACCACTCTCGGCCAAGTGAGGTACAAACTGTTATTTCTGGCCTACATGAGCAGCCACCTGCTGCCAGAAAAATTGCAGCCCCTGAAGCAGCAGGGCAGACCCAACTCTCCAGAAGAGTTCCAGTCCCTTGACTGGAAGCGTTCAACGCCTCTTTGGTGCTAAATTCAGGGCTTCAACAGTGTCTATTAAATGACGTGCGACAATCCTTTAATGGTACAATGTGGCTATCAGCTGCTCACTCCAGCTCCTAAGAGTTAGGATTTCAGTTCTCTGCATTTGTCCAATTCTGGCCTCTTGCACATCCCCGATTTTAAGTGCTCCACCTTTGGTGGCCATGCTGTCAGCTGCCTAGATCCTAATCTCTGGAATCCTCTCCCTGATCCTCTCTGCCTCTGTATCCCCGTTTTCTCCTTTAAGGTCTATCTCTTTGACTAAGATTTTGGTGAGCTGTCCTAATATCGCACATGGCTTGGTAAAGCATTCTGTTTGATAATGCTCTAGTGAAGCACTTTGGGATTTTTCACTAGATTAAAAGATACCATATAAACGAAGCTGTTGTTGTTAGTTTAAAGAGTATTACCAAACGCCTTATCTATCTGGTGTCAGTTTAGATCAGTTGACACCACTCTCGCCTCTGAGCAGAGAAGGTCATTGAGTGGATTGAAACCACAGTGCAGATCTGAGCACATTATCTAGCCTTCCACTTTAGTGCAGTATTCAGAAGCATTACCGGAGATGATGGCACTAAGCTGCAGGTCTTTCTATGTGAACATAAAAGATCCCACGGCTCATTCTGAAGAGAAGCAAGGGAAATGGCCTAGCAGTAAACTAGCCAGGAGTGTAAAAATAGATTGTAAAACAAGTACACAAATAGGAAGGGAGTAGCTAAAGCAAACGTTGGCCCCTTAGAAGCAGAGACAGGAGAAATTATCGTGAGGAATAAAGAAATGGCAGAAACATTGAACAAATATCTTCACAACAGAAGTCAAAATTTACATACCAACAACAGAGGGTAACATAGGGGTTAATAGGAATGAGGAAATTAAGGTAATTAATATCAGCAGAGAAAAAGTACTCGAGGAATTCAAGGTGCTAAAATCCACCAAAATCCCAGGATCTGAGGGCCTACATCCTAGGGCTCTAAGAGATAGCTGCAGTTATAGTGGATGCGCTGGTTATGATCATCCAAAATTCTCTAGATTCTTGAACAGTCCTAGCAGAGTAGAAGTTAACAAATATAACACCACTATTCAAGAAAGGAGGGAGAGTGAAAATAGGGAACTACAGGCCAGTTAGCCTGACATCAGTCATCAGGAAAGCGCTGGAATCTATTATTAAGGAAATCTTAAAAATGCATTTCGAAAAGCATAGTATGATCAGACAAAGTCAACATGGCTTATGAAGGGGAAATCCTGTTTGACAAGTTGATTAGAGATTTTTGAGGATATAATTAGTAGGGTAGATAAAGGGGAACCACTAGATGTGGTATACCAACGTGTACTTGGATTTCTAAAAGCCATTCAATAAGATGCCACACAAAGGGTTAATGTAAAAGATAAGGGCTCATGGAGGTGGGGGGGGGGGGGGGGGTGATATATTAGCTGGAAGGGTTGGTTAATGGACAAGAAGCAGAGAGTAGGCATAAATGGGGCATTTTCAAGTTGGCAGACAGTGACTAGTGGAGTGCTGCAAGGATTAGTATTGGGACCTCGGCCATTTACAATATATATTAATGACTTTTATCTCAGTTTCCTGATGATGAAAAGCTAGGTGGAAATGCAAGCTGTAAGGAGGACACAAAGAGGCTGCAAATATATATAGACAGGCTAAGTGAACGAGCAACAAGGTGGCAGATGGAGTATAATGTGGGAAAGTGTGAGGTTATTCACTTTGGTCGTAAGGATAGAAAAGCAGAATATTTCTCGAATAGGCATGAAACTTGTAAACGTTGATGTTCAGAGAGACTCTCGGACAAGGGACACAAAATGTTAGCATGCAGGTACAGCAAGCAATTAGGAAAGCAAATGGCATGTTGGCCTTTATTGCTAGGGGATTGGAGTACAAGTCTTGCTACAATTGCACAGGGTTTTGGTGAGACCACGCCTAGAATACTGCGCACAGTTTTGGTTTCCCTATTTAAGGAAGGATATTCTTGTATTGGAGGTAGTACAGTGAAGGTTCACTAGAATGGTCTCTGAGATGAGATGATTGTCCTATGATGAGCGGCTGAGAAATTGGGCTTATATTCTCTGGAGTGTAGAAGAATGAGAGCTGATCTCACTGAAATATTATGAAGGGGCTGGTTAGGGTAGATACTGAGAGTTTGTTTCCCCTGAATGGGAAATATAGAACAAGGGGGCACAGTTTCAGGATAACAGGTTGATGATTTAGGACTGAGGTGAGGAGAAATTTCTTCACTCGAAGGGTTGTGATTCTTTGGCATTCTCTACCCCAGAGGGTTGCGGATACTCCATCACTGAATTTGTTCAAGGTTGAGATAGACAGATTTTTGGTCTCTTAGGAATCAAGGGATATGGGGAATGAGCGGGAAAATTGAGTTGAAGCCCAAGATCAGCCATGATCATATGAAATGGCGGAGGAGGCTTGACAGGCTGTACAGTCGTCTCCTGTTCCTATTTCATATGTTCTTAACATTCAACCCTCAACCAACACTGTCAGAAAACAGATGATCAAATCACTCATCATCTTACTGTTGGTTTGACCTTGCTATCTGCGAACTGGCTGCCTGCCTAACAGTGACTTCCATTTTTATTAGGGAAAAAAAAGTAATGTGGCTGCAAATTGCTTTGGAACATCCTCAACTTCTTTCCTAACTACCATTTGATAAAGTTGTCCTGCAATGACATGTAATTAATAGAGGAATGCATTACCCAAAGTGGTTCATGCAGGGTGTGTGAGATGTGCGGAGGAGGCACATAGTCATGCAAAGCCTTCCAGGGAAACGTTCCTGGAACCTACAATCCCACTGGCAGACGTGGAAGCTGTCTGGGCTCTTGCACTGAGCCACTGCATCCACAGGGAAGACTGGAGCCAGCACATGCTGTCAGCCAATAATACTGCAAAACGACATCTCGAGTAACAAAACAAGATCATGAAAGAGCGTAAATATACACTGGGTCACCTGCTACGACAGCAAAAGAACTGGAATCTTGCTTTTGGAGGAGAGCCAGCAATTCAACTTTTACTTTAAGCTCTAATGCTCTAATGGGATATGCTGTCAACATTTCAGCATTAAACTTGCTCTGAAGGGGGCTTAAATGAAGCGACACAAGGATGGCAGGAAAGCTATAGATTATCAGCACTCTCAACTAGATCTGTCTATTGTGTGGAAGCTCATGTTTGTTCCCTTTCCAAAGCAGTTTACATTCCCAGGAAAGCTAAGTTCATTCCCTAAGGTGCCCTTACTGGGTGATTCAGGAAGGTGGGACGGCTTGGAAATGTTTCCAAGGGAAAATGAGCTTTGCCTCCAAGGCATAGGAAATAGCGTCCGTGTAAAGGGTGAAGGGATGGGGAGGAGATTAACATCAAAACAAATTAAGATGTAATTATTTGCTTTAACTTACATGATACAGGTTTCGAAAAACAAGAAAGACTCGCACTTATATCACGCTTTTCATGACCAGAGGGCATGTCAAAGTGTTTTATAGCCAATTAAGTACTTTTTGAAGAGTAGTCACTGTTCTAATGTAGGGAATACAGCAGCCAATTTGCACAAAGCAAGCTCCCACAAACAGCAATGTGATAATGACCAGATAATCTGTTTTTGTAACTATGGGTCGAGGCGTAAAGGTGACCACAGCACAAGGGATAACTCTCTACTCGTCTTCAAAATATCGCAATGGAATCTTTTACATCCACTACAGCAAGCAGAAGCAGCCTTAACTTAGCTACTCATCCAAAAGACAGCACACCTCCGACAGTGCAGCACACCCTCAGTACACCACTGGAGTGTCACCTTTGACTTTTGCCTTTAAGAGCTGGAGTGGGACTTGAACCCGGAACCTTGTGACTCAAAGGCGAGTATGCTACCAACTAAAGCACAGCTGACACACTATTCAATTTTAATGACCCTACAATTGTTAGCACTTCTGCTGGAGTCAAAAGGCTGTGGGGTCATCCTTCACTCCAGGGACTTGAGTTCCCGATCTAGACCGACACTTCAATGCAGTATCAAACGAATTCTGCACTGTTGGTGGTGCTTCCTTTGGAAGAGATGTTAAATTGAACGCCCCTCCTGTCCTCTCAGGAAGATATTAATGAGCCTACAGCACTATTCAAAGAGCAGCAGCAGAGTGCTGGCCATCATTTGTTCCATAGCCAGCACCTAAAGCAGATAACATGGTCATTTACTAACTTGCTGTTTGTGAGAGCTTGCTCTGTGTAAACTGGCTGGCCATGTTTCCTACATCACCCAGTGACTGCACTTCAAGAGCGTTTCATTGGTTGTAACGTGCTTTGGGGTGTCCTGAGGTCATAAAAGGAGCTGCCTGGCCTCAGCACCTTTTCAATATAATATACTGACCAGCACCACCCCACACCCTCCTCCCAGTGCAGCAGCATCGCCTTCAATGTAGTGCATTGACTTCCCTGTACTGAAACTAGATCTTTCACATGACCTAGCACCGTTTGACATCGTTCAAGGAATAGCAGATTCTGAAGTTTCCTTGAACCTCATGTGCTAAAGTTGCATTTCATTCTCAGATGCTTTGAGGATCATGCATTTCACATCAAGTGCACTGATCTCACAACTTGAGCCATTCTCTGCTGTGCAAGTCACCTAACAGGTATCTGCAGAGCAGCCAAAGATCTGAAAGGTCAAGAATTTAGAAAAATAAAATTGTCCCATTGGGTGTGTGTCGACACGGTTTCTCCCAGTAGAGAGAGTGACTGTACAATTAAAACAGACCAAACTCTGTACCTTTGCTCTGTGGAGGATTCTGGCTGCGATCTCGGAGGACATTGATCTGGTAGACTGTTCCGTACGGCTCAAACAGTTCCTTTAGCTCTTTTTCCGACCAGGATCGTGGGATCTGGCCAACAAACATCTTAATGGCATCTGGGTCTGGCTGGTCTGAGTGATCTATTGCACCATTCATCTTGCTATTTGTACCGTTACTGTTTAAAAAAAGAACACAAACAAATACGTCAGGTTAAGACATGTATTGAGATGCCAACCCCAATCATCGTGTAATGAACATAATCAATCGCAAGGTGCTGCTTTTCTGAGCAAATCAACACCTCAGGACATGGTTACTGGTCTTAATAACTCCTCATCACAGTGACACCACCTCTTTAATATACTGGGTGACTTCTCCAGAACAGATGCACCAACTGTCGGGGCTCATCCATGGGACAGCGGCCACTTACTTGCACAAGGCACCAGAGAGAATTTGCACTGAGGAAGTGGAGCAGATTGGTATCTTGTGAGAGGCAAAACAAACAAGAGCACTAACTGAGGCGGTTTCACAGCTCTTTGCTCACACAGCACAGCCTTCCAAAAGTAACTCACGACGTGACATTTTGGTGTGAAAGAGACAATGTAAATGCGGTTACTACTTACATTAGGCAGCTTAACGAGGAAAAGGGCCATACAAATTACAAAGAAATAACTGTGTTTTCGTCAGCTATAAAGTGAGGGTCACTGTGGCTGGAGTTAAAAATAAGGCAAAGCTTTAAGGGAAGAAAGATCACATGACAGGAAGTGCTCAGAACCCCATCAAATGACTTCAACAAGTTAAATATGCAAATTACTTTTTCAGAGTTCATTTACACATCGATATGATCAGCAAAAGCAGTCCCTCTGTCTTTCCTTATGTGTCTTTAAAATGCTACATAAGATGGCTGGTAGACTTAAGGACTCTTAAAATGTCTCCCCTTTTTTTTGATGAGGGTTCAGTTTGCTTTTTTTTTTCCACAAGTTATTTTCTTCCGTTCCTCAACTGGGTCTTCCTGTGTCTTGTACCCTGTTCGACCACAAGGTCTTGTGACTAAACCACTACGTTTCTTTCAATAACAATGCTGCTCTGAAATCCAGTCATGAACGAGTGAATTGTGCAACATTCTCAGATGCTTCAAGCCCACTGACAAAAGCCAGTGATTGATGGCTGATCAACAATCTTGCCCTTGTTGTGTTGACAAAAGCAATGCTGCTTGCACTTTGTTAACCAGTTCGGACAAATCATTGAAATGCTGGCTGACATCTCCATATTCCTTGTGAAACCAACATTCTTGAGAATTTCAGAGGATGACCAACTTAAAAAAGTGACTGGAATAAAAGCAAAATACAGCGGATGCTGGAAATCTGAAATAAAAGCAGAAAATGCTGGAAAAACTCAGCCGGTTCTAAAGAAGAGTCTTACTGGACTCAAAACGTTAACTCTGTTTCTCTCTCCAAAGGTGCTGCCAGACCGGCTGAGTTTTTCCAGCATTTTCTGTTTTTATTAACCAAAAATGACTGGATGACAATAGTGAATTCAACAAAACAATCTTGTTGGAAAGGCCTGGGATACTGTGGCTGTCACTTTGACCAGCAACATTTGGCCCTGTCCCATGGTGAAAAGAGAATTAAATATTACAAGCGGGGAGTGTGGCTGTGCCAGAAAGTAGAATCTCCCCCAATCCTTTCTGCCTTGCCCTCTCTCCTCAATGTGCTGACCAGTCTTCAGCTGTGGTTCGACAACATGCTGGATCTCTCAACCAAATGGTTCTTCTGCAGTGCAAGCCTAAACAGTAACAACCTATTCAACCATGACTGCATCACAGCAGAGCTAGATTCCATCTTTTCTGGATGTCTAAACGTGTGCCATGTTGAACCACAGGCTGGCCATTAGGAACAGGAAACTCTGGCTAATTCTCTTCCCTTTCTTCAGTCCAGGAATGCTGAAACCAATGACAGAACTCCCAACTGCTATCCTGACTGGGAGCAGCCAAACCAGCACAACCAGGGCCTGGAATCAGGAACCTTTTATTCTGTATGGTCTCCTGCAAAAACGGGAGGTGTCATTACCCATCATCATCCAGTCGCTCAAAATAGTGTCTCAAAATCCCTAAATATCAGGCTTGGTGGAGAGACTCTTCCAAGGAAGATTATTTCAAGGAAGAGCAGGGCAGTTCTGCCCCCATCTCTTGACCAAGACTTAACCCTCAACAGATTATCTGGTCATTATCTGACCGATTTGTGGGATCTCACTGTGCGCAAAACTGGCTGCTGCGTTCCCTATGGTTATAACGGTGTCTACACTCCATCAGTGGTATAGCCTTTTGGGATACTCCCCTGGTAGTGAAAGTCACTGAATAAATAAATAAGCTCTTTTCTTTTTATTCTCCAAGAGAGGACTGTGAAGATTCAAAAACAACAAGTAGCTTTACTTCTAATGGAGAGAGAAATTGAGACTGACCCTGCCTTCAAAGGAAATAATTGGTGGAAAACTGAAGTGCTAAATGTCCAGAAATATGATGCAAAAGGCAACGCTGTCTAAAGGACATGTGAGAGAAACAAAATGAATCAAGTGACATTAATTTCTGCTGCAAGCACAAAGGAAACAGCTCTAGAAGAATGCGAGGAATCTTAATCCTCTTTCAACTCTTAACCCTTACTCTGCTGAAAGATTAAAAAGTCAAAAACAAACACAAGACAATGCGCAAGTCATCACAACAGCTCAGAGGCGGATATACGAGGAGAAAGGTTTTTTTTGTCTACATTGATCTCACAATTCATCATGTTTTGGTCGAGAAAGCCAATTGGTCTGCGGTGGATGATGCAGGCTGCAAACACACCAGATTGCTCGAAAGCCCTGAATTACAACTTTTGCCCCCCCAAAAAAGAGGCAGCGATAGCAACTGATAGTGTGTGGGATGAGCAGAAGGAACCCATTGCTTTCACCATAAACGTCACGACCATCATTGTACAGCTAGTTGACAAGACAACCCCTACACTTATGTTCCCACCTCTTTAACCTCCCAAAGCCCCCACCATCAGTAAACATCTGACATGTGAATGCAGTCAGTGATAAGGTAGCATCTCTCTCCATTACAAGGAAAGCTACTTGTTGTGTTTGATAAGGTACACTCGGAACATCACAGGGATCTAGTGAGCGGTATATGATCAAAAGCACCAAAAGGAATGCAGCCAAACGCAACTGGTGCCAATTTTCTCAGGTAATCACCTAACTACAGGACCATCGCTCACAGCCCTGGGTTCGTCCACATCTATCACATTACATGAAGATTTGCGGTATATCCCACTTGTCAGTTTAATAGCTTAAATCATCGTTCAGTTCACTAACCTGCAGTGTTTTTTTTTTTTACATCCTGTTTACCATTTCTGTGGAACTATTGCGCTTGTGTACATTTAATCATCTAGCTCTGCAATAAAACACACTTCTTGAAAGCCTTTAGCAGATATTCATTTGGATTTAACTGCACCATGATTAATTTGACTACACCCAACACCCGTCCTGCATTGTGCTGGGGTGACAGCTGTGTGAAAACGCCACCGTTCATTCACAATTCCAGGCACGTCTGTCAGCTGTTCACTCACTGGCATGTCAGGCAAGCCTCTCCCCATGCTCCCTATTCACACGAGCTGAAGTTTAAACAAAGGTGCAACGTGCCCCCACCAGCTGGTCTGGAGTCTGGAGCTCCGGCTATCATCTTTTCAATGCCACCTCCCAGTATGCCTGTTCCAGCCCTGAATTCCTTATTTAGTAAGAAATCAACGCAGCGGCACAACTGTGACATGAAAAGTTGGGAATGATAGGATGGGTGGATATTACTGGAAATGCTGAGCTTTGAAGTGCAGAGGGCAGTAAAGGGGGCAAAAACCTTGATGCCCCTTGATGTTCAAGAGCATTACCATCACTGAATTCCCTGCTATCAACATCCTAGGGGTTACCGTTGATCAGAAACTGAACTGGACCAGCCATGTAAATACTGTGACTACAAGAGCAGGTCAGAGGCTAGGAATCATGCGACGAGTAACTCATCTCCTGACTCCCTAAAGCCTGTCCACCATCTACAAGGCACAAGTCAGGAGTGTGATGGAATACTCCCCACTTGCCTGGATGAGTGCAGCTCCCACAACACTCAAGAAACTTGACACCGTCCAGGAGAAAGCATCACATCCACAAACATTCACTCCCTTCACTATCGACGCACAGTAGCAGCAGTGTGTACCATCTACAAGATGCACTGTGGGAATTCACCAAGGCTCCTTCGACAGCATCTTCCAAACCCACAACCACTACCATCTAGAAGGACAAGGGCAGCAGGCAGATGGAAACACCATCATCTGGAAGTTCCCCTCCAAGCCACTCATCACCCTGACTTGGAAATATATCGCTGTCCCTTCAATGTCGCTGGGTCAAAATCCTGAAACTCCCTTCCTAACAGCACTGTGGGTGTACCTACACCACATGGATTGCAGCAGTTCAAGAAGGCAGCTCACCACCACCTTCTCAAGGGCAAGTGGGGATGGGCAGTAAATGCTGGACCAGCGAAGCCCAAATCCCATGAATGAATAAAAAAAATATAGGAAAAACAGAAACACAGCATAGATTGCCATGTAGAAATATGATATTGTGGCTATAACAGAGACCTGGCTCAAGGAAGGGCAGGACTGGGTGTTAAATATTCCTGGATACAAGATGTTCTGGAAAGATAGGAAAGGAACAGAAGGGGAAGGGGTGGTAGTATTGATTAAGGAGAGCATTGCAGTGCTGGAGAAAGAGGATGTCCTAGGTTGGGGGGTGGGGGCAAAGACAGAATCTATTTGGCTAGAGCTAAGGAACAAAAAGGGTGCAATCACCTAGCTTGTTGTAGTCTATAGGCCACCAACTAATGAGAAGGGTGCAGAGGAACAAATTTGCAAGGAAGTTACAGGGTGGTGCAAAAATTTTACAGTAGTTATAATAGGGACTTTAATTTCCTGAATGCAGACTGAGATAGTAGTAGTGTAAAGGGCAGAGTGGGGGCAAGTGTTCCTAGAGTGTGTTCATGGGAATTTTCTTTAGCACTATTTTTCCAGTCCAACAAGAAAGGAGGCACTGCTCGACCCAGTTCTTGAGGCTGAGGTGGACCAAGTGTCAGCAGGAGAACATTTAGGGGACAGTGATCATTGTATCATAAGGTTTAGGCTGACTATGGAAAAGGACAAAGAACAATCCAGAGCAAGATTATTTAATGGGGGAAAGTCAACTTCAATGGGGCAAGAACGGATCTGGGCCGAATAAACTGGAGTCAAAGGTTGGCAGGTAAAACGATACCTGAACAGTGGGCTACCTTCAAAGAAGAGATAGTTCAGCACAGTCATGGTATATTCCATTGGAAGCGGAAGGTAGGGCAAACAAACCTAGGGCCCCCTGATAACAAAGAAAAGGATGAAAAAGTATGCTCGTGACAGATGTCAGGTTGAAAACACAATTGAGAACCAAGCTGAATATAAATGGTTCAGAGGGACAAAGAGGAAGCATGAAATGAGACTGGCAGCTAACATAAAAGGAAATCCCAAAGTCTTCTATAGGCATATAAATAGTAAAAAGGTGGTAAGAGGATGAGTAGGGCCAAAAAGGGGATTTACACCTGGGGGCAGAAGGCATAGTTGAGCTATTAAGTGAATACTTTGCATCTGTTTTTACCAAGGAAGAAGATGCTACCCAGGCCATGGTGAAAGAGGAGGTAATTCAGACACTTGAAGGATTTAAAATTGATAAGGCAGTGGTACCAGATAGACTATCCATATTTAAAGTTGATAAGGCACCAGGACTGGATGAGATACATCCAAGGAAACTGAGGAAAGTGAAAATGGAAGTTGCGGGGGCAATAGCCATAATTTTTCAATCTTCTTTAGACTCAGGGCTGATGCCAGAGGACTAGAAAATTCCATATGTTACAGCGTTGTTCAAAAAAGGGTGTAAAGATAAGCCCAGCAAGTACAGATCAATCAGTTTAACTTCGTTGGTGGTGAAACTTCGAGAAACAATAATTAGGGACAAAATTTGCAGTCACATGGACAAATACGGTTAATTAAGGAAAGCCAGCATGGATTTCTTAAGGGAAAATCATGTTTAACTAACTTGCTAGAGCTTTTTGATGAGGTAACAGAGAGGGTTAAAGCAAAAAACTGGGGATGCTGGAAATCCAAAACAAAAACAAAAACACCTGGAAAAACTCAGCAGGTCTGACGGCATCTGTGGAGAGGAACACAGTTAACGTTTCGAGTCCATGTGACTCTTCAACAGAGAGGGTTGATAGGGAAAATGCTGTTGATGTATTGTGGATCTTTTGGACTTTTAAAAGGCATTTGATATAGTGCTACACAGCAGACTTGAGTAAAGTTATAGCTCATGGAATAAAAGGTAAGGTAGCAGCATAGATACAAAATTGGCTGCGTGACAGAAAACAGCGAGTGTTGGTTAATGCATGTGTTTCGGGCTGGAGGAAGGTTTGTAGTGGAGTTCCCTAAGGGTCAGTGTTGGGACCCTTGTTTTTCCTGATATATATTAACGACCTAGATCTCGGCACACAGGGCACAATTTCGAAATTTGCGGATGATACAAACCTCGGAAGCATTGTAAACTGTGAGGAGGATAGTGTAGAACTTCAAAAGGACATGGACAGGTTGGTGGAGTGGGCAGGCAGATGGCAGATGAGTTCAATGTGGAGAAGTGTGAAATGATTCATTTTGTGGTAGGAAGAACATGGAGACACAATATAAAAGGAAGGGTACAATTCTAAAGGGGATGCAGGAGCAGAGGGACCTGGATGCATATGTGCCGATGTCATTGAAGGTGGCAGTACAGGTTGACAGCGCAGTTAATAAAGCATACAGTATCCTAGGCTTTATTAACAGGGGGCATAGAGTACAAGAGCAAGGAGGTTATTTGAACTGTATAAGACACTAGTTCAACCTCAGCCTGAGTATTGAGTCTAGCTCTGGGTGCTGCACTTTAGGGAGAACACCAGGGCATTGGAGAGTGTGTAGAAAAGATTCACAAGAATGGTTCCAGGATGAGGAACTTCCGATACGTAGAAAGATTGTTTTCCTTGGAGAAGGGAAGGCTGAGAGGACACTTGGATAGAGGTATTCAAAATCATGAGTGGTCTGAACAGATCAGATAGGGAGAACCTGTTCCCACTCGTGAAAGGATTGAGAATGAGAGGGCACAGATTTAAAGTAACTGGCAAAAGCTATATCAGAAATAACATTCTCCTGCAACGAGTGGTTAAGATCTGGAATACACTGCCTGAGTGTATGGTGGAGGCAAGTTCAATGAGGCATTCAAAAGGGAATTAGATTGTTCTTCGAAAAGAAGCAATGTGCAACATTATGTGGGAGAGGGCGGGAGGAGGGCACTAGATGAACTGCTCATTCGGTGAGGCAGACATAATGGGCTGAATGGCCTCCTCCTGCACTGTAAATATTCTGTGATTCTGGAATCAAAAATATTTGGAAGACATCATCCCTAGGGACTACATCTCTGCCTTACTATGCTGAAATCCAGGCTTCAGATGATGAATCCAGAGCTTCAGAGTGCTGGAGTTTAATGCAGGGAGCATTCTACCTGGCATTTGCAGAGCTACAAAATCTCAACCTTAGCAACAGGGTTCCAATTCCTGACTGCCTGGTGGGATAATGTTCTAGCACTTGAAACAGCTCCAAATGATGGATTTTACTCTGGGTAAAAAATGGGAAGAGGATGATCATGTTGTTTGGAAAAAAAATCATCAATCTCCTCATGCTCTGATGCTCATTGAATGCAGAGTTAAGGCTCTTTGATGCACATGCCGGAGAAAGGACTTTTCCCCAGTGTTTAAGTAGGTCTTCAAAGTGAATAATCCCTGTTTTTAAAGATAGATTGTTTCAATGTTGATTTTAATTTGAATTTTACACAAAAAATATATGCAAGAAACACATAGAAAAATACATAAATGATATTAATCAGAAAAAACCTGCATGTATGAGGTGCAATTAATCATTTCTATCACTGACCATAAATATTATATTTCCGTAACCTACCTTTTCAAACTCATATTTCATGTTCGTTTTAATATCCTTTAGTTCTGATGCCAAATGTAGAAATAGTCTGGCCTAGCTAACATGTGCAGCTAATCATACTGCACCACAGCATAACTCGGTCTAATGATATAAGCCCAATGGTACAGTGGTTATTGTCATACACAATAACCCAGTAGTCATGAGTTTAAATCCTCCCCTCTGGCAAAATAGAAAGTGTGAGAATCACCACCGCAGCAAATGAGTTTGCAAGTTTGCTGGATGGTTGTAAAATGCTGAATGGCTCACTTGATGCCTTTTGTGGGAGAGAAAGCTGCCACCATTCCCTGTTCTGGCTTGACCAACATGGTCGACAGAGCTATTTTAACCTAAGCTGATGGGATCGGATCAGTCACCCGATTCTGCAGCCCTCCTGCTTTCAACACCTGCCCCGTTTTACTTTGTACCGAGCCTCACTGTAAAATCGAGTAGACAGTCTAACCCCATTAGTTCGGTTGGGTTAAAATTGCTCCTTTAATGTGCTCAGAGGTATCCCACCTAAACTTTCACGTATAACTCAAGAATTAGGCCCACCACTAGCCTCACCTACTATGGCCAATAAATGTGGTCACGCCAGCAATGCTCACAAATAAAACGGAAAAAATAGCTGTCGGTGATATCAACATGTGGACACCAAACACATCTGAGTGACCTTTTGTCTGCTATTCAATCATTTCCCCATTTAAAAATAAGTGAGTACCTCGGAGTTGAAATAGCAGATAAAGCAAAGCACAGGTGTCCCCTGCTAAAATCACAAACATTTCTTACTCACGTACACATTTTTATGCAGATGAAGGTTGGGATGGGTACTTCATTTTCCACTGCTATGTTATAATATATTGAATCTAATCTTCGCAATACTGGTTTAGACACACTCTCCTGCAATGCAGTGAATACTTGTAGAAAATTATTTTTAGTCAACTATAAGGCAATGTTCAAAAGCAGAGCTTTTCCCGTGAGTTAGACCAGTGATGGTAGACGGTGACTACACTCACACAAATCAGCAAAATTGAAACACTGCACAACACTGTCAAACATTCACATCCTGAGCAGCAACTCCCTCACCTTGCAGTTTCCTCAATGATAAGAAAACTGTGTGTTCATCTTTTTAAATTCTGATTCTTTGCAAATGATCTCCTCTTTCCTAGCACTTGGATCCAGGTGCTAAATTGCTGTGCTTCAGATGTGAGCTTGCACAGTGAGGGAGAGGGAAGGGGGCTCTTTCACTGTGGAAGGAACACCAAAGTATTTTCCAGCACACAATCACTGGGTAGTGATTATTAACTGGCATGCTAGGTAAATTTTCTTCTGTCTAACCAAAACTGCCATTGTATCCCCTGCTCCTATTCCCATGGAGATCAGCAAATTCAGGTGCTATGCAGACAGCTTCAAGTTGATTTTCTACTTGCTATGTAATTGAATTCCTCAGCCTGACTTCTCTTGTTCATCCACACTCGTCAGTGCCCTTTCATAGAATATATAACCCCATTCTTTGTTTATCTCCCCAAAGTGTATTACCTGACGCTTAACACCATTAAATTGCGTTTGCCATTTACCTGCCCATTGACTAGTTCTGTCTTCCTGAAGTCTTCCTCATCATTTCAAAACCCCCTATGTTTGTGTCATCAGCAAATTTCAAGGTTGTGCTTCCTGTGCCCAAGCCCAAATCACCCATAAATATTGAGAATAAAAATGGATTGAGTGCTAAGCTACTTACCTTTTTCCGATCTGAGTAACCTTCTTTATATCCTGTTAGTTAACCAGCTTTCTATCCATGGAGCTACTTTTCCTCTGATACAAAAGGTGCCAGAATTTTCCTATCAATTGTGAGGCACTTATTGGATACATTTAGAAAATCAATGCAAGTTACTGATTTCCCTTTAACAGTCCAATCAGTCACTCCTTCAACTGAAAAAAGGCTTTTCCAAAGCAATGACTTGCCTTGATTAACCCAGGCATTTCTAAATGTGGGGCACAAGAAAGGGACACAGAGTGAGCTTAGGCATAGAGCTGAAGGAGGCTGTGGAGGCAAGATGGAACCAAGCCATGAGGTCACTTGTGAATGGGTTGAGAGTTCTGAAATCAATGTGCAAAAGGGAATGGGGAGGTTAGCAAGAGCTGGGGTGAGCAAGACGGTACAGCGTAGGATATGGAGATTGACGGCCTGGAGTTTATGTCAGGTGGAGTTCAGCAAGGCGCTGGATGAAAGTAAGAGTTAGTGCCTCCAGGAGACAAAGCAACAGCTGATCCTAAGACACAGCAATTGGCAGTTCTGTTGGAAACAGCAGCTGGAGTGAGGTGGAGATGGATCTTAATGGTGGAAAGTAGTCCTGAAAACAACTGCAGAGTAAAACCCTTTCACACTGCAGTTAAAAGCCCATTAAATTCATTCTTACTGTGTTAAAAGTCGGCAATAATTCTTTACATCAATCCATCAGCACAGCTAATTCGTCACCAGGATAACAGTTTAACAACATTTTCAGGTGGGCTTTCACCTCAATAAAATACACAGACTTGGCAACGAGCTCTGAGGCAGAGCTGTCTCGCACATTTGTAGCTTTCCTACATTGAAGCAAACTGCCCCAGTCACCAGCACATTAATTATGTGAGATGTGACGATGATAATTAAAAGGTCTCAACAAAAGCAAGGATCACAGCTCAAAAAATTGTTTAGCTTCAAAAGGAAACTAAATGGATCTGTGTTTATCTCCTGTTGGCACCAGCACTTCTTGACACGTGTTCCTGGTGCAGCCTACTCTAAGTTGATAGCTACTGCTCAAATAATAATGGGTCATCCTTCCCAAAGTTCACTGAATTCCAGCAAGACCCATACCTGGGCAACTGGTTACTCAGTATGGTCTAAAAGGAGCTGAGGGACCATTCATTTAAACGGGCAGGGTTTCGGTAAAATAGGAAGTTTTAATTGCAACATTGTTAGGCCCATCCCACATCATCGCCTCCTCTTATTTTGCTGAAGGTGTTGACTTTTGCTGGGCTGTGTTTCCAGGAACGCTGGGTTCCCCCCAACAAATGATCAATCCTCCGCCATCAGCTCCGACAGCAGGGTAGAATGCATCTGGGGTGGCACCACTAAACCAGCGGTGTCACGATGACCACCCATTAACGTGCCCAGCCCAATACTGAGTTCCATTGGAGTCAATCTTCCATTGGAAGCTGTGCAAAATATTTGACCACTGTCTGAGCTCCATTCTGCTGATATTTGTGTAAAACAGGAGTCCCTCCAGGGCAATCAGGGAGCAGCTCCCCCTACCGCCCACCCTGTTCACCAGGCACCGAGATCAGCAAGTTTAGCAAAGGTCAGGTATTAAGCACAAGAATGGTTCCATTCCATACAGTACCGTGCATTTACAAACTGAGCCATGAGCTGTGATGAGAGGTTAAGAAGGATAAATCGTTGGTAACTCTCAAACTGATGAGGGCTTAAAGCTTCCAGCAACTTACCAGAAGACTCCACCGTGATAGCTGGCTCCTCATCTGACTGGTGCACAAACTTGGACACAGTAGAAAGATATGTGAAAAAGTTAATAGCATTAAACAAGCAGGGAATGAGAAAGGCCATTCTGCCAATGAGAACATTGCTCCCATAGGCTGTTTACAAACTACTCCAGTGCAGATTTGACACGGCGATACAATCTGGAGAGAAATTCTGCCACATTTCTGTTGGTCTCCTCAACCACTCCCCACACACCAAGCAAAACAATCGTTTCAATGCTCAGCTATTTAAGCCTGGCTAGTTGCCTTGACAGCTCCATGTTTTCAGCCAGAGCTGTTCCATGTATTAGCAATGCTCTTGTTTACTATCAAGCGTCAGATACTTGTCATCTAAAAAGTGGTGGGAAAACTGATACAGAAGTAAATACATTCAAAGTACCTCATCATTTGACTGGTGAGATCTTTGACAAAGCTTACTTGCTAAAGAAGTACCTCAGTGTTAAACAGAGAAAATGAACTCTGCAACAGCAATGAATCTACCTAATCAGTGGGGCTAGGTAGAGGTGCAACCGGCTATTAGATGCAGGAAGAAAGCAGAGAAAGAAGCGGGATAAACAATGATGCTGTTCCACTCACAGGCTGGAAAGTTTATTTTATCCCCTAAAGTAATTGTCTCTGGCTAATTGCCGAGGGGAGTTTTCCTGGCTCACTATAGGACTGTTCTGCAGTGTTCCACAACACGTCTGACTGAGACTGTACTTCACCGTCACTGTCAGTCTGTCATCTCACCACTTGGCTGCTCATTTTACAATCTTACTGATGAAATACAATGTTATCAAAGTGAAAGGTTTGACCCATAGATAACAGCTGAAACAAAATGTTTCTCCATTGGTTCCAACGTGTCAGGAAAGAAGGTGCTAAGTGCAGAGTGTGGCCCAAAAGCGGGTGCACATTCATCTAAAGGTGCAAGATGCTTCACAATATTAAAACGACCTTTCCCTAATCCCTGGCATTAAAGTCTTTTTTTTTTGGTTTTCTTCCCCTCCCTGGTTATTTCTTTCAGTGTTGATGCTCCATCTGGCTTGGGGAGTTTGCATCATGAGTCAATCACACTTCATCATAAAGTCTTGAGCCTCCTTTAACACACACAGATGGAGCCATTCAGAACCAAATTAATTTCAGATTAATGCAGTCTGGATTCACTCCAGTCGCACAATGCACTAGAGCCTCAGGCCCCCAGTTGGAACTGAGCATTTTCTACTCTTTAGCATGTGTGGGCACTGCAATGGTTTGTGCATCGTATCCCCAACACCTGCAACATGTGCTGAGAAAAGCAATCCCCTCAGTTCTGTTTGGCTCGCTAAACCCTCCAGAAAAACATGCGTGCGCCAGAGGTCACTGTGTATGGCTGGATGCATACGCTAATCTGTCAACCACAGTTTTACAAAACAGACACGATCACCAATCATGTTGGTAAATGCTTCGTCGAAATGCAAATAAATGCAAATAAAAAATCCTAACTGTACAACATACATGGGAAGTGGAAGGCTCATGCCAAACAATGTGTTGGGGGTATCACAGCAGGATCAGAACATGCCCCAGCAAGAGGTCAGAGGGCTGAACCAAGAATGAATAGTGGAGAAACTTGGACTTTTCAGCCTTGAGGAGAATTGACTGAAATACACACGATCATATATCGTGTAATTTTTTTTCCAAAAAGGAAAATCTGGAACACTCTTTCAAAATAAATCTCAACAACAAGACAAAGGGGCTTGGCAAAAGGCAAATTCAGGACTCGTTGTGAAGCTGACATACAGAGTGAATTACACATGGAAATGGATTTCATAGTTGAGGCAAAAAAAGTGGAATTGTTTAAAGGGTGGATGGGAGACATCTTTTAGGCTGGTGTAGCTACAATGGGCTGAATTTATCCCTTATTCTCTATCTCCACAGTGACCTCAAGAACTGGGATTAAGATCAACCTGTCAAATGAGAGAAGGGGGGGAAGTGATGTATGTATCGGAAATTCTCCTGTCAAGTAAAACCACTGGGACATCAGCGCTGGCAACGTACAACCAAACTCAAAGACCCCCTGAATTCAATGCCAGCCATTCCAATTGTTCAAGCATACAACAACAGCTCTGAAGAAGAATCATACGGACTTGAAACGTTAACTCTGTTTCTCTCTTCACAGGTGCTGCCACAGCTGCTGAGCTTTTCCAGCATTTTCTGTTTTTGTTCCAGTTTTCCAGCATCTGCAGTGTTTTGCTTTAATCTTGGCTCAGAATTACACACTGTTGTGTTTGTCTTCTCCTTGTGCTCACTTAGTGGATAAATACCAAGGCACCAACTATGCATAATGGGTTGGTTAACACAAAAACAGGTACATTCATTTATTAAAGCTTTGAGAAGTTGGTAGCAGTATTGCACAATTGGAGAACTTGTACGGAGGTCTGAGTTGGTAACTTCTTCAGAACAAACGTTGACTAAGTCTGGATCACATGATACATTGCATAATTTCCCCTCTAGTGATGTATACAAGAAACATAGCCACACCCACTTAAAGGTGTACCACAACATACACTGCTCTATAAAGACTGCAATGTGAAACAAAAACCTCTCTCTTAATCCTATCCAATCACTGGTATAGATTGCAAACTTACTGCTACTTAGCCATCATGGTAAACAGGTGACCTGAATCTTGAGCATCTTTAGCAGTTGAATTCAAGGGAATGTCTATCACGTGCAGTAATTGCAGGCTATAAGAGTAACAAAAATGGAAAAAAAAAATTCAATTGGCAGTGTCTTTCCATGGTTACCTTGAGACAAACCATCTTCAGTGGCTGTGTTTGAGTGGAGTGTGAGGAAAATGGGCCTCTGGATTTTCTTGAATGTAGACACTGGAGGTATTCTTCCAAAATGGCCTTCTCTGTGACCTGTGCTTAATTGTTTACAATTTAGTAGAGATGCTGAAGGGGCAGTTCTGGTATTTGTCAACTTTCATGTTGTGGCGCCAGCAGCAGACTGACATATCTTGGCCCAGCCCAATTTACTTGGGAATACTTCCCTTCCTGTGTGGTTGGTGCCTGGGGATGTTCTGTAATCGCAACTGTAACCATGTGTGAATTGTTGACATATTATGAACTCCCCTTTTATTACACGGCTTTTTGCATGGTCTCATTTTCCATTCTTATGAAAATGTTTCAACAAGAAGTGTTTTCAAAGAAAACCAGGCAGTGGAATCCTGCCCAGCTGTCTATCACTCTGTTTTTTTAAAAAAAAATAACTTCTGTGGCTGATTAAGCGCGGATTTCTTTCTCACCTCCTGATTTCACCAGGTTTTAAAAGTGGACTATTTTTGGACTATGTGCAATTACTGGGGATACACTGGAAAGCCATCAACAAACTGGGTGCATTCATTTCATGATTCAGAAAATTTGGTTCTCACTAGTCTTGGGAGGACGGCAACCTCAGACTCCCCAAGTAGATTTTAACTCCATTTTCCTGCCTTAGCTCCATTTCCTTTGATCCCCATACACAATAAAAATCTACCCATCTCAGTCTTGAAAGCTCCAACAGCATCCACACCATTTTGGGGTGGAGAGTAGTGAAAGTTCCAAGATTTCTACTACTCTTTATGTGATAAAGTGCTTTCAGATTTCACTCTTGAACAGTTGAGCTCTAATTTCAAGATTACATCTTGATTCCTTTGACAAAAGGGTACAGTTCCAGTAAATTTATCCTGTCAAATCCTGTTAACGTTTGAAACACCTCAACCAGATCAGCCCTCAACCTTCGATACTCAAAGCTGGTTAATCAGGGACAGTGCTATCTTCAATCATAGATGTGGGGTTATGCTATAGACATGCATTAACCAAAGGCTATCCCTGTGGTCTTGTGGTGTCAACAAGCTGTCATACTGACCTGCATTGCCCTAAAGACTCAATTGATCAAAGAGTTGTCCTGCAGACCTGGGCTGACCAATGAACTATCCTGGTAACCTGGATCAACCAGGTTGCTATCCCATAGGTCTGAATTAACTAAACGACCATCCTAAAGACATTGGCCAATGAAGAGTCTGTTTTATAGACTCTAATTAGCAGCTGTGGATTAACTAAGGGGTACTTTTATTGATCTGAACTAAGTGCTATGAGACAGGTTCCAGACCATTATGCAAATGAAGTATTAACAGAACTTTTAAGTGTATATAAAGAGTTAATCAGATATTCCATTCTATCAAGCAAACTCTCAGATTGCTTGTGCCAACTTTAAATACACTGAAGTTACTTCCTTCTTGACTCTCACCTTTTAATAACCAAACTACTCAACTTACTCCTATTTAAAAATAGCCAACTTATCAAAGAACTGATCATTTCTTTCCTGCCAATAAAAATGGGCCACATTGAACTGTTCTGATCCACTTGTGGTCAGCCTAAGCGTCTTAAACCAGCCTTCAAGACTCTTGTCTGCACATGGTTAGCCAGCTGTAACCAGGGAGCCATCTGCAATGGTTTGTCTTCCTGCTCCCTCACTATCACCTCTGATGTCTCCGAAGGATCTATTCTTGGCCTCCCTTCTATTTCTTTTCCACATGCTGTCCTTCTGCAGCATCATTTGAAATCTGTTTCCACATGTATGCTGACAGCACCCAGCTCAACCACACCATCACCTCTCGACTCCTCCACTGTTGCTAAATTGTCAGACTGCTTATCTGACATCCAGTGCTGGACGAGGAGAAATTTCCTCCAACTAGAGATCAGGAAGACCGAAACCATCGTGTTTGGTCCCTGCCACAAAGTCTGTTCCCTAACTCTCTCTGGCAACTGTCTGAAGCTGAAGTGGTTTATTTGCAACCTTGGCATCATATTTGACCCCAAGATGAACTTCCAGCCACATATTCGCAACGTTATAAAGACCACCTCCATGACATCATCTGCTGCTGAAACCCTCATCCACATCTTTGTTACCTCAGGACTTGAATATTGCTATGCTCTCCTGGGTGGCTTCCAACATTCTACCCTCTGTAAACTTGAGGTCATCCAAAGCTCTCCTGCCCATGTCCTGATTCCCACCAAGTCCCATTTAGCCATCACCTCTCTGCTCGCTGACTCACATTGGCTCCCAGTCAAGCAATGCCTCGATTTTTAAATTCCCATATTTGTTTTCAAATCTCTTCATGACCTCCCCACTCCCTATCCTTGCAATCTCCTCTAGCCTCACAGGTAACTGCACTTCTCTCTTCCAATTCAGGGCTCTTGAACATACCCAATTTTAAACATCCCGCCATTGACAGCCCTGCCTTCAGTTGCCTATATAGGCTCCAAACTCTTGAATTCTCTCTCTAAACCTCTCTTTCCTCCTTTCAGCTCTCCCTAAAACCTAGCTCCTAGGAGAAGCTTTTGGTCATCTGTCCTAATATCTCCTTTAGTGGCATTGTGTCGAATTTTGTTTGATAATGCTCCTGTGAGGCACCTTGGCACTTTGGGATGCTGTAATGCCCAAATGCTCAACTATCCATGGGTGCCACACTCTCTATTTCTCTTCACATTGTGCCACCACTTGTGGGTCGAAGGAGGCTTCAGATGATGACCTGTATGTTGCACCGGCACATTAGGTCATACAAAAACCTGTAGGTCTAGGGAGCTAGACAAGATGTAGAACTGATGCCCACCAGAGCTGGCAGGAGAACTGTGCCAACAAAGGTAAACCAACTGACTACGCCCAGGATAAATGCAGCCATTTAAAGCCCTGTGCTTTCAGGAAACCACTAACTAGTATCCGACTTGTGCGATTGGAGTTTCCAAGGAAACATCACTGTCAACTGTGAAGGGGGAAAGAATTATAAGATACGCATCAGCCCAGAAAGCACTGTTAATGATCCTTCATTGACGAGCTGTTTAAATAATGAGCTCACTCATTAACATAACCCTTCCCCATCCAACATACATCAGTGTGAGTGATAAATGAGCGTCAGAATTTGACCATTCTAAACAATACAAATCCTAAGTCCTATTAAAAAGAAGTTGCAACACAAAACAAAAATGATCAGATTCCCACGCACAGCCACACAGTGATAGCAAAACATGGATTTGACAAACTATTGTGGAGGTTTTATATTTGCTCAATGTGCTTTTTCCCCTAGACATATTTTGTTTAAGCCACAAAATTGCTTTCTCGATGATCTACCACAACATTCAATTCAGACGACCTTCAAATAATTCCCAAATCAATCAACACCAATCTCTGTTTGGCTCAAGCTAGTTGTAGGATCGATAGATTTACTGTTTGAAATCTAAAGCAGTCTAGTGCACAACTGCAAAGCAACATGATTGGGGTTATAGAAGGGGAACTTGATGCCCTGTATGTTAATGACATCTTAATTCGGAGTCAACGCGACATTAAACAGGGAACTGGAATTAGGTTTCTAGCAGGCAGGTAGGATTAAAATACTCACTACCTCAATGCTGCAACTCTCATGGGAAATATACTTCATGGTAATGAGTATCTGGGGATCCCAAAAGAAAGCAGCATCATTGGGGGCAGGGGTAGGTAGCATCAGGGAAGAGAAAATTGGTTTGGAAAAAAATACCTAGATTGAGGGGGCGTGCCTGAAAATCATTCATGTTTCCCTTAAAGGTAGGTCCATTGCTTGTACCCTTTCCCCTACCCTCAACAACCAAGCTCATAAATTTTCATTTTAAAAAATATATTCTGTCATGGGATGTGGGCATGGTCGGCAGGGCCAGAATTTGTTGCCCATTCCTAACTGCCCTTGAACTGAGTGGCTTGCTAGGCCATTTCAGCATGCATTTAGAAGTCAACCACATTGTTCTGGGTCTGGAGTCACATGTAGGCCAGACCAGGTAAAAATGGCAGATTTCCTTCCCTAAAGGACATTAGTAAAGCAGAAGGGCTTTTACAACAATCAATGATTGTTTGATGGCCACCATTACTTTGGCTCGCTTTGAATTTCTGGTTTTATTAATTGAATTTAAATTCTACCAGCTGCCGTGGTGGGATTTGAACCTATGTCCTCTGAGCATTAAAATAAAAGCAAAGTACTGCAGTTGCTGGAAATCTGAAATAAAAACAGAAAATGCTGGAAAAACTCAGCAGGTCTGACAGAATCTGTGGAGAGAGAAACAGAGTTAACATTTCGAGTCTGGATTATCCTTCTTCAGAGTTGTGGACCAGGAGGCAGCTTGCTGTGCGGGGAGAACCAAGATCGGCCATGGAGCAAATCAGCCATGGTAACCGGCAACAACTGGTGTATGCAACAAGCAAGCCCACTACTCCCGGCTCCACAATAAGGCAGCAGCCAGCCTTCAGCGGTTTCCTTAAGCGCCCACTGGTTTCGCTGCCAAGCACCTGAGAAAACTGA
Source organism: Carcharodon carcharias (assembly GCF_017639515.1). Classification (NCBI taxonomy): domain Eukaryota; kingdom Metazoa; phylum Chordata; class Chondrichthyes; order Lamniformes; family Lamnidae; genus Carcharodon; species Carcharodon carcharias. Next base: position 134,480,934 of record NC_054479.1, read on the forward strand.
CCATGCATGCCGCCTGCTGCTACTTGCCACCAATGAACATTGTGAAGAGATTCTGAACTAGACACCAGGCTGTCTTTTTGAATATACAAAAGGGCCATGATGGCAATTTCAGGCACATGACTAGGATGCCTAAACAGGGGTCTTTCCCAATATGGCGAGCACAGTGTTTCCAGCATAGAACATGCACACACTCGCCATCCGCCATATTGGTCACTTAGGCTCCTGTAGCAGCCCAATGAATTTCCAGGCCAGCATTGCCAACAATGCAAAGGCCCCTCACTCAAGTGTCATCTTAGGTCATGTGCCCAGGTCATGGGTTGGGATTGAATCTACGATCTTCTAGGTTAAGAGCACTGCTGCCAGAAACAGACACCAATTAACTGCCATTTTCACCAATCTCTTTAAAAAGAGTTGATCTTCGTGAGGAGCTTTGTTTAGGAAGGGAGACATCTTCTTGTTTATTAACGTTACAAATAAATCCCCTAAAACCACTCCGGACCGCAATCATTTCTTGAATATCTGTTAATGAAAAACAGCAGTGGATTTGAAATGGAAACTTTAGGCTTGACCAACTTGAAATTAAAAACACATCTTAAAACATTTTGCGTATTCAAGAGATCGCATCATATGGCAACAATTTTGGAAAGTACTCTTGCATGAAAGACGACATCTATATCATGTTTTGGGTTGCCATGGAAGTTTGGAAAAATACAACATTGCTGATAATATTTTCACACTAAGGCAATGTTCTGTTTGGAACTTATTGCCAAGCAATATTTTAAAAAAGGAAATCTGGTTGTAAAAATTTTGGACAAGGGAACAGTACGTTGTAACAAAGATTTTGATGGACGAGGTCACTTCCTTATATACTTGGAGAAAACTTATCGTCTTGGATGGTTACTGTCGGTGTTGCTTCCATTGCAAATAAAAATTGCTTCATAATTTCCTGTGGAGATTGTGGTGTTTTGCCTCTGGAGACAGCAAGAGCTCAGGACAGGGAAATGGAAGGGGGCAGAGAACAAGCCATGGGGCACAGTGACATTTCCTCTCGAATTAACAATGACACCAACACACATCAAGAAAGAACTGATAACCCTGGTCTTTTTTGTACAGATTTTAAAACTGATTTTAGCTAGAATTTAATCCCAATAGTAGCACTGGGATGAACATGGTTAGATCTTCTTGAACCTACCCCTACATTATTTTATATTTCTATTTTTCTAGATCTGCACCATTTCCAAATTATTTTTCTCTTCAATTTTGTACTCATTAAGGAGAGGGAAGCCAGTCCCATTGAACGTTATGTCCTAACATTCACACCAAGGATCCTGAGAATATGTACTGCTCATAATGCTGGACTGACATAAGCATAAAATGAATGGATTCTTTGGATTGGTATGATTTGAGGGGGTTAGGCTCTCTGGCAATTAAAACTCACTAGTTGTCTCATTCAATCCATGTATTTGGAGGTGTTAAATTATCAATGATGTAGATACAACAAAACAGGGATCTGCACCAGGCCTCTTACATGACACTACTATTAAGTCTTCTGATGTGTAGTGATGCCAAGAAGGAGGAGGGGTTTTATAATTCATCATCAGTGCTCAAAATAAAGGTCAGGAAAATAACTCAGCTCTGTTTATGGTTAGAAATCAATTTGCAAATTGGCTGAACATCTACCACTACAGCACAAATGACATTTCCAAAAAAGTTGGCATAAACAAAGGCTTGCGTACATATTAGCGCCACACCGCATCTCTCGGATATGTCTCAATATGCTTCACCCATAATAGATTATTTTGATGTGTTGTCACCGTTGTTCATTAGACAAACCCAGTAGCCATTCTCTGCACAGCAAGATCCCACCACCAAGAGTGAAATGAACAGCCAGTTGAGCTGCACTTTTTTTTTTGGTAGCATCTGGTTGAGAGGGGGATGGTGGACAAGACTCTAGTAAGCTCTTTGGTTCTTTAAAATCATGCCTCAGATCCTTAACTTCCATCCAAGGGCAGTAAGTGTTTTTGATTACGGGCTCATTGAATAGAACAGCAAAGGAGGCCATTTGGCCCATTGAGTCTGCTTCAGCTCTTTTAAAGAGCAATCTAGTTAGTCCCACTGCCCTACTCTTTCCCCATATCCTGGCAATGTCATTCTTCTTCAACTATTTCCTCTTTGAAGGTTACTATTGAATCTGCATTCACTGCCCTATCAGACAGGCCATCTAATTCCTAACCGCTCGTTGCGTAAAAAGGTTTACAAGTCATTTCTGCTTCTTTGGCCAATCACCTTATATTTGTGATGTCTGGTTATCAACTCTTCAGCCACTAGGAATAGCTCCTCATTCATTTCTCTAAAGTCTTCATGATTTTAAACACCTCCATCAAATCTCCAATAACGGGATCTTTATTCCGGGAGAGGGCGAGTGCGTGCTGGACTCGTGCCATATCGAATTGGTTGAACAGCCCGTCTCAGCTCTCCGGGACTTGGTCCCAGTTGTCTTGTTTAATATTATGCTCTCTAACCCTCACACCTCCTCACTCTCCCATGCACTCCCCATACCCCAACCACGCCAACTCATGCCCTTCTACCCACCTCCCAAGGTCCCTCATACTTTCCATGCAGGAGCTGCTCCTCAACCCACCTCCACTGCGCCTCATACCCACCATGCCAACTATGCCCCTCCATTCATCCCCGTGGCCCTTCATCCTCTCTATGCGAACCAATGTCCATCTACCCACTCCCATGGCCCTTCATATTTTCCATGCCAACCATGCTGGATTGAAATAAAATAAAGTTCTATGTTTCTATTACAGACTATATAAAAAACTCTCATTGATAAAAGCCCATTCAATACATTTAAATCCTTCAAGTACTTAATCCCTTATTTTAAAAAAAACAAACATTTGTATTCATAACCCCACATCAAACACAGCTAATCCCTTAATAATCTTTTGGAGCTGTCAAACTGTGAATTTACAGCCTCCAATTCTAATAATGATAGTTTGTGGAAGCAGTCAAGCAGCACTAAACCTATAATGATAACCCTTAGGGTGATGTCAATACCTGTTGTAACTGCAAGCATCTAATTTTTTCAACTTCAGAAAAGAATTTCAACTCAGAGCTGGCTGCTTTTTTCAAAATTTAAAGGCCAGGAGATTTAAATAACTTGACAGCTCCACAGACCATATTCACCTTTTAGAAGCATTCATGTCTACTATTAAACATTGTAAGTCACACACTGCGGAAAATGGATCTTGCTCCAGCAGAAGCGGGGTCTATTTGAATTCAGCACTGAGTTCAAATGGCTCTGCTGGGTTCAGGTTTCCCCATGTATGAATCACATCCTACCCCCTTTACAATGCTGAAAATAGGAGCTGTCAGGATGTGGGCAGGACTTCTGCACCCGGGTTGCAGCTGGACATGGTATGGAATCTCTGTGAAAACCCAGGTCAGTGTGTCTATATCTATAAATCCCAATTTCCTCCCTGCTTCATTAGCTACTTTGTTAACCTGTCCTGCCAACTTCAAGGATTAGTACACTGAAGGCCCCAGTTCACTCATTTTTTGTACCCCCTTTAAAATTGTAAAAGCTGAAATTGAATTCTCAAACGATGGTGGGGTTTGAATTCACGTCCTCTGCATTATTAGCTCAGTAACATAACCACTGCATTACCATCTCCATATAACCAATACACTGCTGCCTCATCTGAAGGACTGCAATGCCATAGTGCCTCATTATTGTATTAAGGCCCAAGTGTAGATTATACACTCAACCACTGGAATGGGGTGTGGATGTGGGGTGTGGAACCCACCTTGCCACAGAGGCCTGGGTACTACCAAGTAGCCAAGTAACCCCAAGTAGAAATGTTGGACTAATCACAGCCAATATCTGGGGCAGAATAAATAGGTGGAGGTCCATTCTGGTGTTGTCCTCCATGTTACCATCTGTTTTCACAGGGTGACAAGCAGGTGTAAATGTCAATCCCATGTGAAGAAAAGTACAGCAGGAATCCTTTGCATCCAAGTGCAGATTAAAAACAATGTTCAACTGTAGCATGACAATTTACATTTTATTGGAAAATAAATTTGACTCACTAAAATAGACATATTATACAAAATTACAGTTTAGTTCCAAGGACTCTGATGCCTTAAAGCCTAGCATAATTCATCACACTTATATAACAAACCGTATTATTTGTTTATTTTTTGACTTCATGAGATATTGCTTCACAGTGACAATTAACCAAACCATATTACTGTGTAAATTATTGCTAGCTACTAGCTACTGCTCACAGTGAAGTGGGCACTGTAATATGTTTGTGGAGAGACAACCTTAACTGCCTTGGCAAGCAAGAAGTCTCACCGGCTCAAAAGGTCAGGGGTTAATTCCATTTAAAAACTGCAGCAATCCGATTTCTACTTAGCTGAGCACATTGAGGGAAACCCCATTCCTTTATCGTGTCGGTAGCTACCTGATCACAGGGGCTAAACTCACAGTTAAATCAAAGCCTTGGATGCTCCTCCCCTTCCCCCACCCTCCTTCGAGGGATCATTAACATCAAATTACGACTTATGATTACTGGCACTGATTGCTAATGAACTGATATTCCTGATGACGCCAATCCTGGTAATGTCATTTGCTTTCATCGTGGAGATAGTCATTAAACCTAACAGCCAAAAGATGAAATGCATGTACACACCAAGAGCCAGATGCTGCGACATTAAGCGTGATGTGATTCCAATAATTAGCCCATTTCAGTCCTACGTTTCTTGTTTCATCTTTCATAGTGACATTAAATTCTACCATGTAGGAAAGAGCCTAAAGAAACACAAGGCCATAACATCCGCGAAACCTATCCTTATGCGATGAATCTCAACCCCACCCAACCCTTAATCCCTTCTCTCCAGAAAAGCTTCCAAATTGCATTTTGAGCCCGTTTATACAGTCTAATTGAAGTGGTTTTCCCTGATAATAAGTTATTCCAAAGCTTGGTTCCTCTTTCTGCAGTAAGACGCTGCCTAATTATCCTTCTTACTTTCTGAACTTCTAATTCATGCTCCTTCCAACGTGAATCCTTTTCCATAGTGGAAATTGTTATCTATTGTATTTATATTGTCAATCATCTATGTTTACACGATTTATACCCTTAAGAACTTCTGTCAAGTCATGGTAAAGTGTCTTCTTTCTCCAAGGAAACAAGCTCAACTTTATTTCACCACTTCCTAGTCAGAGGAATCCTCAAGGACATAATTCCTTCTTGCCACCCAGCATTCCAGAACCCCATATGTTGTTTTCGCTGCGCCTGCCCTCAGCCATGAGCAGGCCCCTGATGGTTCTACCAATTCTCACTGGCGTCCTGGCCAATATTCCTTTAGCAATGTTGCTAAAACAATGACTATCTGATCATTACCACATTGATTTTTGTGGTAGTTTGCTGTGCGCAGCTTGGCTGCTGGTTTTTCCTACATTGCAACAGCGACTAAACTTCAAAGGTACTTCACTGCCTGCTTAAAAAAATGAAAACCCACCCTTGACCCCATCTGTCCTTGAAAACTACTGCCCCTTCCTCTCCCAACTTGAATTCCCAACCTTCTGACTCAGACGCATGAGTATACCCACTGAGCCACCTAGTACTCCTAATACTGCTCCAGCTTAGATCAATCAGCTCAGCAAAGAGCCAGTGAAAAACCTTCAGCTTTTTCTGCTTTGTGTGGCTCAGTACCACATTGAGCCATCGAGGGGAGGCGTGTCATTTATTAAAACACCAACGTAAATGGTAATCGAACAGGAGCCATTGTGTTCTGTACCATTAACTTTGGTAATAAGTTATCGTGTAATGTGCCATTGGCATAAAAAAACCTGCTCTACTTCAAACGAAAGTTAATCACCCATGAAAGTGTGTTAAGTTAACAGAACGACATTCATCGTTCACAACGTTTAACAGGCTAAGTGCGCTGAGACGCACTGCCCCATCAACTGGTTCCAAAAGCCAAAAGTGTCAGGCACCAAGGTGCTGCACTGAAGGAAAGACTCTTGGCCAAGGGAACGGGTTCGTAGTTTTCATTTTAAAACGGATGGAATTGTGCAATGGGGTCCCCACTTTACTGGCAAAAAACCCGTGATTCCATGGAATCAAAATTGAATGTGGCTTACTGGGTTTGACTTTGCTCTTTTCTGCGCCCTGGAAACTCCATCGTCTCACACACAAAACGACAGGCGCCCGTCGCACCAGGAATCCAGTGGGTTTCCCAGGGGGGGCCAGGGTGGATTGTTTTTGCCTAGAACTGGCAGAAGGAATCAACTGGCATCGAAATCATGCCTGAGTGACATCAACACGCCTCCTACCTTATTTTACAAGGGACCCTCGTCTTCCAAGCTCCAAGTGCAGCGCCACTTGTTTCAAGTGGGACAACGAGGTTAGACCCCAAACCCTTCAGAAAAAAGGATCTGATAACGGGCGACCGGCGACCCCTTCTATCCTTCAAACAGGTATGTTATTTCCTTTCGAGGTCTCAGTTGCAAGGGGGAACATCTGGCTGCTAATGTTAGACAGCTGCCAGGTAGGTTCTGACATGGAGCGGGTGGCCATTACATGGAAGGGGTGAGGCGGGAGGGCAAGATCAGACCCATACAGTCGCAACAAACCAGTGGCCCCAATTACAAACAGACGGCCTTGCGGTATGTGATATTATAAGCACTAATAAAAATCCCAGCAAATCTCATTAACACTATACAATAAAAATGAAATTTGCCCTATTCGCTCATTGTAAACCCAATATCCTACTCATTGCACATTCTTTCCCAGGCCCTCAGCACAGGTGAACTACGAAATTTCCCTTGCTTCTACAAGTTGCAGCCCTGTCAAACCCAGGCTTGGTGTCGGCTACTCTTTATTCCTTGAATTATCACATCTTCACATCTCACGTTTTGTGCTTGCGCACAGTGCCTCAGCTCCTCCCCATGACCACTCAATCAAGAAAAATAATCTAATTATTCGTTATAATAAACAAATTAATAAAGGAATAAAAAGTTAGACCAATTGGGTTAGAGGGAAAGGGGTGGGAAGAGGCTTGTGAGGGACATAAACATTGCTATGGACCGGCTGGGCTGAATGGTCAGTTTCTGTGCTTTTATTTAATGTGACATCACATGTATCAAATGACCCCTTTTTTGTTAAAGAATAAAAGAGGCCTACTCCTAATCCTGTTTCTTATGATCTTAAAAAAGCACATGTTTAGTGCTGTGACTGAAAAAAATGATTTCCTTTTTCAATAGGGTGAACTATGTCAACCTTGCTTAATAGAACTTTGCCCAAGTTAGAATGCTGAAAGTTCAAGTCCCACTTCAGAATTTAAATGCATAACTTACGCTGACAGATCAACAGTGCAGCATTCCCTCAGTAGCATGCCAGATGTACTGCCTCATAAACGTCTACACCACAGAAGGTGGCCATTCAGCCCACCGTGTCCGTGCCAGTCAAAGATCTGACTACACTAATCCCATTTTCCAGTGCTTGGCCAATAGCCCTGGAGTCTATGGTAACGCAAGTAAATATCTAAATACTTCTTAAATGTTACAAGAGTTTATGACTCAACTGCCCTTTCAGGAAGTGAGTTCCAGACTCCCACCACTCTCTGGGTGAAAATAATTCTCCTCAACTTCCCTCTTAGCCTTCTATCTCTTACCTTAAATCTATGCCCCTTAGTTATTGACCCTTCTACCAATTGAAAAAATGCCTTCCCATCCACCCATTCTATGCCCTTCATAATCTTATACACCTCTATCAGGTCCCCTCTCAACCTTCGCTGCTCCAAGGAACACAGCCCCAGTCTATCCAATCTTTCTTCGTACCTCAAACCCTCCAGCCCAGGCAGCATCCTGGTAAATCTCCTCTGCACCCTCTCCAGTGCAATCACATCCTTCCTATCATGTAGTGACCAGAACTGCACGCAGTACTCCAGTTGTTCCCTAACTCGAGTTTTATATAGTTCCAGCATAACCTCCCTGCTCTTGTATTCTATGTCTTGGCTAATAAAAGCAAGTATCTCATATGCCTTCTTAAGCACCTTATCTACCTGCTCTGCTACCCTCAGGGATCTCTTGGATATGTACACCAAGGTCCCTCAGATCTTCAGTACTTTCCAGGGTCCTACCATTCATAGTGTAATCCCTTGCCTTGTTAGCCCTCCCCAAGTGCATTACCTCACACTTTTCTGGGTTGAATTCCATTTGCCACTGTTCTGCCCACCTGACCAGTCCATTGATATCCTCCTGCAGTTTACGGCTATTCTCCTCACTATTAAACATCCTACCAATTTTTATGTCAACCTCGAACTTCTTGATCATACCCCCTACACTTAAGTCCAAATCATTTATGTATGCCACAAACAGTAAGGGCCCCAGAACCGAACCCTGCAGAACCCCATTGGAAACAGACTTCCAGTCACAGAAATATCCCTCTTCTATTGCTCTCTGCTTCTTGCCTCTCAGCCAATTTTGGATCCAACATGCCGCTTTGCCTTGGACCCCATGGGCTCTTACTTTCTTGATCAGTCTGCCATGAGGGACCTTAGCAAAAGCCTTGCTAAAGTCCATGTAGACCACATCGAATGCATTACCCCGATCAACATTCCTGGTTACCTTCTCAAAAAAATTCAATCAAATTTGTCAAACACGACCTTCCCTTAACAAATCCATGCTGACTATCCCTGATTAATCCGTGTCTCTCCAAGTGCAGATATATTCTGTCCTCAGAATTCTTTCTAGTAACTTCCCCACCACCGAGGTTAGACTGACTGGCCTGTAAGTTCCTGGTCTATCCCTTCCTCCCTTTTTAATAATGGAGCAACATTAGCAGTCCTCTGGCACCTCACGTGTGGCCAGAGAGGAGTTGAAAATTACTGCCAGGGCCCCTGATATCTCTTCCCTTGCCTCCCTCAACACCCTGGGATACATCTCACCCAGGCCTGCAGATTTATCCACTTTTAAGGCCGCTAAACCCACAAGTACCTCCTCTCTCTCTATGTTAATTTCCTCTAATATTTCAGTGCTCCACCCTGATGTCTATACCTGCGTCATCCTTTTCCATTGTGAAGACCGACGCAAAGTATTCATTGAGGACTGTACCCACGTCTTCCGGCTTCACACACAGATTACCTCTATGATCCCTAATTGGCCCTACTCTTTCCCTATTTATTCTCTTGCTCTTTAAATATTTTTTAAAAACCCTTTGTGTTTTCCTTTATTCTACCCACCAATGCTTTCTCATGCACTCTCTTAGCTTTCCTAATTTCCTTTTTAAGTTCCCCTTTGCACTCTTCTGAGGACTCTGCCATATTGAGCCCTCGATATCTGCCATAAGCTTCTCTTTCTTTCTTGATCCTAACGTTTATGTCACTTGACGTCCAGAGTGCTCCGGACTTGGTCTCCCCCCCTTTGTCTTTATGGGAACATATTTGCCCTGTACTCTCTCTATTTCCTCCTTGAATGCCTCCCACTGCTCTGACACAGTTTTATCTGCAAGTAGCTGCTCCCAGTCCACTTGGGCCAAATCATATCTCATCTTAGTAAAATTAGCCTTTCCCCAGTTTAGAATTTTTATTCCAGGCCCAACCTTATCCTTTTCCATAACTATCCTAAATCTAACTGAGTTATGGTCACTATCTCCAAAATGCTCCCCTACTGATATGCCTTCCACCTGCCTGGGCTCATTTCCAAATATTAGGTCCAGAACTGCCTCCTCCCTTGTTGGGCTTTCTACATACTGGCTAAAAAAGTTCTCCTGGATGCAACTTATCTGATAATCAGCACTTCAGTGATTTGGAGAGGTATAGGGAGGGAATTCCAGAGCTTAGGGCCTTAGCAGCTCAAGGGTGTGTCCACCAATGGTGGATCAATTAAAACTGGGGATCCACAAGGCACCAGAATTAGGGATCCTGGGAGGGGGTTATGGCTGAAAGAGGTTACAGAGTCAGGGGGGGCGAGGCCATGGAAGGATTGGAAAGCAAGGAAGAGAATTTTAAAATCCAGACCTTGCTTGACCAGGAGTCAGGTCAGCGAGCACAGGGGTAATGGGGAGCAAGACTTTGTGTGAACTAAGACACAGGCAGCTGGGTTTTGGATGAATGTGGGAGACCAGCCAGGAGTGCGTTGGAATATTCGCATCTAGAGGTAATGAAGGCATAAATGAAGGTTTCAGCAGCAGAAGAGCTAAACCAACAGTTTATCAGGCAGAGCGGGGAAAGTGTAAAACGAGTTGAAGTAAGCTTCTTCATGAATCGGTTGGTGAAGTACTGAGAGAAACACCCTAGGGAAGTCCTGGCACACAGCTGGGCTGGCAGCAAAGGTTCTTTTCCTCACACTTCCAGAACTAAGGAGGGGGGGGTGGGGAATAGAAAATCAGTCAGTGTTCCCGCTGCTAGGGTGGAATTTAACCAGGATAGCGGGAGGCCAGACATCCGCCACCAAAAATGGTGACACACCCACCGACCCGACCTCCAGGAGCCTATTAAATCCCTAACTGGCGGTGGGAACCCTGCTATTAGGGCTTCTGACGTCAAGGGGAACGTTTAATTGCTTCACTTTCTCCAGTAGGGTGGAAAACCTGCCCCCCGAGAGCTACCAGTCAATCAGAGGCCAACAGCGCTCTATTACCGGAAGCACACCGGGAGCGGTGGCCGCTGTCGGTGTTCCACCGGGGTCTTCACCAAGGCTCATCATTAAATCCCTGAAAAAAGAGAAGAGGTGGTGGGTGGGGGTCACGAGGAGGAGGTCACCAGCAAGGAGGGAAGGGGAAGTCAGCAGCAAGGGAGGAGGAGGCTCTCTGTAGGCCTCTGACTTCCCAATGCCGGGTCCCTTGATCGGGCGCTGAATGACTTTGCACGAGGGTCACCACCCCGAAGGCTGCAAGCAAACCCAACAGAGTTTGTTTATTGGAGAAGAAAAGAGTTGACGTTTCAAGTCCTCATGACCCTTCGACAGAACTGTCAAAACAGTTCTGTCGAAGGGTCATGAGGACTCGAAACGTCAACTCTTTTCTTCTCCGCCGATGCTGCCAGACCTGCTGAGTTTTTCCAGGTAATTCTGTTTTTGTTTTGGATTTCCAGCATCCGCAGTTTTTTTGTTTTTATCTAGAGTTTGTTTATTGGTGTCCCCAGATGGCAACTCCTTCCGTCAATGGTCGAACGCCAGCAATGGTGGTATGAGGCCCTTAAGTGGGCAATAATTGCTAACAAGGGCCTTGATTAGTGTCTGGGGGGGTCAGAAGGTTGCCTGCAAGCCTTCCCGCCCCAGACTTAATTGGGGGGTGGGGGGATTGGTGGGGTCCCCTCTCACCCGATCAAACACTGTCCCACCCCGCCTTGGAAGTCACCTCTTGGGGGGCATTAAATTCTTCCTCTAGTCATTATTCACCACCCCCTTTTGAAAAGTACATGTTCATGGACATCAGATGAGGGCCAGATCAGCCTGGTCTCTGATGACTCCAGGGTGAAAGAGCCTAGTGACACCTTTTGGCTCATAACAATGACCTTGTATTAAATATTGCCTTTAATGCTGCCATACCTCCCAAGGAGCTTCACAAGAGTGTCATCAGACAAAAATTGACACAGTGCAACAGGAGGAGTCATGTAACAAAACAACTGGTAAAAGGGTAGAATTTGAGGCGAGTTTTAAAGGAGGAGAGCGGTGAAGATGCTTGGGGAAGTAATTCCAAAACTGAGGGCCGAGAGGGCAAAATTAAGACAGGGCCACTGGAGGTCAGTGTCGGAGGAATGCAAGACTTCTCACAGGGTTGTAGGGCTGCAGGAGGTTAAAGAGACAGGCAGGAGCGAAACCCCGGGCAGCTTTGAAGATGAGGGCGATAATTTTAAGATTGAGGTGCTGGTGGAGGGGAAGTCAATGTGGGTCAGTGAGCACATAAGGGATGATGTGTGAATGAAATTTCGTGCCAGGGACCTTAGCTTATTAACGAAACTGTAATCTACCCAGAAAGCACCGCGTTAAGGGTGAGAAAAGGAGAAAACAGTTGGACAAGGATAAAAAATAATTACCAATCTAATGCTAGAAAAAGTACAAAACGATTATTAGGTATGCTGAGGAAGAGAGATCTTGTGTAAAGCAAGTTCCAGTTGAAAGCACGATCAACCCATAACACATAGGCATTTCAGTAATTATCATGCAATGGGGGAAAGACATGTCAGTGTGCTCCTCACCACAAAAATGCCTTCAGAAAGTTACAGTAATTAGCTGCCTGCATTTTCTTTCTGCAGCCTATACTTTTCAGCCTTGCTCAGTGACTGTGGGCTGCAACTGGGATAATTGCTGGCCTTTTCAGCCTGTCTCTCTACATTCACACAGCATCACACTGGGAATAGCGTGTGTCACAAACAGGCTCACTTATGGCACGCACCATGCTAAAGTAGCACATCTGAAGTGCTGGGGTTGTGGGGGGTGGGGTGGTGGGAAGAGAGAAAAGAAACTCAGCAGTGTGTCTATAAATTAGAATAAGCTGAAATGCTTGCTGAGGTGGTTTTGATCACTGATCTGATCCTGTTTGAATCCCCTCCTTGAGAACCCAGCTGAACTAAACTGTTTATATATTCCAGCCCACCAACTTCCTCCCGTGGATTTGTCCCATTGCTCTTCAGCTGGGAGTGTGGGACCTTGTGGGGTACATGGCCCTACCATTCAGCTGGGAGTGTGGGATATTGTGGGGTGCACAGCCCTACCATTCAGCTGGGAGTGTGGGATATTGTGGGGTACACGGCCCTACCATTCAGCTGGGAGTGTGGGATATTGTGGGGTACACGGCCCTACCATTCAGCTGGGAGTGTGGGATATTGTGGGGTACACGGCCCTACCATTCAGCTGGGAGTGTGGGATATTGTGGGGTACACGGCCCTACCATTCAGCTGGGAGTGTGGGATATTGTGGGGCACACGGCCCTACCATTCAGCTGGGAGCGTGGGATATTGTGGGGTACATGGCCAAGCCGTTCAGCTGCGAGTGAAAGATATTGTGGCCGATAAGCTCCAGTTCAGCTGGGAGTATAAAATTGTTTCAGAGTCAACACCGACATTCCTTAGCATGCATCAGAGGAACTTGGGCAGAAAAAAAAGTTCAGTCCATATGAGAACATTGACAAATGGAGCCCTCAGCCACCACCATCACTGGGCATCACTACATTCGGTGGGATTGATCGCTCATCAATGCGGCTTCAGTCTGTGTCACTGTTCAATAAGCTCAGTGCAACAGTGAAACTTGCACACAACAGGGCCACAGCTCCTGATGTATGACCGCCTTATCACAAGGACAGCATCAGCATCCAACGCTGTTGAGTTTTACAGCCTCATGAAGCAAGCCACAAATGTTAAACATTATTAGTAACATACACAACTGCCAGAAAAGGTTTAATTTTGAACGTGTACGGCAATCCTCCTATTCTTGAGATGACGGCTGTAGCAACAATTGCGCTAAGACAAAGATTTTGTGCCTCTTGGGCTGGATTTACTGGATTTCATTCACATGTTAATCTGGCCTCATCCTTAACTGGCACGTGTACTATTTGTCAAGCTGTAGCTCCCTCCTTTGGAAAATAAGGTCAACCCAGTGTTATCCCCTGCCTCATGCTATGACCAAATGCCCTATTGGTGCATGCCACAAGGAATTAAAATCTATCATTTTGGGCAAGGCTTTTATACGAGTTGCGGTCTTGAGGACAGAAATGTTGGGGGGGTGGTGTTTACAAAGTGAGCAAAAATTGGAAAGGAGGGTGGGGGCTTGAGCCTTGAAGTATAACCAAGCAGCACACCATGTTACAAAGTAGTAGAGCCACAGCAGCTGGGAGACAATCCGTCACCCGGGGCCATCTCTTCTGTATCGCTTAGCAACCAGGCAAAGAGGGCTCAGAGCGCCTGGTCTGCCAGTTGCCTCTCAACCAGGGTTGTCGCATGTCACCGGGGGGAAGGGGGGGTGACCTTAAGATAACAGACCGGAGAGTAAATATGGGTCAGCTCAAAAGAAACATGAATGGATAAATTGAACATATCAGCCTGGCTGAAGGAGTCTAAGAAAATCCTTTTGACTAATGGCTAGTGATGATCGGTTACAAGCATCAAATTTCGGATGGCAGCAGAATAAAGTGAAAAAAGACCCAAAAATCACGGTTGTGTGTGTCTGCCCCTCGACTGAAAGAAGAAAGCAGACTAGTGCTTAGTTTACCGTGTAAATTTCTACACATGATCCAGGACAGATACTGTAACAGCTGCTTATCTGCACTGCTTAAGCTTCACTTGCTGCACATATTGAGAGTCCTGGTGATACATGTTCTGAAGGACTGGGTGGGGGGGGGGCGGGGGGTGAGGAAAACAAGAGGGTAGGCAAGAATAAAGATCCCAATTGCTCCCACAGGAAGAATGAACTGATGCACGGTTAAAATGTGCTGCGTAAATTGAATGTTAAATCAAGGAAAATACAGCGATACATTTACAAAGAGAGAAATGAACGGCTTGGAAAAAGTTACTGATAGGCAGCACTACAATTGATGGGTTGTGACAGCACTCCAGCAACAGGAGTCCACTCGAAGCTCAAAACGCTCATTTAAACTTCTGCAACTGGATTATGACAATTTCCAAGCAATCCATTATAATGCTTTCAGTTATATTTTTTGGCTTACCCAGTGTAACCAGATCACAGGTTAGGTTTGGATGTTACAGGTTCATTAAGTTCCGACAGGATACCTATCCTACCCCGCATGGTCAGCTACCGCACAGGCAATGCGATCACTAAATGAGAAGCAACCCTTTCCCCCCACCTGGTGCAGCACTGTGACAGCCGCCCATCTGACCCCTCGGACTGACTGATGCCAAAACAGTGATGACTTTTGTGCCTGAACTCCTGGCCGACTAGAAACTGTGTGAAATCACCTATTTCATTTGGGAAGCCGTATGAACACACAAGGAGAGAGATAATAACATTCCGTCCATTGGCGCTGCATTTATACTCAGGTGCATCATCTCAGTTAGGCTAACAGTGTTGGTGGGGGTGGGAGTGGGAGGGTGGGTGTTGCAAGCTGACCCCAAGTATCATTCTTGGAGAGTAGGAGCATAAGGTTCCGGGTTTAAGCCCCAATTCAGAGTATCAAGAATGTAATCGAGCACCGAGGCATTGTTGTTGTGACTGTTGCCTTTCAGAACGGACACTAAACCACGGAGGACCCTTCATCCCACTCACTGAGAGGTAAAAGGATTCTGTGACACTACTTGAAAAGCTGGGGAATACTCCTGGGCCTCTGACCAAAACCGCCAGACACAAATTATTCCGTCACCAATCTCATTACTGTTCATGGGATCTTGCTGTGTGCAAATTGGCTGCTGCACTTTCCTACATTTCAACAATAGCCACACAACAAAAGTGCTTCGTTGGTTCCGACATGTTGGGGGACGTCCTGAGGTTGTGAAAAGTGTGATATCAATTTAAATGCCTTCTTAAAATGAAAATAGGCATCAAGAATCATAAATTCATCAAGCCGCACATTAGGGAATAATCCATGTTAGTTAAAGATGGGACAGACAATTAACATTGCATTACTGTGCTGATTGGTGCGAGTCTAGTCTGTATGCAAATTAGAAAAGCAGATGGTTTAGCAAAATAAAAATAATTCACTGAAATTATCAACATTCCTCTTTCTATTCACACCCATTTTTTTTACTCCTTCCCTCGAGCAGCAGGGGGTTTTTAATCTTTGCAACAACACAAACGCCAGCCTGGTGATGGGCTAAGAGGAAGAGGTAGACACTAATTGTCTTGGTGCTTTTTCCAGTCATGTATCACTTTTATTATCATTAGATCCACAGGGGGAGTTTGGTGGCTTGGCATCATCTCAGCTGCAGGGTCTGCTTGGAAATCATTCCCAATCCACGCTCAGCTTTCCCCAGTCACCTGGATGAACTGTTAACAAGGAAGCCAGCTTATTCTCACCCCTTTTCCATCTAATTATTCTGATGACAGGTGCTTGTTCACTTTGTAAGTGTGCACCTCCTTTCTGCGATCGTTATTCCAAGACCCTGTGCTTATTCCCTGGGACCTTTTTACACGTGTTTTCTCTTTATGAACCCAAGTCGCAGTACTCAACATGCTCAGTATAAAAAGCTCAAACTGTCAACATCTCTGCAATTTACCAATGTCCTTTCATCTGTGAAACGACTATTGTGTGTGTGCATGTATGTGCGAGAGAGTGAGTGAATGAGCGAGCGAGAGGGCATGATCGTGGGTGTGTGTGCGCGCGCATGTGTGTGTGAGTGAGCAAGACAGCATGAATGTGTGTGAGTGTGTGTGTGTAAGTGTGTGAGAGTGTAAATGTGCAAGTGTGAGTGTGAGAGTGAGTGTGGTTTTGTGTGAGTGAGACTGAGTGTGTATGAGTGAGTGTTAGCATGTGCGAGCGAGTGACTGAGTGTGTGTGGAAATGAATGACAGTGTGTGTGCATTTGAGTGAGTGACTGTGAATGAGTGACATGTGTGTAAGAGATAGAGTGTGTGCGTGTGGGTGTGTGTGAGTGTTTGAGTGTGACAGTAAGTATGTGTGAATGTATATGTGCAAGTGTGAAAGTGACTCAATGAGTGAGGAAGCGTGTGTGTGTGCATATGCATGCGTGTGCACCCATTTCTTTTTTCCCTCAAAAGGGTTTTGGGAGCTAAAATACTCTTTTTGGGCACATTCTGGTACTGTGGCCAAATAAAAATTGAACCTGTGTTTAGTGCAACGGCACAAGATACCACGGACTAACGCGATGTGGTCTCATGCCTGCAATCCCCTCAAACTCAGCTGTGTTGTCATGGTTGTCACCTCCAACTGCGGGAGAAAAAATTAGGTCCCTTGCTCAACCACTCACATCAAAAAGAAGGACTCAGTGGGAAGGATGAACCACCCGTGATCAAGGAGAATATCACGTCAAAATGTAGGGCATACAACGTGGCGAAACTTTAGGCCAGAGGATTGGGGATTTTAGGAACCAGCAGCGGATGACTAAAAAGCTAATGAAGAGGGAGAAAATTGATTATGAAAGTAAATAGGCAAGAAATATAAAAACAAACAGCAAGAGCTTCTATGGGTATATAAAAAGAAAGAATGGCTGAAGTGAGCATGGGACCCTTGGCGGATGCGACTGGAAAATTGATAATGAGGAACAGGGTAATGGCAGATAACTTAAACCAATATTTTGCATCGGTCTTCAGGGTGGCGAATATTATAAACATCCCAAAGGTATCAGATAAGCAAGGATCTAATGGGAGGCAAGATCTTATAACAATCTCTATCACAAGGGACGAAGTATTTGACAAACTAATGGGACTAAGGGCAGACAAGTCGCCAGGACCTGATGGTCTGCATCCAAGGGTTTTAAAGGAAGTGGCCGTAGGGATAGTGGAGGCACTGGTCGAAATATTCCAGAACTCATTGGATTCCAGGAGGATCCCAGCGGATTGGAAAACCGCTAATGTGATGCCCCTGTTCAAGGGAGGGAGACGAAAAGCAGGAAACTATAGACTTTCAGTTGGGAAAATGCTAGAGTCCATTATTAAGGAAGAAAAAGCAGGACATTTAGAAAAGCTTAACACAATCAAACAGAGTCAACATGGTTTTGTGAAATGGAAATCAGGTTTGATAAATTTGCTAGAGTTCTTTGAGGATATAACAAGCAGAGTTGATAAAGGGGAACCGGTAGATGCAGTATATTTGGGTTTCCAGAAGGCATTTATTAAGATGCCACATAAAAGGTTATTGCACAAATTAGAAGCTCACGGTATTGGGGGGTAATGTATTAGCATGGATTGAGGATTGGTTAACACACAGAAGACAGAGAGTCAGGATTAATGGGTCTTTTTCAGGTTGGAAAGATGTAACTAGTGGAGTGCCACAAGGACCAGTCCTAGGGCCTCAATTATTTACTATCTATATTAATGACTTGGAGGAGGGGGCAGAGTGTAATGTATCCAAAGTTGCCGATGATACAAAAATAAGTGGGAAGGCATGTTGTGATGAGGACATAAGGAATCTGCAAGGGGATATAGACAGGTTGAGTGAGTGGGCAAAAACTTGGCAGATGGAGTTTAATGTAGGAAAGTGTGAGGTCATGCACTTTGGTAGGAAGAATCAAAAGGCAGACTATTATTTAAATGGAGAGACACTCAAGAAAAATGTCGCACAGAGGGATCTGGGTGTTCTTGTGCATGAAACACTAAAAGTTAGCATGCAGGTGCAGCAAGTAATTAAGAAGGCAAATGGAATTTTGGCCTGCATTGTTAGGGTAATGGAGTTTAAAAATAAGGAAATCTTGTCACAACTGTAAGGGTGTTGGTGAGGCCACACCTGGAGTAATGTGTACAGTTTTGATCCTCGTATTTAAGATAGGATATACTGGCACTGGAGGCAGTTCAAAAGAGATTCACTAGGCTGGTTCCTGGGATGAAGGGGTTGACTTATCCAGAACAGCTAAACAGGTAAGACCTTTATTCATTAAGGTTTAAAGAATGAGGGCTGATCTTATTGAAAAGTACAAGATTCTGAGGGGGCTTGACAGGGTAGATGTTGAGAAGATGTTTCCACTAATGGAGGAATCTCGAACTCGGGGACATAGTTACAGAATAAGGGGACACTCATTTAAAACTGAGATGCGAAGGAATTTCTTCTCTCTGAGGGGAGTGAATGTCTGGAATCTTCTACCCCAGAGAGTTGCAGAGGCCAAATCACTGAAAGTATTTAAAGAGGAGGTAGATAGATTTTGAAATATCGGGGAGTTGAGGGCTATGAGGAGCTGGCACAAAAGAGGAGTTGAGGTCTGGGGCAGATCAGCCACAATCTTACTGAATTGTGGGACAGGCTTGAGGGGCCGAATGGCCTACTCCTGTTCCTACTTATGTTCTCATGGAGGCCCCTGTTATCCCCTGATAATCAGCTCAGTGACCCATTGATGCTCTGTATTAGAGATTGTGGTACTGTACAGGCAGGAGGAGGAAAATACAATGCAGGAAGATAACATAGACAAATAAAGATGTCCCTCGCTCAGAAAAAGCATCATGTGTACTTTCTGAATGATTCTGCAGATAAGCTGACAAACAGATATAATTACATCGTACAGAGTCACAAAGAAATACAAACACTTCCCAGTACCTCCACTGTCCCCATCCTTCACTATGGATTATTTGAATCATTAAATCCTGTTCCGTGACTATAAGAATATTTATTTCCCCAGGACACACACTGCACTTGTTTACAGTCCAATAACAAACAGTCACCTCCCTATGACATGACCTCCATTGATTCTACATCGTATCAAATAACAGAAAGCAAGTGTTCAAGTGTAACAGTCATCTACTATAGATAGAAGGGGAAAAGTGCAACATCATGGTCATGCTGATGAATTCCACACAAGTCAATACTCTTGAGAATAAACTGATAAGAGCAAATACTCCCTACCAGTATTTGGGATTGCTGACAGCCCTTTTGGTTAATCACGGGTAGGTGAATGCAGCAGAAAGTAATCAAAGGCCGTCAATACCCTCGAAAATAATATGGGTCAGTGAAGACTCGCTGAGGGAATCTGGGGACCACTCCTGAGGGGACTTGGGGGTGGAGGATGGGCACAGGGACTTATATTCTGAGGGGACTCTTTGTTTGGGGGGGGGAGTGGTGGTGGTGGGGGGAGAAGAGTGTGGTCTGATATCCCTGAGAAATGTCATGGGCTGATAGTCCCGAGGGGTCTTGGGGTGGGAGTGGGGAAGACTGATATTCCCGATGCGTCTCAGGGCAGGTGGAGAATGATACTCTGGGGTGGGGTGGGGTGGGGGTGGGGTTGCAGGCTGATATCCCGAGGTTATCCAAGAACGGTGGCCAGGATTTTACAGCCCCACCAAGGCATGTCTCTCCCCACCAGCAGATGTACCGAGCCATTTAAATCTCCATTCGATTCAGCAGGACAGTGATATCCTGCCAGGCGGGGGAAGGTGGTGGGGGGGGGGTGTGAAATCTTGGTCAGTGAATACTCTCATGAGTACTAAATTAATGGGAAGTTGATTAACTGACCTGGTCTATATTCATTTCAGTGATTTCATTAAATCATCAGTCTTTGTTCTCACACTGGAAATCACTAAAATATTTCCCACATGTCTGCAACAACATACCACAGCAAAGGAAGCCAAGATATGTTTTTAAATAGCCACCTGCTACTGCTCCCTGGAACATCTCGAAACGCTCAAGCTACAACGGTAAACGTTCGGAGCGGAAGGATTATTGGTGTTGTCGGAAAATGCGGCAGGCACCTGTACAAAGCAAGATCCCACAAATCGCAACGAGATGAATGATCAGACAGAGCTACTAGCCCCGTGGGGAATCCTGTTGTTTTGACTGGATAAGAAACGGAATGCCTTTTCATGTCAGGATCCATTAGAAAATGCACGTGAGAGTGCCGTAATTATCACTGCAGCTGCAGATATCTATAATAAGGGCAAGGGTGCTCTGATAGGTGTGAATTTGTCCGGTTTCCCATCTTGCTGCCTTCCACATTTGGTCAACATCTGCTTTGGGTTGGACTATTGCCTTCGAAAAATTGCAAGCGCTCAAGGGAAATGTCTGCAAGAGAGTCAATTCTATGAATACACTCAGGTTTATAAAAAATGCAGACCGCTGGCTTGAGAAAGGCTCCGAGGTATGGCATGTCCTCTCGTGTTATGCATGAGTTTGTTGCTCACAAGATCAGGGCTGGGAGACTATTATGAAGACTATTCCGTGACAATGTTTATAGAGAGAATGAAGAGTTTCAACTCGGAGAGGGAGGGTTGGGGTTGGGGTTGGGGTGGGGGCAAAGGAATGGTACAAATGACACCTGGTACAGGGGGGCTGCGGCATTCGGACTCCCTGCTTTGCTACTGGGTTCAGCATTTGAGTACTTAACCCATTCATGTGACATGTCTTCTAGACAGCCATTTAAATGGAAGCGCTCATCCAACTAATCTAAATGGCTCAGTGCTTCCTTTAAAACAGCAGATCAGGAACACTTTCAAGCAGAGCGTCTGAGGGACAAACGAGCTGACATAAGGGCAGTTCGGGTGCTGATTAAATCTAAAGCTAACCTCCCAAGCCCTGGCCATGCTTGTGCCCAGCGCCAAGGTAAATATTGTCATCAGTGGGGGGGGGGGGGGGGAAAGGGAGAAAAATGGTGCTTAAATCATACCCAAAGGTTATCTTTGTAATTAAATTAAAAGGGGCACATTGCATGATCAGTCGTTAAGGAAAATCGGTGGACAAATTTCCAGAAGCACCATTTAGCAGGTTGGAAATTTACTCTGAGGATATAATTCAGTTAAGGGCCGACAGATGTGAGAGTAAAGTGCTGAATGGTGATGGAAGTTAGAAGTGTTGTTGTACATTTTACTGACAGTTATTTTAATGATTGGTGGGAATTGTGCCTTTCACAGTGTTTATACATACACTGGGCAGGGGTTCTTCCGCTGATTCTAGTTCATCAGAAATACACTAGCCTCAAAGGTATTATAAGCTTTCTAAATTTAACATATGGGCATACAAATTAGGAGGAGTAGACTACACGGCCCTTTTTAAAGAACTCCAAAACGTGACAATTGTTTAAATCAGAAGCATGCAGTTTTAGTATACTTATCCCCCAACCAATATTATGGAAAGGCCACTCAGCCCATTTAATAAGATAGTGGCTGATTTGATTGTGACCTCAACTCCAAATTTCCACCTACCCCCATAACATTCCACCTCCTTGCTTATCAAGAACCTAGCAACCTCTGCCTTTAAAGTATTCAAAGACTCTGCTTCCAGCGCCTTTTGAAGTTCGGAGTTCCAAAGACTCACAACCCTCAAAAAAAATGTTTCCTCATCTCTGTCTTAAGTGAGTGACCCCTTATTTTTAAACAGTGACCCCTAGTTCTAGATTCTCCCACAAGAGGAAACAGCCTCTCCATATCCACCCTGTCAAGACCCCTCAAGATCTTAAAGGTTTCAATCAAGTCATCTCTTACTCTTCTAAACTCCAGCGGATACAAGCCTAGCCTGTCCGACCTTTCCTCATAAGACAACCCACTATTCCTGGTATTAGTTTAGTAAACCTTCTCTGAACTGCTTCCAATGCATTTATATCCTTCCTTAAAAAAGGAGACCGATACTGTACACAGTAATCCAGATGTGGTCTCACCAATGGCCTATATAACTGAAGCATAACATCTCTACTTTTGTATTCGATTCCCCTTGCAATAAACAATAACATTCTATTAACTTTCCTAGTTATGTAATACCTGCATACGGGCCTTTTGTGATTCATGCACCAGGACACCTAGATCCCTCTGAATCTCAGAGCTCTGCAATCTCTCACCATTTAGATAATATGCTTATTTTTTTATTCTCCCTGCCAAAATGGACAATCATTCAGGTGCTGAGGTTTGTTTTTTAAAGTGATCACTGCACATTCACTTTGGGAACATCTACAAATCGCATGATAATGCGTTACAATTGCTTAAATCAGAAGCATGTCGTTTTAGTACACTTATCCCCCAACCAATAGTATGAAAAAGCAGATTGTCTGGTCATTGCTGTTTGTGGGAGCTTGCTGTGTGTAAATTGACTGTCACTTTTCTTACATTACAAAAGTAATTACACTTCAAAAAGTAGCTGTAAAGTACTTGGGGGGATCTTGAAGGTTGTGAAAGATGCTTTATAAATGTATGTCTTGATTTTTCTTTTAGATGTTTAATACTTTAGTTATTTAGTCAACTCACATCCCAGCCATGTTGATGCCAAATGGAGTTCTTCGTTGTTTAGCTATATATCCCTTGGGAAGTTCAGTTCAGGTTTAGCCAAGACAGATGTGATAATATAGAAGTTACAGCACAAAAAAGAGCTGCTCAGCCCAGCCTACTTCATCTCACCCTGTCAACATATTCCTCTGTTCCTTTCTTCCTCATGTACTTTCCTAGGTATCTTCCTCCCTCCAACATCTGATAAAGGCCATAAACAAAGCATTTTGCGTTGTATATTTTATATAAGAGAACTATGCAGAGATTACGCTAGTTTCTAAGTGTGTAGCAGGTTTTATTTACAGTGCTTTATAATGGCCACTCCACGCGCTCCAGCTCTGGCATCCAGCCCTTTCCACAGCCTGTTTATTTTCCACTGAGCATATCACCTCCGCAGAGATGAGAGATATAAAATATATGACATTTTGCATCTGACCATGAGTCCAGACACAAAACTGTCCCAGTCCTTTGCACAGGTTAAACAAATATACTCAGAGAAGCCATAAGCATGTTAAGTGTGAGAAATGGAAATGTTTTGTTTGCACAGGAAGATGTTTCTAAAGACAGATGATGCTGCCTCTGTGAGTGTCTGCAGCTTCCTTGACCAGCTTGATCCAATTCCCATATTCTGTGCACACAGGCTCTTCCCAAATGGAGGTACTTGGGGCGGAATTTTACGACGGCTGGATTTTACGGTCCTGCCGAAGTCAATGGACTTTTGAACAGCTCACTGCATTTGAAGGCCCTGCCCTGCCATGATGGGGCCTTAAAATTCCGCCCTTGGGGTGGGAACCTGGGCTCATTCTTTTCACCTCTCAAGCCCAGTGAAGTGAGGCACCCCTTGCAAATGCCCCAGGTCAGGTCAGCTGACTTACCCTAAGCTGACGGTCAAAGCAGGGACCTTCTTGGTCCATGCAGTCTGGTTTCACATTAAGCAATGCCTTTACTATCTGATCCTTAAGGGAGCCTACATGGAAACACTTGATGATAAACACATACTGCTGTTTGTATAACTTGTTCAATGACCCTAGTGAATTAACCCAAAAAACACAATCCAGCATGGCTGGAACTGGAAACTATGTGGCTCCAGTGTCAGACAGCAAGGAAAAAGCGGGTCCTCCTAACTGCAGGTTACTGGAATCACTCAGCTCCCAGCACAGTCAATGTTTGCTTACCTGATCGCTCATCCAAGTGTTTTTGAAATTTTTTGACCAAAGAAAATTCAATCAATTTGACAAAACAAAATTCTGTTTGCATCTTTTAACAGAAAATGACTACACTTTACACAGATTCTTAGGATCGTTTTTTTTCAGGGTAATCTATTAAAGGCAGGATGCCTGCTACGTCCAGATGTTACGATATACACACCAAACTCCAGGCGTTACACATTGTTGCAGATATAAAAGAATCATAAATCCTGGTGCTTCTGAACTGTCGCCTGCAACTTACAAGTAGACTGCAATCAGCAAATTCTGTTTTTTATCCACTGTGGGATTTGAGCTTGGCTGGCAAGACCAGCATTTATTTCAAAAAAATTTTTTTTACTCATTCGTGGAATGAGGGCATCGCTGACTGGGCCAGCATTTATTGCCCACCCTTAACTGCCCTTGTTCAGGGGGCATTTAAGAGTCAACCGCCTTGCTGTGGGTCTGGAGTCACACGTAAGCCAGACCAGGTAAGGATGGCAGATTTCCTCAATTAGGTTTTTACAACAATCGGCCATGGTTTCATGGTCTTCATTAGACTTTTGAGTTCGGGTCCCCAGAGCATTACCCTGGGTTTCTGGATTACTAGTCCAGAGACAATACCACTATGCCATTGTCCAGAGACAATACCACTACGCCATTGTCCAGAGACAATACCACTAGGCCATTGCCTCCCCCTATTGCTCTTGAGAAGCTGGTGGTGAGCCGCCTTCTTGAACTACGACAATCCAATCTGACTGTAACAATATAGTTCCTTTGATATGACAAAACATCCCAAGCTGCTTCGGAAGCATTATAAAACAAAATATGACACCCAGCCACATAAGGAGATTTTAGGGCAAAATTTTGGTCAGGGATTGGTTTTTAGGAGTGTCTTAAACTGAGGTAGAGAGGCAGAGGGGTGGACAGCAGGTTTTCCAGAGCTCGAGGCCCAGGCACGACCATCCGTGGAGCCAAGAAAGTCGGAGACGTTCAAAGGCCAAACTTTTGAGTCGCGCAGATAACTTGGAGGTTGTAGCTGGAGGAGGTTATAGAGTCACTGGGGATTTGAAAACAAGGACGAGAATGTTACAAGCAAGGCATTGCTTAACCAGGCACCAATGTAAGTCAGCAAGCACAGAGATGACGGGTGAACAAAATTTGATGCAAGTTAGAACATGGGCAGCAAAGTTTTGGATGACCGTTGGGAGGCCGGTGAAAAGTGCATTAGGATAGTCAGGTCTGGAGCTAACAAAGATATGGATGAGGGTTTCAGCAGCGGAAGAGCTGAGGCAGGGATGGAGACAGACAATGTTACAGACATGGACTCTACAACAATTAAGCTGTAACAAAAACAGAATTACCTGGAAAAACTCAGCAGGTCTGGCAGCATCGGCGGAGAAGAAAAGAGTTGACGTTTCGAGTCCTCATGACCCTTGTTCTGTTGAAGGGTCATGAGGACTCGAAATGTCAACTCTTTTCTTCTCCGCCGATGCTGCCAGACCTGCTGAGTTTTTCCAGGTAATTCTGTTTTTGTTTTGGATTTCCAGCATCCGCAGTTTTTTGTTTTTAACAATTAAGCTGTGGTTGACTTGAGCATGTACACACTTAACAATTCAACATTATGGCCTTGAAGAATATGTTATGTGGTGTAACACTACTGCCTTGATAAAACAGCACCTCATCTCCCCTCATTACAAGCAATGGTACAGATGATCTGCTGATAAAAGCTGTACATCTATTGCCATTTGCAGCTGCCTATCTGCAAGCTTTTATGTCACACTTAATATTAGAAAGAGAAGCAAAGTCAGTAATTTGCAACATATGGAAAAGAAAATCACGCAGCCAATTGAAAACACACAAGTTACAATGTCTGGAGCCCATGGCTGAACTCTGCAAACAAATATCTCATTCACCATGAATGGTGCTCCAAGGAATCAGCTAATTATGGGTTAAAAGTAACATGTCAGAATGGCCTACTTCTTGAACAGAAATCTGCAGGCTCTAATTTCCTCTGCTAGCGCACATTAACAATTTTGGTTAAAACTCCTTTACATGTTAAAAGTAAAGGTTGCCAGCTTTGTTATAATAGATCAGAAGCCAATGGTTAACATTGCACAACCAGAGGAAACTGAATCCATTGAGACAACGTGTTTGCTTTCTGAAATTCTCTCCTGACTCCCATCATTTCTACAAGTATCTAATCTGATAACATGAGCAAACCTGTGCAGCGTAGGGGTTTGCTGGGTGGCCTTTGGGAAGTGTGAGAAAGCCATGTGGCCCCCATTAAATCCCCGAGCCACCACAAAATTGCGGTGGGCTCCAAGTTAATGGTTATCAATTGGCTCATTAATGTGCCTAATTGACATCTTGCTGGCAGCAGCTAGGATTTCCAGGTCAGCTCTTTCTGCCCTCCAATTTAATCGGGGAATCGTTCTCCCACCGCTGCGAGACTCACGTGGGGCCTCTCTGGCAATTAAGTAGGCCCTGCCACCATAGGCTGCATTAAATCCAGCCAGATATGTCTGATGTTTGTCCACCACTCCCTCCTTCTCGGTTCTGAGCTGCTCCAGCTCCTGCTCTGCTCCATTCCTTAGATCACTCTAGCCCGGCACTCCAACTGAAATTTCACTCCAGGCCCTAATCTCCAAGCTTCACTTCCTGCTCACCAACCTCAGGCCACTTGGGAGGGTGAGCTTTTAATTCTGATCTCTATTGCAGGGTATTGGATACCGTTTGGTAGGTCTTGGTGAAGTCTTCATAGTCTTAAGTAGATTTACTGTACATATTTATTAACTACGAGATTTGAATCCAGAAGTTGGATTCCTCCGGGCCCATAGAGCGGTGTGTCTATTGTTTGAAGCCAGAGGCATCTCAGCCACGGTTCTTTGTCCGATAAGGTCGTAACGTTGGCTTCCGTGTCCAACTTAAAGTTTGTGAGATGACCGTTTACTGAAATGTCCACATTCCCATATGAAGATCCAAGATCTTTGACCTCACCCAAGAAGCATGGTGGCTGTGTGTCCTCTTGGTGTGCAGCCTTGACCTCATGAATCATCTTTGGGTCTTCTGTGCGTTTAGATGTTTTGGCCTTGCACATTTTAGCGGTGTCCAATTCTGATACATTGAAAGCATTGGGGCTAAGATTGCAGGACACTGATCTCGCCTGTGGGGGCGCTTTGCTCCACAGCACTGGCATGGTCTCTCTACTGGGTGGTTAGGGCATTGCTTCTCTTGGCCTGGAGTGTCCCTGTTTCCGTGCTGTTTAACTAACTTGACTGTGGGTTTCCTTTGTACCATGGTTCACACAGAGTTCAGGTTGCTTAACAATCTGGATAGCTTTCTCAAATGTTAGATCTTCCTTCCCTTGCAGCATGTCTGAGTGCTCGTCATCCACTACTCCTACAACTATTCCAACCCTGATAAGTTCAGATTTTAGTTGTCCAGATTTCCAGCCTTCAGCCACCCTGTACAGGTCATTACTGAATGAGTCGACAGGTTCTCCCGACTGCTGGACACGTTTATTACATTTAGCCCTTGAGGGTTTTGTTACTTCTTAGGTTTAAATAAACATAGTACTTCTTCAAATTTAGCAGATGATTCATTGTCTAGCAATAATGTCGCCTGCAATCGGGCCGACTGAGTAAAGCCGGGTGTTAACCTGTGTAGCTTCGGTCTTCTTATCCAGACCTGAAGCGATCATGTAGCTAAGGAATCTTCTCCTCCAAAGTCCCCAATTTATGTGACTGATCTGGGCCTAGGATAAGTTCAAATTGATCTGGAAGAGTGGATTTCTAATTCGTGGTGAGAAGATTTTCAGGTGCGGGTTCAGCTTTAAGGAGTTGCTGAAATCCAAGAGGGCATAGCCATTTGTTTCAGTACAAATGGTTGACCCACTGTGGTGGCACTCGCACTCAGCCTTGAAAAGAATTTAAACAAGGGCTGCTTGGATTTACTGGCTGCAAACTTCTCCCTTTCAGCCCCATGCTTTAGGGTCGCGAAAGCGTCAAATTCTGGCCTTTGCTGGTCTTTAAAGCTGATTCTTTAGTTGCAATTCTTCAGAGTTAATTAACTAATTCATTTTCTCTCTTTTCAGAGTGAGATCATATGCCCCGTGTTCAGGCACCGAATCGGGAATCTGTTTGTTTCCCGAAGGACTTTTGCAATGAGAAGTTCTGACCATTGTACTATTTACGTTTCTCAGGACTTGCTGTGTCCTGGGATTTAAAAGTTTTAGCTCACCCCAACACTAGACTGGCCCCTAGGTGTGGGTCATGTGTTCTCTTCAATCACGGCGTGGGTGGTACTGTACTCAGTCCCTTGTTGCCTATACGTACCAGCATACTACAATCTCTGGCGTTTGAACCCTTTAATCTTGTTGAACAAGCTGTCCTGACCAGTTTTGTTTACCCCCTTCATTAAACTTGATAACTTCATTTGGGCAACCTCAATCCGATACTTGGAATGATCCATTTTCCTGCTTCTAGGTCATTTCTGCTTTTAAGCAATGGGTGCAAAGTCCACAGAGCTCCCTCCACACCACACTGGTAGCAGAATCTTCAGCAGCCACACCCCTGCACTTTCCCATTTTTCAAAATGGCAGCTGTAGCTCAGTGGGTCAGAAAGTTGTTGGTTCAGGTTGCACTCGGTTCAGGGCTGTACTATAGGCTGACAGCTCAGCGACGGAGTGCAGCACTGTTGGAGGTGGTGTCTTTCGGATGAAATGTTAAACCGAGGCCCATCGGCCCTCTCAGGTGGATGTAAAAGATCCCATAGCGGTATGCCGAAGAGCAGGGGGGATCTATCCCCAGTGTCACGGCCAATATTTATCCCCCGACCAACACCTAAAAACTGGTCACGTATCTATCTTCTTGTTGTTTGTGGGACCTTGTGCAGAAATAAGCTTCCACGTTTCCTATAATATATAAGAGTCCTGAGATTATGAAAGGTGGTATATCAATGCAACTTTGTTATGCGTTTCTAACCCATCTATATATAACCTTCGTTGGACCGGACCTTCCGTTGCCTCCCCATCTCCCACTTCCTGCTTGGTATCCACAACTCTACGACATGCTCAATGGGCCAGCTGGTCTTGTCCTCTCCTTCATACCCATACCTAATTGCTTCCCCTCTGTGAATTCCTTTAAGGAATTTCACACTGTTACAGGCACCGTGCAAGTGCCAGTCGGTGCAGTTGGATGAGTTGCCAGAAATCTGCTGTGACCAAGAGAAATGCCACTCAGTATGAGCCAACACCATGAAGCAAAAGTTGGCCGAAGGAAAAAAAAAAAAATCCTGTCTCGAGATCCACTGGATACCGGCTGATGCATCTCATCGTCTACGATTTTATTTTAGAGAGTAACAAACACAGCCTGATCCTCGCCGTGACAAGTTGTGTGAACAGTATTTTGTCAGCGTTGACTTACGAGATCAATACTGCCACTAAATGCCAGCTGGAATTTGAGTGGAAAGGCCAGCGTCAGTCAACATTTGACTGACAAACTGCCCTTATCTGAGCGTCTGCATGCTTCATTGACTGAAAATGCAAGCATTTATCTTATTGTCAACCATTTAAAGCCTCTGAACTTCAAATAGCTTTTCTACAACGAGCCAAAAGGAATGTTTTGATGATAAATATCTTTCGTGTGCAGAGAAACGGTTATTCCACCCCACCCCCCCAACCGCCCACCCCCCACCTCTTCGGCTTGCTTTTCCTTTGTTGGAGGCGTTCTTTCTGGAGGGTTGGCTCCTTGGGCACTGGCAGCACTGCACAAATTTGCTCAAACAGTCATTCTCCATGACTGACACTAGACTGCGAGGGGGTAATTTTAACCTGGGTTCGGACGGAATGCCAGTTTTACCCCCCCCCCCCCCCCCCCCCCCCCCCCCCCCAATGTGACTTCAATGGGGAGTAAAATCAGGAGGAGCGTAAAACTGTTTTGTGGCAAGCAGGTTAAGTTAAAATCGCACCCCGAGAATCCGCGGCTTGTCCGACTGTGGAAGGCATCACAGGTGGACCCCGTCTTGCCCTCTCCAGGGAATCACTGGTCGTTGATTGGGAGCAGGAACTCTGTCTGATTTTATCCAACCCTAGACGGAGAATTTGAAGACAAGTGTATCAACTGTCTCAGCTGAATTCAGCACAGATCAGCAGCTCAGCTGGGATGCTCACTTGCCTTAGTTAGGGAGAGGAAAGTTCAGTGCGGATTTCCCTCACCTCATCAGTGCCCATTGAACCTTGCTGGAAAGTGCATCTATGTAGACATTCAGTGGGTAGCACTCTTGCCTCTGAATTATGGGTTACAAGGTTGAAGTCTCCCTCCAGAGAATGGAGCACAAAATCTAGGCTAGAACTCCAGCACAGTAACGAGGAAGGGCTTCACTGTTAGAAGTGCTCTCTTTCAAATGAGACGTTAAACCTGTCTTCACTCTCAGGTGGTAAAAGGTCCCGTGGCACTATTTTAATTTTGCAATTATTTTACAATCAGGTTATCAAAGAATGATATAGCAAGGTGGTGGTTATTTTGCCCATTATGCATGTGCTAGGTTTTGGAAAGGGATATCTAATTAGTCCCCTGCCTTACTGTTTCACCATGGACCTGAAAACGTCTTCATCATTACGATACAAAGAAAAACAAAAAGCAAACAAATGAATCAACGGCGGGATGACAATGAACACCGCCAGTTGGAAAACCGATGATGTACACTTGACACGGGCTGGAATATGAGGAAGACTTCCCCCTTCCCCTTCCCCTGACCCACCAATGCTCTTTCCCCACAGACACCCGTTCACCTGTTCTGCAAGTTTGGTGTTTACAAAATTGACAACATAAGAATGATTAATTGCAGCAAAAGTGTATGGCAGAGGGGCGGAGCGACGTGCTGTCACTCACACCAGCTGATGGGACTGACGGGATTTGGGCATTGTTACATTCTGGACAGCAGAGGAAGTAACTATCTCTGGAGGCATGGACACACAAGTGCTCATGTCAGGATAAAAATTGCACTTCAAGGTGCAATTATAATATATTAAAACCGAAACAACATCAACAGTCCACAGCAGCCGATTCATAACTTCCACACATTCCCCTCCCCACCCTTTACTTCGTGCTTTAATTATGTTTGTTATTTTGCTTTATCTGTTTGTGATCAGCTCCCCTGCCCGATAACTCAGTTGATAAATTTGTTGCGCTGAGTCCCAGTCCTAGGGACACTTGGCCACAGCACCCCTGGACTAAGAGGTAGGACACCTCTGTTCAGTCTGCAAGCATGATCAGATCTTCCGGTAGGCTGCCATTTTAATTCTCTACCTCGGCCTCACACTCACCTCGCTGTCCTTGGCCTGCTGCGGCATTTCAGAGAAGTTCAACGCAAGCTTGAGGCGCAGCCTTCCGGACTCAACACTCAGTTCAACAATTTCAGACCATAGTCTGATGACCACGAAACCATTGTCGATTGTTGTAAAAACCCATCCGGTTCACTCATGCCCTTTAGGGAAGGAAATCTACCGCCTTTACCTGGTCTGGCCTACATGTGACTCCAGACCCACAGCAATGTGGTTGACTCTTAAAAATGCCCTCTGAACAAGGGCAATTAGGGATGGGCAATAAATGCTGGCCCAGCCAGTGATGCCAACATCCCCACGAACAAATAAAAATGTTGAACTTTCGGATGGCAGCCGTTCATCATTTTGCCATTCACACCTCCTCTGGACCCCACTTTTGTTTCTTTACTTGTCCCGTTACTACTCTCTTTGGGCTCTGCCCCACCATTTCCTTTTTCATCCACCCTATCACAAGACGCCCTATCCCTTTTGTCCTTTTACTTCTCAAGCCGCTCCCCCATTTCACCTCACATTTCTAACTTAAAGGTCACGACCTTTCTCTATGAACACTGTTTCTCTCGCCAGAGATACTGCCAGACCTGCTGAGTACTTCCAGCATTTTCTGCCTTTAATACAGATTTCCAGCATCCACGTTATTTTGCTTCGGGGCAAACATCAGTTTCCTATTCCTAATCACTGCCTCGATGGAAAACGTGCATGTGTGGATGGCAAGTGAAGGCATAAATCAGGAATGGCTCTGATGACTCCCGTGTCAGACCGCCTGTTAACGTTCAGTGTGTCGGACACCTGGAAAATGCCCACGCGGGTATTAAGTCAACTGAACTGAACCCTCACAAGAGCTGGCACCTTCAGCGGAGGTGGGGGTGGGGGAAAGGAGAAGTCAATGAAAAACAAACCAAATGGGCTTCCAGTAAAATATATCAACCTGTGCTTTATTTGTTCTTACTGTAAATCAGGAAGATGATGCTTGTGAGGGGGTTGCAGGGGGCTAACAATCAGCTGCTTAACTATCCAGCTAATCTTTCCTTTACCTATCCCACTCCAAAGTGGATATTATGGGACAGAAAATCATCCTGGGAGGTAGAACAATGTGGGCAGTGGCACATTGCTCATTCAGTTCCAATACTGGGTGGGGCCGATTAGAGGCAGCCCATTTGATTCAGCCTGTTTTATGCTATTGGACAAAGCACATTTCTTATCCCTGTATCCACTGTCGAAATGGCCGGTTGGTACAAGGATTCAATCCGTCAATAACTTGAAGTAAGAGCCTTATGGGATTTTCAGTTCATCTCACTGATTCCATTTTTATCAACTGTTAAATGGAATCAAGGTCAAAGATGATTCTGGATCAGAGAGGATACAAGAAAATGTGGATTAATGACTACGTGATATGGTTAGAAACACAAGGGAGAGGTCCAATCATGTGGTTCGTGGCGAAAACAGCTTTTTCTTCAAAACCTGTTTAAAACATGCCTGTGTTGAAACAGCGCCCACGCAGGAATGAAATACAAACATGCTAAACTGAAAGGAATTTCTATCCAGGTGTTGTCTTAGGAACAATAAGTGATGTCTCCCCTTTTGATAGATCTCAATCCTATTTTCTCAATCTCTGCTTTCCGTAAAATAAATCGAGGGGTGTGATTTTGCTTTTTTTTAAATCTTCAATTTTTATATTTTTAATTGTAACAATCATGTTGCATGGCACATTTAATCAAAGAGGCCAAAGCCCATGGTCATCATCAGACTCTTCAGATTCTTCCTGTTTCTTCTCTTCAGCAGCAACAGGGGCAGCAGTGGAAACAGCTGCTGCAGCAGCTGGGGCACTACCCCCAGCACCAATGTTGCAGATCAGACTATTGATGTCAATATTGGCCAAAGCCTTGGCAAACAGGCTGGACCAGGAAGGCTCAATAGTTACACCAGCTGCCTTGATCAGGGCATTGAGTTTGTCTTCAACCGCAGTGACCGCGTTGTAGCACAGAGAGTAACACCGCTCCAATCATCTCCATTCCAGCTGGGACCAGTAACATGCAGCTGTACTTGTAAGCTGGGATTTGGTTGTTAGGTGCCTAAAGTCAGTTCACAAAGGAACCTTACAGCTGGCAGAGAGAAGCCTTGCAACCTATCAACATAGACTGGATACATACCAGGTTCCAGAGGCAAGTTGAAGAGTCAGACACCTTTTCACCTGCTGCACAAAACATCAACCTTTGAAGTTCGAGGGGTTAACAGTGTCCACAACTTGATCAGCAAACCACAAATCATCGCCAACAAGGCACATCAACCAAGAAACTTTGGTAAACACACAGAGCTCATATTTGCTGTTATATTCCTCAGATTTTAAAGGGAGGTAGTAATCTTGTTTTAATTTAAGTAATTCCTATACCATTACTTGGAAAAAGACAAAAATGCAGGCTACTGTTGAAAGGATCCAGCACACAGAAACCATTACAATTCCTAAAGACTACACCGGTGTAATTGGACAAATATTTCAAATCATGGGTACTTCCAGAAGGATCTTGTAAGCAAATTTTAACGAGATAGCATACTTCAGCAGACCTTCCATTACAAGACTTTATTACCTCTGTTCCATTGTGGTGTAAACAACAATCACAAGATGATTGGAAGACATGGGCATATCTTGTCAGGATGAGAAATAATCTCACAATATTTAGTTTATAATAGAAGAACGATTGAGAGCATTGTTCTTAAACAAGTAACATATTTCCTTTTCTATTGAGTGAACTGAAATGGAAAACCTAAAAAGCACTTGACTCGAAATTACAGCATTCACTGCAGGAGGAATAGGGAATGACCAGATTCCAAGGATACGATAGCCTGACAACAGCCGAGACAAATCACATTTATTTCTCTGCTATTCGGTCATTAATGTGACCGGCTCCATTTATGAAGCGCTAATGTGAGCAAAGCTTGGGAAAACCATTCTTAACGCACTTGGGCTGGTTTTAATTTGGAGGCCTGCATTCATCATCGGTTGTGCTGTTAAATCTGGTTCCGTTGACCATGGCGTTGAGTTCTTGACCCGCTTATTCAAGAGTTTTCTGGTTCAAGGGAGCCAGATTTAGCAGTGCAAACAGCAGAAGCAGCCCACAGATTCCAAACTAAAGCAAGGCCAACATGAGGGGGAATGGAGCATTCCACTTGTCATGATAGATCTACCCATGAAGGCACAGTTCAGATCTGGAAAGGTCACCATGGAGCAGATTATCAAGAGCACCATGGTCAAGCTGGCTTGGTATCCGCTGTGGCAACGTTGAGTTTACTTCCTGTGACTCTGTTGGGCAATTGGGAAGGTTAATTATGTCTAGGGTTTAATTTTATCCTCTTCTTTATCCGTTACAATTTCCCCACTTTGACCCATAGACATTCTCAGGCAGTTGGTGCTACTGTTTAGAGCTAGAGTTTGGCGAGTGTTGTTCTACAGAGATGACAGCTTCTGAGTTTGTTTCTTTCATTTTTTTTTGGTAGATGAAATGCTGGTCGACCTCCCTGCCACATGGTGCTTTCACCTCTGGGGACATCAACCTTTCGCAATGACTGTTTACCATGGTTGTCAGGTCCGAGCTATACCCCTACTTTGCACCTTACTCTGTTCAGCAAAATTGGTTTCCTGAAATGTCTCCTTTTAAAGAATAATTCAGCCAGGGGAGTGCAAGGGTCACTACAATCAGTCTAAGCACCTTCAACAAGTAAGGAGAAACTAATCAACAGGAATTCCCATCCTTGATCCACATCCAACATCTTCAGGGAGTTTATATGAAGGCTAGCAGGAGATAACCAATCCAATCCTGTGATGCCCACTGTGTTCAAATAGTTTGCTGCCACTTTTTACATAAAGTTCACCTGTGAAAAGCAATCAGAGCACTACTGATATCAATAGGCCCATGCTCCAGCCTGAGGCAGAGAGGAGGGTTTGGGCTGGGTGGTGGGAAGTGACAAAGGAAAATTTATAGCATATCCCTTGTGTCTCATCCGAAACATACACATATATTACTGTTGTATGGTTTAGTGGAGTCACAAAGCAATTTGAAAATCTCCCCCTAAGATTTTACCCAAACATCTAACTTTCAAAAGGATCAAGACAGATAATACTGGTGCATTTATATAGTATCTAATCACATCTCAGCAATGACAATAACTCCACATAAACTAGCATGGACTTGACAAACCTAATGGCCTCCTCCTGTGCTGTATTGACTATGACAATGAATGATTCTGAAGTGCAGCCACTCGTTGATATGCAAGTGACTTACTGAAGGTCAAGCTTAAAGAATTGTATTTAATGAGCCTATATTACTGAATAAAGATCCCAAGATGGCACCTGAAATCCATTTTATGTTATTTTAGTTTATAAAACATATAATAGTAGGGTTGCCAACTGTAATTGGATGTGCTCCTGAAGATGTTATCTCAAGGCCTCCTGCTCTTAGCCACCTTATAACCCACCACACAAATCAAGCTGCCTCCCTGCCATCTACAATATTTTCACAATTAATAAATAGAAGTGTTCAAAGAAAATGAAAGAGAAACATTTTTCTCAAATGCTCATCTGATTTTTCTCCCATGTTCATTTGCAGCAGTGGCCTGGAGGTTAATATTCAATTCCTGCAGATTCCAGGACAATTCTGGCGGGCTGGCAACTCTATGGTGATGGGTGACTTGCAATGGAGATTGGTGACTCCCAACAGGTTTGCTGCATTCATTTCTGGTCAGTGAGTCAGGTAGGCCAATTTTTGGTGCTGTGCAGAGCTCCGAGTGACTTCAAACTTTCATCACACCGGGGGCACTGCCTTATCTGTGGGTGGCTGTTTTGAACTGTTCATAAGCAGAGAGCTGCACTCTGTTGGGAGTGCAGTTCACCACTGGAATAAAGCATTAATATGCCTCAGAGTGTGGAGAAAATGCTGAGCTTGGCATTGCCTGTGGAGAGTCAGCACAGATGTGACCACCTTGACAAGCGTCCAAAGGTTTGAAAACACAATGATACCTTGAAATTAAATTTAAAACCTTGGTACTTGACCAGTTTTACGGAACAGTGGAATTCAGCCTATAACCCAATTACGTGTAACCATGCCGTGCAAGAACAGTTATGATCACTGCCTGATATATGCAAACTTTTCATGAGGTCCTCAGTTCTCCTTTGCACATTTCGTAATTATACAGCCTGCTCACTGTCCTCATGGTCTAATGTGAAAACACAAGTGCCAGGAGTCATATTACAACTTGCATTTATATAATGCTTTTAACATAGCAAAATACCCCAAGGTCCCTTCCCAGAACATTATCAGGCAGTGTGACATCGAGCCACATAAAGGGATATTGCGACAGCTAACTGAAAGCTTGATTAAGCAGGTAGGTTTTAAGGGGCATCTTTGAGGAGGGAAGAGAGAGGTGAAGAGGTTTAGGGTGGGAATTCTGGAGTTAAGGGTCTAGGCAGCTGAAAGCACAGCTGTCAGTGCTGGAGCCAAGGAACTGGGGGTTGCACAAGAGGCCAGAGGTAGAGGAACGGGGAGTTTTCAGAGGGCTGTAGGTCTGGAGGAAGTTACAGAGGTGGGAGGGCTGAAGCCACGTAGAGGTACAGAGCATACATACCGGCAGAGTCCCTGGATCTTAGCTGAGGCAAAGGTTTGATGTGGTTCAATTGACTGATGTGTCTATGGGTGAGGAAAGGGCAAAAAAAATATCAGCCCAGATCTCCCTCTTCCAATCGGTATCCAGTGACTCCCACTAGACAGTGCCATCAAGCATAAACTTTCCCTCTTCAGAAGACTGAGAAAATGTTGGGAGAAATACTAATGGCCCAACCATCCTGTTAGGTATTCTGTCCCAGCCTGTATGGAGTTCAAATCTGTCAAATTACTTTTCTGTTCACACAAAGAAAGGTCATTTTCCATGGACTTGTGACCTAAAAAGTGGATCCTCTGCAGAGAAATACGAAATAGTATTTTTGTCCTCTGAAGCTTGACGACACAACGGCTTAGAAGTAGGCAGCACGCTCGAAGGTCATACTTAAAGTGAAAAGATAAACATTGTTTTCTCACAGCTCCCCATGAAACATTCTTTCTGTAGCATGTGTAAACACATTTACTGACATGAACTTGGATCTCCGTGTCTTTTATCACCAGTCACCCTTCAAGTACTTGCTTAAGGACACTGAGGTCAGAAGGAGTGCTCTGTTGCACCATAGGAGTTATTGTGGAGTTCAAGAGTAACCTGGGAAGGTCAGTCTGCCTTTGTGCCAGCTTTAAGCGGACTTACAGCCTGCGCCTGCTCCTACTTCTTACGTTCATATGGCCAGCCTAGGCCTCCCCACCTCCCCCTTCCCTCCCGCTTTCACCCCCAATTTGGGCTGTTATCTCAGTTAATGTGGTGCTGCAGTTGGCATCAAGATCCCCGAATGACATCCTTCTGACATTCAACTGTCAATTCTTTACAGATTTAAGATAACCTTTCACAGAAACAATGACATTTTGGGTGGTGGAGTGGTAACATTAGTTTTTCCAGGAAAGTTTGAAAATTTTCATGAATAACCTTTTTTTTTATTTCCTAGGCAAGATTTTAATTGCATGTTGTTTACCATATTTGCTGGGGAATTCCATTATTTTTCTTTTATTACTTTCTGTTAATGTAATCTAGCCTCACAGTTCTATCAGCTTTGATTCAATGGATAACACTGTTACCTGTTAGTCAGAAGTGTGCTCAAGCCCCACTTGGTGTAGCACTGAGGGAGTGCTACACTGTCAGAGGTGCCGACTTTCAGATCAGACTTTGAACCCCTGCCCGCTCACTTGGATGTAAAAGATGCCATGGCATGAAGACGAGCAGGCAGGTCCTTCTCACGTCCTGGCCAATATCTACCTCTTGTCCAATGCATAAAATAGATTATTAGATTACTAATGCGGCAGTGTTGTGCACGCAAATTGGTTGTCATGCCTCCTACATTAGAACAGTGACTACACTTCAAAATATTTCATTGGCTGTTAAGTGCTGTGCGGTGGTGAAAGTTGCTATAGAAATGCAAGTCTGTGTTACTTTCACCTAGGAGCACACATTAGTTTGACTTTTAGATGGCTTCAGGACAATCACTAATGCTGTTTAATTGAGAGGGCGAGGGTTAGTGAAGAGAAATTGGTTCCTTCCACCTCTGCTGCCCCATCAAGAAGCCCAATGAAGACTCACAAAGAGTCATTCGCAGATTAACGACGATCTTGAGGATTTATGAATTTGAATTCCATAACAATGGGCCAAGGAGAGATCCAATTCCAATCCAAAGCACCTCATGAGCCATTTCACTTACAGTTTATTGGCTTTTAAAAGGGTTATTCTTATCCAATGACCTTGTCCAAATTTATTAACAACATGGCTGCCAAGGTTGTGACATTATTGCAGGAATGGACTGTACCCACTCTAAACATCTTGTAATAAATGGCAGAATGTGGTGCAGCAGCAGACATTGTGCTGTTCAAAAGGACAATATCCAAGTAATATACAAAATGTGGATTTCTAAATCTGTGTGCCAACGAAATTTACATTCTACATTAATCTAACCATTGCTCCATGATCGTATACGGTGTACATACTGCTTAAGCCTACTTCCCTAAAAGCAACTGTATGCTTAACAGCTACATACACATTCAGCGTGACTTTTATGCATTTCACCTGGCTTTCATTATTTCTAAATGGGGCTTTTTAATGACACAACGCTCACAGATTTATTTTCTTTTCCTGAATAAGAGCTTTTGGAATCTTCATCCACATGCTGCATTCTGAAGTGAAACTCTATACCGTTTGTTCCTCCTACATAAAGAAAGACTGTATGGCTTGGTTTTGTTTTAGCAAGGTGGGGGGGGGGGGGGGTCGGAGGAACGATCATCAGCTTTGACGGTTTGCAGCAGGTTTTCTCTTTAAACGAACTACGAGTGAAGCAGAAGGAGCAGTTAAGATTTACATTAAGTGGCTTCTGAAGCATTTAAACACACGGTCCAAAGGGGAGGGCCAAACCCCCTCCGAGTTGTGCTGAAGCTTTAACCTGGGGGCTGTGAGGGACCCGGTTTGCAAGTGTTGTCATAAGAAGGTGCAGCTGAGGGCTTGCCAATGGGGAGGTTGTGCATTGACAGGGAGAGATGTATGCATTTGGCACTCTACACAGCATTGCCGCTAGCCAGCAGTGCAGGTTGAAAGTTAGAAACACACTAGGAGACAAAATGCAAGAAGCTTGCTAACTCGCTTCACCATCTCTTGGCCTGGTGCTGAGTGTCTATCATACAAAAGGGTATGGATAAACTTTGCAATTTTTCCCATTTCCTGAAGACACTTAACCTCCTTTAGCTTCATAATACCCTCAACCAAAATTGTCCACTCCTCAGACTCTGTGTATACCCCTCTGCCCCTTCAACCCGCCACTTGTGGCTGGGAATTCAGCCTCCGAGGCACTGGAAGTTCCTGCCCAAATCCTTGCACCTCTCCAACTCGTTCCCACTATGAGACGTTCTTAACCCACCTCTCCGACCAAGCTTTTGCTCCCATACTTACTTAGTTATCTCCTTCTCTGGCTCAATATGCATTTTTGTCAATTTGGGTCTCTGCGAAGCACCTGGCAACATTTCACATGTTAGAGGAGTCACAGAAATGCAAGTTGCTGTTGCTTTCATTATAAATACTCCCTATCCTACAGGTCCTCACCCTAGTGGTTATTAGAAAGTGGAACTCACTGGCTTGGGTGTAGTCGAGGTGAAGAGCATACCTCTAAAAGGAAGCTAGATAAACATGAGGGAGAGAGGAATAGAAGGTCATGCTGATAGATGAAAAGAAGGCGCATGTGGAGCATAAACATTGGAGTGAATGGCTGGTTCTGTGCTTTGCATTCTATATAAATTCAGACGGTGAGTGTTGATGGTAAATTATGGTGGGAATTATGATCCCACTGCCCTCACCCACAGCCACTTTCTATCACGGATCAATGGAAAGCTATCAGGAGCTCAAGTCAAAGAAAGAATGTCCAGGTCAATTTTAGTATCTGCACCACCACCCCAACTACACTTTAGCTAACCTAAGAGACCAGCCTCATCCTGGGATCTTGCTGATGTATATAGCTCAGTACCTTGGTGGGTGATGTATTATTTATTCACTGTGGCGAGGGAGGAGCACATTTTTCAAAAATGCATCCAAGGCCACTTATAGTTCTTCAGAAGAGAAAATGCATCTGTGTTTCACAATCATGCTTCATGGACTCAAGATAAGTGCTTTGTAAAAGCATTTCTGACATTAGGTAATGCACTTGACAGTTTACAGAGTAAGAGTAAGAATGGAGGAACAGAGTGGAGGCCAAGAGACACCATCAAATGGATAATAGACTAAGCTCTAGCACTTGCTTGGGAACTCGGCAGGCATTCAATGCTACTGAGGCTTGGACCCACAGCAGACAACTCTCCCGTTTTTATTTCGCTTTGAGGTAATCTTTCTTGATCAAATCAAGTCACAAATCCTATCAACTGGATGTGGCCCTTTGAAAGGCTTTGGCCTTTGCTTCGAGAACTAGCTCCCTGTGGTTCCAAGAAAAATAAAGCCTCAATTATCTGAAGTCTGAGAGTTTTGCACATGAAGTTGCTGGCTGACTCACCTTATTGTGAATTCAGACAGAGCGAGGCTTTGTTTGGAAGCAGTCTAATCACGCAGTTAATATCCTATATAGAGAATTGGGCCCAGCAGTAAACATAATGCTACAGTTGCCTGCAGAGGAGAGGATTTGGATTCAACTGCAGGAGATCGCAGAAGGGAATGGACAAAGAATTGGACAGCTGATGGGCTGAATGGCCTCCTTCTGTGCTGTATTATTCTATGATTTTTAACAACTCTCCTCACTCTGTGACTATTTTAATTTATTGGCTGCTCGTTACTCACTGCCAGTCCCTCAACAAGAGCAATGATCCTTTCCTATTCGCTATCAACACTCGACATCATTTTTAAACCTCAACTAGATCTCTTCTTATCCTGTTTTCCTTTGGTCCTGCAGGCGTGAGAAACTAGCTCTCCAATGTAAACTGGGAGTAAAGTGATCCCTTGAGAGCAAGATCAGAATCAAAAATCAAAAGCAACTTACGATCCTGAAACAACAATCCATTCTGGAGAATGAACCTTGTAGTGGGAGTGCAGTCTCCAGAACGCACAGCTGTATCCAGCCGGCTGTGTTTGCGAAACTTGTAGTCTATGTTAAGTGGGTGGCCATTAGCTAGTGGTGTCATCACAGCATTGACACCACTGGCTTCACAGGTTCTGCCAGCCAGGAGGTGAAAATTAGCTAACGCTATCTTATTTCCAGTTCTCAATTTACAGTTAATCCCATTTAATTTCTTACCCACAATCTCTCCAATTAGCTGCGATTCCTGACTTGGATGTTTATTTAACAAAAAGTACTTGGATCCACAACTGAACCATGCAACCACAGGAGTAAGACGACTTGGGCCAGATTCTCCTGTTCCAGTGTCTGGGCCCACGGGGTGCAGTGCAGAGGGGAAAACAGGAGGGGGCATTGCATAGCTGTGACAAAGCCCAGTTCACACCTTGGAGAGAGACCACCTGTTTCTCCTCTTGGCACCACATTCAGGCCATCTGGATACAGGAACAGAAAAACCTCTGCCAATATTTAATGCAGGTTAACAAGGCCATAAAAAAAAGCAAACCAAGTACTAGAGTTTATTTCTAAAGTGACAGAAATGAAAAGTAGGGAAGTTATCCTAAATCTGCATCAAAACTTGGTTAGAGCATACTTAGCGTACTGCATGCAGTTTTCTGATCGTCATATCATAAAATGGAGATAGAGATACTGGAGCAGGTGCAGAGAAGATTTATGAAGATGACACCAGAAATGTGTGGGTGTACATATCAGGCTGGGTCTCTTTTCTCTTGAAAAAAGACTGAAGGATGACCTAATAGAGGCCTTTAAAATTATCAAAGGGTTTGATACAAACAGAATGTTTCCTCTTGTGGGGAACAGCGTAAACTAGAGGCTTTCAACATAAGATAATCACCAAGAAATCCAATAAGGAATTCAGAAAAAAGCCTCTTTACGCTCAGAGTTGAGAATGTGGAATTTGTTACAACAAGGAATGTTTGAAGCAAGGAGTATAGGGGCGATTAGCCAAGCATATGAGGCAGAAGGAAATAGAGGATAATAACGATAGATTTAGATGAGGAAAGATGAGAGGAGGCTTGAGTGGAGCTTAACACTGGCACAGACTGGTTGGGACCGAATGGCCTGTTTCAGTGCTGTCTATCGTCTGTAATATTTAACCTTATGTTTCTCTTCAGGGGCTCATGTGGCTTTAAGGTGGCTACAAAAATAGGGAGGGAGGAGGACAACGTGTAACTTCCAAACCCATGTCCTCTACCACCTAGAAGAAGGACAAGGGCAGCAGACACATGGGAACACCACCCCCGAAAATTCCTCTCCAAGCCACACACTATCCTGACTTGGAACTACATCACTGTTCCTT
The DNA here is from genome assembly GCF_017639515.1 of Carcharodon carcharias. Taxonomy (NCBI): domain Eukaryota; kingdom Metazoa; phylum Chordata; class Chondrichthyes; order Lamniformes; family Lamnidae; genus Carcharodon; species Carcharodon carcharias. The sequence goes on from NC_054479.1 coordinate 134,523,786, forward strand.
CAGTGTGGTTGGGTCAAAATCCCAGAACCCCACCCCCCTCCCTAACAGCACTGTGGGTGTTCATACACCACATGGACTGCAGTGGTTCAAGAAGGCATCTATCTCACCACCACCTTCTCAAAGGCAACTAGGGATGGGCAATAAATGCTGGCCCAGCCAGCGAAGCCCACATCCTATGTGAATGAATATAAAAAAAACAATAAAGGCTTACTCGGGTGGGGTATGAGAACACAGAAAGCCAGCCACCCTAGGAAGCAGTTAAAAGAGCATGGATGAGGAATCAGAGAGATTTCAGGACGGTGTGGGCTGAATTAAGGCTGAGACGATAATAAGCTGCTTTTAAATTGGTCAGATATTGAAAGCTGTTCTCCTCCAATTCTGCATGTGCTGCTTGGGATAGGATACTGATGTGAACAAGGTCTAAGAGCCTGCAGGGAAGTGGATCAAACAGAAGTAGTTCTGAGAGATGGGTTCCCAGTAGTAAGTTAATACAGAAGGCCTTTTAGGGAAGTGTAGCATTCTCCCGCGCTCTCTGTCCCTTTTCCATTGTTCCCTGGTAGGAACAAATGGCTGCACTTGCAAGGCTCGGCACCATGAGAAGAATCTTTGTTGACACACAGACTCCACTGAAGGGACTGGGTGAACACGTGCTCTTGTTTTGAGCCTGTTTTACTGCTGGAATAACATTGGCTGAGTATCTGGGCTCTTTCTGTATAAACATGTCGTAAAAACATTCAGCGCACAGCTCATTTCTGGAGCTCGGAGTGAAGCCTCCAGGAACAGACACTAAATCACATTGTTTTTGGAGCAAGTTGCAATTGATTTCTTTGCCAGCTTCCCAACATACTCCAGTGTTCTGTTTTATATTCATCATTAGCACATGATTCTCTTTCTGTTTTTATTGAAGAACACATTTTATATTTGAATCCCCGCACCTGGAATTTTGTTCGAAACATCTGCTCTGGCTTTATTGTGCACTCTTCTTCCCCATCCTCGCCCCTCCAAATCCTGAAGATTCTTAACCATGCTGTGTGGTGGGGTGGGGGGGGGGCTCTCTCTCTAGGATCCCTCCAGTACGTCAGCCTACAGTTATTCAAACTCAAGATTCAGCAAAACGTCTCAGAGCAGTCACATACAGACCAATACTCACCCCTCCAACTGAGCTCTGGTGTTGAACATGAAGTGTTCATAAATAACATTAGTTGAGTGTTCCAAGTGGGTCTTCAAGGCTGTCAAAATTTCACAAGACAGGCTTCTCAGCTCTTCATTGGGGCGTAGGGTGGAATAAAGGGTGTAGCACTCTTTCTCCAGTTCTGATTACTGAGTTGCTATTCAGAAGTCCTCTTTCATACCTGACCAAAACTTCCATCTTACCATATTTTCCCTGGCAGCTACAGGTGTATGTTGGTATCGGATGCCCATTTTACACCTTGTAACTCTCCAAGCGCTTCAGCCATTACATAGAACAAGCTTCCAACCCAAACCCACAACTACACCCACCAGCATGGTTAGGTGTGCAGCTGAGATCGAGTGGATTTTTGATAGCTGGAAGAGAGCCAGCCACTGTGAGAAACTGCAGAGAATAATAAAACTTCAGTCTGCAACTTTGTACAGAACTTGGACTGCTGGGTGAGTAAGTATGGCTTTGAATATTCCAGTATCTGCTCCTATAGAGATAAAGGGAGATTTGAGAATGAATTGGAAATTCTTCCAGTCTCAATGGCAGAACTTTGAAATTGTCACAGAGTTAAACAAGAAACCTGAACAAGTAAGAGTAGCAACTCAGTAATCAGAACCGCAGAAAGAATGCTACACCCTTTATTCCACCCTACACCCCACTGAAGAGTTGAAAAGCCTGTCTTGTGAAAGTTTGACGGCCTTGAAGACTCACTTGGAACACTCAACTAATGTTATTTATGAACGCTTCATGTTCAACACTAGAGCTCGGTTGGAGGGGTGAATATTGGTCTGTGTGTGACTACACTGAGACGTCTTGCTGAATCTTGAGTTTGAATAACTGTAGGATGATCTGATCAGAGATAGGATTGTCTTAGAAACAAGAGATCCCACTGTGAGAGCATGTCTGCTGACAGAAGAAAGCCTCTAAGGAAGGCTATTGACATGTACAGAAGCTCCGAGGTTACTAATCTCCAGCTGATGGGGGAACTGATGAGGCTTTGCACTATGCTAAGAGGCATCTAAGCCTTCCATTCACAAGACAGTGGAGAAAAGGAAGAAATATTTAGAGCAGGGCCAGCAGAAAGATCAAGGCCAAGGTACAGGATGTAAATATTGTTGAGGATATCACACAAAAGAAAAGGAAACACGTCCAGCATGGGGAAAGCAGGACTCTGATTGCAAGAAGCCAAATAATTTTGCATACAAATGTTTTGCTGGAAAGATCTGCTAGTCAGTGGATATGGAGATACGATGGAAGAAGGCATCACAAAACATGATCAGAATCTAGTGAGACTGCTAGAGAGAGGTTGTCTGATGAACCTGAGGCTGTATAAGAAACTGCAACTGAAGATGACTGAAGTCAAGTATATAGGTCATGGGTTGACAGCAAAAGGTCTTCACCCTGATCCTGATAAGGTGAGATCTGTAGCAGAGATGCAGCAACCAACAGATATGATGACGGTGCAGTAATGTTTTGGATCTGTGAACTGCCTAGCAAAGTTCTTACCCAATTTGTCATCAAAATGTCAATCTCTACATAAGGTCACTGCAAAGGATGTTCAGTGGTACTGGGGCACAGAACAAGAAGTAGCTTTCACTCACATCAAACAACTAGTGACGGCAACGCCAGTGCTGAGGTACTGTAATGTCCATGACGGAGTCACCCTGCAGTGAGATGCCAGCGAAATGGGACTTGCAGCTACACTCATACAGCAAGGACAACCAGTTGCATTTTCATTCAGCGCATTAATGCACAGTGAATGACGCTAAGCACAGATTGAGTGTGTGCCTGGCTATTGACTTTGCTTGTGAGCATTTTAATCGTTACCTGTTTGGGAGAGACAAAGTGATGGTAAAGCCTGACCACAAGCCACTTCAAAGCACCTCTCTCAAACCACTTCTATCTGCTCCAAAGTGTCTGCAAAGGATGTTACTTCATTTGCAGGGATATCATTTGGAAGTGAAGTACAGCAAGGGAAGTGGGCGTACGTCATCGACGTGCAGTCGAGAGCCACACTCCCTTTGAAAGAAGTTGATGATGTTAGTACAGAGTGGAAAGTCTTCCAGATTCAATGAGAAGCATTGGAACGACATGCTCTGGAAGTCATCAACCAGCAGAGACACCGAATCTGACAGACAAGCATCTTACTCAGATCAGGCAAACTACACAATGGGAAGCAACTGTCCAAGTGCTACAGGGAGTAATGATGAAAGGCTGGCCTGAAACCCATCAAGGACACACCTATTGCTTTATGAAAGTATTGGGCACACAGAGATGAAATGATTGCCCAAGACGGCATCTTGTACAAATGAAATAACCCAAAGGTGACATGAAAAGAGATGCTGAAGCGCATCTATGCAAGCCAGAGGAAGAGTCTAGTCTGAGAAAGGCAAGAGGAACGTTCTACTGGCCAAACATGAGCAAAGAGATTAAGGACCACATCAGCCAGTGCAGTGCTTGTGATGACCATCAAGCTAGGCAAGCTAAAGAGCCACTCATGGCTCATGGCATCCCTCGCAGACCATGAATGAAGCTTGGGGTAAATTCCTTCACTCTCTTTGGAACAGATTATCTTGTCACCATTGATTACTATTCAGACTAGTGGGAGTTAGACAAGCTGACATCAATGACCACCAATGAGATCACAAACTTCAGCTGTTATGGCATTCCTGACATTGTGATGAGCTACAATGGCCTTCAATTCACGAGTGAAAAATTCATGCGCTTTGTAAATGATTGGGAAATTCAGCGCTACACATCATCTCCACAGTATCCCCAGTCAAATGGAAAGGCTGAAGCAGCAATGAAAATTGTTAAAGGGATCATCAAAAAAAATCAAATAGATCCAGCACAGATGTGTACAAAGCAATTCTAGATTGTTGAAACACATTGACTGAATGCATGGACAGTAGTCTAGTTCAGCAGCTAATGTCATACCGCACCCAAAACACTCTTCCAATAGCTAAAAAAACTACTGAAGCCAGAACTAGTAACAGGAATAAGTGACAAAATCTAAGTGAAACTGAAAGTTGAATTTAACTTTGATAAAGTAGCTAAATCATTGCCAGAGCTGAGAATTGGAGAGCTAGTCAGAGTGCAAACATTCAACGCTCTCTCCAAAAGTCAGCCCACTTGGAAACTTGGGATCTGTGTGGCGAAGTCGTCACCTAGTTCGTACATGGTTAAAATGAATGAGTAAATACGTTGTCACAACGACAGACTGCGCAACTGGAGGAGCTGCTCCTTCACAGCAGAGCACTGATGGGGGCTGATGTGATTTCACCAACCACACGGGCAATTGACCAACCATCAGTCCCAGGGGTCAACCATTCTCCCTGTCGCTTGCCATTTTAACACTCCACCCTGCTCTCTTGCCCACATGTCTGTCCTTGGCTTGCTGCATTGTTCCAGTGAAGCCCAATGCAAACTGGAGGAACAGCACCTCATCTTCCGACTAGGCACTTTACAGCCTTCCGGACTGAATATTGAATGCAACAACTTTAGGTCTTGATCTCCCTCCTCCATCCCCACCCCCTTTCTGTTTCTTCCCCCTTCCTTTTGTTTTTTTCCAATAATTTATATAGATTTTTTTTCCCACCTATTTCCATTATTTTTAAATCTTTTATGCCCCCCACCCCCACTAGAGCTATACCTTGAGTGCCCTACCATCCATTCTTAATTAGCACATTCGTTTAGATAATATCACCAACTTCAACACCTCAGTGTTCTTTTGTTCTTTTGTCTGTGACATCTCTTGATTATCTGCTCCTATCACTGCTTGCTTGTCCCTACAACCACACCCCCCCCTCCACTTCTCTCCCCCCACAGAACACTGCCCCCCCCACCTTAAACCAGCTTATATTTCACCCCTCTCCTTGGATTCATCTAGTTCTGTTGAAGGGTCATGAGGACTCGAAACGTCAACTTTTTTCTTCTCTGCCGATGCTGCCGGACCTGCTGAGTTTTTCCAGGTTATTCTGTTTTTGTTCCCCAACAAAGGCAATGGATCAGCAGCAACAATTACAACAGCAGCAACACTCACCACCAGAGCGACATTCCCCGGAGAGGTAACATCACCTATCGACACCAGACACACAGCCAATAACAGCCCGCACACGTACCATTAGAAGACTTGAACATTTTGTGTGTAATGCACATGCAGGGACAGATGAAAGTGGGACAGACTAAAACAAACGGTGTTCTATGCATGCAGGACAATTTTCATTATAGACCATGAATGTGCCTGACGGGCAACTGTAAATGATAGTGCACACAGGTAGCTTCTACTTTTTATGAGAAGGGGATATTTGGAGAAGTGTCTTTGTGAATGTGGCTTGCCATAGTCATGTGACCTTTGATGTCATCCGTTGTGTATAAAAGGATAAGAGCAGAGGTCATTTTATCCACCAGTTGAAAAACAGTCACATTACTAGGTCACACAGGAGGCCATAAAATCCCAAGACAAATCATAACTTCATCTGACAATCAATGCGCATATACAGGAGTGAGCTATTCAATCCCTTGAACTTGCTCCACTATTCAACTAGATCGAGGTTGATCTGTATCTCAACTCCATCTATCCATTTTGGCTCCAAGCCACCAGGGTTATTTGGATAATGATCAGGGTGGGAACACTTTACCTCTCTTCAAACAAGAGCAGAAGCTTTTCCCCGCTGTCGAGGTCACTATTTATCCCTCAATCACCAGCACCAAAACAGGTTATCTGGGTGTTATCATTTGTTGTGGGAGCTTGCTGTGCGCAAATTGGCTACAAGTACCCTACATTATGACAGTCACTACATTTCAAAGCATTTGTAAAGCTTTTTATGGAGTCCCAAGATTGTCAAAGGTGCTGCAGAAATGCAAGCCATTCTTTCTCTCTGAGCAGGGACTGCATGAGAGGTGGTGGGAGATCAGAGGGGGAAAACATAGCTCCAATTGATGTCTGAGGAACACTCAGGCTGGTGTATAACTGAAGGGTTACACACATGGGGTTGTGTGTACATCCTCTACTGTTAGGGTATAGTGCATAGTTGTGATCAAAGCAGTGGCGGAGGGGGCGGGGGGGACCTTTACTTTCTGGGCCGATTGCCAGCTCTGCCTGTTCTTGGAACCCAGGGGGGCAAACCCATTGAAAACAAGACATCCATTTCCTCAGATTAGAAATAAGCAGCGACAACCCTTCCCAAGGAGGGGCACCCACATCCCATCGTGATGATTCATGCCCTGTGCTAATGTCAATCCCGGGGGCTTTCAGGAGTTTAAAGATTCACCAACTGTTATTAAGATATCACTTTAGTGCTTGTGGCCCTGCTGCTTCACATTTCAAATCCTTCAACTCAATGTATTTCTCTGCTGATTCAAGGTATTCGTCTTCCACGGCCCAGCTACCCATTTCAGTAGCTACAGGGCTTTCCAGTTCACTTGCTTCCTTGGCATTAAAGATCCCTGTTATTTATTATCATGGTTCTGAAAACCATAACAACACAATATATATATGTAGTACTTAAATCAGTAGTGGCTAGCCTTGAAGACTTCTAAAACAATGTATTATTGATTACGTTCAACACAGCTTAGGTTTGGGCTTTTGTATATTTAACTCCAATTCAAAATTACGCTGGGTGATTTCTCAGCTGTAACTTCATTATTCACTTAACTGCTGGAAGATGCATTGTGAAGAACTGGAAATTTATCGCCTCAGATTCTGTCTGTGTCGCACTAGCTATGATTCAGTGGGTAGTACTCTTCCTGAATCAGAAGGTTGCGGGTTCAAACCCCAACTCAAGAGACTTGAGCACAGAAAAGTAGGCTGACATTTCAGTGCAGCATGCGTAGCAAAGTCAGACGAGACATGAAGACGAGGCTTGTAATCCATCTCGGGTGGATATAGACGATTGCCTGGCTCTATTTGAAGGAGAGCAGGGTTATCCCTGGTGTCCTAAGCAATATGTATCCCTCAATCAACAGCACAAATGCACATTTTTTTAGTCATTATCACTTTGCTGTCTGTGGGAGCTTGCTGTGCGCAAATTGGTTGCCGTGTTTCCTACACGACAACAGTGACTACCCTTCAAAAGCACTTCATTGGCTGTGAAGATCTTTGAGACGTCCGGAGATCGTGAAAGGCGCTATATAAATGCAAGTTTTTTTTTTCTCTCTTACATCTTCCTTTGCCAAATTGGGCAAGTTAACTGTTGGTTGGAGTTGGGCTTATCGCCATTGTGATGTGAAGTTCTGCTTTATCACAGGATGGCAAGAGGAACGAGAATTTCCTTCGTTTGCAATTCGAGGTGAACTGCTGATCACATTTCACTACAAATGGGGAAGAGTAGGAATTGATGTTCACTGTGTTTATAACTATGGCTCCCCTACGACTTTTAGATTCCAATTTCACGGCAGCCCTATGCACTTGGACCCCCGCCCTCTATTACAAATGTGATGATTGAAATCAGGGCGGTCATCACAATCTGTCAACCTGTACAAGCATAGTTCTCAGCTCAAAAATACAGATACAGCCCTGAGCCCACCAGTACAGGCAGAGTCCCGAGTGTAAAAGTACAAGCAAAGATAGCAGCTCACCAGTACAGAGCTCAGAGCCCATATGTACTTGTCTGTGTTTCCAGTCAGGTTGGACAGGCCTGTGATGGGTCTTTGACATTGCCAGCCTTATGGACTCTCTGACTGTGGGAGCAATTGTGCAGCCAGAGGTTGAGATAGAGTAATGGCGGCTGTGAAAAGCCAGTGAGCTGGCAGTTGTCTGACCATTGCTTCCAGTCTCCAAACTTATAATAGTCACAGGAGGCCATTCAGCCCATTTCTTCCTTGCTGGCTCTCTGAAGGACAAGGACAGCAGGCACATGGGAACACCACAGCCTGGAAGTTCCCCTCCAAGCCGTGTACCATCCTGACTTGGAAACATATCATTGTTCCTTCACTGTTGTTGGGTCAAAATCCTGGAACTCCCTCCCTCACAGCACTATAGGTGTACCTACACCACATGGACTACAGCTGTGCTAGAAGGTGGCTCACCACCACCTTCTCAAGGGCAGTTAGGGATGGGCAATAAATGCTGGCCTAGCCAGTGATGCCCACCTCCCATAAATGAATTTAAAAAAAAATCCCCATTTAAGTTTAAAGATAACACTGCAGAAAAGAAACTAGCATCTTCAGTAAAGACTGCACATAATAGAAAGCTATCAAACGACAAATCTGTCTTTATCCTCTCCACTTCACTGGAACATTGAGAGGAAATTCTCTAGTTTCCACCTTCAGTGATTTAACAAATCAGGCTGTTCAAAGAACAGCAACAATCAGAAGGTAAACTAGCAGCACTTTACACCAAACAAAAGATGTCACTTCAGCAACACCTTAAATTTTAAGATTCTCATCCTTGTGTTTCGATCCCTTCATGGCCCACTCGCTCCCATCTCTGTAATTTCCTACAGTTCAACGGCACAGCAAGGCCTCCAACACTCCTCACATGATAAATGGCTACAGGACAAAGTACTCCATTGGCTGCAAAGCACTTGGAGACCTCCGATGGTCACGAAAGACGCTATATAAACGCAATTCTTTCTCTCTATTCTGACTTCTTGTACCTCTCCAATTTCCTTGTTCCACCATCAGTGGCCACGTCTTCAGCTGTCTAGGCCCCAAGCTCTGGAATTCCCCCTCAAACCTCTCTGCCTCTCGCTCCTCCTTTAAGGCAACATCTTAAAACCTAATTTTTTGTCACCTGTGCCAATTGCTCCTAATGCTGGTGTCATGTTGTTTGATAATACTCCTGTGAAATCTTGGGGATGATTTAATGCATTAAAGGCACCATAACAAATGAAAGCTGTTGTTCTTAATTGAAAACTGAAGTAGAGCTTTTCCTTTTATTCGCAGCTTGGTACAGTGGCAGCATTCCTGGATCAGATCCGAGGGGAAATAAAACAGAGGTGGGGACGTTACACCCAGAGCAGGTCCCAGACATCCCACCTCAGTGATTTTAACATGGGGACCTCCTACAGCAACCTGCTGGCCAACTATCTGCCCAAAAATGCGTTTTCAACTCCCACTCTGCACGGTTGCCTCCAAGCAGGGAGGGTTAAACTTCCCTAGTCCCTCCCACGGAGTCCTGCTCCTGAACGTTATACAATGGCCCCCGCTGGAACGTGTGGACTTTGCCTGAGGAGAGAATCAGTTTCACCGTGAAATAATTCAATGACATTTGCCATTGGTGTCCGTGAACGAAGAGTGGCCATTCTGAGGAGATACCAGGGATCTGCGGAGACCCTTGGGATTGGGTCCTGGCAACACTGACTTTGCAAACCTAATGGGGGGCCCACCTGAGCCGAAATGCAGTGCCGCACCTGCTTGGGATCTATGATGCTGATTAGCCAAAGGTCGTGGGGTCAGGTCCCCTATTTTGCATGACAATGATGGACACCCATGTCAATAGGGGAGGGAGCACCCAGGGTCCACTCAGCAGGCCAGGAACACCCAGCGGACGTGGAATGTTGGGCAGGGCAGAGAGGACCATGCGAGGCCCCTCCCTAGACACATCTGTACGCTACCTGTGGAGGTAACCTTTGTACGGAAGCCACAAGGTCAAAACGTTTCAAAATTATTGCAAGTACTCCTCATGGCCCCAGGCCACAATCCCAGCCCGGCCAACTGCCTGGGTCGTACATCCACCACTTGGGATTGGTCTCACGGGAGAGGCTGGGGATGAGAACACGCCAATGTCGGAAGTCCCCGGTCCCGGCCCCTACCTCCTGCCTCCACCCTCCGCTGGCCTGGTGAGGGACAGGGTGGATGGAGGCTCTGCCCCTTGCAGGTCTAAGTGGAACTTCACACAAAAGACCTGGCATCCACTGTATCCAAGCTCCAGGCTAGATTCCAGCCCTTTTGGTGAACTCTTGCTGACATTATGGCAAGAACATGTTCGAAGAAGGGTGGAAATTTTGCATGTAACAGTGTACTTAAAAACACTTCCAAAACATGAGGCTCTGTTGTTTAACATCAATGGCACTGACTTATTTGGGGCCTGCATAGGGGGGCAGTCAGTCACCTCTGAAATTAAACATTCATCTGCCTCCTACTAAAACTCAGTTAGATTTTTATTGTTTCTTTATATTGTTGCACAATTGGCCTATTTTAAAGCTGCAGAACAGTTTCAAAAATGTCCTGGCTCTTAAATGAGTCTTTAAGTTCTTAACACAGGAAATATTTACACAAGAGTAAAACTTTACGAGATACAATAATGGCTCTGTTTTTTCACACAAGCACATCATCCAGATCCTAGCTTTCAGCAGCGCTTGCAGACAACAAGAACAACTTGCATTTATATGGTGCCTTTAAATGCACCAAAACGTCCCAAGGTGTTTGTTTACAGGTGCGCTACCAGACAGCATTTGACACCGAGCCACAGAAGGCGAGATGAGGGCAGGTGGCCAAAAGCTTGGTCAAACAGGTAGGCTTTAAAGAGCATTTTAAAAGGACGAGAGAGAAGTGGTGAGGCCTATGGCGGGGATTCTAGAGCTCAGGGCCGAGACAGCTGATGGCACAGCTGCCAATGATGGAGTGAAGGAAATTGGAATTGTACAAGAGGTCAGGAGGGGGTTTGTAGGGCTGGAAGAAGTTACAGAGATAGGAAGGAGCAAAAAAGAGATGATGAAATGAAATGAACTCACAGGTGCCTGGGATAAGTGTGGCCCTGTGAATCAAACTCATTTCTGTTGGTTATCTAAATGGAGGCCTGAATGATGCCGTGTAATCAAATTACTCATTGCACCTACTGAAGAATCTCAACAATTCCTGGCTCAGATTCAAAAGCCCTGTGTGAACAGCCGTTTGGGCAAGACAGAGCCCTCAATGTGGTGCGTCAACAATGAAGTGTCACACAGAACCAGAGTTCATTTTAATTCTCGCTGATTGTGTCAGACTTGTAATAATCGGTGAATGACCCACTCTACATTGTTCTGGAAAGTAAAATCGGATGGGTTTTATAATAGGTATCTGTAAGAGACCATCATGGATGTTAAGATGACTCCCGCAGAACTTTACAGCACAGGAGGGGGCCATTCGACACATTTCTAGTAATTCAGGTTGATGGTTGGGAGTGATCAAATGATTTATCACCATACCATTTCTTCAAATTTAGAAAGGACTGTGGAGCTTCTCAAAATGCATCACATATTATGAGTTACCTTGAAGTAACCTGCTGTTATGTAGGCTTCCATTTTGTATGAAGCAAGGTCCCACAGTTAACTAACAGTATCAAAGAAAACGGTTAAAGTAGTCATGGAGGGCACCAAGAGTGATTTATTCATAGTGATCTTTTAAGTGCATCTAAATCCTCCTGTGAGGGACAGGATCATGATCAGTGCAGCATTCCCTCAGTGCTGTCCTGGAATATCAGCCTAGACTGTGTACTCAGGTCCGACAGTAACGTTTAGACCTAGGAGTCTCTGACTCAGAGGCAGCACTGCTACCAGATGATCAAGGCAGACTTACATCCTCAAACTCCCTTCACACTACCCTTCTCTCGTGTTCACGCCACTCCTATTCTTCACTATTCTTTCCTTAACATAGACTGGGGAGTGGAGTTGACGAACCCGAAACAAACTTATTCGTGAGGCTTTTTATTTACTCCCTTTTCTTACATCTTCCCAACTCTGCACCATTGTCTGTGCAGCAATCAAGCTATCAACTTCCAGCTCTTGAAATGATGCAGTGTCTCTGCTGGTTACTGCAGTGGGTAACTTATCCCTAACTTTTCATTCCTTCCTAAGAAATGCTGATCTCTGCTTGATCATAAACATGGCTAAAAACAGCTCACCCTGAAATCAAGCCATGGCGGGAAAAGTAAAAGGCAGCTCTAATCATAATCACTGTGCCATCACATTGGTAGGTGATCAACACAGTTTATCCCATATACTGCCCCCACTGATGCCAACTATCCTGCTCCTCACTTAGCCCAACAAGCTGCAGTCAAAGTGCCAAAGGATTTTGCTGTCCCTAGATCATTTATCTCCCCAATCTTTCAGACAGCCAGCCAAGGTAGTCAAAAACATCTCCAAAGCCACAGTGGGATTCAAGCTGAGTTTTGCTACCAGAGAATCCAGTGCTCTAACAGAGCTTCCCTAATCTTAATATAAAAGCAGAATACTGTGGGTTCTAGGAATCTGAAACAGAAACAGGAAATGCTGGAAATAGCAGGTTGGGTAGCATCTGTGGAAAGAGAAACAGGGTTAACCTTTCACGCTGATGACATTTCAGAACTCTGTTCTGATTATAGATCACGGGGCTGAAACGTTAACTCTGCTTCTCTCTCCACAGATACTGTCTGACCTGCTGAGTATTTTCAACATTTTTGGTTTTTACTCTCTTAATCTGACCTGGCTGGCAACATGTGCTTCAAAACCCCAGCTTCCCTTCCTCCCAAGCAGGTCATCACCCCCTGGTAGCTTGGTCAGCAAACGCCTCACTCAAATGTGGAAACCAACTATGAAGAGTAGAAAGCCCCACCTTCATTCAATTCCTAATCTGTACTGGGTTCACTGAGTTCAACTGGAACGGCAGTAGAGACAATATACTTGGCCTTAGTCAGAGAGGAAAAGAAAATTAGCCAGGATTTCCATGCCTGATCAGTGGCTCTCACTGAAAAATGCTTGTGTGTGTCGGCTGTGAATCGGACACAGCCCCCAACCTGCCTCAACAACTGTGTCGTTGAGCCCCAGTCTAACGTGGTGTAATTGGGATGGTGAACAGGAGACCCATGCAAGGCAGCGCTTGGTGGAGAAGAGAAGGAGGTTTGTGGTTCTAAGTGACTTGAGAGGACAGCACAGGGAATGGAGGTGGAACATAGGATCCATTTTAAGAGAAATGGCACCTGGTTCTTCAGGCGAGGTGCAGTAATTGGAGGACAGTAAATTTTTTTTTAAGCTTGGCTGTTCCCAGTTCCCACTTCCCAAGGAAGCTCCAGATGAAGGCATGTCCGCAGCAAAATGGTGGGTGAATCAGAGCAGTTCACAGTGAGGAGACACATCGCCTACCCCTCAAGCCGGGAGCCATGCTCTGCTCCATGAAGGGACATGCAACATGTGCTTCAAAACCCCAGCTTCCCTTCCTCCCAAGCAGGTCATCAGGCCAGCAGACTGAGGCAGAGATCCTTGAAAGGATTTATCTGCAGGCAGGATGAATTTTCCCTCATAGATATCGAGTAAAGGCCAGACTACAGGAGTACACTGGAGAATATTGCTGACATTATCTTGCTTTACAGAGACAGATAAACCTTAAAACTGCTACAGCGGATCCATCAGGGATTTTATTCAAACAAATATACGAGAGTTACATCTACATAACTACACAGTAATGTATGCTGAGTGAACCAGGTACTCAAACAGCAGATGAAAGCCTATTTGCAGCATCTGTCAACTCTTGTTAGTTAAGTATCATTACCAAAACATCGTATGTGGGTTCTAAACAGGGCAGTAAAGAATGACAGATGTTTGGTTGGCTGAAGAAGAAACTAAATAATCAAATAACTATTTCAAAATGGCAAGAGGTGGAGGGTTTTGGGGGGGCTTTAACGTCACCCACTTCTGTTGGTATTTCCGAACCATGATCAAAGACTTGAGTAACATTCAGACAAGTCATCAGTCAGGACATTTGAAATCGGCTCTGAATCCATCTCTGAATGTGGAATGAACGTGTAAGTGTTGGCCCCTCCAGTAGCCCTATGGGTAAACGCACTGCCCAGCATGATTGCGAGCTGTTTAGATTTGACTACCCCCGATCAGTGCTTGTTTGGCTAATCTCAGCCTGAGGAATAATTGGGATACAACAATTGGCCCAAGTTAGCCTCGAGCTAGGAAAGGACAAAGCAGCAAGTGTCCTAAACTCCCGATCCCTCTCCAACTACTCCAGCTAGACAGCACGGGTTAATGCCACCCTCCTGAAGGACAGGGTGGGCCCTGGCTGTGATCCCTTCCAGTTGGTGTGACAGTTCCTAACACTTTTTCAGGACCAGATGCTAAACTAAGGGTTTTGTTGGCCTGAGTGGATGGACGTCAAGAATCCCCTGCATTATTCCAAACAACAGCAGGAAGTTGAATGGAAAATAAAATTGGACGGAGTATGAAATAACAACTGAGGGCCTCTTCCGAGCTAACGTCATCGACTACTTTCAACCTCACCGAGCAGTCGAGTGATGGTAGATGCTGGTTCCGTGGACTGTCAGTGACCAGTTTCTGCTCTCGCTCATCCAGTGTACTCAAACCTTTGAGTAGGCATCGCCAAACAGGCAATTACATCTCTCTCAGCAAATTATCAGTGTTGAAACGATGTCTAAACCATGTGTACGAAAGTGACTTCTGAAGCTGATGCAGCTTCCTTTATTTATCCTTTTGTGGCGTTCTCAATCAAGTAGTTAAAAGGATTGCATGAAGCACAAAAGCCTGAAAGGCTAATGCACTGCATTAAAAAAAAACTTGAAGGGATTTTTGCAAATAACAAATCAAAAACAACCTTTAAAAATTGGGTGCTTTACAACAGGGTCGATAGAAAAACCTTCAGTACCTCTAATTAAAATGTTCAAGTGATTTTTTTTTTTAAAACAGGCAAATTACAGCCCATTTTCTGCACTGAATTAAAGTCATTTCACACAGGTCAAACCAGGCACCCTGCATTCTCCACAGATTAAAAATAAGAGAAGTAAAGCTTGGAGGAAATTAGAAAAATATGGGGCAGGATTTTTCGCTTGGCATGTGGTTGGGGTGGGGGGGGGGGGGGGAACACGAGTGAAATAGCGCGTGACGATGTTGGGCGAGCGTCCTGACTCGCGTGATGTCTCGGTCGGCTCACCGACACGCGAGAGTTGGCAGCGCGCCCGCCGACAATTAGAAAACCTATTAAGGCCATTAATGAATTATCCTGGATTTTTCGCTGCCCCCTCCCAACGTTACAGCTGGTGGGGCGGGCAGACAAATCGGCCAGGCGGCTTTTGGACTTTTATTTCGGAAACCTCATGCAACGACGAGGTGACATTAATTTTAAATAAAATATATAAAAACGCCTGGGCAGAATTTTTATAGTCGATATGTTTAGGTGAGCGAGCCCAACGTGTGGACACTTTTTTCTGCATTTTAGAATCTTTATTTGACGGGTTTTAAGTGCCTCAGCTCCCTGAGGCAGCTTTCAGCCTTCAGGGAGCTTTCGTTCCGAGCTTCCCCCCGCCCTGATTTCAGGACTCGCCCTCCTCCTGTCGTTACCCTGGCAGGCGCTGAGCCTTTTGTGCTGGCCTAGCCGTTAACTGGCCAGCCAGTGTGAAATTGCGGTCGGGGGAGGGGGCCGATTGATCGTGGGCGGCGGCCTGTATCCCAGCTGCACCCAGGCCTGCCCGACAACCTCAAAGTTCTGCCCATGGTTGCAAAGAGGAGCTTTTACTGCTCCTGTTTGTTGACTCCACAATTTCGAAGCTTTTTTCCTCCCAAATTCTTTTCTGGGGTTGAATTCTATTTCCCTTCATCACCTCACCAACTGCCTCTCTTCATATATCAGCCTTCGTACTGCAACTGAGGAACCCACTCTGCTCTCATCCCGAGTCCACACACGTGTGTTTTCAAACACACACACATGTGCTTTCAAACACACACACACGTGTGCTTTCAAACACACACACACACGTGTGCTTTCAAACACACACACACACGTGTGCTTTCAAACACACACACACACGTGTGCTTTCAAACACACACACACACGTGTGCTTTCAAACACACACACACGTGTGCTTTCAAACACACACACACACGTGTGCTTTCAAACACACACACGTGTGCTTTATCTGGAACACAAGCACATTTAGATGGGATAGTGCAGTGATTTGGAATTTGCCTGTGTTACTCGAGCTCAGTTTTCTAAATTATAATTTTTCCGTAATATTTTCTCAATAAGTCTGAAACCAGACAGGTTACTATGGCAATTAGAAGCATTAATCAGCTATTCAAAAGGGTAATTCTTAGGCATAACTTCCAAACCTTCAGCTTATATTTAATGCCACATTCTTGTAATATTTCAGGGGCTGGGCATTGTTCTGTTCCATTCACACAGCCAGGAGCTTAGTTAGTTAAGGTAGATGGATGGAAGCTTCCTATTCACACATCAATGTGTAGGCATTACCTCAAAGCTTTGTGTCTAAATAGCTTGGTGGTTGGAGCCCCTCCTTCTCATAGTCCAAGAGCTTTCTCACTGGTTACTACAAATGAAAGTGCCTTAGCAGACAACAGGAAGTTGCCTGCATTCAAAAGGAAGTGAGCGCGAGACCGAGGGAGAGACAGAGACCCACACAGATAAAGGGACCTGCAGAGAGAGAGAGAGAAAGGGACCCGAGTAGAGAGCGAGAGAGAGAGAGACTCCCAGAGTGAGGGGTATAGAGAGAGAGAGACAGATAGACAGACAGCGAGAGAGAGAGAGAGACAGACAGCGAGAGAGAGAGACAACAGAGAAACAGACAACAGAGAGAGAGAGACAACTGAGGCAGAGAAACATAGAGTGAGACAGAGATAGATACAGAGAGAGACAGACAACTGAGGCAGAGACACAGACGGAGAATGAAACAGAGAGAGAGACGCAGAAAGAGACAGATGCAGAGAGAGAGAGATGCAGAGAGAGAGAGACACACACACACACAGAGACACAGGGAAAGAAACAGACAGAGAGAGAGACACAGAGAGACAGAGAGAGACAAAGGAATTACTGCTGTATTGAGAAGCGACAGCTGCTGCTGTGGCAAGCATGGTGAATTGTTTTTGTATTAACAATTGAGCAAAATGCTTATAAAAGTTGGTTTCCTGTTTGAAAGGAACATGACAGGACTGACCGAACCTTTTGAGATTTAAGGAACAAGGAGTCTCCAAGGTGAGCCTTGCTGGTAGTAGTCAGTTCTGGAATAGTCAGACTGAATAGAACAATTTTCGAAAGACACTGGAAGATTCTACCTGGCGAGGCAGAAAGATGTGGGCTTGCTGGAAAACTGGGATTAATTTGTGACTTAATCCTGTCTTCCTACACATCTGCCAGAAGTGTGGCATAAATAAAAACTTTCATTTGTCGTAATTCGATTGTACTAATTAGTTGCTGTGAGTGTATCTTTCCTTTAGTTTGGTGTATTAGTTGCTGTTAAGGAAGGTTGATCTATATTGATTTTAATTTATTTGCCACAGTAAATGTCTTAAAATGTGAAATCTTGTCCTTTGGTAATTTCTGTTGGTTGCTGGGAAGTTCATCTCTCTTTTAAAAAAAGTTAGTGATCTCTATGGGCATTGTAACAAGTAATAAATTAACACAGCAAAAACTGTGTCTCTTAAGACAGGAATTTCCGTTCTGAACATTGATAGTATATCCAAATTCATCTGCAAAAATTGCACAGCGATAATGTTCTTTGAAAACTGTCCCAGAGGGGCAATTGAAAATCCTGTAGGATTTTCAGGAAAGACCATAATTCTCAAATAAAACTTGACTCAAAATTTCAGCAATCTAACATCAGCTTGTATAGGTCCATTAACATTGTCAAATGTGCAGTGCAGTCAATGAAATTATACTTTCATCCCATCTGCAGGCCACATTAGCTCCTGAATAACATGGTATCTAGGTCAGACACATCTCTTAATGAGTGTTGTTTCTCCCCTTTGGCTTTCATGCTCTAGATACTCTGAATCGTGGATAATAGTCTCTCTACTTTATTGGTAATAAGGAGGATGATTTGTAATTCTGCAGGGCCACTTGTAAGTGAAACATAAACAAAAGAATGAGTATGTTTTGGTCACTGCTTCCAGGGGCATGTTGTAACAATGATTTAGGACTCAGTCTCTCTCCCGCCTGAATTTCTCCTCTCCCGGGGTATATTTTGACAGGCATTTTCAGTCCTCCTGAACCTCACCCAATTGACTATTATTGGCGCAGGTGCCTAGACAGCTAGCGGCAGCAATGTGACAAAGCACTTCCAAACCCGCCACTTACACCACCTAGAAGGACAAGAGCAGGTGTATGGGAACATTAGCACCTCCAATTTGCATGAAATCCTGTCTTGGTAAGAGATCATTGTTCCTTCGTCATCGCTGGGCCAAAATCCTGAAACCCCCTACTCAATAGCACTGTGGGTGTACCATAACCATACCGACTACAACAGATGAAGACAGCAGTCCACTACCACCTTCTCAAGGGCCACTTCGGATGGGCAATAAATTTTGGCATCGCCAGCCATGCCCACATCCCAATAGCCAACAAAAAAATTAGCTTTAATGGATGATTATCTTACAATCTGATTTTATTAGTTAATGTCCACATGTGTACACTTCCCAAAATCACAGACCATCAGGAACAGGGATCCTCACTCTCCTTCTCCAGTCCATGCTGTACCAAGCCCAGTCTTGGTGAGCCAACTGCTGCTTCGTCAGAGAATCAGCTCACTGAGCACAAGCCTGGTACTGAACCTGGGCTCTGCTTTATTGACAACTTTCACAACTTGTTTAGATCAAACTCCAGTGACCAGCGTCTGAGAGCCAGGTCCAGCTATTTACGCCACTGAATCAAATTCCAATATCCCACCCAGCAGAATCACAGACCTGTCTATGGGTGCAGCAGCATGTGAAGCACTCGTCTGTCTTGTTGACACTGGGTCATCCCAGTTATTGGGGGAACTGTCTCAAGCAATTCTCAGATAAATGGACAAATGGAACAAGACAGGGTTGGCGGTTTCGCTCTGAATACTGACACTCCCCTACCACATTCTCAAGGGCAACTTAGGGTGGGCAATAAATTCTTGCCTCATCGGCCATTCCCACACTTGTATAGTCTTAGCAAGGTCACCGAGCAGACAACATCCTTGAACCTGGTGCAATCACATCACACAGCTGATGGACTAACTTGCACTGGCATTCATCTCCCACTACAAGTTATAAATGCAAACCTGTTGGTCGCTGAGACCGAGACTCGATCCTCACAACCGACAGTCGTTTCTTCATCCAGCTGGGTTTATAAGACATGGTTCATCATATTACCACACGTTAAGAAGCATGAGGTTTCACTTCAGTTTTAAGTTGGCTGTGTTTCAATCATACCTTTGCCATTTACAAAATCTTGGCATCTTATTCGGCCAATTTGGCTTGTTTGAGTCAATTGGAGAAGTTTCCTTTCCTCCTTCCCCCCAACTGTAATATCACATATGGGCTCCAGACATGAATTGGACCAAGAATAAGGGACACGCATACGCACATACACACTCCTGTGTTTAAGTGCCTTGCTGTAGACGATAACCTGGATTGAAAATGCTGAATTTTACATTTACAAGTACGAATAATTTATGAATCAAAAGAATAACCTGTGAAATGGTCTAAGTGGAAAATGAGCATGCACACGACAAATTGTGCAAAGCGCTTAGAGCTGAGAGTCAAACTAAGCAAGTGTATCGGTCTATATACTGTGCGTGACAGGAGAGCTGTTTTATTCACACAACATCAGGCCCGGGGTAAGGCAAACTGGATCAGTGTCAGGAAGGCTTCGATACTGTAAACAATTCTTCGGATGGTATAAACAACTCAGCCCAGCCCACAGCCAATTGGGCTTAAAGGTCACTGGATGGGGACTGATGAAAATCAGACACTTAACTGACTTATTAATTATTTAAGGGCAAGTTAGATTCCTTTGGACTGCTTAATTTACGAAAAGCCTTTTCCAATTATACAGAATAGGCGCAGAGACTATTCCTTCTAAACATGATAGGGGCAGGCCTTGGTTTTTAAAATTACTGGATCTAAATATTTGCATGTTAGTCAATCGGAGTGAGGACTGTTTGCCTGTAATAGCTGATTTTTATAAAAATCAGGCTAAGTGGAAGACAGTGGAACGCTGATCATCTGCAATTCAGTTATCTGACCTTCCAATTATCTGCCAGAAATTTCACAATACCTGGTTGTGCATGGGACATTGTAACCACATAATACTTCTGATATTTGTATTGTACTTGTCTTTATTCCCAGGGTTCTAGGGTTTTGCTGCACATTTAGGGGATATCAATTATTTGCCAATTTGCATTACCCAAGCAGAGGTTTGTATTCTTCCTACAATCTGCAAGCTTCTGAAAGCATAAGCTTGATGTTATTTCACCATGATTTTCTGTGATCCTCTCTGCTCTCTACTCATTCTACCCTCTGTGATGATCTTTCTCTACATATGGAGCCTGGTCCTCTCTCCAAGATTCTCATTAAAAATTATTTAGATGCAGCTGTTTTAGGAGCACTAATGATACACCATTTCAAGGGCACAATTTTCCTTCCTTATGTGGGCATACTAAAATGTATTGGCAACTTTAAATCACAAGAGCACATCATACACTGCAAAACAGAATGAGATGCAAATGTTCCCATGACAACCTGTGATGACATCCAGGACATCACTATACTTTTTTTCATTCATTCACGGGATATGGGCATCGCTGGCTAGGCCAGCATTTATTGCCCATCCCTAATTGCCCATGGGAAGGTGGCGGTGAGCTGCCTTCTTGAACCGCTGCAGTCTCTGTGGTGTAGGTACACCCACAGTGCCATTATGGAGGGATTTTGACATAGCGACAGTGAAGGAATGGCGATATATTTCCAAGTCAGGACGGTGAGTGACTTGGAGGGGAACTTCCAGGTGGTGGTGCTCCCACATGTCTGCTGCACTAGTCCTTCTAGATGGTAGCGGTCGTGGGTTTGGAAGGTGCTGAGGAGCCTTGGTGAGTTCCTGCAGTGCATCATATAGATGGTACACACTGCTGCTACTGTGTGTCGGTGGTGGAGGGAGTAAGTGTTTGTGGATGTGGTGGCAGTCAAGCGGGCTGCTTTATCCTTGATAGTGTCAAGCTTCTTGAGTGTTATTGGAACTGCACTCATACAGACAAGTGGAGAGTATTTCATTACGTTCCTGACTTGTGCCTTGTAGATGGTGGACGAGGGTTTGGGGAGTCAGGAGGTGAATTATTCTCTGCAGAATTCCCAGCCTCTGATCTCCTCTTGTAGCCACAGTATTCATATGACTAGGCTACCAAGCTCCATTTCAATTTGCTCAAATGGCAAAATTTTACCAAAATGTTTTTTTTTAAGCATCACATCTCTACCCTGACAGATCTAAAAAAAAAACCCCAAGGATCCCTGGTCTTAGCCAATGGTCAGATGAAATGCCACAGACCAAAACTTCTCCATGGTCTATGATGAACTAAGCTGGCTGCTACAGTTTGCCTTCATATCCCTGGACTAGTGAGAGGTGAGAATCAGCCACGACGTTGGTCCTAAAAATTGTCCCACAACCTTTTACTCGTTTTGCAGTGTCCAAAAGATACATTGGTCTTTTAAATTGGATTCAATTGTGCACGGTGTTCATTTGGGTTTCCTTAGACTAGCAGCAGACTTTGAGATGTCTGGACTCATAGCTCTGCTGCCAGTCAATAGAATCAAGATTCAACTGTAGAAATTCTCAGTTGTGGAAGCCTGAATTAATAGGCCAGGTTTTCTTTTTTGAAAAAAAAAAAATTAATACTGGTTTAGAATCACCTTTAGTTTTCTGTCCTGCCTTTACAAATTGTATGAAGAATGGACTTTAATTGACATGAGTAATGTCAACAGTAAGCGATAGTTACAAGGGACAGGAAAAAAATAAATTACAAATCTTCTGAGCAACTTGGTTAGACAGGTTTCAAGTTCTGTGGAATAAGTAGAGCCAGGATGTGTGTCAAGTGAGACAAAGGTTACACAAAAAAACCAGAAAATACCGCATCTGTGGAGAGAGAAACAGAGTTAACGTTTTGAGTCCGTATGACTCTTCTTCAGAGCTAAAGAGAAGTAGAAATGTGATGAAATTTATACTGTTTAAGGGGGGGTGGTTGGAGCAGGTGAAGCTGGATAGAAGGCCAGCGATAGGTGGGGGCAAAGGAGAGATTGACAAAAACGTCATGAACAAAAGGACAAGGGGAATGTTAGGGGTGGTGGTAAGGGCTAAAAAAAGGTGCTGATAGTGGCATTAATAAGAAAGCAAAGCAAAGCGGCAAAGATTACATTCGCTCCGCAACATTCTCCCTCCCAACCAGCTTTCCACTCTTCATTTTGACTTGAGGATAGTGTAAATCATGCAACATCGGCTTGGCAACTTGTTATATTCCTCTTCTAATTTTCATTTCCATCAGGAGAGGTGTTTCACCAGGTTACTGATATTGCACATTTTACAAAACCATCCAAAATCAAACTGACCCCTGTCGACTATTGCTGAGTTTGGCTCCACAGGTGCTGGCAGTCCTCTCTACTGCTGGGCTTTTCCACATGTGCATGTATCTTATCCAGTTTAGTGTTACCCCATGGGGCTTTTGGTAATACAGTTTGATCCCGTCCTCACTTGGTTCCCGAGAAACAGCCTGGGCCAATTTTTCCTCATCTGGGCCAAGTTACTAATAAACCAATTATAATACGCCAACAGGCAGAGAACTCAAATGAACAAACAAAACCCGCTCAGTATGGCTCAATGACTCATTGCATAAACCTATTCATGCCACCGTGGCTTGTTCATCATTCACTACCAGGGTGTTCCTGTTTACACAGCTCAGGTTTTCAACAAAAAGGAAATGGAAACAAATTGAGTTCCTAACTGCCCACAGATCTTCCCCAGGTCAGCTCCACTGCTGAAGATTGTGGCCATCAATTTGGCTAGGTAGAGTTCCACAAGGCCCAGTTGTCCTCCTGTAACTAGTCCGAAGTGGTTGCTACTTATGTGTGAACCTTGACATTCGACTTATGCAAGTTACACAAACTTCGGCTGGGGGCGGGTGAGTGTTGGTGTATCACAGGCAGCTCCGACATACTTACAGTCGGAGAACACTTTGTGTACATTGTGCGATACATCCCAGGTCCCAGCAGCTCACTATAACCTAGCCCAGACTGGTCGAAAGTAGTAACATTGAAAAATGACATCAAAGCTGAAGTGAAGAAGATGAGAGGGTTTTGTGGCAAGAGTTTGTTATCTCTGTCTGCTTTTCCAATTTAATTTTCTCCGTTTAGAGTCCATGAAACCTTCAAAAGGTCATTTTGAGCCAACAGTGCAACTTGATGAATTTAAAAACGTTCTTGTACTCAACAGTAAGAATTATATTATTCCTGGCTTGGCTGGGATATATTTAAAAAGAAAGCACTTAAGCAGCCACATTACCAGATCGTGACCTGCAATGTACTTTGTTTTAAATCATCAACATACTTTCTTGAAGTTATTAGCTGTTGTTAATGACTGTTTCATTAGAACAAGACAATTGATTTTAATGGCTGTGGCAGCACTGAGGCCATAACCATTCTGCTTAGCAGAATTTGTACTGCTAATTATTCATAAAACAAAAATTCATGGCGAAATTTGGAACTTGTAAAAAGCACTTTTGCCCAAAGGATGTCCTGTGTTCAGAGCTTATTGTCTTCGTCTCTCTCTCTCTCTCTCAATCTATCTCCTGTCTCATTAGATTAGATTTCATCTTCCCTTCTCTGTTCTTCAGGAAACCTTAAGTCATACAACAGCAACTTGCATTTTACACTTACATTCATGTATCAGTAATACCCCAAATTCAATCTTGGAGGTGTTGAATCAGTTGATTTGATCAGAAGTAGGAGCATGAGAATGGACCAGAGCATCCCTGGCCTAGGAATGAGAAAGGAGGCTTAAGTTACAGCTCCTGATCATCATCCACTATTCTACAGTGCGTGTGCACGCACGGGTACACTAGGTGAGGGGAGGAAGGGGTTAGTTTGTGATGCTATTCACAGTGCAATATCTCAACAGCCCTCGCTAGTCAGTGAAGAACGGCCAGTTTGGTGAAGCTCCAGGAGACGGCTGTTAACCATGGGACTTTATTCCAGTGAGTGACTTCAGAAGGGAAGTTGAAAGTGAGAATACTAGGGACAAAAGTTAATCGCTGTGAGTGCCATGAATTGACAAAAGTAATCAGTACAGAATGTCCTGAAGAAATAACAATATCTCACTCAGCATTGGTGATAAGTTACTGGTGCATATCTCAGCTCTACTCACTCCAACTGTTTATAGATTACTGCCTGTAACACTGTAAATGCATAACACTAACCTCTATTAACTATACGGATGCACAGAGACTTCCAACCAGCACACTAAGGCAATCAGTAAGGTCCACACTTGAAGGTACTATTCTTGGCCAAGCTTGGAATTTGGACACCCAAGATCACTGCTGTGTATCTTCCAGCGGCAGATTAGACAGTGATGCTGACAAAGCCTGGGGGCCTTTCTGCCCTCTACAACGATCCTGGTATTAGGGTTGGAGCAACATGAACATTCAGATTTAAGAACGGAAAATGCTGAAAAAAACTCAGCAGGTCTGGCAGCACCTGCGGAGAGAGAAACAGAGTTAACTTTTCAAGGTCGTTTGACTTCTTCCGAGCCCTTAACTCTGTTTCTCTCTGGACAGGCGCTGCCAGACCTGCTGAGTTTTTCCAGCATTTTCTGCTTTTATTTCATATTTCCAGCATCCGCAGTATTTTGCTTTTATCTGAACATTCGGACTTGTTGGATAAGATTTCATGTTGGGTTAGACACCCTGTCAGGACGGTGTACAAAAATAAATGCCTATGATCCAGGCTCACGCTTCAATGCAATACTGCGAGAGTGCTGCATTGTCTATGGCGTTATCAGCCAGTTTAAATGTTGCAGGGGCCCTATCTGCTTGTTCAGGTGGTTCAGGGAGATGTAAAAAAAATTATTTAGACAGAAGCAGGAAGATTTATTTTGCCCTAGAGGCCAACAGATCTTCCTCTAATGGCCTTGCCTAACAGATCAAGAAAAGTAAAATACTGCAGATGCTGGAAATCTGAAATAAAAACAGAAAAGCTGGCAATACTCAGCAGGTCTGGCAGCATCTGTGGAGACAGAAATAGAGTAAATGTTTCAGGTCAATGACCTTTCATCCGAATTAGAACGAGTTGAGAGAGATTTTTAAGCAAGTACCAGAGGCAAGAACATGGGGGGGATGGGGAGGGGAAGCATAAATGGGGAAGGTCAGTGGCAAGAAGACAGGAGAGATTAAACAACAAAAGGAATGTTGGTGTAAGGTAAAAGGGGATGATAATGGGACAATAAAACAAACAAAAGATGAGTCAAGAGGAGCTGATGACAAAAGCAGAATCATTATCAGCAACGGCTGTCTGTAAACCATGGGAGCAGCTGTGATGAAATTGTTGAACTCAACACCGAGTCCAGAAGGCTGTAAGGCTAAACCATTTATATCTCCTCTGAACTCATATTTTGTTGCTCCACTTGTCTTGTGGCTTATGTCATCATCCCTTTAGCCATTTAATCATTCCTGGCATTTACCCCATCACAGACGCCTTTTGCTCTTTCCTAAAGTTGACTGTTCCATGTTCTCTTAGCTGGCTTCATTAACTGGAGCTTCACTAAAGCTCTGCTGCCCATATCCTAACTCACACCGAGTCCTAATCACCCATCACTCCTGTGCTCACTGACCTACATTGAAGCATTACTGGACAAGGAGCTAATTTTAAAATTCTCATCCTTGGTTCCAATTCCTCTAAGGCCTTATCCTTCCCCACCTCTAGTAACCTTCCTCCAGCCCTACAACCCTCCGAGATCTCGGCACTCCTTCAATTCTGACCTTTTGTGCATCTCCAATTTCAATGGCTCCACCATGCCTTTAGCTACCTAGGCCCCAAGCTCTGGAAATTCCTCTTTAAGCCTGTCCACCTTTCAGGGGCTCCCGAGAACCTAACTCTTTGAACGAGCTTTTGATCGTCTGTCCTAATATCATTTGATGTGGTTCAGCATCAAATGTTTGTTTGCCAATGCTCCTGTGAAGCACTTTGGGATGTTTTACTACATTAAAGTCACTATATCATTGTAAGTTGTTGCTTCCCTGCCCCTTTTTTCCTGCCTCTGCAGTTGTTTAAAAAGTGGTTCACCTCGAACATCTACCAGTTCTGGTGAAAGGTCATTGACTTGAAACCTTAACTCAGTTTCTCTCTCCACCAGATGCTGCCAGACCTGCAAAGTACCTCCAATGTTTCTGTTTTTATTTCAGATTTGCAGCATCCGCAGTATTTTGTCTTAGTTTAATTAGTTATCCAACTCATTTGCTGCTTGCAGAATGCATTGTGCACAAATTGGCTGCCACATTTACCCACGTAACAATGGCTACACTTCAGGACGTAATGCATCGAATGCGAGTGCTCTGAAACATCCGGAGAGATATGATAAGCTGCTGCCTAAATCCCAGTCCTCTGCTTAAACATTCAACAGAGGACAAAAACTGGGAATGCCAGACAAGGCTGAGGCTGAAACCTGCCAATTCCAGTTGGGAAATAGCCTAACCTGGAAATCCTCTTTAACAATTAACAGCTCTCTAATGTGGCTAAAACAACCTTCCATCATCATTGTGGGCATGCAGACAAAAGCCAAGTTGCAGTAAAGTTCACCACACTTGTCAATGATAGGCACTTCAACATTTTATGAGGCCTGTGGTGGAATTTTGTGGTGTGGTTTTGGCAGGCAGTACTCCAGCTCCTGGAGTCCATTCAGAATGAAGGAGAGCAATCCACCTAAGCCAAGATCCACAGAGTACTGGAGGGTTGTGACAAGCCTGTGACCAGATCAGCACTAAAGGAGTTCTTAGTGCTTAAGTCAGATTTCTCTGATTTCATCGAGCAGTGCAAGAGCTTCTGCAGCTGAGTCTCAACAATGACAAAAGTCAGCTTCACCACCATGTCACTTTACTGTGGAACTCTTCAGTGTTGTCACCTGTGTGCAAGTACAACTACTTAACAAGAGCATGGAGTAGGCTACAGGAAATCCACAACATGGCTACTCCTGCCCCAGTGCAATTTCACCAAGTTCCATAATCCACCCTCAGCAATGCTTGTGGTCTAAGGATATTTGTATTTGGTAGAGTTGCCCCTGCTTGCACCACATTCTGACATCAGATGTACGAGGACTGGATGAGGCAGAGTTCTCATCACCACTTTAATGCCTCCCAAAGGAGAGCTGCAATGGACAATATCTCAACTTATGCAGTGCCAAATGCACTAGCTGCTCCTCCATTCCCCCTTCATCAAGTTTATGGTTACCATGAGATTCACTTCCTGTACCCTCAAATTCCTCCTGACTAACTCCTTGCTGCTACTTGCTCCTGGTCCAGCACTTGATATTGTTAAGCCTCCCCTTTCCTCAAACTTCATTATCCATGTTTCAAAATTGTCTTAATTAGTCTTCTTCAAAAAGCCCACACTCAACCCTTTTGTCCTCTTCCAACTCTCACCCTAAGGTAGCTTTCCTCTCACAGAAGCAAAAGGAAAATACTGTGGATGCTGGAGATCTGAAATAAAAACACAGGATTCTGGAAAAACTCAGCAGGTCTGGCAGCATCAGTGGAGAGAGAAACAAAGTTTTCGTTTTGAGTCCAAATTGACTCTTCTTCAGAGCAGAAGAGTCATATTGGGCTCAAAACGTCAACTGTTTGTCTCTCCACTGATGCTACCAGACCTGCCGAGCTTTTCCAGTACTTTCTGATTTTATTTCCTCTCTCAGATCCTTCCAGCTCCATGCCCTCTCAAGGGGTATTTGACAAAAGCTATTTCATCCTCCTGCATTATCTTCTCTGTGGTGTCTTCCTATGTACAACCTCCCTTGCTCAATTCCACTCCAACTGGGCTTGTATGCTTCACCCCAAAGTTCTCCTGAAACTTTACACATCATCATTGCCCCCCTGCAACCAGGGTAAATTGCCAGGGTGTCAGGGTGAGGTGGGTGGGGTGGGGGGCACAGGGAGTGGATGTCAGGGTGGGGTGTTGGTGCTGGAAGAAACTTGTCTGTTGACAGAATAAAACCAACCTTAAAATAGTGTCATATTTATGCTACACTTTGAAATAAGGCAAAAAAATACATTACTTGAAGGAAATGATTCATTAAAACGAGTGCTGATCTAAAGATAATTGACCAGCTTTACCACGGCTACACAGCAAAAGAATGGCTAATGAAGAGAGAGCCAAACTCTATTTACAACAACAACTTATATTTGTATAACACCATTAATGTAATAAACTGTCCCAAGGTGCTTCATAGGAATGTAATAAAACAAAGTAGGACAGCGAACCATATAAGATCATAAAGGCTTGTAGAGAGGGAATTCCAGAGCTTGGGATTTAGGCAACTGAAGGTGCGATCATGAATGCTGGAGTGATTAAAATCAGGCGTGCTCAAGAAGCCAGAAGTAGATGAGCACAGATATCTCAGAGGGCTGTGGGGCTGGAGGAGATTACAGAGATAGGGAGGGATGAGACCATGGAGGGGATTAAAAACAAGGATGAGAATTTTAAAATGAAGATGTCGCCTGTCTGGGAGCCAATATAAGTCAGTGAACACAGGGATGAAAAGGGAACAGGACTTGCTGTGAGTTATGACATGGGCAGCAAAGCTTTGGATGGCCTCAGGTTTATGGAGGGTAGAATGTGGGAGACCAGCCAGGAATGTGCTGGGATCGTCAAGTCTAGAGGTAACAAAGGAATGAATGAGGGTTTCAGCAGATGAACTGAGACAGGTGCAAAGCCAGGCAGTGGTACCGAGATGGGAATAGGCGGTATTAGTGATGGTGTGTCTGTAACTGATTCAAAACCTCTGTGTCTGTTCGTCATCCACATAGGGTGGTGCTTGAGGCAGAAGTTGTAGGAGATTGACTCGGTTAATAAAAACAAACCCCCAGATGGCATGGAATGGAATTGTCAGGCCTGAGTAGATGAAGTGTGTTGGCAGGAAGGAAGAGGCAGAGTTTAATAAATGCAACGTGACTGTAGTGAGCAGCATATAACTGGCATACACAGATACCAAACTACTCAAAGTACAGGCACAGAAACTGGAGTGATGGATATATTCATTTCTGTTAAATGTGATTTCCCAGAAATTACCAGAAACTATCAAATAAAGAACTTGCATTCCTATAGCGCCTTTAACTATTTCAGGACATAAAATGCACCTTACAGACAATGAAGTACTTTGTGTGGTCCCTCTTTATGGCAGAAAATGCAGTAACTCTTTCGAGTACAAACCCGTTTCCATCTGTTTCAGATGAAGTTACATAGTTTGCCATTGTGAGATTTGAACTCTTGATACTCTTTTGAGTAAACCTGTTTCCATCTGTTTCAGATGAAGTTACATTGTTTCATAGTTTGCCATTGTGAGATTTGAACTCTTGATACTCTTTTGAGTAAACCTGTTTCCATCTGTTTCAGATAAAGTTACATTGTTTCATAGTTTGCCATTGTGAGATTTGAACTCTTGATACTCTTTTAAGTAAACCTGTTTCCATCTGTTTCAGATGAAGTTACATTGTTTCATAGTTTGTCATTGTGAGATTTGAACTCTTGATCTTGGGGTTACAAGCCCAGTACCATAACCACTTGGCTATTTAGGCCAAGCAGAAAATGCAGTAGCCAATTTGCAAACTATAAGGTCTAACAAGCAGCAATAAAATAAATGATCACATAATAAACATCTCTCATGACTGACTCATTGTGTGGTTTCAGCATTTATTTTTATTTGTTCTTTCAGTGGATGTGGGCGTCGCTGGCTGGGCCAGCATTTATTGCCCATCGCTAATTGCCATGGAGAAGGTGGTGGTGAGCTGCCTTCTTGAACCACTGCAGTCCATGTGGTGTAGGTACACCCACAGTGCTGTTAGGATGGGAGTTTCTGGATTCTGACCAAGTTACATTGATACGATGGTGTGTGGCTTGGAGGGGAAATTCCAGGTGATGGTGTTCCCATGTGTCTGCTACCCTTGTTCTTCTAGATGGTAGCGGTCATGGGTTTGGAAGGTGCTGTCTAAGGAGCCTTGGTGAGTTGCTGCAGTGCATCTTGTAGATGGTACACACTGCTGCCACTGTGCTGGAGGTTGGAGGGAGTGAATGTCTGTGGATGGGGTGCCAACCAAGTGGGGCTGCTTTGTCCTGGATGATGTCAAACTTCTTGACTGTTGTGGGAGCTGCACTCATCCAGGCAAGCGGAGAGTATTCCATCACACTCCTGACTTGTATCTTATAGATGGCTGACAAGCTTTGGGGAGCCAGGAGATGAGTTACTCACTGAAGGATTCCTAGCCTCTGACCTGCTCTTGTAGCCACAGTATTTATAAGGCTGGTCCAGTTCAGTTTCTGGTCAATGGTAACCCCCCGGATGTAGATAGTGGAGGATTCAGTGGTGGTAATGCCATTGAACGTCAAGGGGCGATGGTTAGTTTAGGTCTTGTTGGGGATGGTCATTGCCTGACACTTGTGCAGTGCAAGTGTTACTTGCCACTTATCAGCCCAAGCCTGAATGTTGTCCAGGTCTTGTTGACTATGGACATGGGCTACTTTAGTATCTGAGGAGTCGTGAATGGTGCTGAACATTGTGCAATCAAGCAGCAGCAAACATCACCACCTCTGACCTTTGATGGAGGGATGGTCATTGATGAAGTAGCTGAAGATGGTTGGGCCTAGGGCCTGAGGAACTCCTGCAGTGATGTTCCAGGACCGAGACGATAGGCCTCCAACAACCACAACCATCTTCCTTTGTGCTGGGTATGACTCCAACCAACGCAGAGTTTTCCCCGATTCCCAATGACTCCAGTTTTGCTAGGGCTCCTTGATGCCACACTCAGTCAAACGCTGCCTTGAATTCAAGGGCAATTACTCTCTCCTCACTTCTGGAGTTCAGCTGTTTTGTCCATGTTTGAACCAAGGCTGTAATGAGGTCAGGAGTTGGCGGAATCCAAACTGAGTGTCATTGAGCAGGTTATTACTAAGTAACTGCTGCTTGATAGCAGACACCTTCCATCAGTTTACTGAAGAATAAGAATAGACTGATGGGGCAATAATTGGCTGAGTTAGATTTGCCCTGTTTTTTGTGGACTGGACATTCCTGGGCAATTTTCCCCATAGCCAAGTAGATATCAGTGGAACAGCTTGGCTAGGGGCGCAGCTAGTTCTGCAGCACAAGTCTTCAGTACTATTGCTGGATGTTGTCAGGGCCCAGAGCCTTTGCAGTGTCCAGTGCCTACCACTGTTTCTTGACATGGGGAGATGGTGGTATAATGGTAATGACACTGGCTAATCCAGAAGTCCAGGCCAGTGCTCTGGGGACATGGGTTCAAATCCCACCACAGGAACCAGCAATCGTGACCATGACAATTATCATCGATCGCCCTAACAACACAAATGGTTCACTAATGTCCTTTAGGGAAGGAAATCTGCCATCCTTACCTGGTCAGGCCTACATGTGACTACAGATCCACATCATTAACTGACCTCTGAAATGGCTAACAAAGCCACTCAGTTCAAGGGTAATGAGGAATGGGCAACAAATGGCCTTTCTCACATTCCATGAACAGTAGAGTGAATCAAATTGGCTGAAGACTGGGATCTGTGATGCTGGTTAGGAGGCTGAGATGGGTCTTCTGGCTGAAGATGGTTGCACAGATGTGCTTAGCTCCCTCATCATTTAGGATAGGGATATTTATGGAGCCACCTCCTCCAGTTAGTTGTGTAATTGCCCACAACCATTCACAACTAGATGTGGCAGGACTGCAGAGCTTAGATGTGATCCATTGGCTGTGGGATCGCTTTGCTCTGTCTATCGCATATTCTCCTCTTTCGGACGCCCAATATTTATTTCCAGATAATAATGAACCTTTCACGGGGTTCAACTATTTATCCCTGCCCACCCAAGCGATTTTCACTTCAGGTAAGCTTTTAAATCGCAGTGCTGTCCGTCAATCCCGGTGCTTCAGGTGGATGGAAGAAAACCTCGTGGTGCTATTTGAAGAGGAGGAGGGAATTTTCCCATGTCCTGCCTGCTCCTTTCGCAACCAACACCAACAAACAACCCTGCCATTCGTGGAACGTCACTGTGTACAAAATGGGCACTGTGCCGACTTCCTTAACAACAGTTCATTCACTTTAAAAAAAATGTATTCACTGTGGATGAAGCACTCTGATGTTTGAACTTCATAAAGGGGCTGTATAAATGTGGCTAATATCATTTCACCAAAATTACCAGTGAGTGAAACAATCAAGAATCACTCCATTGATTCAACTTACTATTTATTTCTCCCCCTTGAGTTCTGCGTTGAAATGAAAAATGCAGGGAATCTTTCGTAGCCACGACAGAGATTGGCTTTTATGATCCCGATATGAGTGCTGTACAGATTATTACTTTTATGATAATAATTGTTGTGCTGATTGTATTACACACAAGGGTAATAAGGTTGGAAGTGAATGGTCCAGCAGGTTTAATGCTCATGGCTGACATGGGAAGACAGAGAGCTCGTTAGAAAACACAACACGAGAACTCCTAAACAAAAACAGAATTACCTGGAAAAACTCAGCAGGTCTGGCAGCATCGGCGGAGAAGAAAAGAGTTGACGTTTCGAGTCCTCATGACCCTTCGACAGAACTTGAGAACTCCTAGTTGGCTCAGCTGTGGTGAGGGCTGTCCAGTGTGGAACTGACTCACACAAACCCAAGAAGGGTTCTGTTCCAGTGTCTGCTCGGATTAACTGGTCTCGGGTATGAAAGCCGTGGAGGTGTTATAACCAAATCGATTCCCTGGGTTAGAGAATGGGAAGGCAGGGGTGTTGGCTGATTTCCATTCTCCTAAAAACCCGACCATTACAAGAGAATAGATGTGTGAGTGAGTTCAGCTGTGATTGCCAACCCTTCCTCTTTCACGGCCAAATAGCCTGGGGGCACGGTCAGTGAGGTCTGCTGGGATCTACATCCCAGGCAATGGCAGTCTATTCTGCATTGCAGGGTAGAAAATTGGGGAGCCACGCTCAAAAAGCCGACCAATTGGACGATCTTTATTTTCAGTCCAACAAGAACTTAGAATGGATGGAGAACTCAAGAGCCTCTGCCCAATCTCGTCATAAAAAAGGGCCAAATAAAAAGGACACTTTAGGGCATGCAAAAGTTGCTGTGTCTTCGAGTAGCTTTGGAGCAGATCGATTCACAGAGCTGGAGGGTGAGTCAATGACCACATGACCCCCAAATGCGACACTGAACCATAAATGTCACTGACACAGCGGTGATAATCCAGCAGCTACAGGCAGACAGATCCACTGCACAGAGTTTTTACAGACCTCATTAAAATACCACAGATAGCATCGCAGATTGTCCTGAGTGTTTGGATCCTCACGTTGACTGCCTCCACTTTCACACTAGAAACTCTGTCTGGTGACTGGGATCATTATTTAACATATAGTTATACAACCGTGTCCCAGAGATGACTGGAAATTAAGCTGATCATTATTGCATTATTTTAAGAAGGCAGTGGCAGTGTAATTTGTCTCAGCCGGTAGCACAAAGGCAGTTCATTTTATACTCCAGCCCAATTTTCACCTTGCAGTGAGGGAGAAATTAGTTTAAGCCTGTGCTCGGGGACAGGATGGAAGTCGAGCTTGATGTGTGCTTCAGATTGCATGGACGCGAATGAGGCCTCAAACTGATGCTCTTAGTTCAGTTAAATAAGTGGGCTGCCAGCACAACCTGTGCTGTTCAATGTCGTGCATTGCTGACCCCATTTAATATCAGCCTGCGCTCTTAAAGGTGAGGTGCATTTTGCATTCAGGCAATTGTTACTGAAGATTGTCAAGTGGCAAGAACTGTAGCGCCTGCAAGGGGCCGGAGGTTTTGTAGAGGAGGTCAGCAGGAGACTGGACATCTTATATCCATTAGGATGATATTAAGGCAAGCTATTCTGCACTAGTGGGCAGAGGTAGCAGAGGTGCCAGAAGCATTGTCCCCCACCCTCGCCACCAGGACATGGGTGCCTAGCAGGAATATGTTTAGTGACCTCACAAGGCTAGGTAAGGTAAGCCTCCTAACTCACCTCATCTTAGTCATGTACTATCTGTAGCCCCAGCATTCACAATCCTTCCCTTGGTCACAAACATTCTTTTAAAATTGCTGCACCACACTTCACTCTGCCTCCTTCTGCTCCTGCTATACCTGCTACTCTCCTCATTATTACTTCCTTCGTCCCCACCCCCTCCGCACCCCCCCCCATACCTTCTACCAATCTTGCACATATCAGCAACACAACCTACCCTGGCATGCATGTGCTCACTGAAATACAACCTTCAGTAAAGAGCAGACAGCCAGAGGAGGTGGGAGAGAGGTCACCTGCTATGGCCATCATGAAAACCCTCAGTGTAAGTTCAGCAGCCCTCCACCTTGTGAGCTGTAACCATTGGGTGAGAGCAGTTGAACAGGTGAAAGACACTAGATATTTGCACAAGGGTGAGTTGTGATGGTTTAGGTGTGCATGGACAACAGTCGCACCACATGAGCACAGGACACTTATTAACATATTTAAATGATGCCTGCGCTTGTTTCAGGCAACCATCAGGGACACATACTGAGCACTCAAATCAATAGGGCAATATGGCGTCAGGCATAGTTCTGATGAGTAGTGTCATGCTGTAAAGTCCCACTTTGCAGTGCCCATTTTGGGATTTAAAAAAATTGCAAATCAAATTTCTATCCCAATATCCCTTTAGTACAAACCTACACCACAGCAGCTAAATAACCTTCCATTTTAAAAAACTGGTCAATTTTTCCTTTGATGTTGCATACGACTAATGATAGCTCAGTAACAATGGTACAATGCACACTGGTCACAGGTTCCTTCAACAATGCCAAAACTGCGTCTAAAAGAAAAAGTGATCCATTATGTGACAAAGTGTGATTCAAACATATCTATGTGTATTTTTTTTTGCAGTCTGAGGCACTGAAACTAAAACTAGCCCGAATTCACTCTACAATGTCTATGGCAGCTAAATGATGGCAATCTGCTAGGAGTCTGACAGACTTCACATCATGTTTCATTCCACAGAGACAGCTCTTGGTGACACAATAAAGAGGAAAAAGAAATAAAGGATCTTTTAGCATATTGCTGCAATTACAACCCACTCCACATTCTTGGCCCAGGTTTAAAGCTTACATTACTGCCACCCAATATAAACAGACCCAAATGGAGCCCAAGTGACGATTCCATCACACTCTGGTGAAAAGCCAAGATGCCTCATCTTTCTTTTCCTCCTCCAATTTTCTCCCCATCTCTCCAAAATGGCATTGGGAGACCAGTTGCCCAGGTTATGGTGGCAGACTGCAGTGAAGCCAATCAACTGGCCACTCTTCATGAGGGCACCTGAATAGCAGTGGCCTATTTGCAGCATCCTGTCCTTGCCTAATGTCCACCCAAGGTATATAACCTTTGCAGGGGTCAGGAAAGAAAACACTAGCCACTCTCTGCTGTTTACAGCCATGGACAATGTAGCCTTCGTGGAACATCAGAAGCACCATTCTGTGTGTCCCTCACCTAATGTGACAAGGAAACTTTCTGCGAAGTAAGAATGGAAATCTTGTCCAATTGTACCCTCCCTAACACGGGGACATCGAGACCAGCAATCCCACCTCAATGCCACTTATTATAAGCTAACTCAGCTGAGACCCTTCCTGATTTGTGGGCCACAGTACTACACCATGCTAAGTCATGCCAAGAGTCGACCATCATCAACATGGTAGCAAATGCCTTGCTGAGTTTGCACAGCACAGGCTCAAAAGACTGAAGCTATCCAACCACCTTTGGTGCTATAGATTAGTTTTTCACTGTGCTTTGACTTGTCAACTTCCCTCTTCCAGTTTGAATCATTACTTGGGTGATCACTCCAGATGGTAAGACTTTGTGAGGATCCTTGAACATATCCCTTCATACATAATTAGGAATATAGACACAAGAATATGCCATTCTGCCCCTTCAGCCTGTTGCACCATTCAAAGAGGCCACAGTTTTTCTGTATTTGAACTCCATCCACTTGGTTCTACAATCATTAATAACGTTGTCTAAACAATTCAAGTGACATCCCGCCAGCCTCAACAACTTTTCGAAGGAGGGAGTTCCAGATTTCAATGTGTGAAGAAGTACCTCCTGACATCACCAGTGAACAGCTAAACTCAATTTTAAGGAACAAAAACATTCTCTATTTTTAAGGTTATGCCCCCTTTACTGAACTGACCCGCCAGAGGAAATAGTCGCTCTCTGCATCTACCCAGCCAACTCTCTTAGTCGCTTTTAACACCTCAATTGGGTCACCCCTAAACTTCTGCAATCGAGTGAATACAAGCCCAGTTTATGCAGCCTGACCTCAATTTAATCCTTTTAGGCCAGATATTGTTCCACATTGTTGCACATCACAGCGAAGCAACTCCCCTCTGCTCCATTCCACCCACCCCCTCACCCCCTGCATGGAGATGGTACTTATGTAGGACAGGGACCTAATCAGAAAATGCACCCGTGGATGTCTAAGATATGGGCAGATCTTTAAACTGGAGGCACTTCCTGTTTGGGAGGTGCAGACAAGTCACGATTGTATGTTCTCACACTGCTGGCTCTATCACACGGGGTTCGTTCAGGTTAATATCCCACGAAACAAAAGAACTTTTTTTTTAAGAAAACAGGATCTTCTCTTTCAAAAGATAAATTTCAGGGAAAACAGGGATCGGTGATCAGTCAGCAATTTGTGAAACAGAATTCCTCGCACTGCAACACAGTTTTAAACAATTGTAGCAAAGAGTGTGCTTCAGATTCTTCTCAGTTCTTCAGTCTAAGCGGACTGTCAAATTGTTGCAAATATTTGCTCCATTGTGTTTAGCACACTCTGATAATCATACCTTGAGGCTCATTCTGTTCCCGGGCCCCCTCAGACATGATAGTGCCTTAGGTTTACTGCAGATACTACCAATGGCACAAGCACAAAGGCTGGGCGCTTTCCCCCCTCATCAGGAACAGGCCAATCTGACATTTTTTAAGTACCAATTAAAAGCGATTTGTCCCAGTGAGGCAAGTGTCACTGAACCACACAGATCACCTCTGTGCTGGGTTTGCTGCTCTCAGTTAGGTTGGCAGAGCACTGATTAGTTGGGGTGGAGAGAGCTCTTAACTATTCTTCAGGGACGGGTTGAGCAAGTGTATCCAAGCAATGGTTGAGAAGAGAACTGGATCGACTGTGACGCCCATTATGGTTGAACAGCCACACATGAGCTAGTGGGCAAGATGGTTGCTGGCCCCCTTGAAACTGCTTTCCAGCAAAGGTCAGTGCCCTCAGGGAAGGGAGGGATGGGGAAGGATGGAGAAAATGGCAATAAAGAGACAGGCGAAGATGAAATCAAATCAGTTCAAAATGCATCATCAAACCGGATGGTGATATCATCTCCCAGCTGCTGTTCCTCATCCACTCCCTCCCAACAAAAAAAGGCTGTGAAGTCTGACAAAAAAAATTGCACAGTGGGCCACCATTTGCAAATCACATTCTGTCGATGTGCCAGTGCTACATCAAAAGCTGAGACCATCGACAGTACAAGGGAACTGCATGGTTCCCCTTGCCTGTGGCGTAAAGATAAAGTCTTTGTTTAAATGTCAAATAAAAGTCCAATTCCACAACTTTTAAAAGTGCCTTAGGATACGGGCACTGCACTGCTGGCAAAACTGGCATTTGTTGCCCCTCCCCCCCCCCCCCGGTTATCCTCAACTGAGTGGCTGGATAGGCCACTTCAGAGGGCAGTCAAGGGTCAACCATGTTGATGTGGGACTGGAGTCACATATAGGATTGGAAGGACAACATGTTTCCTTCCTGGAGAAGGGCATTCGCAAAGCAGTTGGGTTTTAGTAACAATCCCACAACTTCATTGTTACATTTACTGATACAAGCATCCAGCGCTGGTCACCACATTTTCGGAAGGGCGTGACGGTCCTTGAGAGGAGATGTACTGGAATGGCCCCAGGGATGAGGGATTTGAGCTACAAGGTTAGGCTGGAGAAGCTGGAGTTGTTCTTCAGAGCAAAGGAAGTTGAGGAGAGATTTGATAGAGGTGTACAAGATTATGACAGGTCTAGATAAGGGAGACAAAACAAAAGCTGTTCCCATTAGCTGATGACACGAAGACTAGAGGACACAGGTTTAAACTTGTGGCCCCACGACACAGGGGAATGTGAGGAAGAACTCTTCCTTACACAGTGAGTTGTAATGACCTGGGACACACTGCCTACGAGGGTGCTTGAAGTGAAGACAATCAATGATTTTGAAAGGAAACTGATGGGCACTTGAGGGAATAAACTTGCAGGACTACAGGGTTAAAACAGGGGAACAGAGCTGATAAATTACGCTACAGACAGCTGGTATGGACACAATGGGCTGAAAGGCCTCCCTCTGTGACATTATGGCTCTCTGACTAAGCTTGTTTTTTCCAGGCTTTTATTAAACTATATTAAAACTCTCAAACTGCCGCAATGGGATTTGTACTCTTGTTTCCTGGATGGCTATCCCAGAAACATACCCCATTGTGACTCCGTGCTACTGCTTTGAAAATTGCTGTTGGTGTTCTATGCGAGGACAGATATATTATTCGGTGTGATCTTCCATTGTTAAATTAACTGGCATAAAGCATCCCAATCTACTTGGGTTATTTATGATCTGGTTTTATACTATATGAGAACTGATTCCCAATGCATGGTCGCCTGTAGCTGGCCACAGCCCAAAAGGTAAATCAGTTAGGATTCGCTAAATTTTGTTTTTCCTTCTCGGTAGTCAGCCTGAGTCCATCCCAGCAGTTTTACTTGCAGAGACAATTATTGGGAACCACCAGTGCGACTCTGACTTGGTGTAAAAGCAAAGAATTTATGACCATTGATGAGCAACTTGCAGTCTGGCTGATATCGCTGCAATAATAAATGGAAGCAGAGAGCCAGGGGTATTTGTCTAGGTATTTGCTGAACTGTTCAACCCAGGCACATTAAGCCAATTGACATGTCCATTTGAACCTTGCTAAACTGGCCATAAATAACTGAATAGCTAAACAATGAGGCTTTTCCCAATGCTCAACATTAGAATCACACCCCCCCCTCCCAATACCACCCCCCACTCCAGCACACCACCCCTTCACCCCACACCGCCCCCAAAGGAGACCCACATAGAACAAAAGATTCAAACAAGCTCAGGATAACAAACAGAGCAGAAATAGTCTATTCTCTTGGGAAACATTTTTGGAAAACCTGTAGAATGAGGCAAAGTCTGACCCATTGCCACAATACATGGGCACACTGACTTTTTGCATCATGGTGTAGGTGGAATGTGGAACTTCCCTTCAATTCCCTTTGGGATATTGATGGTTTCAAGACAACCAGCCTGTGGTTAGGAGCTTGGAACTTGGTCAATGGCCCCTGGTGACCTCAGAAGTGCGACACCTGAGCCAAACATGTCTGCAGATACCAGCGTATTGTTAATGATTGTCCAGTCAACTTGTCTCACGAATGGAATCTGGATGTGTAAAGCACTCACTTGACCTCAGTTAGGAGGGAGGGCTTATCTGGGGAAGCAGTGGGAAACTTACCAGTGACCTCACTGATAAGGCTGTGTGGTTTTAATTGGTTAAACCTAGAAGAGCTGGGGTGGTGTTGGGGAGGGGGTAATTGGGTGGGTGGTATGGGGCCTTAGCTCTGCCAACATGCCTTATCTTTCTGCACTAAAGAGAGCAGAATGTCTAACAAATGGAGTAAACTCCATATTGAAGAAACAGAAACCCTCCAGGTGGGTTTCGATTTCTCAGTAGCTTTATTTGGAAACTCTAAAGCATGGCGATAGATTTTTGTCATACATTTAGTTCTCCCCGCACTGAGAGGCACCCTTTACAAGGGTGGATCATTCAAAAGGGATGGGGTGAAAGAAGTCCTCTTTCTCACTCTTAGTGGGTGGATTCAGCAGTGGCACAGTCAAAGCACTGAAAACATACAGGATTCTCATTCAGAGAACACAGCACGATACCTAAAATATGACAGTAGCAAAGAACGTATGGGAATAAAAAGGCCATTAGTTAAACAGAGGGCATTCAATTGGTCTCTGTCCTTGTTTAGGGACGAGATTGGTGTGAGAAATCAGGATGTGTTCCAGCACCTGATTATGACCCAGTGAACATTGTTGTAAAGTGTTTGGGCTTAGGAATGTAGATGTGGAGTGAGGATAGTAGAGCTCCTAGCTGCACCTATGTTCAAATAACATGCCAAGATTTGTCTAGCCTCACACAGGAAGGGTGACTCTTGCAAAAGGCAGTGGAAGCCTGCTAGCTCTCTCTTTTGCACATATGTACTATTCTATTCTAAATTACAATTCAAAATCGCTTGGGAGTATAGAACTTGAATATTGCTGAAAAGAGAGACATGTTGCCCCAGCATCAGTCACTACCTTTAAGGATAAAAAAGGAGGGTTGAAGACAAGGAGAGACTGTGCAACAAAGAACCCATAGCAGCTTCAGACCACAATTAAGGGGTTAGGTGTCATTGGTACTGATGTTCGTGTAATATTCATGATTCTAACAGTGGTGACAGATGTTGCCTACAAGATGGATGACTTGTTTAGGCCAAATGGATCCATGTGGCAACTGAGAAGAAAACTGTACCTTTTCTAGCTGGTGATGGAAACAAGAGTCCATTTTCAACTTGTCTCCCTGGCAGATTAACCACTTGCTTCAGAAACCATCCCAATTTCATTCAAGCACTCTCTAAAATGACCAGGTAGTCCACAACGTTGTGTTTTATGCCCGGGCAGCAAGCTGAAAATGTCCCAAACCCCATGTTTCCCAGTAGCTGGGACAACATTACCAAATTAAAAATGTACCTACAGACACCAGAGGAGAGCTAACCGCAGTAATAATTCTCCAATCAAGTCATTCCGCAGAAGTCACTTAATGGGAACCGCATTCCTCCAGACAGGGACATAATTCGTCTTATCCAATTGTTCCCATTAAAACTTCCATTAGGTAAACACTGCAGATTGCATGGGGGGGTGAATGAGTTCCCAATCTCATTAACATACGGCTCATTTATCTGCAGTTCCAGTATAAATATAAAGTCAATGATTCCTTAGGGTTGATTCATAATTAGCCGCATCTTTATAAGTATGCAAAAAGAGCAATGGGCCAGGGTCGGGTAGGGGGATAGATTAATAGTTTGCATGTAATTTTTGTACATTTATATATACAAACATACACGGCATATTAAAATTAGAATTGCAGAGGTCCAATTCTCATAACTGTAAGCTTTTATTAAGGAGGGAGTAAAAATTGCACTTTGTACTCTTGAAAAATTATTGTAATTAAGCTCACTCTCTTAGCCAGGCTTAAACCACTTGCAAGGCACGTTAGTGAGAAGGTTAGAGGAAACAGTATCAAATTCATCTATACTAAAACAGCAAGCCTGGCATTTGCTGACTGTAAAATTCCTCATCAACTAATTAAGCAAAACATAATGTTTGCAAAAAGGGCGATGGGCATGACCACTTTGTGAATTGTTAGCATGTAATGGCTGGTGCTTACATTTAATGGAGTTTAATTTCAAACAACCACTTTCCCTCGGTATAATTCATAACAGCCGCTTCGACTGTGCTGTATAACAGCAACCTCTCTCTGAAGTCAAAATATGAGCACATTACCTCCTACGTGAAGACTGCTTTATATAATTACAAGCACCCAGTACTTAGGAAGGCAGTGCAACAATATTAACCTGCAACACTCACTCAAAAGTAGTTCAACTTGTTCCTTTGTTTCTGTCTCTTTCCCTGCCCCCTCTGAACCATGCTCTAATTTTCTTGCCTCTTATTAGTGTGCCAGGATGGAGTCCCATGGACACTATCTCCCCTTTGGTAGCCCAGCCAAGTGGCCATTGTCCAGGATGGAATATGAGCTGGCTATTAAGGCAAACCTGTGTTCCAAAGAGGGGTAGCCAGTTTCTAACACTGACTGGGCCATGGAACAAGGCAAACCACAGCCTTTTCTTAAAGGTTGTTTGCATTCTTTTAAAGCGATGGAGCAATACCATCACTATCGGTAAGGATGCCAAAGGTAAGACAACATAGAGAATGAAGATAAATTATTAGGCAAAACACTCAGTCTTCACTAACTAATCCTTACAGTCAAAGGATCATCTCTAGTGAGCGGAGAGCTCAATCACGCTTTTTAATCTTTAGTCGGTGTGTTCAAATATCCTCTTCAAGAAATACTTTTGTTTGCAACAACAGTTAATGAAATCCGCAGTCACTCAAAGGTGTAATTAGAGTTTATGTCTGCACCAGTGACCGGCAGATGATGTGTGCACGGGGCATAAAATATTCCCCAACAATCACATTTGCTTGAGGTACTGAGCCCGCATCTTGCCAGGCAAGAAGTCATTTCAGCAAGCTAAATATTCATTCTAAAAAGCACTGCCGCGCTATGTCAATCCATGCATGAATTCCACTTAAAGTTATCCATTATTACCTTTCTCTGCACTGAGTGCCGACGGGGAAAGCTACACTCGCAGATGGATTGGTGACAGCTCCTGGGAGACTTCACCTCAATAAGGAATTCGAAAGTAGATCGAAAAATACACCAATAATGGGTTCAAAAGTAGTAGCAGAGAGGAGGAAGTGTCTATTCCTTGCAGTGTTCTTTCCTAGAACAGCCTGCATTAGTCTATCCAGCTTGTTAATAGCCATAATCCAATATTCATTTGATAAAGGACAACAGAAACATACTTACTGTTAAACAAAGAACAGTGTCCTGTAAACAGACAAGGTTTTAAACGTCTTTTGGTGAACTTTCTTGCTCATTAAGTTTATTGATGCTTGCAGTGATGAATAGAGCATTGTCCATTGCAAACATCAAGCACTCCAGGGTCATTTGCAGCACACTTAAATGCAGAATTGAGCTTCTCCTACTCTTCTGCAATATTCTTCAAGCCCTGACCTCAGAAGAGCTACTGCATCAGTGTGACATTTCCTATTTCCTTTAACTGTCTGTGGCCTCTCTGAGCAAGACTGTCAATTTAGTGCCACTTAGTGGCAAATTATAGGCAGTTTTGTGCTGGAAGTAGCCTGTGACTCATTTGGCATTGTATTCTCAGTGGTCAGGAGCCAGAGGGCACTTTCACCTCTTCAGTCTGGGTAGGATTTGTGCTCAGCTTGTCGAGGCCACTGCCGAACTCAGGATTTGTTTTCAAACAGAAAATGTAGGGAGCAAGGGGTGCAATTTACTCCAATGCACCTGACTCCTTCTATCTGCTGAACTTTTCACTTCCAGTTAGTAGCCACAGGACTGAAAAGTACCTGACACGACAACACCAGGAAGAGAATAAAAGAGGAGCCAAAACAGACCTCTCCTGTGCTGTAAGTTAAACACTTCCTAGGGCAAATTGACAAAAGGCTAATTAAACCATTTGCTGCGATGAGTAAGAGAAAAATGGGTGGTGGCAGATTGCCCTCTGTTATACATCGACTTGAACGGATAGGAAAATTAGTTGGGGTGAATAAAGGCAAGTCGATCCATGATGCCTCCCCCCCAGCCCTGGAACAGCTGTTGAATTTTACCCTACCATCTTGTACAGAGATACAGGCACATCACCCTATCAAGATGCGAGGGTGAAAGCAATCTTAAAGAAATGAGGTGTCTCAATCATTTGAAAAACAGAAAAAAATCTATTTACACCCACTCTGCACCCCCCTTTCCTAATGCCAAGGACCCTCTCCTGGGTCACTGCCTCCCTGCAACTCACCACAATGACTAGAAAAGACAAAGAGCTTCCAATATTCAGTCACTGGAAGGATGCCTCAGGGACACATAGGCTGAGACACCAATTGATTTGTTTGTTGTCTCTCCTCTCCTCCCCTATGTCTGATTGCAAGAAGATCATTATCTATGGGGGAAGTCACTGCTTCCGTAATGGAATTAAAATCAAAAGATTGGAAACATAACTGGATAATATGCAATAACATTCCTCTAGCTTTCCAAAAGGCCGCATTGGGACAATGTTAGTTGGTGTGGTTTGGAATACTGCCTCCTGTATGAAGTACAGAGCTGAAGAAATCACTCTCTTTCATTTGGTCTCAAGGATTTAAAATCTCAAATGACAACAGTTCTCCCTTTCCATTCCACTACTATCTTTCCTAATTATCTTACCACGGAGCTTAGTTAAGATTTTTTTTTGTACAGAGTGACCTCAATAAGCTTGTCAGAGCCAGTAAACAAAGGGCCATTTTGTGGTTACTTGCAATTTCAAAATCTATTTCGTGGTTGTTTAAACAGCACTGGATTACCACCCTCTCTCCCCCACCATATTCTCCCTCCCTCCCTCTTCTGAAGGTGCTAAATCAAGCTGGAGTACAATTTAATGGTCAGCTACTCTGCTGGAATGTCACCTATGTGACTATTCTTGGTGTCTACTTTGACAGTGAATGTTGGCAGGCAACTGAGCTTCATCGCAGCC
Source organism: Carcharodon carcharias (assembly GCF_017639515.1). NCBI lineage: Eukaryota > Metazoa > Chordata > Chondrichthyes > Lamniformes > Lamnidae > Carcharodon > Carcharodon carcharias. Next base: position 134,568,370 of record NC_054479.1, read on the forward strand.
AAGGGCCCCAGCCTGCTCTCATCTGTCATTCACACACATGGCACTTGCCAGGCAAGGTCTCAGGTTTGTAAACAGGGGTCGGAACACCCAACAGATGTCCCCCAACTTTGCCTAGGTAGAGCTGCCAATTCCTGGAGACTGCATAACCTCCCACTTCCAATTGCTCTGACAGGTACCCCTGCCATGTTCCTTCCACTTATTCATCCTCAACAGGGCACTAAATCTCTGCACCAGCTGGAAAACGAGCTAACATTAATGCTCGATTCTTAAAGGTCAAACAGCCTTTTTCTGTTGAAGAGTCAAGTGGACTCAAAACGTTAACTGTGCTCCCTTCCACAGATGCTGCCAGACCTGCTGAGTTTTTCCAGGTATTTTTGTTTTTGTTTTCGATTTCCAGTATCCACAGTTTTTTGCTTTTAGCCTTTTTCTTTAACCCATTCCCAAATTTTTTATATCTAATATGGCAAAAGTGTTGATAGAACAGGCAAGAAAAGTAGCATAATTTTTCTCCTGGATACTGCTCACAGCAGTGTCTTGGAATTAGTCTGTAACTCCTGGAAACTCCAAAACATTCCTGGAGAGTTAGCAGCCCCACATCTGGGGAAGCTGAAGGCAGTTGGAGCAGCCTAACCATTCCTGGTAAAATCAGCCAACTGTGTAAACTAACTAAAAAACTATTTGTCCTTCTTCTAGATGTTACAAACAACCAAAATTAAACTCACTCTCAGCCCGGTCCCTCAAGCTTTCCATTTTAATTACCAACTAACATCTCCAACAGCCTAGGAGAGGGTTAAATGCCAATTTGTTCAAAGAAATACCTACAGCCCTCAACCAAAAAAAAGGCAAAATGTGTCGAAATTTAGTGCTTACAGTTGACCGCCAGCTTTACTTCAGAAATTGTGGTTAAAAATAAGAGCTGAGACTAACTGTTCCCACTGAGTCAAACACAACACAGGTTACATTCTGCCGCTGCGATGGGGTTGGTGCAAAGGAAAGGACATTGCACCTCTGTCTCTGACAGTATGGGCTTTGTTACAATGCACAGATGTGTAAATTTCTGGCCCTGTTGTTTCTTCACGCAGCTGCTGTCTTACACACCTCTTCAACTGGCATTCCAATGCTGCTCTCCAATTTCTTGCTTGCATGTAAAAAAAAAACCCTTTTGCTTGCAAAAAATTTAATTTGATGCGTGGAAACTACCTCTGAGAGACTGTCTGCTGTGAGATTTTACAATTAACGTATGGGATAATTTATTTTTCTTGCGAGTCCAACTTTAAATCAGGTGGAGTGACAGCATTTGGCTGCCCTTCCCCATCCCTACCCTCCCCAACCTGAACTTGTGCACACCCCACCACGCCACTTCTCCCTCCTCCCTACCACCCCCCATTCCTAGCACCTCCCCTCCCCACCCCACCCCATCTTAACCTCCTCTCCTACCCCCTCCTTTCCCTGCTCCGTCCCTCCTACCCCCATATCCTTCCCCCCTCTCTCCCAGCTATGCTTCTGTCACATGGCAAGCAAAATGCTGCAGTTAAATTTTCTTTTTCGCACTCATAAATCTCATCTCCTTCCCAGAAATATTCACCTGATCAGCAAAGATGTCTTGTTATCTCAGTGAGCAGGAGGAAGGTGGGGGAGGGGAATGGGAAGATTATTCAGGTAGGTCTGTGTGTGTGTGTGTGTGTCAGAGAGAGAGAGAGAGAGAGAAAGAGAGATGAGACAGGGTGCTTAACACAGACCAGAACTGAGATGGTACAGAGCAGGAAAGAGGAACTGCTTTTAGAGATAACTTTAGGGACATTGCAGAGCAGCTGTAAAGTATTAAATGAACAACCTTCTCCCCTTCAGCAAATGACCTAATCCCTTAACCCCAAAGGTTAAATCAAGCAGCTGTCCTTGCAGTGGACACATCTCGAGTTATTATAATGACCAGTGCTCACTGTGGCAGTGAGCTGGGTTGCTGGCGAATGCAGTAGCTGTCGCTTCACTCCACATTTGTATTTCTATGGGGGTGGGGGGGATTATTTCCCTCATATCTCGCCCATTAATAAAAAAGAAGCTCCTACACCCACACACACTTTCATTTCCCCCTCTCCACACAGGCAGAGCGAGGAGCAAAGCAATTTCACTCCGTGTTACAAACATGCCACTGAGACGGTGAATTGCATCTTTTCACTAGACAGTTGGAAGCCTCCGACAAATTAGACAATGAAAGTCTATCTTATCTGCTTCCCCCCCACCCCCGTTCAAAAAAAAAGATGCATTGTCCCCTTTTAACAAATAAAAACAAGCAGAATATATAATCTCCATCTTGCATTTACACACAATTAATCGTCCATCAAAGTGCCGAGATAGATAGAAGATGCCCTTTTAACACAAGACAATGTGGCAAAGCAGGTCAGTTTCAAATGAAAAAAAAAAACCCCATCGCCGGAGCTTAATCTCAAAACAAAAACGCTGCCCATTCAGTACCCCACCCGCCCCACCTCTCCTCCCAGATGCTGTGCTTCGTAATTTCAGACCCTGACATAAACTCAGCTCCTGCTAAGGCGGCCGCACGTTCACAATTACTACACCTTCCTGGATCGGTACAAACACGATCGCTCGCTCGCTGGCTGCATTCGGGTCCACTTACATTCTGTCCGACACCAGCCCGCAACTGTCAACCATTATCTTCGGCAGAAAGTCCAGTTGGAAAGAAGTCATGTTCCCCACCCCCAACCAACCCCCACACCCACCCTCCCCTCCCCTCCCCTCCCCAACACACACACACACACACAACTCCACACGCCGTTCGCTGTAGCAAATAATTCGCTCGACGCGTGTCTGATTCAACAACTGTTGCCCACAGACAGACAGGGGCAGGTGTGAGAGGCCTCTTTGGGGCAGCCTGTCTTACAGTTGTCACATTTCCCTCTCTCTCTCTCTTTCTCCTTTCCTCCAATCTTCAGCAGCAGCAAAGAAAAATATTATATATATATATATATATAAATATATATATGTATAAAAAATAGGGGCTCTCACAGAGGCAACTGTCTACACAGCACCAGGTGCTGAAAGTGGGAGGTACGATTCTGATCAAAACTGGAGCCTGGATTAACAGCGAAAATGCAGAAGCCTTTTTTTATTATTAAGTGGATTTTTTTTTTGGGGGGGGGGGTTGGTGGTGGGAGAGAACCTTCCACTGAATGAACCTATGTGGCATCTTTTCCGATGCAGCCCACTGCAGAACATTTATTAACACTTTGAGCACCGAGATGGCACTGCAGGGAAAGGTCACAAGACTTACATTTATGTAGCACCCAATCACTACCCATTCCCCCCCCCCCCCCCCCCCAGCCATTAGTCGCCTATAGGTCAGGAAGACACGGCAGGATGTGTTTTTCCTCACAAAGCCACAAGCGGCTTCAAGACAGTTAAAAATGCTCTTGAAGGGCATTGGGATGTTTCACAAATTTGAAGGCATTTTATAAACCTGGTTGCTCTTATTGCCAGTGCCACCTGGTGTCTGAAGTGCAGTTGGCCGAATGGCGGTGGTTAAGCTCGCTGGGTCATGCGAGGCAAGACCAGTTGCCAAGGACAACTAGGTTTCACCACCACCCCCCCCCCTCCCCCTCTCTCCTCTTGTTTGGGATCTTCTGATCCACCAGCCTGAGTGAATTCCAGCAATTTTGCATTTGTGTTGCCACTGGCGGTGTTGACTTTCAGCAGCTGAGCCTGCTCTGTCTCGTATTGGACAACACCTAGAAGGGAAATGTTCCTGTTGGTGCAGGATTAGACCTTCAAGGTTAGGAAGGTGACAGATCATATCCACCGGTCAGGAGTATGTTACCAAGGAGGGACAAATGCAAGATAACTGCAAAAGAAAAGAATTGAAGGGGTAGTTAGAAAACATTCCTTCAACAGAATGTGGAATTCTCTCCCACAATCTACTGTTGAAGCAGAGTTCATGAATAGTTTTAAGAGGGACTTACAAGAAGAATATTGAAGGGGCCTGAGAGTCGGACTGGACAAAAGAAAAATACTGGTGCAGATTCGATGGGCCGAAAGGTCTGTGTCTATTCCACAACATTATCCACATCTTTTGAAGAATACTGCAAATGATGGAATGTTCTAGAACGCCATTCATAATTGTATTTCGTGCTAAGTGGGTCTGGATAGTCACATTAATCAACTGAACTCCCTCTGCAGTGCTAAAAGGAAAGCACCACTGAAGATGCCAAAGAGATTGCATGGCAATATCACAGTGGACGGTGGCATGGTGGTAATGTCTACTGGATTAGTAATCCAGAGGCCCAGGCTAATGCTCTGGGAACATGGGTTCAAATCCCACCATGGCAGCATTTAAATCTGGAATTGAAAGCTATTCTCAATAACGATGGGCCACGAAACTTTTCTCGATTGTTATAAAAACCCATCTGGTTCTCTAATCCCTTTCGGGAAGGAAATCTGCCATCTGGTCTACATGTGACCCCAGATCCACAATAATATGGTAGGCTCATAACTGGCCTAGCAAGCCACTTGGAAGGGCAATTGGGGATGGGCAATAAATGCTAGTCTGGCCAGCAATGCCAACATCCCATGAAAGGATAAAAAGAAAGACACAGTACCAGCCAAGGCAAGGAAACTCCTGACAGTGGTTCCTGGAGTTCACAGCTTCTGTGACCTGACTTCACCCAGCAATGTTACTCATATTAGACATTGCAAATCATGGCATAGTACAGCATAAATACATCTGACTGCTCCAAAGAGTTATATTCATAAACCTGCACCATGATAGGTAGAAGACAACTGTCCCTGATAGATAGATAAAAAGGCAAATAGATTTACATATAGTTGCCATGTCTCTCCAAAGTCCCTCAGTGTACTTCAAATTAAATTACGCAGTGCTGCATGGAGAAATGCGGCAGACATTTTGTGCACAGCAAGTCCCCACTAAAAGAAATGAGCATTTAATCTGAAAGTACTGATATAAACAAATTAAAACTCTGCTTCTCCATTTCTGTTTTATTAAGGAGCTTCTAACAAATTTACCAGAACATTCTTTGGAGCCAATCATTAAAACATTACTGAAAGCTATCGAAGCCGAGATTGAGAAGTTCAATCTGAGATGAGTGGAAGAGACATGGAGATTATTTTAAAAGAAAACCTTATTAAATTTATGTAAATTCCACACTGGAATATGGAGAAACTACTAGAAATCTAATCTGTTTTTCTAATTCAGTTTATAATTGTAATTATTTCCACGTTAAGGGGTTGATTCCATTAACACTTACATTCCCATTGAGATATTTGTGACGTTGCACTCTGCGTGTATGTACATGTTCTTGTGTGTGTGTGTGTGTGTGTGTGTGTGTGTGTGTGTGTATGTGTGTATGTGTGTGTCCATATGTCCATTTGCCTCGGTGAAAATGTCAATGTATGGTACTGTGCATATCTGTGCGTATGCCTGCCCATTTGTGAATAAATGCATGTATGCACAAGCATTTGGGCTTGTGTGTCCATGCACGTGTGTGTCTACGTATATGCGTGTGCACACATGTGTCTGTCTCACCCTTTACCAAAGCCTTCTGTGCACTGTGTAAAATTCTTACAGACCAAAGTCCCTGGAGGGAAAACTGGTTTCAAAGCAGCTTTTAATCATGGCATCAGGGGTAAAGCAGTATGTAAGTAGGTCACAGGCTACATGAAGCTGCACAGGATACTGTTATAGTTAACATCTGCACCACACCACAAATTTAAATACTTTCCCCTTCACCATCATTTGAAGGCAGGAGCAAAAGGTCAGTTAAATAAACAGAAAGAAATCACTGGAAATTTCAATGGAAGAGAAGGGCTTAAATTGATGCCAAGACATATGATGCTGCAGTGCGCCATTACTGACTCACTTCTTTGCTGGCCTACCTGTGCGTAATTAAAACTTGTGATGGTGAATGTAGTCACAAAACCTACACATATACTTTGCTTATAATCAGAGAGTGGTACAGCATAGGAGGAGGCCATTCAGCCCACTATGCCTACACGGGCTTTTTAAAAGAGTCCGATCCCATTCCCCACGACCCTGTTAACTTTTCCCCTTTCAAGGCAGGATCATAGGACAGTGATCCAGATTGAGAACGTTAGCCGTTATCTTCATCCCCTTTTAACCAAGAGGCACCAAAACTAATTGTGGATCCCCTGGTGCTACTCAGGCTGAGGTTAGCTAACGTAGTACAGGCCTAGAATCAAACCTAGGCCTTCTGTTTGTATTACAAGTGGTCATTCTGCCCCTCCACCACCCGGATTGGTTGAAACACCTATTTTCTTGTTCGGTTTCCTGGTGTCTTTTTTTAAACCTTAGATCACGCTGGATTCATTGGTGGCACAGCAGGATGGGGCAGCCTGATTTCCAGGCTTCTGCCAATGTCCCCCCCAGGGAGGTGGGCAAGAGCTATTCAATACAGCAGGACTGTTCCCTGGTTCTCCCCCTTCCCAAATGGAGATGGTAGACTCTCTGCCTGACACCTTTCCACATCAGCTGAGGAACTCAGCAGAGCGTGGGCTCATACCTGTGGCTTTCACAATCTATGATTCCTAGTGCCAGCCCCTGGATATGGATGCATTTAAGAGGCAGGTAGATTAGTGCACGAGGGAAGTGCAGGCTCCAGGTTTCTCCACAAGCACTAATTATAACCCTAGCCATTGCCCTCCCAGCCCAGGCTGCCACACCTGGGAAAGACAAAATCAATTTCTGCTCCTTCCATCTGCACTGGGCCTCGCTTACATGTTGTCAGTCAACCAACAATCAAACAAGGAAAGGTAATGAATAGAAATATGGAGAGAACTACATAACAAGATGATCCTGGGACTTCTGGTTGGGGGGTGGGGGTGGGGGTGGGGGTGGGGGGTGGGGGGTGGGGGGGGGTGGGGGGGGGGGTGGGGAGAGCAGACAGGAAGGGAATTAATGATCCAACACCTGTCCTTCTGCAGCCTCTTAGAAAAACAAGCACTCAGACTGAACTCTCCAACATTTGTTCTGACTCAACAACGGTTTGATTCATCGGGTGGTTTGAATGACTCCCGATGGAGCAAGGTAAAACCTGACCATTTGCCCTCTGTGATTCTACATGATTTGTTTTAACAACGCTCAAATATCACTTGGGGCTCTGACAGAATTTTTCTCAGCTGTATTTCCTGTTCTTCCTGCCGAATAACCAAGGTAAGTATCGCCGCATTGTTTTCCCTTTTCGCGCACACAATAATCTCGGTCAACTCGATTGCTGGAAGAGGTTGATTCATCAGCGCTCCTCGCCCAACTCCCTTCCTGAACACTGGGGACGGTTTATTGCCTGTGCAGATTGCCACCGGGGCAGCTGTCCTCCAGAATCTCACCCAAGCAGCCCCTTCACATGCATGATCGGAAAGGTGGTGGTGTAACCCATCCATTGGCTGATTCTCCCGTCATGCGACATCTATAGCCGTGCACTTCCTCACGGGCGGGGGTGTCACACTTGCTCTAGAATGATTGCCTGAGTTGACCTGCCCGTTCACTTAAAATTCTACAAACCCCCACATCAAATTGTATCATCACAGCAACTGAGATAAGCTAATTTAGCACAGGCCAGAAACCCTAATCCGGAAACTTTCGGGCCTGCAGAGCCCCACCACCATAGCACGTGGTGATTTGCCCAGCGAACTAACAGAAAAAGCAATTTTTTTTTTTGGTATTCAGGAAATAACAGCCAACAAGCAGTTGCATCTGACAGCACTAAGTTAAAAGGAAGTCAACTCATATCAATTCTACACAAGCCCGTGTTGTGGTACAGACAGGATGAAGAGGCCTAGAAGTTAGGCCTCGCAGCCCTGGAAGGGCAGTTGATGCAGGAACCAAATGTAACTCAGAGCACAGGAAATACATTTCAAGAGAAAGGCAAGTGGTGAGCAATTCCAAAAGTACAGGAATCCAGGATAAAACCACACTGATCTTTCAAACCACGAAGAATGGTTTCCTGCACTAACTACACACAGGCTGCCGTTCAGCAACTCCCTGACTGACACAGCGGCAGATAAAGTAGAAGACACATTTACCTATAATGCACGTTGTGACTTCAGACGGGCTGCCTGCTCTTTTGCTGCAACTAGCAATTCGATCGAGTTCCCTGGCCACCGGCAGGTTAGGGACACGCTCGAGTTTCGGGTGTTCGCAGCCTTCGGAAACTGAAGAGTAGTCTGTTCCTCAGCTCTCGGCCACACAGCTGCAAAGTCCTACGGTTGACGTCATCAACTCACCGGTACTTGCGATATAGAAGTTACACTTCCTGCTCGTGCCAGGAGAAAGTGAAAACCAAGCCACTGCCTATCAAATTAAACCAGCGCGTGCCAATATAAGCCACCAGTGCATTTTCAGCTTCGCCCTGTTGAACTCAAAGGAAATCAAACATGCCGCAAAGATCCTCTTCCAAATTTCCCATCACAAGGAACGGAAAGCAGTGTCCTGTACTGGCATCAACTGTCGCCACCCTAATGTCCACCCTCCTCTGATCATTCTTCTCAGGGCTAGGGAATCCCAGTTTGTCAGCTTCTCCGGTCCAGTTACCTCCCAGTCTTGGTCAGAAGAAAACCGAAAGAGACGTGCGTTACGGGTATTTAATTTTATGATTTTGTGTGTTTTTGGAATATAACTTTTAGCACAAATCTAGGACAATTCCGCCCTAAGTGTGGTGGGCGTGAGAAAGGACGGTTCACCCCGTCAGTCACAATGACGGGTTTACAGGTTGAATTGTCCCCTTTCCAGCGTGTCCCGCCTCATGACTAACGCATTCACGGGAAACATCCCGGCTCGGATTTGCCAGCCACGCCGTGGCTTCAATGTTTCCTTGCTCTGGGTATCATATTTAAAGCACACCAGAGTGTAGCCTCTACCTCATGTCTATGAACCAGGACTGCTCCAGGCAACAGATGGCCCCGAAATCCAAGAAGATGGCAGCCCCCAAACTTAGTGACACCCCCTCTGGGGCGCCTGCTGGACACAGTGGAAGGCCGCCGCGATGTCCTCTACCCACGCTCTGGCCGCAGGAGGTCCACCAGAGTCACCAATCTGGCCTGGGAGGCAGTGGCAGCGGCGGTCAGTGCCACTGGAGCACAGAGATGGTCAGCCATCCGGTGCAGGAGGAGGATGAATGCTCTCGTCTGTTCTGCCAGGGCAAATCAACCACCTCATCACCCACGCAAACCCTTCGCACGTCAACAGGGATCTCAGATCTCAAGAGACGGCAGCACTAACTCTCACGCACACCCTCACATCTGCATCAGACTCATATCCCCTGAAGCTCGTGTCCTCGTCATGTCCTTGGCTCCGCTCACCACACATCATTCCACACAGCGCCACGTGTCCTGCTCACACGCTCCATCTGTTCTCATGCAGGAGATGCTGACTGACAACAGCAAAGAGAGGTCCCAGATCAAGGGGTGAAGTGGCCCACATTAGGGCCCTCACTCACTTTGCAGCGTGTGCCATTGCACTGACTGATGAAGACGTGGATCCTGCCTGCGGTGACAGTGAGGTCGGCGGTGAACACCCTCATGAGGATCCTGCACCACATCATCCCTCTTGCAACACAACTGTGAGTGGTCTCTCTCCTGCTTTTGACTCTGCTACTACGCACTAATCATCTCTACTTTGGTTCACAGGGAGCTCTGCTAAGCAACCGACACCCTCAGCCAGCCAGTCCCTCAGCTCCATCCAGGTCCTCACCTCCAGCCAAGAGGACACCTCCTCCATTGAAGAGCTGGAAATAATTAGCCTGTATGACCTGTTGCAGCGCTTACCTACGCCTTGGTGGGACCTAGATCTAAAGCAGGCTTGGGTTCATAATGGGTTGGTCACTGCACAGACACACGTCTGCAGCAGGAGGAGGCAGGTTCAGCTGATCTCCCTGGCACTCTGAGAACTGCTGGGGAAGAGGCATCCGTGACATCCGAGTCACGGTGACCTTCTGGATTCAGCATCCCAAATCATCCTAGAGTGTCAGCAGAAGGTGGGGAAACATCACGCAGAGCACTCAGCAGAGTGGCACGTGAGTCGGAGGAGTGCATCTGCCTGCTCCCTGATGAAGTGGTGTCCACGTGCGTGCATGGAGGTCTCCATGGGAAGGATGGTGGATGCCATGGAGACCCTGGTCCAGTAGAACGCAGAGATATGCACAGATTTGCACTCCATCGCGGTAGCCGTGGGCGAGTTCCTGCAGTGGCAACACAAGAAGAAAATGGGGCACCTCGAAGTCCCTCCAGGTGCTCCTTCCCCTCAAGGAGTCAGGCTGGGGCCCTCAGGCACCCAAAGGGAGGAGGAGTGGCAGCTGGACACCCTTGGGTCATTCACTCAGGAATCTCAGAGGCTGCCCTCTCCCCCCTTTGCCTGTGACGCCCTCAATCTCGTCCTCTGTCACCCGCAGAGGGAGCAGCTGGCCCACAGGAGGACAGCCAAAGCCAGCTGGGACCCTCAAAGCTTCTACTCTACAGAGGATGTACGCCAAAGTCATCAAGGGCAACAGGGCCAACCATTGCATAGGCTGTCTCCACCCCTGCTGCGGATGTCAGGGCAGCACCTAGAAGAAGTGGTAGGCCTAGAAAAGTTAAGAAATTCTGATCACAAGTGATTGCACGGGTGAATGCATCTTGTCACTTTATAACCTGAAAATATATTATTCACTTTCACTGAATAATGTGTAATGGTGTCTTTCAGCTTCATTGACAGGCTTCGTGAGTCCTCCCCCTGCTTCCCCCACCCCCACGAGCGGTTCAGCTGCATGGAGCCGGACGACGAGTGATTCTGGAGAGAGAAGCGTGTGTGTGGCAGGGCCTTTCGGAGACTCATGTAAACATTCTCCCACACATTCTCTCAATCACGCTCATCTCACTGTCCCGGACATTTTCAATGCTGCCTGCTGGAGTTCCCTTTCAGTTGTCTATCTGAGCTTACCTGCATCTCCGCCCAGCCACTGACTGCCCTCCCATACAGCTCCTGTGCCCGTCTAACACGAGGCTCTGCTTGCTGTGGACCCCCCTGGCATCACCTTCCACCTCCCCACCAGCACCTTCCAACCCAAACCCTTGTCATTCCAGGGTGTCCAGGTGAAAGTGTACATTCCCCACCTTCCTGAGAATCCCATTCCCATGCATATTGACCTTCTTGAACTCCTGCATCCCACCCCCCGGGTCAATTTCTGCCTCTCAGTCCACACCAACCACCCTCTCCGTTCCTTCTCCTGTCACCTGCATCCCTCCTACCCCTGGACAACTTGCATCCCTCCCCACTGTCTTCTTCCCAGATACCCTGCACTCTCTGAACTCCCTCCCTATGCCTTCCCCCACCTTAGACCTACCTCCCCATTGCAGCATTTTCCCCTGTTGCACCCTCCTCCCCCCCGACACCTTCGTTCCCCCCCCCAACCTCATCCCCGACGCCTTCGTTCCCCCCTCCCGACCCCACACCAGACACCTTCGTTTCCCGCTCCCAATCTCTCCCCCGACATCTTCAACCCCCTTTCTCAACCTCTCCCCTAGTGACACCATAATTCCCCCCTCCCAATCTCTTCCCCCCCCCCTCGACACCTTCGGTTCCCCATTGCACAGCATTCTCCCCCGTTGCACCCTCCTCCCCCGACACCTTCGTTCCCACCTCCCAACCCCCCCTCCAACACATTCGTTTCCCCCCTCCCAATCTCTTTCCCCCGACACCTTTGTTTCCCCCCTCCCAATCCCTTTCCCCCGACACCTTCGTTTCCCCCCTTCTCAACCTCTCCCCCACTGACACCTTCGTTCCCCCTCCCAAGCATCCCCCTGCCCCGATATCTTTGTTCTCCCTTCCCAACCTCACCCCCCCAATACCTTCACCACCCCCCCCTTCCGAACCTACCCCGCTCCCCCGCCCCCCTTCTTTCCCCCCGGACACCTTCTCCCCAACCCCACCAACCTCACACCTCTGACACCTTCGTTCCCTGTACCAACCTCACCATCACCCCCCCCCCCCCCCACCGACCCACACCTTCGTTCCGCCCCCTCCCACTCACAGCTTGACCTTCCTCCCCAATGCCTCGGCAATCTTCTGCAGCCCGTGGCCAAGACTGTGATATTCTGAAGCATCAGCAGAGACCTCCCCACCTTCCGAGAGCTGCTTCATGGTGGAGCCACGTGCATGAGGATCCACCCGGTATGCAATGCACGTGTTCCTCCAGGGTCCAGCGGCTGTAGGGCTTCAGCATCTTCCTCTGATTGGAACTCTGAGCAAGGCCCGACTGGTAAGTCCCAATGTCTGCAGGTCACACTTGTCCAGACGTGTCTGGGCCAGCAGGTTTTGTCTCCGGCGTAACATTAAATCAGGCATTGGGGGGGGGGATGGGGATGATTCCGGTTGGGCCTTATTTTGCTTCCCATTAGCAGGATGCAAATTGGGCTCACACTGGCCTCCAGCGGGATTCGTGTTGCGCCAGGATGATCCCGCTGTGATTTTACACCGACGTGAAATCAATTGCTGCCCCTCACACCGAAATGCCCCTCTGTCCGCCCGCCATCAATGAGACTGGAAGGTTCCGCCCATGGCTTTGGGGATTTAAATTTTTGAATGCAAGGTGAATGGAAAAACGTGGGTTTGAGAATCTGGTAAACACCCCTAAGACATTTACAATTCAAAGGATGGTTCATGGTTTACTTAAAGGGGTCGGAATTAAAAGGTGTGAAACAATAAACAACAGGTGATCTTCTCTTAGCTTTGACATGGAGCCAGTGAATCTGGTAAGATTACAGTCGTTCCCATTAGAGATATAAATTATTCATCTGTCCCAGAATCAATAGGATATTTTGAAGGTAAAGTTCTGAAAATCTCTACCTGGGACATCCCAGGCGTGCCAGGTTGCCATGGGGATGGATTTCAGGGAGTTTTATTTTGATTCTGGGTTTTATCTGTGTTACTTCTCAGTTAAAATCAGTCTGGGAGCAGCTTTGAGAAAGGCACAGATGAGACGTTGAAGGAGAGAGAGAGCTGGAGGATTGTCTAGCCAGGTTCTAGTGGAAGGACTCCAATAAATCTCATATCTCGAAGAACACTGGGAACACTGAGGAGAATCAAAGTGAATTTCTGAGAGCTCTGGAACACCTTGGTTTGGTCCCAGGTGAAGTGAAAGAATGCTCAAGACCCTGTAAAGTATAAGGGAATGGATGGAAATAAAAGTAGAACAGAAAGTGTTCTGCTAAGATTTTTGTGGTTAAAGTATAAGTGTTTACAAAATATAGGTGTTAAGTTAGTACTGCTTGGTTTGTTTAACTCTTGTACAGTAATTTTTTTTGTTCAAAATGTGAAACCTTGTGCTGTAATTCTTTGTTAATAACTGGGAGTTCAAATTTCTTTTTTGAAGTGACTGGTCTCTACTGAAATCGTAACACATGCTAATTTTTGAACAACACTGAGTTTGCTTATCCTTCCATCTTCCACCATTATTTGCTTTTATTTCCTTGCAGCTGATTCTTTTTTGGCCTGCTGTGGCTTTTCTTTACTCTACATGACTGGCTCTTTATCTGCAATAAATGCATGCTTTATTCCTTTGATTTGCTTCCTCTTGTTAAATTCCAAATAACAAGTTATTTAAGAGCGTGAAAGAAACCAACAATTTAGTCTGGTTGGAAAAACACAGTTCAGCTCACAGAATGGCAAATGACCCTTAAAGGAGTCCTGGCTCCAAGTGTGGCCTCACTGAGGCCTTGTAAACTTGGAAAGCTTTGTCAGGAAGCTGCATTTCCTAGTTTTAGGGCAATATGCCCACTTCACAACACCAGGCCCTAATTCACCATGGCAGGTGGACATTTGGAGGGGGCCTAGGTTGATGAATTTGACTTATTTCGCACAGGCAAGGTGGACTGTACTGTGCCTTTAAAAAGAGACACCGACCAAAAACAAATACTTTTCCAGTTAGTGATCCAAGAATTCATTCCCGGCTTCCAAACTTGCAGGCCTTGCCTGCATTGTGACCCAAACTAAGGTGGGAATGATTTATATCTCCCGTCAAATAGTGCTGACAACTTGGCATGCACACCCGCAGCATCTGCTACATACAAATAATGCCAACCCACTGTGGAGGAAGGGTGGAAAGATTGCCAAATATCAAATCAGGTCATGCAGTTCCAAATCTTCTAAAATTGTGAAAACCTTCAACCCTAAACTATTGTGACAATGGGCCTTCAATTAACAGCACAGACCTGAGGATCTGTTGCAGGACCAACACCACCACCTTGACACAAAACCATTTGCTCAGCATCTACCGCAGCCTCTGATTAGTGCAAAATGGGCTAAGAATGGTACGTTTATTTGGTTACCAAATTCCCAAGAGCCTCCGAGAAATTTGGTTTCCGTCCCAGCGAATAGATGATTGGAACCGAGCTGTGCTCTAAAGCCAGCGAATCTGTTGTGTGGTTTGCAATGTGCATCCCTCGGCTGAAAGCACCGTGCTGTAGTTTGGTTCTCTTACAACAAAGGCTGATAGTTACTGAAGTGTTGGACCAGAGGTGTTCCAATTCTGTGATTGTTTGGCAAAAATTAAAAAGAGAACTCAGCTCAGATCCTGGTGATTTTACTCTGAGACACTGCCACTGATTCCAAAAAATCGCTTCAATGTACAATGCTGTGTTTCCTTCCCTCGCAGATCTGCACAGAGTTCCATGTGCCTTACTTTGCTATCATTTGTTATATTTAAGCGGGGAAGTGTGTGATATGCTTGCTTGAACCCAGCCAACAGGCCCTGCAGGCCAGTCCCAGTGTGAACATACCGAACACAGAAATGTTAACAATTTAGGAGGTCGTCTGGCTCACTGAATGAACAACTTACTTTGCGCCATCCTTCCACCTTTACCCTGTAACCCTGCACATTTTTCCTTTTAGATACCAGTCTAATCCCCTTTAGAATGCTCCAATTGAACCTGTCTCCCAGCACACGCTCAGGCAGTGCATTCCGCTCCTTAACCACTCTCTGCGTGAAAAAAAGTTTTTCCTCATGTCACTCTTGCTTCTTTTACCAATTATTTTAAATCTTTGCCCTTTCGTTCTCGATTCTTTCACGGGTGGGAACAGTTCCTTCCTATCTACTCTGTCCAGATCCCTCATGATTTTGAATACCTCTATCAAATCTCCCCTCAGCCTTCTGTTCTCCAAGGAAAACAGGCTTAACCTGCAATCTATCTTCATAACTGAAGTCCCTCATCCTTGGACCATTCTCGTGAATCTTTCCTGCACTCTCTCCGATGCCTTCACATTTTTCATAAAGTGCAGTTTGCAGAACTGTACATAATTCTCCAACTGAGGCTGAACTAGTGCCCTCATTCAACACAATCTCCTTGCTCTGCTACTCTTGTGCTATTAAAAAAGCCTAGGATACTGTATGCTTTATTAACTTCTCTCTCAATCTGTCTCAATGGCTATTCACCTACACACCCAGGTTCCACTGCTCCTGCATCCCCTTTAAAATTGTGTCCTTTATTTTGTATTGTCTCTCCATGTTCTTCCTACCAAAACAAATCACTTCATATTTCTCTACATTGCACCTCGTCTGCCACCCATCTCCCCATTCCACCAGGCCAAGGGTGGTGCATGAAACTACTGGTCTGTCATAAAAACCCACTAATGTCCTTCCATGAAGGAAATCTGCTGTCCTTGCCCAGTCTGGACTATACGTGGCTCCAGACCCACAGCAATGTGGTTGACACAACTGCCCTCTCTGAAATGGCCTAGCAAGCCACTCAGTTAAATAAGGATGGGCAACAAATGCTGGCTTTGCCAGTGATGCCTGCGCTCTGTGAATGAATAAAACAAAATGATTGAGGCCTTGACTGAGAGGGCATAATCTATAATTAAAGTCAGGCCGTTCAAGAATGAATTGAGAAAACATTTCTTCACACAAAGGACAGTGGAAATCTGGAACTCTAGTCCACAACTGAAATTCTCAAGGCCAAGATTGATAAGACGTTTACTGGGTAAAAGTGACATCACAATTCTGGGCCAGAATGGAGATGATTGGTTAATTCCCCCATCAATCACACTCGGAGTTTGAACTGCTGCAAGCGACTGAGATTGATTTAATGCATGAGCTGTCTTCGTTATAGTTCCTAGAGATTCTTTGTAAATAAACTCTTAAGTTTTGCTTTGCTGTTTGTTTTGCTTGCTATAAAATGCACTGCATTGCTGTAGGTCCTATTGATCATAAGTTCAGTCCTGCCTCCAATCTATTGGCTCACACAATGATGTCATCAGACAATCTGAGGCAAGTCATTGAAGTTGAGGTACAGATGAGCCATGATCTGATTAAATGGCAGACCAGGCTCAAAGAGCTGAATGATCTACTCCTGCTCCTATGTTTCAAAAACCTAAGTGCTAATTAGACCAATTCCCCATACTTGTACTTTGTCGATCTCCAATCCCCAGACTCCTTGGCTCTGCCATCATCACTTGTACATATGGTGTCCATTGTACAGGCCGCTGAAAAAAACAACAAGATAAGGTGGCAATGAAGAGATCAGTGAGTGGAATCTCTGTGGGAGTTCCTTCAAACTTGCTTTGGTGAAGGAGAGGTGGGTGTACCAGGGTAAATATAACAACGGTGGCTCAGTGGTAGCACTCTCACCTTTGAGTCTGAAGGCTGTGGGTTCATGGCCCTCTCCAAAGCCTTGCGCACATAATGCAGGCTGAAACAGAGGTTCTGCTGTAACTCGTCCACAGGGACCAGATCTCAAGACTGTGTTATAACGTTATATAGTTGCGTTTATCCTATGCAACATTTTGAAGACACAGCTAGTTACTTTGGGCCAAGATGGAGGGAGCATTGGAATCCCAAACTCTGGATTCAGCAGCTTTGTAATGCTTGTTTCTTTGCCCAGTTGGTGTTTTCCCCCTATAAGATGCAAACATCTCTGTAGATATATGAGTGTATTGAACAGGTTGCCATCATTGTACTGCCTTTTACCCTTGCAATCATTTTAACTCAGTCTTTACAGAAAGGACACAGGGAAAGAGACCATCTGACAAACACCAAAAGGAGACAGAATTTTCAAAAAGAACTAACTTTTGTCTTCAAAGCTGATGCAGCTGTGAGTATTTGTGACAATTCCTAAATAAAAATGCTGCAGAAACCTGCAAAATGGCAATTATTTTAGGATTGACTTATATACTCTTCGAACCAGGGGACTCTTAAACGTATTGCAAAACATTTAATGTATCTACTACAAAAGTACTTAAATAAATGATATGTGGCAATGATGAATGCAAGGATAAATCTAAATAAAAATTTTGGGGTCTTGGACCCCCAGTATACTAAGATCCGCATTATAGCAGGGCTCTGGTGTAACACTGGGGCAGTTCGATACTATTGGAGGTGCTGCATTTCAGAAGCGACATCAAAGTACTTAGATGGATGGAGAAGATCCCGTGGCACTATTTGAAGATGAGCAGGGAGTTCTCCCTGATGTCCTGGCCAACAGTTATCCCTCAACCAACAAGAAGAGGAGAGATTATCTGGTCATCATCACATTGCTCTTTGTGGCACCGCGCTGTGCGTCAGTTTGCTGCTGCATTTCCTGCGTTACATAATAACAGGTTGTGACATTATAAAAGTACATAACTGACTGTCAATTATTTTGAAACATCCTGAGGTCATGAAAGGTGCTATGGAAATGCAAGTTCTTTCTTACCTCATGCTTTTGAGGTTTTCTGTTAAACTCGTGCCAGGAAATCATGGAATCCCCAACCCAGTCACAAGAATTCTACCCATGACAACACGGCAGGGGGAAGCAATGGCAGTGGCACAGAGGTATCGTCACTGGAATGGTAATCCGGAGACCCAGGGTAATGCTCTGGGGACCCCGGTTCAAATCCCACCATGGTAGAATTTGAATTCAATAAAAAAAAATCTGGAATTAATTAAGTCTAATGATGACCATTGCCGATTGTCATAAAAACTCATCTGGTTCACTAATGTCCTTTAGGGAAGGAAATCTGCTGTCCTTACCTGGTCTGGCCTACACGTGACTCCAGACCCACAGCAATGTGGCTAACTCTTAAAATGCCCTCTAAACAAGGACAATTAGGGGGTGGGCAATAAATGCTGGTCTAGCCAGTGATGCCCACATCCTGTGAACAAATGAAAAAACACATTCTGACACCGCTGGTTACAAAGTCAAAAATGTCATTTTAAAGACAAAGCAAAGCTTCGTGGGGGGTGGGGGGTGGGGGAAGGGACATTATCGTGTTGAGTCTGGCCCTGCTGCACAGCCCATAATTTGTAGCTGCTGCTCTGTAGTTCGGTTGATGGTTTTAAGGCACAAGGCAGCCTTGTCAAATGGCTGAGGTACTGTGTGCATATTAGTAATTTAAAAATTATTCAGGACCTACTCCAATTAGTATATGTTTTTTTTCTTATCTACAATCAAAATGAATAACTGGAAGTGAATTGAAATTAAGTGTTCCCGCTGTGACTATTAATAACATGCCAAGAGAGACCAGTGTCCTGCTAAAACCTTCACAGGATTTCAGAGTCAGCAGTGCACAATTAAAGTTTATCCCAACTCATTTACTGGTAGACTTGTGTTTTAAAAATGCAATGGAAAATAAAACTGTAAAATAATAATCAGGCCAGCCTGCTTTGGCCATAATCAGCTCTCATTACTTCCAGACAGAGAGAGAAAAAAAAGCTATGTTAGACCTTTTTAATTTCCTCTTGCCCTCTTGTACAACATGGACATCTGAATAAATTACAATGCAGGAACTTGCACTTATTTAGTGTCTTTCACTACCTCAGGGCATCCCAAGTGTTTTACAGCCAATGAAGTAGGAAACATGGCAGGTAATTCATACACAGCAAGATCCCACAAACAATAATTAAATAAAAAGCCCAGATAATCCGTTTTTCAGTGATGCTGATTTGTGGGATAAATACTGTCTAAGGCACTGGGGAGACATCCTCTGCCCTTCCTCAACATATCACGGCACTCTGTCGGAGCTTGCTGTGCACAAATTGGCCGCAGCGCTTCTTACATTTCAACAGTGACTATACAACAATGTTGGCTGTAAAGCAGTTTGGGACATCTTAAAGCTGCGAACAGCTCTGTATAAATGCTAGTTTGATCTTTTTTTCCTTTTGGACATGCTCTCCTGGTCTGCACTCAACTGTCCATCAACAGAACATCACAGGCCGACAGTGCACAATTTTGGGATGTGCACTCACTAAAACGTGCCAGGAGCAGTCCCATCAGAATTTTGGCTCTGAGGTGTATAGCTCTTCCAGACAGTTGGCAAAGGCAGGGTTTGCTGAATGGCCTCCTTTAGTGTAGCAATACTGCTGAGACTGAATACAGACTCTCTTTACTTTCCTTCTGTTCACTGTCCATTTTCACAAACATTAACCTGTTTAAACGAGTGGACATAAGAACTAGAAGATAGGATCTCGACAAGTGTGAAAAAGAAAGAGGTAGAAATAGCAGTTGTGACATAGTTTTTAAACGTAAGGATGATTCAGGTGCTATTCTACACTATACACAGATATACGGAAGTGTAGTAAATGGCAGGAATGCTGTTGCCTCTCTCTGCTGGTGGAATTCCATCCATTAAAAGATCTAATCGTTAAGGATGTTGCAGATGCTAATCCAAAGCTGGGAATTCCCTTGGAGCTGCTCCTTCTCCATCGCTGTAACTTTGCCAGAAGTGTGGCGGAAATCCTGCCAAATGGGGGATTTCACCACTCATCCGGCGAGGTGATAGTGCTGGATCAGGAATAACTCTGAGAGAATTCATAGCCTATGGCTCTGCTGCTGGGTTGAGGCAACTTGTTTGAAGGGAACAAATATGTAAATTCGTATGCATCTGGACCTTTTTTGTATTGTACAGGGTGAGGGGTGCTCGTTTGACGCAGCTATGGGAAGCAGCTTTCAATGCTGAATATAAAGGACAGGGTGACTGCTGCACCTAAGTTGCTGACCCCAAACAGGAACAATAATCTGGTCCATTGTAAAAATACCTGCTGATCAACTTCTTCATACTGCCAGGCCCAGTGATGCTACCAAAGTCTGTACTTCCCATTTCCTCTGATGATACAATCTGTTGTTGTAGTCAAGAAGGCGACTCAACACAACCATCTCGAGGGCAATGAGGGATGGGCAATAAATGCTGATCTTACCAGAAATGTTCCAGTCCCTTGAATGAATGAAAAAAAGCTGAAATACACAAAAATGTAAGTGAAAAGTAAAAAAAGTAAAGGAGACCCCTGTGCTGAAGGACCTACGTTGGCTTCTGGTTCACCAACACCCCGATTTTAAAATTCTTATGCTTGTGTTCAAATGTTTTCATGGACTTGCCTCTCCATATGTCTGTAAATGATGGGAGATCTGTCAGATGGGCTGATGTATTTGGGGGTTCAGATTCACAAGACATTAAAAGCAGCTTATCAGGTGGACAAACAAACTAATGGTAAACTGGGTTCTACAGCAAGAGGAATGGTATATAGAAGTCCCAGTGTAATGGTGAATCTACACACAATTGGAATATGGTATGCATGCTATAGGAAAGTTGTTGAAGCAGAGGAGAGCATACAGTGCAGATTCACTGGGATGCTGCCTGGTCTGAGAAAATGCAAATACAAAACAAAAACTCAAAAAATTGAGCTGCATTTGTTAGAACATTTGTTAAGTGTCTAAAATTATGAAGGGATGTAATAAATAGAAACAAGACATTTCCAGTGTTTGAATGGTCTATAATAAAGTATATATAAGATTAAATATATTAGATTAAATATATAAGGTTACGTTTTTTTATTCGTTCATGGGTTGTGAACTTCACTGGCTAGGCCAGCATTAATTGCCCATCCCTAATTGCCCTTGTTCAGAGGAGATTTAAGAGTCAACCACATTGCTGTGGGTCTGGAGTCACCTGTAGGCCAGACCAGGTGAGGACAGCAGATTTCCTTCCCTAAAGGACATGAGCGAACCAGATGGGTTTTTACAACAATCAGCAATGGTTTCGTGGTCATCATCAGACTTTTAATTCCAGATTTTTACTGAATTCAAATTTCACCATCTGCCATGGTGGGGTTTGAACTGGGGTCCCCAGAGCTTTACCCTGGGTCTCTGGAATACTAGTCCAGTGACAATACTACTATGCTACCGCCTCCCCGAGAGATTTTTGGACTGAGAGCGTGAGAAACTTTGACTTTTATGTAAAGGCTGTACAGCTGTAGAACGTGCTACAGGAGCTAGCATTTCAAGGAGAGGTCACGTCAACATTCAAGAATAGGCTAGACAGCGGCTGAAGGAAAAGGGGAATCGAAGAAATTTGGAAACCGGACAAGGTACATGGAATTAGGGACACTGCTCATGTGGAGGATGAACATGCTAGTTGGGCTGTGTGTTTCCTTGATGTCGTTTCTAGGTAAGAAATTCCCAGTAAGAAATTGTGGAAATGGCGACAGAGGCCATGTGACCAAGAGTCAGCTTCATGGCATATTTTCCACTTGCACCCATCCTGAAACTTACCGAGAGTTAAACCTTCAAGGAATCTGGGGGCCTCACTCTTTTAAGCCAAGTCTTCAATGATTTCTAAGGTTCACATATTCTGTTTTCCCTGTCCACACTCCAAACTTTCCCCCACTCGCCCCTCTTCTGTGAAATGAAATGTTTCACTTAATGATGCCATGTGTTTGAATTGAAATTCTTCACGGACCTCTTTGTGGATGATAACATGAGTGAAAGATCTACTGGGAGGGGAAATCAACAGGAACTGGACAATAAATTGTAAAGGAGGATGTATTCATCAGTTCCTGTGTAGTATTACATCTAGATTTAGTTTGTTGTTCCCAGTGCTAATTGCTTGCTACGTCAATGCACCTAGGGCAGAGTTCATTATCCAAAAAAAATGACCTGGTTTCATTTTCAGTCCAAGGCCATCCAGCAACAGAGACGTTTTAGTGACTTATAATTATGGCTAAGTGATGGCATTTACTGTGGAAGTGCAACACATTATGCCGTTTAAAACCTGTTCCTTCCACAAGCCATCGACAGTCTCCTGCATCATGGTGTGAGCGATGTGCAAGCCTGCTCTACTGTGCAGTGTCAGAGTAGACCATGTACAGGTTACTCTTATCGCAGAATGACAATAGATCATGTAATCTATTCTGGTGCAGAGTAACAGGGCAGATCTATTCTGTTGTGTAGTGATAATCGCCTCTAGAAATCAGAAGCAGTCAAGTAGAAGTTTTCTCCCATAGATCAAATATTTCTAGACAAAAAGTTGTGTTGAAATAATCCCCGATTACCACTGATGACCGAGCAAAACCTCAGAATAAAGAATATTTTCCCTTCTTCACATCTCCAATATTCAAACCTGAAGTCATACATGCTGATTTAATAGCACATATTTGATCTGGGTGGCCTCTTGGTCACAATGCAATAATTTATTAATCGTTCTCATATGAGTTAGTGAGTCTCAGCAACAGTTTTAAATGGTTGGTTAATAACCTGGATGGTCTATAATGTACAATATTAATGAGTTTCTGGCCACATTCACCATTAGCACAGCTGTATATAAAAGGGTAAAGCAATTCAGGTTACATGTGTTAGTGATAAACTTCAGATTCTGAGAGTGAACAGATTATAAATATCTCCCGTCTGCTGACTGAATGACAGGAGCGGGCGGGGGAGGGTGAGAGAGTCAAGAGCATGCAACTCTCCAAAACAAAACTAAAATGGCCTCCTTGTATTTCAGGGTTTGTCCTCTGCTTGTCGCTACATTTCTAAAGTGAGATTACTGGATATCTGTCATGAGGCTATCAATGTATATAATGTTATTGGAAATTATTGTTTTCTTAAATAGAGGTTTAGTCTGTGGGCGTGTCTGAATGTGTGTTAATTGGATTAAAGCCAGCTCGTCTGGGTGCTTTGATGTATAGTAGTTTTGAGATGCAAACAGAGGCGGAGGTTCATTTGCATTTTGTTGAATAGAGCATTCAAGAGTGGGAGTGAAGCAAAGTTTATATTACTAATAAAATTGGTACTCTGAAAGCAGTTCAAAGGGCCTGGAGACACAATGAGAATTTACATTCAAAGGGCAGTGCTGGGTATAACCTGAGAGGAGTGTGTGTGCGAAAGGCAGAGGCATGTAAGATCAAAGCCTGTAAGACTACAACTGTCTGCAAAGGAACCAAATTGAAAGGAACCTCATTTTGAATTTGTAAGGTGAAAATGCTTTGTCTGGTGTCTGATTATTGTTGCCTTGGTGGAGATTAATTTGGGAATTTGTTAAAAGTTATGATAATTATTTGTAGCTATGTGTATGTGTTTAATTTGTTGTAAATTAATAAATGTCTCATGCAGTTTGATATAAAAAAACTCTTGAGAACTGGTGGCCTTATTCCTGAATTTAGAGCTGCAACTCAAAACATTCAACTCAATTGAAAATACAGGTTATGACAGTTGTTTAAAGTTTCCCTCGGGGATTTTAAATAACTCAGCCCTTAAAAACTGCTGTATCATAACAATATCAAACCTTTAGTAAGTGGGAGAACAGATACTGTCCGGAGGAATGAATGAAAGCTCTTGTGGTGACCACAGAGTCAATGGACTATGGAAGTCGCCCAGTTCGCAATAAACCAAACATGATAGTTGTATTTTGCCCCGGCTTTGGCCCTTCTTCCATTGCACACTGACTCTCACAGGTGTGAGGTCCTACAGTGACTGCAGTCAGTCTAATTTCTCACCTAATTGGACACTCCATGTAAGGATCTACAGAGTGGTTATGGTCCATTTATTGAAATGTTGCATCACAGCCAAAGCCAAACCTAAGCAATCTCCATGTACATCCACAAGTTCCAGCTAATGTCATTAGGCACAACCTTGGGCAAATTCTTCCTGTAGTCTGACCTACTGAAGTCACACTGCAGTGCCATCATGTAACTCCATGGCTGAGATCAGGTAAACGAGCAAGAGAAAGAACCTGATCTGTACGGTTCAGGACCACATCCAATGGTGTAGTCACCCCGTGTGGCATCAGCAATGCTTTTTACAACGATTCTGATATGGGTGTCATGTAGTGAGTACCAGGGTGTAGAAATGTTCGAGGGGGATTCTCCTACTCATCCTCCATACCGTTGATGGAATAGTCCCAGAAACCCCGGAAAAATGAAACGCTGCTTTATTGCACAATTCTAAGCTTTCCCTGGTTCAACCACCAAAGTTATGACAAATGAGTAGGAGGATGCTGGCAGAAGTTCACACTCCAGGACTATACCCGCATCACTGGGTTGAAATTGTGCTGAGCAAAATCCCCATGTGCACAATTTTAACAAGGTCAAACAGCGAGAAGAACATAGGGAGCTCAGTTGTGTTGCTACGCTTGATGCTAACCTTGCACAGTGAGATTTTAACTCAAATTTTGTGGGCCCTATATAAATCAATTGTAGCCCTGTTTGCAAGATTGTAAGATCATGTTTCTTGTGATAGCTCAAGGCCACCGCAAGATAAAACCCATCTCACAAGCAAACCCAGAGAGAATGGCATAAAGTTTTAAGCTTGAATATTGTTGTGGGTCAGTTGGCCTCCATAGGAACTACCTGGTAATCATTTCTCTTGTCATAACTGCAACACCAGTTTCATGTTAGGTGGAAAATCCATTCAAATGCATGTTATAAAAAAGCAGCAGTCTCCACGTGATTTAAAAAACTCACACCCTTAGTAGGATTTTAATTTATGAAATATAATAGCCTTGTTTTTAATGTGAAAGCATGGAGCAGGGGAAGGTGTCTAACTCTAGCTCATGGGCCTTAGCAATATATCCCTTAAAGCCTGGACAACTGAGATCATTGAAACATGTTAACAGCACAGAAACAGGCAATTCAGCCCATTAAGTCTGTGCAGAATCACCCAATCAATTCCCATTCTCCTGATTATTCCCTATTACTAGTCATCTTTTCAAGCAACTTTCTGATTTCCTTATAACATTTATGAATTGGTTTGTGGAGAGAATTTCACATGCGAACCACTTTCCAGATAATGCTTTTCTAATCACTCCTTTAATTATTTTTTGACTACCTCAAATTGTCCATTTTTTTTCTCAACCAGTGGCGATAATTCATCACTAGTTACCTCATCATAAGCTTGACGCCAACTCTAATGTTACTCCTAACCTCATTTCTTGGGGAAAAGCCTGAATACTCAAATCTCTTTTACTCCTCAGCCCTAATATCTTAATGAATGTAAACTGCATCTTTTCAATTGCTTATATACCCTTCCCTGATTAGGTGGCAGATAAATGAAGTCAGTACCCAGCTACGGCCTAACTAAGAACTGGAAAAGTTCAACAATAATTCTTTGATTTTCTATTCCATGCCTCCAGATAGAAAAGAAAGGATCATTTTGTCTTTTATTACAATTTTTTTTTAACCTTACCTACTTGCATGGTCAACTTCAATGACCTGTAATGACTTCAATTATCTGCAAGCCAAGATCCCTCTCCTCCCTTACCCCATTGGCCCACTTAATATTTATTTTCCCTGTTTGTATTTTCAAAATGTATTATCACATAGATATACTCCATAGATAGTGAAGAGCTGTTTCCACTAGCTGGAGAGTATAGGAATAGGGGCACAGTCTCATAACAGGTTGACCCATTTCAGACTCAGATGAGGAGAAATTTATTCACTCATAGGGTTGTGCACCTTTGAAATTCTCTACCCCAGAGAGCTGTGGATGCTCAGTCACTGAGTCTATTCAAGAAAGAGGTCAATAGACTTTTAAACTCTTAAGGGTATCAAGGGATATAGGCATCAGGCAGGAAAGTGGAGTTGAGTTAGATAATCCAGCATGATCGTATTGAATGGCAGGGCAGTTTCAAGGGGCTGTATGGCCTATCCCTGCTCCCGATTATGTTCTTATGAATTGCATCCGCCAATTATCTGCTCATTCTACATCCTCCCACAGTCTTTCACAATTTGCCATAGTCAAATTTAATTTGCTGATAGCACTATTGATATTGTCCCCTTGATTCCTTAATTATGTCCTATTTGGTATTTCTCAATGGCCTTGTCCTGTTTAAATGTTACAAACCTGAAGACTTGGAAATTGATGCTCTAAATTCTATTGTCTTATTGGTGGATCAACCCTGAATTAGAACACCAAGATCCTCAAATTAATGAGAATGCTAATTTAAACTTAATATGTGACCAAAAAGGTTCCATTGTACCCATGTAGGAATCCCATATGCTTGTACTGTACACTCTTGGCCTAAGGCAAGCAAATTATAAATTAATTTCCTGTTAATGGTCCAATCCACATAAAACTCTCGACGCACATGAATCACTTTGTTCCATTTGCACAGTCCTGTCTCTACATTGATTGGCTTACATCATATCATTGTATGCAACAGGAGACCTCTCCAGTGAATAAACTGGGCCACACTTTAAAACAAGTTCTCATTTCTCTAAAAATGAATCTTGCTCAGACAGTCCGGCCCAACATTTGGCGATTTTCTCCAAGGCACCTCTTAACCAAACACACCTGGAGAATGTGTGGTTATTAAATTGGATTTGCACAAGATTTATTTTGAAAGAAACATGAGAGTACTTGAACACAGCCACAAGGCAGTGGCAGTAAATTGTTTATACAGTGAATGATGGGACAGCTGCTGGCTGGTTTGGGGCTTATGTGCTGCTAAAGAAACCCTCAAGATTCAGGGATCGGACAGAGTTTAATATTTCATCTCCGAACATCCTTTATTTTTGTATATAATATCGTTAGATTAATTTTCTTTTGCTAAGCATCTTTCATATGAGAGCATTAAACATGAAATTATTGGAGTTTGTAACAAAGGCAATGTAATAGTTGTGGGGACCTTAACCTTCAAAAAGGCTGGACCAAGCAAACTGGCAAAGGTGGCAGAGAGGATGAGTTTCTAGAAGGCTTGAGTTTCCTGGAGCAAAATGTTGTGGAATCAACTAAGGGTGATGCTATTTTAGATATAGTATTGTGCCATGAGGCAGGGTTAATTAGTAATGTCACAGTAAAAGATCTACTGGGAAATAGTGATCATAATGCAATTGAATTCCATGTTAAGTTTGAAAATGATATACTCCAATCACAAACAAGAATCTCAAACTTAAACAAAGCCAATTACATAGGTTTGAGGGGAAAGCTGACTAAAGTTGATTGGGTTAATAGACTAAAATATGTGGGCATAAATAAACAATGGGAAACATTTAAAGAAACAATTCAAAATGTGCAACAAAAATACATTCCACTGAAAGACAAAAACTCAGCGGGGTGGCTTACTAAGAAGGTTAAAGGTGGTATTAGATTAAAAGGAGAAACTTTTAATGTTGCAAAGAATAGTAAGTCTGAGGATTGGGAGTGTTACATGATAAATTGATTAATGGACAGGAAGCAGAGAACTGACATAAATGGGGCATTTTAAATTGGCAAGCTGTGACTAGTGGAGTACCACAAGGATCAGCTTTGGGACCTCAACTATTTACAATCTATATTAATGACTCAGACGAAGAGACGAGAGCCATGTATCTAAGCTTACCGACAGTAAAAAGATAGGTGGGAATGAAAGCTGTGAGGAGGACAGAAAGAGGCTGCAAAGAGTTATAGACAGGTTAAGTGAGCGGGCAACAAGATGGCAGATGGAATATAAAGTGGGAAAGTGTGAGGTTATTCACTTTGGTTGCAATAAAAAAGCAGGTTTTTTTTTAAACACATGAAACTTGTAAATGCTGATGTCCAGAAAGACTTGGGGGCACTCATACAGGAAACACAAAAAAGTTAGCATGCAGGTACAGCAAACAATTAGGAAAGCAAATAGGACGTTCACCTTTATTGTAAGGGGACTCTTGCTACAATTGTTCAGGGCTTTGGTGAGACCACACCAAGAATACTGTGTGCAGTTTTGTTCTCCATTTTATGGAAGGATATACTTGCATTGGATGTAGTACAGTGAAGATTCACTAGGCTGGTCCCTGCGATAAGAAGGTTGTCTTATGAGAGGCTGAGTAAATTGGGTCTATATTCTCTGCAGTTTAGATGAATGAGAGCTGGTCTTACTGACACATCCAATATTCTGAAGGGGCTTGACAGAGTAGATACTGACAGTTTGCTTCCCCTGGCTGGGGAGTCTTGAAGAAGGGGGCACAGTTTCAGGATAAGAGGCTGATCATACAGGGCTGAGATTAGGAGAAATTTCGTCACTCACAGGGTTGTGAAAATGTTTAAGGTTGAGATAAGCAGCTTTTTCATCTCTCAGGGGATAAAAGGATGTGGGAAGCAGGCAAAAAAGTGGAGCTGAAATCCAAGATCAGCCATGATCATACTGAATGGTGGAGCAGGCTCGACAGACTGTATGGTCTTCTACTGCTCCTATTTCTTGTGTTTTGAGAGATAGTCAAGTGAGGTCCTGCCCAGCTGCCTTGAAGAGAAAGCAATTGTCCAGGCCATCATTTGACCCTCTCCTAACATCCCCAACACAGGTGAATTGGCCTTTTGTTTGAGATATTGCAGGTACAGACTGTATTTGCCTACTTAACAGTCACTGCACTAAAAAGCAATTGACTGGGCGGCATCTTTCGAAATGTATTGGAAACTGAGGGGGAGAGAAAGACGAAACTGGTCCACCAGGATCACCCAGATGTTTCAATGATGGGGCGATGTGCTATATAAATGAAAACATTTCTGTTTTCTTCTCCAAGTAGAAGTTACTTAGGTCACATAATTTGTAGTAGGGCTGGTAGCTTGAGAGGAAGTGGACAAGAGAGGCAAAGAACAAGAAGTCTTCAAGACCAGAATATTATGCATGGGTGGGTCAGGGGGCAACCCTCGGGTTCTAAAAGAGATAGCTGCAGAGATAGTGGATGTGCTAGCTGTGATTTCCAAAATTCTTTAGATTCAGGAATGGTCCCACTAGATTGGAAGTTGGCAAATGCTACACCAATTTTCAAGAAAGGAGCAAGGGAGAAAGCAGTGAGTTACAGTCCAGTTAGCCTAATGTCAGTTGTTGGGAAAACGCTGAAATCTGTTATTAAGGAAGTCTTAGCAATGCACTTAGAAAATCATTGTATGATTAGAACAAGTCAACATGGTTTTACTAAAGGGGAATCCTGTTTGACAAATTTATTGGAGAGTTTTGAGGATGTAACTAGTTGAGTAGATAAAGGGGAACCAGTAGATGTAGTTTTGCCTTGATTTCCAAAAGGCATTCGATACGGTACCACACAAAATGTTACTAAGCACAATAAAGGCTCATGGAGTTGGGGGTAATATATTAGCAGGGAGAGAGGATTGGTTAATGGATAGAAAACAGAGTGGGCATAAACAAGTTTTTATTCCAAGTTGGCAGGCAGTGAATGGTTGGGTGCTGCTAGGTCCAGTGCTGGGACCTGAGCTATTTATAATCTATATTAATGACTTAGATATATTACTCTGTTTCTTCATCTAAGTTTGCTGATGATATCAAACTAAGTGGAAAGGTAAGCTGTGGGGAGGCCACAGTGAGGTTGCAAAAAGATACACACAGTTAGGCGAGTGGGCAACAAGATGACAGGTGGAGTATAATGTAGGGAACTGTTAACTTTTTCACTTTGGTCGCAAGAATGAAAAAAGCTGAATATTTTTCAAAAGGTGAAAAACTTGTGAGTGTTGATGTTCAAAGAGACTTGGATATGCTTGCACACAGAACACAAAGTTAACATGCAGGTGCAACAAGCAAATTGGAAGGCAAATGGCATGTTGCTCTTTATTGCAAGGGGTTTGGAGTACAAGAATAGAGAAGTCTTGCTACAGTTTGTAGAGAGTTTTGGTGAGATTGCATCTGGAGTACTGTGTGTGGTTTTGGTCTCCACATTTAAGAAAGGATATACTTGCATTGAAGGTGGTACAGAGACGGTTCACTAAATTGGTCCCTGAGATAAGGGGGTTGTCCTGTGATGAGAGGCTGAGTAAATTGGGCTTATATTCTCTGGTGTTTGGAAGAATGAGAGGCGATCTCATTAAAACTTACAAACTTCCGAAGGGGCTTGATAGGGTTGATGCTAAGATATTGTTTTCATTGGTTGGGGAATCAAAAACACGGGGGCACAGCCTCAGGATAAGGGGCCGATCATTTAGGACCGAAATGAGGAGAAATTACTTCACTCAAAGGGTTGGGAATCTTTGGAGTTCTCTGCCCCAAAGGATTGTAGATGTTCCATCGTTGAATACAGTTAAGGCTGAGATAGACAGAATTTTGGTCTCTCAGGAAATTAAGGGATATGGGGAGCAGGCAGGAAAATGGACTTGAAGCCCAAGATCAGCCATGATCGTATTGAATGGCCGAGCAGGTTTGGACGGCCGTGTGGTCTGCTCCTGCTCCCATTTTATATGTTATGTTATGTGGGGCAACAAACACCCATGCTACATTACGTGCAGTTCAAATGCGCAGAGATCAAGCTGAAGTAGAAGCTGTAGAGTGCCCAAACTAGACAGCACATGGAGCACAGCAGCGCTGTGCTGGTCATCATCAGCGTTCAGAAGAGAATCCAAACCCTTCAGGGAGTGCAGTGGAGGCCAATGGGGATGACCTTATAAGATAGGACACTTCAGCTATATATAGAGAGAGATTTATGGAACTACTCAATAGGGTAACCAAAGTCAACATGAAACAGTACCTGTGCCAGAGCAGCAGCACAAGAGACTCTAAATGGCAGATTCAGGACAAGCATCTTGCAGTATTCCTTTTAGAATGAAGGGGATTAACAGGTTGAAGGACAGGGTAGTTAAGGCCAGGGTATCAGACTTTTTAAAGAATCAACTAGATGCTGTGATCAGATGAGAGTAGAGTTGATATTCTACAGGGACGACATCAAGTGAGACAAACACCTTCTTTCATCTGAACTGAACTTACGAGTTTGCCAAAGGCAAGTTGCAAAAAAGGATAAGAAAATAAGTGCATTTAATACAAATAAACAAATGAGCAAGAGAGGTGAGATTCAAGTTTGAATTTGCAGTCCTGACAATAGCCTGAGAGTGTCGATAAAACAGGTCAGGTCACCTTCAGTGACTCAGTGTGTAAAAGCTCCAAGTGGTGTAGGTCTAAATCACAGAAAGAAGCTCGATTCCTGATTTGCGCTCAGTTAGCTTATCTTTCTATTATTGCAAAAAAAGGAGACATGTTGCTGAAGCTTTTTGTCTTGCCCTCATCAGAACAAATGCAAGAATGCCA
Organism: Carcharodon carcharias; assembly: GCF_017639515.1. Lineage (NCBI taxonomy): Eukaryota > Metazoa > Chordata > Chondrichthyes > Lamniformes > Lamnidae > Carcharodon > Carcharodon carcharias. Next base: position 134,599,610 of record NC_054479.1, read on the forward strand.
AATTTCAAATAATCTGAGCAAGGAAAAGAAGGATTGGTTGGAAAATCAGTTATGATCAGGCAAGGCATTGCCGTGGAGAAAGCAATGGGGAGTTATAGACTTGGATCTTTTTATTTTGCTAAATAATAAATAACATTAGGTCCGCAATAGTCCTCTAAACGTTTATTTCAAGATCCTTGGCCTCGTTTTAAATCCCTCCAATGATCTCAATGATTATTTTCAGTGGTCCCTACCAGGCCACACTACACCTTTGCCTAGATTATTGCTTGTTCCATGCCCCTCTCTGATGCATTATCACCGTCCATTCTTTCAGTCTCTATGCCCTAAAGTACTCTCCCTAAACCACTGAGCCTTCAATTGCCTCCCAGAAATTATCTTTGCCGTGTCAGCTATGGTTCAGTTAGCATTCTTGCCTCTGAGTCACAAGGTTCTGAGTTCATGTCTCACTCCAGGACCTGAGCACAAGACTCGATGCTGACACTCCAGTACAGTACTGAGGGGGTGCTGTCTTTCAGGTAAGACACCTAAGACAAGTAAGGCCCCATCTGCTTGCATAGGTGAATGTAAAAGCTACCGAAAAGGGGCATGGACGTTCTCCCCAGTGGCCTGGCCAATGTTTATCGCTCATTCAATGTCATACAAACTGACGATCCTGGTTATTCTTATATTGCTATTTGAGAGAGTTTGATGTGCACAAATTGGCTGCTGCATTATTTACATTACAACAGTGACTACACTTCAAAAAGTACTTCACTGGCTGTGAAGTGCTTTGAAGCGTCTGATGGACATGAAAGGTGCTATATAAACGCAGATCTTTCTTTTCTAAAAATCATCCAGCTCCTCAAATTTTCCTTCCTATCTTTTTGTTCAATGCTCGTACTTTTCAGATGTACTAAACACTCTGGAATAGATTTTCAACTGATTATAAAACCACTGCTTCCGCTGTGGTCATGAAAATCCAACAATTTCTATATTGAGCAACTAATCAACACTGCCAGTTTTAGGCCTAAGAGACAAGCTGAAAATCTAGTCCTTTGTTCCTTTTACATAAAGAGAGCACTTAAACAAACGTATATTATTATGTTTATTACAAAGTGAACTTTGGCTTGCCATGTGCCACACAAATCAGTGCTTGCTTTGTTGGAATTAAGGGAGGCCAACAGAAGGATCTTACTTGGTTTTCAACAGCTCAATGGAAAGATGTCATTAAGACAAGCAATGGCTCTGCTGAAAGTCAGAGGAGGAGTTACGTAGCCTTCTTTGGTTCTGATTTGCCTCCTTTTCAAAGGCAGAACTATATGTTCCATCCCCCACTTCAAAGAAAGTTCCTCAAGACAAACTCAATTCATCATTGCTTCACTTAATAACGTTTAAGTGGCTATAGTCATTGGATCCAATAGTCCTCGGCAGAGACTGAAGACCTCTTTTATCAGAGGAATCAAAGCCAGCTGTGGATGGAAACCAATTGGTTCAGGACATCAAGCCTGGATAATGCTGCCAGGAAGGAGCATGGGTCAAGGATCCTGACCACAATAAAGGACTCATTAGGTGCAGAAAACACCACTATCTGCAAGTTCTCCTCCAAATCAAACACCATCCTAATTTGAAAATATATTGCCATTCCTTCACTGTCCCTAGGTCAAAATTCCAGAGCTCCCTCCTTAACAACAGTGCAGACTACAGAGGTTCAAGAAGGCAGCTCACCACCACCTTCTCAAGGGTAATTAGGGATGGGCAATAATACATCAGGGATTGGTTTACCTTCTCCGTCTTGATGTCAACTTATACCTAATATCTTCACTGTATAAGAGAGCAACAAAATACGATGGATTAGATTCAGAATAACAAAATAATAATAAACACTTAATGACGTTTTACACTTAATGGGAGCAGGGATAGAGTAATGAGAAAGACTTGCAGAGCTAATCAGTGAAAGAATAGTGTAGCACACAATGGCAGAAGTGTGTACCATCTACAAAATGCATCATGGCAACTCACCAAAGCTTCTTCCACAGCACCTTCCAAACCCATGGCCTCTACCACCTAGAAGGACAAGAGCAGCTGGTGCAAGAAAACACCACTATCTGCAAGTTCTCCTCCAAATCAAACACCATCCTAATTTGAAAATATATTGCCATTCCTTCACTGTCCCTAGGTCAAAATTCCAGAGCTCCCTCCTTAACAACAGTGCAGACTACAGAGGTTCAAGAAGGCAGCTCACCACCACCTTCTCAAGGGTAATTAGGGATGGGCAATAAATGCTGGCCTAGCCATTCAGTCCCTCAAGCCTGCTCCGTCATTTGACAAGATCATGATTGTCCTGATTGTGACCTCTACTTTCCTGTCTACCCCTGATTACCCTATATGAACATACAAATTAGGAGTGCAATTGGCCTATGCCTGAGAGCAGGAAAGGACTTGCAGCAGATCAGCACCTTATTTTATAGTGCGCCCGGTTTTATTTTCTATTGAAGTTATTGGAAAAGGAAATCAGGTACGGTGAATAAAATGAGTGGCAATTTGCTTCGAGCCCAATCCACACTTCTGCCAATGGCTATTTAATCTCCCACCCCCCACCCCAATGGCTAGTTTCCCCCTTTACATAGGTTGTGAATCTCCATAATGTCATGGTCGATTTACACTGCCCCGCAATTGGCTTTTCACAAATGACATCTTGCCCTTAGCTTCCCCATTAATCTTTAAGAACTCGCTAGATTTGCACATGGATTACCCATTAAACTCAAAATTAAGAGCACAGACAGTGTTAAATCAGCATGATAGTTGTAACATAAAACACCAATTAAACTTTTTTGCCCAGAATGTGAACAATTTTATATGTTACATAGGAACATAGCAACATAGGATTTAGGAACAGGAGTAGATCATTCGGGCCTTTGAGCCTGCTCTGCCGTTCAGTGAGGTCATGGCTGATCTGGTTGTGGTCACAATTCCACTTTCCTGTCTGCACTCCCCCACCCCCCGCCCCCCCCAATAACACTTGACTTCCTTGTCTATCAAAAATCTATCTAACTCAACCTTAAATAAATTTAATGACCCAGCTTCTGCTGCTTTCTGGGAAAGAGAATTCTACAGACTTTACGACGCTCAGAAAAAAATTTCTCCTCATCTCCATCTTATTCTTAAGATGTGTCCCCCCAGTTCCCATCTTCCCCACAAGAGGAAACGTCCTCCCGTTATTCACCTAATCAAGTCCCCTCAGAATCTTATATGTTTCAATGAGATCACCTCTCATTTTTTTAAACTAACGGGTTCAACCTTTCCTCATAGGATAAGCCCTTCATCGCAGGAACAAATCACATAAACCTTCTCCGGACTGCTTTCAATTATATCCTTTTTCAAATAAAGAGGCCAAAACTGTACACTATACTCCAAAGTGGTCTCATAAAGGCCCTGTACAGCTGAGGTAAAACTTTTCCTACTTTTATGTCCCATTCCATTTGCAATAAATGCAAACATTCCATTTGCCTTCCTAATCATTTACTGTCCTGCATACTAACTTGTTGTGATTCATGAATCAGGACACCCAGATCCCTCTGTACCACCGGGTCTTCAATCTCTCTCCATTTAAACAGTATACTGCTTTTCTATTCTTCCTGCCAAAGTGAACATTTTCCCACATTATACTCCATTTGCCAATTTTTTCCCCCACTCACTTAACCTATTTATATCCCTTTGTTGACTCTTTAGTTCCTTTTGACAACTTTCCTACCTACCTTGGTGTTGTCATCAAATTTAGCTGTCATATATTTGGTCCTTTCATCCAAGTCATTGATATACATTGTGGTAAATAATTGAGGCCCCCAGCACTGATCCCTGTGGTACTCCGCAGCAGGCCAACATGAAAAAGACTCGTTTATCCCTACTTTCTGCTTCCCGTTAGCTAAACAATCCTTTATCCGTGCTGATATGTTACCCCTTACATCACGAGCTCTTAACCTGTGTAGTAACCTTCGATGTAGCACCTTATCACATCTTTGGGAAGTCCAAGTACACCACATTTACCGGTTCCACTTTATCCACCTTGCTTGTTACTTCTCATAAAACTCTAATAAATTAGTGAAACGCTATTTCCCTTTCACAAAACCATGTTGACTTTGCCTGATCCATTATGATTTTCTATGTACCTTGTTTTACCCTCCTTAATAATGGATTCCAGCTATTTTCCCATGACAGATGGTGTTACATTCGCTATTTTCCAATCTACTGGGGCCTTTCCAGAATTTAAGGAATTTTGAAAGATTATAAATGCCTCTACTAGTTCTGCAGCCACTTCTTTCAAGATTCTAAGTGTTCAATCTCATTCTTGCATCTATTCAATATTTAGAAATTAAAAACAAAATTAAGCTTTTTTTCTTTCATTTTCCTTTTGTCTTTCACACACTCTCTCTCACACTTTATTCCCTCTCTTTCTGTATGCTGATTTGACTCTAATCTACTTTTCTCTTTCACCGGTTGTTGGTTTCTTTCTTAATCCCTAGATCTCATTGGTTAAGGTGGTACACTTTTGGTCCCAGCATTCACCGAGATCCCAGATGTCCACTGCCCTTGCTGTGCTAATACCAGCTCTCAATTCCCACAAACTGAGCAGAAACTGGCCCGTTATTCCAAAAAGAAAAGTGAGTCAGACTTTCACAGTCTTCCTCTCATAGCCTCCTGGAATGGCCACATTGTGTGGCCTTGGCAACAGGATAGATCCCTGTTCAAAACAAGAAAGCAGCAGAAGACTGGTCTGAAAGCTTCCATCATTGCCTGTTAACCCATAGCAAAATTAGACACAGACATAAGTCTGATCCAATGCATTGTCATTCAGTGACCCCCCTTCCTGCACTGACTGTCGATCCACGTGTACAGTGAATACGCACTCCCAATAGTAGCAGATTCCTGGCTGTCTTCTGATGTGTGCAGTCTGTTTCCAAGCCCTTTTATATAATTTTGCTCCATAAACAATGAATAAACATTATAGTCTCTAACAGTTTAAAGTTAAATGCTTGCTCAATTAAAATTTATCTCTGACTGATTTTCTATTAGACAATCCAATGATTTTAACTGTGTAGCCATGCCAACAACTTGCAATTCACTTGATTTATTATTTAGGCAGACTTTTATGTCTACTGTTTCCTATTGACGTGCATCTTTATCATTTCATACATCTTTCTTTATTGTTCCATTATATTGGCACTATATGCTATTTCACTGTAACAATATGAAATAGGTCTCACTAACCTGAGCTGCCAACTGAAGAAAGACAGCAGGCAGACAATTTAAGTAGGCAAAGGCCCCGTTAAGGGCCATTTTACAAGGCTGTCAGCATTTTGCCGATGGCGAAGCAACCCCAGCACATGAGGAGGCTGCCAGCTAAATGAAGGCAGCACCCCAGCAACAGCCTGGGGTGGGGGGAAGGAAGGAGCCTGGGCAGGGAAGACAACCCCATGACTAACGATTTCCTCACAGGGGTCGTGTCCCACCACCCCCCCCCCCCCCACCCCCCCACACACACTCCCACCCCATCATCCACAAACTTTATTTTTCTTCAGCCTACCTGTGGAATGCAACAGGTTTCCAGACTGCCCTAGCAGGGTCAAAATCCTGGAAATCCACCCCCCCCCCACCCCCAAAACAGCACTGCGGGTGTACCCACGCCACATGGACTGCAGCGAGTTAGGAAGGCAGCTCACCACCACCACCTTCTCAAGGGCAATCAGGGAGGAGCGGCCACTTAATTGGTTGCTACCCATAAATAAAATTGAGGGGGGACAGCCCGGCCCTTGTGCACCGTCAACCTGCTTTTCTGGCCATTGTCGGACCACCCACCTGATTGGCGAAATTCTGCCCTATGTCTCCAGATGAAGTCGCCAAAAGACAGCACGTGATGAGAAAATGGAGGTGGCCAAGGGTAGACCCTTGGAGCATATCTGAGGTAATGGTGCGAGAGTGGGAAGAGGAACCACTGCATGTGATTCTCTGGCTATGATCTTACAGAGTACCGTTCCCTAACACACACTATCAATTGGCACGGAAATGATTCATTCCAAAGTCCTGTAGACTCATCTTTCCATTTCCCATGAGCTTCCACACATTACTTTGCATTTATTTTGCTTAATCTAATTTCTTGGCTATTGTCTAGTGCAAAAATGGACCTGCAAACTTCAAAAGTAGCAGCCAGACTTTGGAGTCCACAGGTACAGAATTTGGAAATGCCAAACCCAAGAAAAAGCTGTCCCTCTAAATCACCGCTGAATTGGCACCCGAGAAACTCAAGAGACAAAAGTGAAACAAAACAATAGCCACAGTGCAACCAATGCCCCAACTTTTTCCAGCAAAGACCAGTCATAAATGCACCTGCAAAACCAAAAAAAGATGGCTCACATCTTGCTAATTTTCTTCCTGAAGAACCTCGGGGACAGTTCCACTGACATTGTTAAATCTTCAAGTAGATCACTTGAGTGGCCATTCATCATACATTCTCCTGATATATGTGTGACTATCACAAGAGTGACATTCCAACCCTGTCATTACGCTGTGCTCACAGAAGCTGGAGTCACTGGCTCGTAGGAATTTCTCCTTCCCAGCCTAGAGACACTGAGGCCATTGTCGTGATCCTCCTCATTGGCCTAGTTGAAATAACTAGACCCTGAACAGACCAGTGGTCAAAGCTGCGACTGCCCTGGTTTGTATAGTTCAGAACTGCACTGGGTGCATTAGAGACTGCATAGAGTGACAACATTAATAATGGTAATTCCCCTGCCCGGAGACAGCACATCTCTAAGTGACTGGCAATGATTTTTACGCCCATAATTTGTGTTGTGTGACTATCCTCCAATCTCTTTTTTTCTGGAGAAAAAAAATCAATTTGTATTATGCAACTATCCTCACTCGCTGCAATTCACCATATTTTTATTGGGAGAAGTCGTTGCAGTTTAGGTCATGAGTTCTGTTTCCTCTCAATCAAAGAGAATCTTTAAATAGACTCTGTAGACTGTTGTGGTGCATTGTTTGGACTCACCATGCTGAGTAAATAGACTTTATTTGCTTTGCAATTTGCTGAATAAAAATGTTTGTTTTTTTGTAAAATAGACTTGTTTGTGGCAAGTCCTGGCATACGTTACGCCCTGTGACATATACCAGGACTCTGCAAACAGTCTACGATGTCAATAATCACTGTGCACTTTGCTGAATCTGCCTTTGAAGGAGCCTGGAAACAGATTTGAAGCTACTTCTGAGTTTCAGTCTCCAGCCAAATTTTCATATTTACAGAGTCTGACTCACATAGCAGAGTGACAGAATCATAAGCCAAAACATCAGAGAATGATTTTTTTCCTTTTTTAAAATTAATTCACGTGATGTGGGCTTCGCTGGCTATGCCAGTATTTATTGCCCATCCCTAATTGCTCTTGGGAAGGTGGTGGTGAGCTGCTTTCTTGAACCGCTGCAGCCCATGTGGTGTAGGTGCAACCACAGTGCTGTTAAGGAGGGAGCTGCAGGATTTTGACCCAGCAACAGTGACGGAACGGCCATATATTTCCAAGTCAGGACGGTGATTGGCTTCGAGGGGAGTGGTGGTGGTTTCCATGTGGTGGTATTCCCATGTGTCTGCTGCCCTTGTCCTTCCAGATGGTAGGAATTGTGGGTTTGGAAGGTGCTATCTAATGTTAAAGCAGAGGAGGCCATTTAGCTCATTGTGCTTCGAGAGCGTGATTCAATTAATCTCATTTCTCGGCTTTTTTCCTACAGCCCTTTAAATCTTCCTCTTGCAAGCACTTACCCAATTCTCTTTTGAAAGTGACTGTTGAATTTGCTCCCAACACCCTTTCAGGCATCACATTCCAGATTACAACGCACTGCATAACAAAAATTTCATCTTGCCTTTGATTCTTTTGCCAATTATTTAACATCTTTGTCCTCTTGTTACTGACATTTTTGTTACTGGAAACAGTTTCTCCTTTTTTATCCTATCAAAACCTTCACGATTTTGAGTTGAAAGAAAAAAGTTGCGTTAATATAGTTCCTTACTTAACCTCAGGATACCCCAAAGTGCTTTACAGACCCCAGAAAAACACTGTCGGATCTGCTTCTGAATAAATGATATGGACTTAGGGTGCAAGTATCACCCATCTCCAGTCCTCTGAATTAAAACAGTGCAGACATAAAAGCAGCTCAGGAAAATCTCACATCCCACACCCGATGTAAAAATGATCCTGAGTTTAATTAAAGCAATAATTCAGGAAGTAAAATCTTAAATTCTAAATGAAACATCATTGCTTTTAGACATAAGGCGCCACAATATTGGCAACATGTGGGGGTGTCTTGTTGAAACCATCCTTCCATCTGTATTAAATAGAGTAGGGAGGCTATAAAGCACTCAGGTTGTGTTATGTCTTCTAGCTCCCAGAAGCTTGAACTAATCACACTTTTAGACTCAAAATATCGGAGGTTTATCGAGTGCATTTCTTTCAGCCCTCCATGTGGCTGGTGGACTGAAACATCGTTGTTGGGCACCTGACTGCAGTGCAGCCATAAATGTGACACCGAATGGTACACTCTCATAACAATTAGTTCCTAACTGTTTATGAATAATATAACAACATAACAGGATGTTACCAGAATAGCAGTGATATTAAACTTGCACCATGAATTCTGCACTTCACTGATCTCCAAATGAACATGTCATTTTTAATCATTGTGCGCTTATTCTGTTCAGATAATTTTGCAAAGCTCTTCGCTTTTGGCATAGTCACGCTAGGCAGAAGCGAGGATCAGAGAATTGGTTCCCCGATTCTCATATCCAGAGGCCCTGTGCCTTGAGCAGAACCTAAGCTACTCCTTACATCTCACTGTGGCAGAGATGTGGCGCTGGGGGGAGGGGCGGGGAAGGGGGCTTAAAAGTTATTCACCTCACTGACAAATTCAGAGTGAAGCGCTGCAACTTATAATCATCGTAAAGACGCCAGTCATTCTAGCGTGAGTCAAAAACTCCCCCAATTACTTGGTGCCTTTCGCCAGAACACAATTAAGCTGTATGAAAACCCTTTTCAAACCGATCCCTGGCCTGTGCTGAGTCAGCTGACCTCAGCTGCAGCAGAGGTGGGAGTGTCAATGTTTGTTTGTGTTCCAGGATGTAATATGTTCTCAGGATTCAGGAGGGCTTTATCAACGCTCGCACTAAGTACCCCCACCCCCCCAGCACTGAATCCACTGTGTAACTGAGCCACATCAATTATAAAGGTTCCATCTCCTAAATTGGCCTAAGTTGATTTATTTCAAGGTGTCAGCTTTGGCTCAGTGAGTAGCACTCTTGCCTCTGAGTCTGAAGATTATGGGTTCAAATCACACTCCAGATACCCAAATGCAAAATCCAGCCTGACACTCCAATGCAGTACTGAGGGAATGCTGCACTGTCAGAGGCACTGTCTCTTGGACATGACAATAAACCGAGGCCCCATCTGTCATTTTGGGCAGATGTGAAATATCCTATGGCATGAGTGAAAGAGGAGCAGGGGAATTGTCCCCCAGCTTCCTGGCTAATATTCCTCCTTCAACCAACACAGTTCTGTCGAAGGGTCATGAGGACTCGAAACGTCAACTCTTTTCTTCTCTGCCGATGCTGCCAGACCTGCTGAGTTTTTCCAGGTAATTCTGTTTTTGTTTTGGATTTCCAGCATTCGCAGTTTTTTGTTTTTATCACTACGAAGCAGATTAGCTGGTCATTTACTGTTCAGCTGTTTGTGGGACTTTACTCTGTGTGGGTTGGCTGCTGCATTTACAAGATCAAACAGTGATTGTTCTTCAAAATAAATGATATTCACATCAATGTGACAAAATGCTAATCCTTGTGCGAGTGTGTGTTGGGAATGAAAGCTTGTGACGATTAATCCTTCACAATGTGTACTCCCAATGAAGCCCAGACACATCACTGTGCTGCTGCTTCAAACAGCAGTGGCAATCCACTTCCAATGCATGTACATTTGAGTCCAGTTTTGGTGCTTCAGAATCAGCCAGCTAGTTACTTTAGTCAAGTTGTGCTAGGAAAAGTGCATCTGATAGAGAATACAAGGGCCACAATCTCCTCTTTTAAGCACCTAGAACAAAATCATTAACACCCCCAAGTAAGGTGTCACCACGGAAATGTCCTCCATTATGGATGTTTGGTGTTGCTGTATAGTTAGTTAAAAGCTCTCCATGTGGCACTATTTACAAATTAAACTGTTGTCAATGTTTGGGCAAAGGATTACATTATTTGTATAGAATATTTAGAAGGTGTCCGATGTAAGAGAACACAATGTGCTACAAACAGAGGAGAAACATCCTCTGTGGTCAATTAGTAAGAAAACTATCACTGCAATATAAGCTGAGACTTCCCCTCTGCTGCCTAAAGACTCCCTTGCTAAATAACCAACAATCATCATCAAACAAAAGAGAAACCTGGAGGACAATGCACTGTTAATTACCAGATATTTAAACATGAGCCACAAAGGCTGAAGAAAAAGGTGATACAGTAAGACGACAAAGATGCATGGAGTGGGGAATAACTATTCAGCCCTTACTCCTTACACAGACAATGTACTATAACGTTCAGAGAACTGTAAATCTTTACATTCCCACACTTTGAATCTTCTTCGGGTAAGTTCTGCATAAATGGACATGAAAGGTCCTACTGTACAATTTTGGATGAGAGTAGGGGAGCTCTCCTGTTATCTTGGCCAATATTTAATCCTTCAACCAACTTCACCAAAATGGATTGTCTGGCCATTATCCCATTATTGTCTGTGGGAGTTTGCTGTGCGCAAATTGGCTGTCACGTTTTCTACATTACAACAGTGATTACCTCAGAGCTTTTGAAGTGCAGTCAAAGGTGCAATATAAATGAAAGTTCTCTGTTTTTAATATTTCCTAATCCCCAAAGATTATCAAACAAAGACTTCAGAATATTTATCTACCCTCCCTTCCCCAAGTCCCCCTCATTCTATAGATAACTCCAACCTCCTCTGGGCCGAAGCAGTAAAGCAATCATCATCATGTCTTGTCTGGCACTCTGGTAAGCCAAACAGCGGTGTGCTCTTTTCTGGATGCTCAGCAAGGGAACTAAGCATTGCAGTGCAATTAGTCTATAACTAAACAGGAGAGTGCACCTTCAATCAGTGTATGACCACAGACTCTGCAGGCAATGCAGTTACTAGAGGAATGAATCACTGGGCCCTACTTCGTGATGCTGATTTAAAGGATCAATGACTGTAGTGGATGTTGCTTCATCTCACAAATAAACTCCTCTCTCCCTGTCAGGAAAGGGAATAGCCAGGAGACAAATTGCAGTCTTTGCTTCCAGCTGAATTCAAAAGCCTCTTCTCCGAGGAATTGGCAATTCCTCATGACTTGAGGCAGTCAACGACTCGATAGCTCAGATAGAAGTGGGTCACAGCACTGACAGCTCCTGCCACCTCTTGAAACGCAACTCATTTCTGCTCTGGTGACTGCAATCACTTAGACGGCAGACATTTTGGATTAACTCTTGCTGGAGTTGTACGTACTGCCGTCTACCCTCATGGCTGCATTTGAAAGTGTAGCGTCACGGATGAGCCTACACGGTGAGCTGCAGGAAAGTCGCCAAGTTTAAGGCAGGTTTGGAGCACAACTGGTGGTGTGGGAGGGTGGATTATGGTTATGCTAGGTCTCCCACCCAGTTTGGACTGTGCTAGGTTTGTCGGTGGGAGGTGGGGGCGTGGGGGATTGGGATTTCGCCCTCTTTAACTCTGACATCAAGAAAAGAGAGGGGCCTGGTAGGACGCCAACACCTACTGGAACTCCTAAAAAGTTCTGCTTCTAATATCTTAAAATCTCCAGCATATTAAACATCTGCATGAAGATGTACATTAGAGTGTCGGGTGGCAGCAACAGAGCCCACCAACTTCGAAAAGACTAAAATCCTAATGGGGGCTGATCATGTTGGCCCTAAGGAGAATGTTCCTCCGAGGATGGGCCCACCTCTTCTCTGCTCTGGAGTTCTTCAACCAGACTAATGGCACATGGGGATTTGAATGCAGCAATTTCCTAGCCCACCCACCTTTCCACATGCAGCGTGCAGCTACATCAGTATTAACTTAAGCACCTACCCACTTATTTTAATTGCCTAACCCCTGGAATTTCTGGCAGGATCAGGCCCAGTGTGGGAGTGGGGTGTGAAGTTGGGGGGGTGGAAAGCCTGCTGTGCCATGGTTATGTTGCATTGCAGAATAATAGGTCAATATTTTTAACTGTGGCGGATTGGGGGTCATAATAGCTGAGATTCATCTTGTTCTCACCTGATGCCAAAATGCAGCAGAGGTAATAAGTGGTCAGACAAGGGAGGTCAAGCTAATATTCTTTACCCTGCCTTGCTTCAGCACCTGCTTACTTCCTCTTCTCCCACCCTTAAATGCCTCTACCTTTCAAATATTAATTTCCCATCACGGTCCTATTTCTTAAATGTTGTGTGTTTTGGATGCTTGGAAGAACTAGTTCAAAGATCTTACTGCTCACTGGTCTTAATGGATGCCAGCAAAAATAGTTCCATGTTAAACAGTGCTGGATGACGCTCATGCACTGGAAATTGATGACTATGCAACGCTCAGGAATTACAGTCTCTGTCCCATTAAATGCCCATCTCAATAAGGTGCTCCCTGCTCTCTGTCCTTGGAGGTTGAAGGATCCAAGTTAATCCAGCAATGCCTCACAGGTCATCTTGCTCACACTTCACAGCCACACTCTTCCTTCCCTCTGTACCACCTGTGACATTTCCTACATTACAACAGTGACTACACTTAAGTATTTTATTGGCTGCCAGGTGCTCTAGGACATCCTAAGGTTGTGAAAGGTGTCATGTAAATGCAAGTTCTTTCTTTCCTAACTTACTACAAGGCTTGGATGCCATTTATTAAAAGCAGGAACATCCCTTGACCAGGTAACAAGGATATTGTAGAGTACTGTTGCATTCCAAATGCTGCTCCAACTGAGATCAGCTGATACTTAACAAATCAGAAGGCCAGCCTTGTGGTCCTTTGGTGAGAGTGGATCATCAATCACGTCAGGGACTCACTTAGCCATTGAACTATCAGGGAATTTTCTCAGCAGTGAAGTGCTGCATCAGATCTGCATGTGGTGCCAATGGATTTGACTGTACTGGGAGCTTCAGGCCAAGGGTTATTGTATATCAGATGGATGATAGCTCTTAAATTCAGCTGAGGCTCACAAAAGAGGACAGTGGAGCTTTAAACTGCTAAGTATATCCAAGCAGGATGGTCACTGTAACATTAGTCTTCGAAAACAAGTAACAAAACTCTCTGCCTTCTATCTGCATTACCGTCACTTTAGCCATTCATAAAATGTCATTGCCAGCTGAGTGCTTTGCCTAATTCTCCAGCTCTCCTCTCCTAAAGATGCCAATATGTATCAGCTTGTCAGAAATATATAATAATTTTCATAATGTTATTGGAATTTATTGTAGAGTAATAGCGGTGTGTGTGTGTGTGTGTGTGTGTGTGTGTGTGTGCGCATGTGCGCATGGTGTGTGTGTGTCTGTGAGACTTAATTGATGTATCAAAAGATAAGCTAGATTTGAAATGCTAAATAGGTAAACATGGGGCAAGTTTTAGAATGTGAGGTGTAAAGGGAATGTTTGCATTTTTAAATAAACCAGACCAGCTTGAATTCAAAGGAGGGGGTGAAATGTTCCACCTAGCCAGGAGAAGTTAAGAAACAGTGTTTATTTTTCCCAAAGGTTACTGGTAAAATTGGTCCTATGATAGATTTTTATTATTAGAGAGGTAAAGTCCAAAGATATAGTGAAACAATGGGAATTTGCTTTCAAAGAGGAAATCTGTATAAAGGAAATGAGGCTGTGTGTAGGAAAGAAGGCATCCTAAGATCTAACAAGTGTGAAAAGCCTCCAGCATCTAAGACTCAAGCTGCTGTATAAAGAAACTGAAGTTAAGAAAACTCACTTTGAATTCAACTGTCAGGGAACCAGGCTACTTTACCTGGGTTTTCAAAATCTGTGTGTTTTATTGTTGCCTTAACAGAAATGTCCCACAAGGGTTTGTGCTGGGGCCTTAATTTTTTATGATTTACATCAATGACTTAAATGAGGGGAGTGAAGACATGGTAGATAAATTTGCAGGTAACACAAAGAAAGGTAGGAAAGGATGTTGTGAAGAGGACATGAGGAGGTTGCAGATGGTTATAGATAGGTTGAGTGAGTGGGAAAAGACCTGGCAAATGGAGTTTAATGTGGGAAAATGTGAAATTCACTTTGGCAGGAAGAACAAAAAAGCAGAGCATTACTTAAACGGAGAATGGCTGCACAATTCTGAGCTGCAGAGGGATCTAGGTGTTCTAGTACATGAGTCACAAAAAGTTAGTATGCAGGTACAGCAAGTAATTAAGGCGGCTAATGGAATGCTATCCTTTATTATGAGAGGGACCGAACATAAAAGTAAGGATAAAAGCAAAGAACTGCGGATGCTGGAAATCCAAAACAAAAACAGAAACAAAAATACCTGGAAAAACTCAGCAGGTCTGGCAGCATCGGTGGAGAGGAATACAGTTAACGTTTCGAGTCCTCATGACCCTTCAACAGAACTAGTTAAAAATAGAGAAGGGGTGAAATATAAGCTGGCCAGCTTATATTTCACCCCTTCTCTATTTTTAACTAGTTCTGTTGAAGAGTCATGAGGACTCGAAACGTCAACTGTATTCCTCTCCACCGATGCTGCCAGACCTGCTGAGTTTTTCCAGGTATTTTTGTTTTTGTATAAAAGTAATGTTATGCTTCAGTTATACAGGGCATTGGTGAGACCGCACCTTGAATACTGTGTATAGTTTTGGTCTCTTTATTTAAGGAAGGAAGCATTGGAGACGGTTCAGAGGTTTACTAGATTGATACCTGGAATGAGTGGGTTGTCTTATAAGGAAAGGTTGGACAGACTGGGCTTGTTTCCGCTGGAGGTTATAAGAGTGAGGGGTGATTTGATTGAAGTATACAAGGTCCTGATTGGCCTTGACAAGGTGGACGTGGAAAGGATGTTTCCTCTTCTGGGTGAGTCCAGAACTAGGGGGCACTGTTTTAAAATTCCCCTCTCAGAAACTTACCCACTTGGCATTAGTACAGTGCAAACCGACTCTAAAAACTCTGCTAAAAATCAGAGACTGTAATTAAACTGAATTCCATCAATAATTTTCACATGGCTTGACATCTACGGCATTTCTTTTAAGAAAATGTAAAAGCTGGTGCGTGTACTCCGACAATACAGTTATATTTTTACTCTATAGCTTGAAAACTGTAATTCCAATGGGTGACTAGATCACAATCCGAAACATTTTAGGACTGATATGCCTAGGTGACACAGCACAACTTTCACAGTTAACATATTACCAGAAATTTTTAGCCATGAAAGAGAAACTTGCATTTCTATTGTGCTTTTCTTAACCAGAAGTCTCAAAGCACTTTTGAGTCAATAAAGTGCTTTTAAAGGGTAGTCACTATTGTAATGTAGGAAATGCAGCAGCCAATTTGTGCACAGCAAACTCCCACAAACAACAATGCGATACTTGACCAGATAATGTTTTTTTGGGATGTTGATTGAGGGATTTATTGGACAAGGGACCAGGGATACCCTCCTGCCACCACCACCTCCCCACTGCACCACCCCCCGCCCCCCCCAAATTCTTCTTTGAAATCGTGCCATGGCATCTTTTATCAACCAAGGCGTAAGTGGGGCATCCTTTTAATGTCTTATCCAAAAGATGGCACCTCCAACAATGCAGGACTCCCTCAGTACTGCACTGGAGCATCAGTCTTGATTTCTGTGTTCAAGCCCTGGAGTGGGACTTGAACCCAGAACCATGTGACAGAATAGAGTGTGCTACCAACTGAACCATGGCTGACAGGCAAAAGAAAAGCAGGAAAGCAAAATACAGACACTGCTGTCAAGACACAAGCCTCACCTGGTAAGCAGTTATACTTCTTTGGAAAAAGGTCAAAAGGTGTTCAAAATCATGAGAGGTCTGGACAGAGTAGATGGGGAGAAACTGCTCCCACTGGAGGAAGGGCCAAGAGGGCACAGATTTAAAAGTAATCGACAAAAGAAGCAATGGGAACATACGGAGAAACCGCTTCATGCATCGAATGGTTAAGTTCTGGAATGCGCTGCCTAAGAGTGGAGCGGGGGCAGATTCAATTAAGGCACTCAAGAGAGAATTGGATTATTATTTGAAATGGAAGAATATGCAAGGTTACGGAGAGAAGACGGGGGAATGGCACTAGGTGAATTGGTCATTCAGAGAGCCAGTCCAGACACAATGGGCTGAATGGCCTCCTGTTCCGTAACAATTCTGTGATTTTGTGAAATTAAGAACTTCTGATTGGAAAAACAAGTGAAAGGGACGTGAACATTCAATGCTCACACAGTAAGATATCACATCCTCAGGGCATCATAAAACGCTTCACAACCAATACATCACTTTTGAATTGCAGTGGCTGTTGTTCGGGAGGAAAATTTAAGACACCACAAAATAACAATTAAAAATTAAATCAAAGGAGAACACACTCATATCCAAAAGCAACCTAAGCGCAGTGCTCAAGTCACAATTATGTGGTAATAAAGTCTAATTATGTGTTGGCTCTCTGGCATAGATAAGGCCATAACTATGAGAGCAACTCCCTTTTAATAAACTCAATTTGAGATCTAGAAATAAACAAGGCCTCCAAGTGCCTAGGCTTTTGCATTAAGCTTATTTGTAATCCAGTGTTCAACGGTAAAGGAATCACTTTTTTTCTCCCGAGTTATAACCTTTTTATTAATATATATGCACTTGGAGCAGAGAAATGTGAGAAAAATGAAGGACATTGAATTCAAATGCCTAATTAGAAATATATAGCAAACCCCTTCCTGTGGAATGACTGCCTTCTCCAGCCTGACTGACAGGTGTCAGATATGGTCTTAAGGCATTGCTTAAGAAATAGGGACACTCTGGCCAATGCAAAACATGAATAGTAATGTACTAATTGTACCCCCAAACCCCCACCAGCAAATATCAACCTGTATTATAAAAGACCACTTAGAGCAAAGCACCTGGGTTTGCTTGCTGATATCTATAGTACATTTATGTCCGGATGCCAATATAAATGTGATAAAAAGGTTATCGACCTGAAATGTTAACACAGTTTCTCTCTCCACAGATGTTGAGGGTTTTTCAGCATTTTCTCTTTTTATTTTAGATTTCCAGCATCTGCAGTATTTTGCTTCTGTAAATCCAGGCCAAGCCACTTTGGCTATTTGACCATATTTAGATATACAGTCCGTGTCTGAATGGCAATGAAATGAGGCCATGCAACGTCTGCCAGTTGACTAGAATCTTCCTCAAACTGTTTGGTATGACAGGGATTGATAAGTGAATGTATGGGTCCTTCCAAGTTTTAGGAATGTTAGGCTCATAGCTGTACAAAAAAGGACCAGTCTGCAAATGTCAATTTTGTTTTGGTATATTTCAGGGAGATATGCACTCCAGTGAGCTGTCTCCCCATCCTAGAATCAGCAGTCACAGAGATTACAGCTTGGGAAAGCACACAACAACAACTTGTAGTTATAAAGTGCCTTAAATGCAATAAAATGCCTCAAGGCTTCTTCAGTGGTGTTAGAAAGCAGAATTTGACATCCAGCCACATAAGGAGATATTGGAACATAAGAAATTAGAATTGTGTCCATTTGGCCCCCAACTCCACCATTCAATAAGATCGTGGCTGATTTTCTACTTCAACTCCATCTTCTTAGCCTCTGAATATTTTTAAGGCAGAGGTAGATAAATTCTTGATAAGCAAGGGGGTGAAAGGTTTTTTTGGGGGGGCGGGTAGGTGGGAATGTGGAGTTGAGGTTACATTCAGATCAGCTATGACCTAATTGAATGGCAGAGCAGGCTCGAGGGGCTGAGTAGCCTACTCCTGCTCCAAACTTGTATGTTCGTATGTGCGTATTTCTGACATTGCCCCATAGCCCATAATGCACTGAGTGTAATTAGATGGAAAAACATTTGGCCAAAGAGATAAATCTTAAGGAGCACTTTAAAAGAGAAAGAGGAGGTAGAGAAGCAGAGGTTTAAGGAGGGTATCCCAGGGTTCAGTGCCTTGAGAACAGAAGGCACAGCCACCAATGGTAAAATGATTAAAATCAGGGATGCTCGAGAGGTCACACACTTGTAAAGTTTATGTGCTGCACTAATTATTCTATTAACAAACAGTTAATAACCTAGAAAATTTGTGATAACAGAATATATGTTATGGTTAGAGTGATGTGTCTGGAATAGTGTCTCATAATATTTTTCATTCAAAAGCTTGCGTTTATAGTTTGGGATTTAGCGCTTATCACACTCGCTAAAATAAGATTACCCTAAAAATACATACTGCAATGACATTATTTTGCTTCACCAGGGTATTATGTGCTGTTGTTGCAATTTTTTATTCAAGTGTCTATCAGTCATGTCATCTGGTCTGAGCAAGCAGCTTATTACAAGTAAAATAAGAAAATACAAAGCCGCCACAATTCTATTCGGAAAGGTAAAAAGTCTTCTTCTACTGGAAGTACATTGTATTACATTCTCAGAGAATGGCTTCTGTTAAGATTGCAATTCTCCTTCTCCACCAATACCTCTTGTTCAGTAACTGCCTTGCTTCTGCACGTAGTCATTGAATCACGTAAGTCAAGCGATACCCAAAGAACTATGTTTCAACCAACTCAATATTCCCTCATTTGAGGCATTTTGGAGAGTAAATATCTTCAACAGGGATGTGATTCCTATTTCTGGGGTATCATCCTTCTGACTCCCACAATGGTTCTTGGATTTGCTACAGCTTGCTGGACAAGGGCAGATGGCATGATTAATTTGCATATGAATAAAAACATTAGCAATGGGGAAGGACAAACATGAAGCACTTTGCGCACTTCCAGCTTTTTTTTTTAAGCTTACAGAGTCTGGGCATAACAATTAACAACAAATTTGAAAATCTTACATGGAGAAACGCAAAAAAATGACTTAAATTGGAAGCTGTGGTGTGTCAGATATTGTCAGGACAAGGAGTTCTTCCTTTGGGCAATACTGGAAGGGGCCTTCAATTATTTCCAACCCCTTGGCCTGCTGAAACCTTTCCGTCATCCGTCCCTCAGGAGGGCATGGAGTAAAGTTTGTGTCTGTCATCTTCCACGGCCCCAGAGGCACTGGCTTCTGAATGCAATGAACTTCCTATCCCAGGCTGTTTCAGCTCCTAATTAACCTTCCTGATTAAAGTAATTAGCGCTGGCTTGCTCACGAATGACTACCTCAGCAACATGCACCATGCTCTCCTCTAAAGTTCTAGGTATAAATATTAATGATCACACGCCAGGCATCTCTGTATCTTATCCTCTGTAGCACCGTAATGCATTGCTAAATTCAACTGTCTGATAATGATCATAACTCTAACAATATGATGGTTCAGACTCTTGCCCTGTTCTCTCACCATCCCGACTTTGCATACATTTCCTAATACGCAATTTATTGAGTATTATGGCAGCACAGTGCCTCTTTTCTTAGTTATATTGGGGACTCATGTACGAACATGTGGCACAACACAACACAACAAGTAGACTGTGAGCAAACCACACATATTGCGGCACAAATATTAGTTTTCCAGTAGAGTCTGGAGAAAATCATGTGTTTTAAAACTGAACAATTCCTTCATGTCTAATAACAATACTTCCCTTCTGCTTCACTCAGACCTTGTGACTGAGAGAGCTTTTAAAAATATATGTGCTTGAAACTGTACTTTGGAGCTAGCAGCTCCTTTACAAGTGGACAGATGTTGACAGCGCCAATCCTTTCCAAAAAGGAACACTTTGAAGTACAGTCTCTGCCAGAAATGGCTGGCACATTTAATACATTATAAGTGGCGCCCCCATAATTGATTCTAATGGTGATGGGAAAAATTCAGCAGCATTTGTCCGATATAGGTGAGTGCCTGTGATAAGCGTGAATGGTGTAGGCGATGGGGACTCTATTTCAAATCAGCTTTCAAAGATTAATTTCACCTGGTTTGTGCTAAACTAGTTGATCTCAGCTGGGTGTGGGGGTGGTGGAAGGGAGCAGGAGTGGGGAGGGGCAGCAGGGAGAGATGCAAGCAGGGAGGGGGAGGGGGTGAGAATGTAGGGATGAGAAGTGGGTTAGAGCAGGAGGAAGGTTAAGGAGAGAGGAGAGGAGCAAGCGAGGAGGATGGGAGAATGGGCAGGGAAAGTGACCAGAGAGATGGAGAGGAGAAGGGAAATAGAGCAGACAGGGGGTTGGGAGTGGGGATTCAGTGTCCCCGGAGGCTGGGAAAGGAGGATGAAACCAGTGTTCCTGCTAATCATTGCTACCCAATGACATCTGCTGGAAAATGGATACGTGCCAACAATGGGTAAGGTTGTCATCTGCCTCCTGACAATCCTGAGTTGATCTCTCACCAAGGCAGTTTCCCAATCTGAATTACATTTAAAAAAAAATCTGCAGATAAAAAAAACTGGAATCAACAAAAAGGTATAAATCCGGCTGGTTCACTCTGGGGAAGGAAGCTTGCTGTCATTGCCCAGTTTGGCTTTATTGCGACACTAAGATGGTTGACTTACAAGCCACTCAGTTGGATCATAAAGACGGTCAAGAAAAGTCAGCCAGGTTTGCCATTGCACTGAGAATGGATCTAAAAAACAATAATGAAAATTGGGCTGATTCTATAATGAGCTGCTCACAGGTTTATACCCAGTGGGCAAGTTGAAAATTGACCCCAAGTTGGTGATATAACAGTGGGGAGGTTAAAGAAATAATCAATGAATTATTTCACAGCTTCGTCGTGCACTTATGATAAAATTAAAATACAAAACAATTTTGTTTTTAATTTGGAAAGCACAGCGATAGTTACTTGTATTCAAGTTTATTGGACAAGAATTGCATAGTTAGGAGGAGGGATTTATGAACTGTGATGAGACAGGTCTGACTTATCTTTAACAATCCGATCCATGCTCTCCGGGAGAGCTTTGTGAAAATGATAAGATTATTTAGCGCTGAATGTTTTAAGAGGAAGATAAAAGAGTGTTGGATCTCCAGCTAGCAAGCTGTGAGCCTGAGTCCCTAGGCCGCCTGTCACTCACGATGACTCGCTTCAGTTGGGTGAGCTCAGCCAGACTGGCAGATGGAGCACTGGGCGGAAGCGAGGTTTATTTAATCTCGGCAGAGAGACGGGTGAAATGACAATGTCTGAGCCACCTCAGCCATCCCTTCACCCCCCCCCCCCTCTCCATCCCTCCCCAAACAACGCCTCCTGCTGTTTCAGGGAAGAACAGCACCAGAGTGGGAGGGGTGTCTCGCAGCCGCAGACCATGCAGCGCAATGGTGAAAATCATTTGGGGGGGGGGGGGGGGGGGGGGGGGGGGGGTTGCTGTGTGGAGGATGGGAAAGAACAAGGTGGTGGGGGGGGTGGGGGGGCGGTGGAGGAAGCTAGATGTAGGGCATTTCGAATAACATCTCAAAAATAAAGCACAAGGGAACAAGATATTTCATGTTATCTGCTGAAAGTGAAGCAAGCTCAAATGTGCAATGTCTTTTGACTTTTATCACTTTTATCTGCAATATATTTGCTATAAGCCAGGCAAAAATAAGAGAGAGAGATGCAACAGAGCTAAACAGCAGCCAAACTTGACACCACAGTGCTGGGTAAAATGATAACGGCAGCCATCTGGTAACAAGCAATAGAGCAGATTGATAGGGACATTATTGTCAACCTAAATTGATTCTTTAACCTGACGTTCTGTGCTTAATGGGGAAAGCGCAAATAAATCTCCCACCTAATGCCACCAGCACATTTTGTTCTCAGGAATACTTCAGCAATTATCAACACAATATCAAGCAGGGGAAGGCAGGACACAAACTGACATAATGAAGAGTCTCTTTAGTGAATGCTACGCGAGTTTCTTTTTAACAAAGGTATTTCAAAGAAAATAGAGGGATTGGGAAGGGGATCAGGGTTGGGGTGGGTTGGGGGAGGGGTGGAAATGGGCAGAAAAAGTGGGTGGAAGAGGCAGCGTTAGACACAAAGTGTACCAACAGCTCCATTGTTCTGATGTCCCGTCGGCAGAGAGAGGAAGATGTATTCGGGCTTTCCACTGCCTGTCAGGACATTAAACAAAAGGGCCGCATTTTTTTTTCAAACCCGGCTCCACCAGTTCCCCTAACACTTCCTCCACTTCCCGTATCCAGTGTCCTCGGCCATACAGTCCAGCGCAGATAGTGAAGTGGCGGGTTCCAATCGAACCTTGACGGTTGGGGAAAACTCAAAAGCCCAACTCAGCCCACAGGCACTCTTTCAGTCCACACGGTGCTCAGCAATTTCCACTTCAGAGGAGCGGACAGCAAAACACACAATTATTTCCGACTATTCTTCCCAGGCACAAGCCAGAAACATAAAGCACACAGCATATACAGAAACAAGCCTCGTAGCACAGCATTTAAACCGGGTTGGAACGCAACATTGTGCACAGACACACACACACACACGCTACCGTACCTCAAAGGCAGCTCATCGTTTCTCACAGTAGCAGCAGATTTGGGACAGCGCATGCTTTGTGCACAGATATTCTCGACAAAAGGCAGCCCACAAGCGTGCAAAACATCAATGGCACAGTATCTCCACTCTCAGTGGCCACTCTCTCATCAATACCGCAGAGGAGAAAAGGGGCCCTTGCAGAATCACTGAACAGAAATAATCCTCCCTGACAAGTTATGTTGTCTGAGCATATCTTACATTAATGCAGCATGCAGGCTCGAGGGCCTTGTTTGCATTCAGCCGTTGTATAGCTAGCTCCAGTTTCTGTTAATTATAAGTACCAATAGGTGACAGGACCAAATAAAAGCCCACTCTCATGGTTACTGTTCCAGTTTCGACATGCAAGTGCCAAACCAAGAGTTGCATTCAGAATCTACCAGGCGTAAAAAAAAAATCAAATAACTTTGTCACTCTCGTTCAATACTTCTGACTCAATTTTTCCCACTGTTTCTGTCTGGGATACTTCAAATGAATTCAATGTTTCATCCTGGACTTGCAAGAACATGAAAAAGCCAAGAAACCATTTGAAAACTGACCCAGGTCAGATAGAGACTATTTTCGAGTCTTTATTTTAACTCAAGTAAACAACCGTTAAAGAAAAAAGCGTGTAGGCAATGTTCTACAAGCTGAATGCTAAGTAATTATACCAAACAAAGAGCCAGAGTTCTTAACAGAGCTAATAGCTGAATGAAACTGTGAGTCAACTGTGACTCAGTGGGTAACACTCTTGCCTCTGGGTCAGAAAGTCATGGATTACGGTCCCCTCTCCCCCTCCCCACCCCACCAAGACTTGAGCACAAAATCCAGGCCGACACTAAAGTGTACTTCTGAGGGAGTGCGCCACTGTTGGAGGTGCTGTCTTTCAGCACCTCTGAAAACACATCATTCTTTCAGATAAGGCATTAAATGGGGACCCCCTCTCACGTTGACATCAGATTATCTGGTCATTATCACTTCGCTGTTTGTGGGAGCTTGCTGTGTGCAAACTGGCTCGTTTCCTATATTACAACAGTGGTTATACTTGATTGGCTGTAAAGTGGTTTGGGATGTCCTGAGGTTGTGAAAGGCACTATATAAATGCAAGTCTTTGTCTTTTGCAAAGCTGAATCTGTATCAGAAATAATCAATAAGTATGTCGTTATACAAAAAAAAACGTTGAGGGCTTGAGGTATGGGGGTGAGGTGAGATGAACAGTCCAATAAGGACCAAAGGAACAGCTACTCTTAGCTACTAGTTAAGCAGGACACTTTTACAGAACTAACTCTGGTTTCGATTTTCCCCCACCCCCTTCAATCCTCACCAAAATGCTTATTTCGTAAAATCCAATAGCAATAATTTTATCTTCATTTGTAACCTCTGTAAGTACATTATTCAAGCTGCTTTATTGTAAGTGAAACATCAACAGCTGCTCTCCAGTCCCTCTAGCACCCGGCCCATCTGCTTCTTTTGTGTAACCATCAGTGAATCCTTCTTTCTATTCCTTTTCTACCAGCACCATGCAAGAGGAAGACAAGGAAGACTGAAGTCCCCCAACTCTAACCTCAATGATCCCAGTAGCGCAACTTCTCGCTGTTCTTTAACCAGCTGGAGGAACTCTGCATTCCCATTTCCTTCTTGGAAATTTGTTTGCGGTCACTCTAAGGGAGTCAATCCCTCTTACAATCTAAATCACCATCCTATTGCTTTTTTGTTCAGCAAAAGCAAAGAAAAGGCTGCTATGGATTCAATAGTGACAACAGAGCTTGGCATGGTAGGGGGGCGGGCGCGGCATGAGGTGTCATAGGGTCTGGGTGGAAGGGCAGAGCTTGATATGGGGGCCTGAGGGGTGGGTGGGGGGGGGCATAGCTTGGCACTGGTGGGGGGGCATGAGGAGGACCTTTTGAATTTACCTTTTAAAAGGTCCTCCTCATGCAGACTAGAGCTCACGACTCCTCTTTAGGGACTCTTTAAAAACCTGGCCCGACTCCATGAAAATTGCAAAGGAGAAGGACACGCTTCTCTCTGCGATGCAGCTGGCCAGGTCAGGAGCGCTGGATGCCAGCTTTTGACAGGAACCAGCCCGCACCCTCTAACGGCACTCTCGAAAATCAGATAGCATTAGAGATAGGTTTGTTGGGAAGGTTAACTAGTGGTAACTTGTTTAGCAAGAGCACAGTGGAAGACTTTATCAAAATACTTTTTGGGAGATGTAGACGACTCACTGACTAATATGGTGAAAGGCAGGTTCTATTGTCATATAACATTGGCAACAAGTTGGCAAATGCAAAATGCAATGACTATGGTGTGAACAATGACTTGTTGGCAATCATGAACTGGGCTAAAAGATTCTAAATGCTGTATTGTAGGAGAGTGAATAGCAGACTCCTGAACTGCAAAAGTACCAATGTTGGGTTAAGCAGCATTTGCTTACTCTATATCATTGCTATCTTGGTCCTCAAATCTCCATCGTCCTTTATCTCCGAAAGCATGTGCAACCATGGGACATGAGGTGGCATTGGGGGGCGGGGGGGTTTGGTGGTGTGGGGTGAGGGCTGGAGGGACTTTTAGTTTGTAACTGGAGTGAAGTCTCACAGCACTGAAGCAGGCCTTTTGAACAGCCCGCTTCCCCCCCCACCCCCAACCCAACGAAGATCCCACCTTTGCGGGCACTTTCTGCTAAGGCGGGCGGGTGGAGCCGGGAATGTTCCTGACTCACGATATCCGTCTCGAGTGAAAATCCAGGCCAGCGTGTCTCCTGTCCATGTCACCAGCTTTTTAAGCCATCTCCGTATTTCCATTTACATATTTTCGACTTCTTGTGTGTGTTTTTGTGTGTAGGTGTGAGCGTGTACATTTGTCTCCGCATATGCGTGCCTTTCTATGTGTTTGCATGTTTTTCCTCCCTCCTCCTCATGTTCCTAAACAAGCTGGGCTTCGTTAACCCAACAGCCACCTTGCACCAACCCTCAGTGCCTCGGCTTCTGACACCCGGAATACAGGCTACGGGTTCTCTCCACCGACACCGACAGATCTGAAGCGTGCTTCCAGCTTCTTCAGTTTTTGCTTCAGAATTGTCACATCATGTTGAGCATCTGGCATCAGAGGAATTCTACCTGAGTGAGAGACAGTGCCATTAGCAGAAGGGGGAAGAGCCAATAAATAAATAATTTCTGAATGTGGAATATGTTTTAATAAAACATTAGAGGACACACACAGGTTTTAACTGAGGAAAAATAAAAACCCTCTTGCCACAAACTGTCGAATGCTCCACAAGGAAACATCAGAAGAGAGTTCATTCATACATTGTCGTGCTAGAGCAGAATCACATTAAATACTTGCCTCTGATAACACAAACTACAAAAGGTATCGACTCCTGGCATGCAGAACCTTTCAGTCTTTCTCTACTTGCAAGTACCTATTTTTAAACCACCGCACTTGGATATTCCACAGGGGCCCATTAAACTACATTTCTCAGCAATTCTCGACAATGTGTCGGGGAGAAATATAAAAAAAAATTCTGCTTTTCCTTATAAATCAAGTTCCTCAGTGTTCAAAGGAATTTGGTTTTCCTTAAATGATAACTGAACGTTGGAGAAGATTTATGGCCCAATTTGGTAAGGGCGGGGGATGGGAGAATGGGTTAGAGATTAATGTTATTAAGCAAAACCTTACTGTTTATTTAACAAAAACTTTTCCTCTGCTTTTATTTATCTTGTAATCTAGATGGAATGATATTTTCTCCTAATCCTGGTGAATATATTTTCTTTTGAAGCATTTTATTTTGATAGGTTTGACACAGCTGTCTGGTGCTATTTGGGGTGTTCACATCATGTGCAGCACTGACTGAACAAATGGTGATGGGGTGGCTGAGCTCACAGTGTATTTCATAGGCTAAGGAGGGGTTGGAATGGAGGTGGAGAAATCAGCCAGAGTTCCTGGTCTCAGTTGCTATCCAGAGAGCCTTGCTGGATACTGAAACTACGAACATTAGATTATAGATGTCAGATGATGCCGCTGATTGAAGGATAAGTACTGACCGGGACACTGGGCAGAATTCCCCTGCTCTTCTTCAAAAAGTGCTGTCGATCCTTTCACACCTACCTGAGGGGTCAAGCGGAGCCTCGGCTTAAACTTGCTTCCAAAGGACGGTACACCCCCTCCTCCTCCCCCTCCACCAGTGCAGCACTCCTTCAGTACTGCAGAGACAAGAGTGCCACCACTGAGCCATGGCTGACCTATTTAATTTAAATTACCATCGCAGTCAAACTGCCCTGCACTCATACACCACTGGAAACCACTAACTCCGGTAAAGGAGTAAATGGGAGACAATTGGGGGAAGGGTGGGATAAAAAGCAGGCCCAACATCCATGGTGCCAAATGGGGGAAATTCAGAACAAGGGAACATTAGCTATGAATGGGATTGACCTATTGCTTAGGTTGCCTGGACAGAGAGAAACAGAATCCACATCGATTACTGCTTCATTGTGTAAAATAAATATTCAGATAACCACAAAACAAGGCCTTAGTTCGTTAACATTGCCTTTATTAGCTCCGAGTTGGTGCTCCATTAATTTTAATGAAGCTACTCTTACATTTCAAATGTTATTAATGCGACAGCAGTAAAGGGCTTCATCTCATTAACAGAAACACTATTTGTGTCACACACACTCAATGGGAGCTGCATTGGGAAGATTTCCTGCTCTGACCTTTCCTTTGCTGACCTCCATCACTCCTCTAACCAAGCTCAAATCAGATTTTAAAAGATAGATAGATTTGCATTTATACAGCTCCTTTCACATCCTTGGAACATGCCAAAGCGCTTTACACCCAACGAAGCACTTTTTGAAGTGCGTTCCCTTTTGTAGTGTAGGAGAATTAAGGACAACAGGGGTGATTCCAGGAGCAGAATTCACCGAGGGTGGGGGCAGGGCAGTCCACATTATGAAATCATGGGGGCTGCAATTTTCCATCCCTTAAAACTAATGCCTGGAAAATTACTCCCATTAACATCTCTTCCTCCTAGTTACTCTGAAGCCCCCAGACCTTATGTCAGGACAAATGTCTCCATTCCCATAATCCTGCCTGTTTCACTTGAAGTACTGAAGTGCCAGTCTAGACTGTGTTCAAATCCTGGAGTGGGGCCTTTGAAACTTTTTGACCCAGAGGAAACAAAACATAATGTCCTCCACTGACATCTTCAAGCCCACAACACACACACACACACACACACACACACACACACACACACACACATATTTAGATATAGAATGCAGCAGATCTGCAGCCTCAAACGCATTCCCCTTTCTCGTAAGCTGTATGAGCCTCAGCCATTCCTGTTGCCGTGCAGGATTTTGTTTCAGCTTTGCCCGTTTATCCCACTTTTAAGATAAATATTTGCTCCTGTTGGCATTAAAGAGGCATAATTGTTCTACAGCAGCTGAATGGGCCTGCTGTACATTAATGACCTGCCATGGTTAAGATGAGAAATTATACCTTAAGAGCATCAAGGAGGAAAGAGCAGAGTATTGTCTACAAGCAAGGTAAAGCATGTAAAATAACTATTAGCACCTTACAGTCTCTGATGCACAATTCTATCGATGCTGTAGATTGCAGCCTAAAGGCTGACCCAATATTTTCATCCCCAAAGATCATGTTTTCGCATATGCTCGGTGTATAAGTCAACCCCCTCTTCAGCTGCGACGTGCTGTCTATGGATTTATTAGTCTTAACTTTTCACCACAAATGAATGTATTACTTATTGGCACCTGTAACTGACGCAAGGGATCAATTTGACAGGTCGGGCTGTGTTGCAAAGATACACAGGTGTTTAAGACATGTCCATATGGAGCAGACCCCCTTGCAGAACAAGAATAGCAACCACCCACACCAGCAGTTCAGAGAAACAAAAGAACATAGGACTTAGGAGTAGGAATTGGCCATTTGACCCTTCGAGCCTGCTCTGCTATTCAAAGAGATCATAGGCTGATCTGGTTGTGATCTCAACTTCACTTACCTGCCTGCCCCCATAAACCTCGACTCACTTGTCTGTCAAAAATCTGTCTTTACTCTGCCTTGAATAAATTCAAAGACCCAGCCTTCACTGCTCTCTGGGGAAGAGAATTCCACACAATTCTACTCCTTCAGAGAAAAAAATTCTCCTCCACTCTGTCTGAAAAGGGAGACCTCTTATGCTTAAACTGTGTCCCCTACAAGAGGAAATATCCTCCTGGTATCCACCCTGTCAAGGTCCCTTCAGGATCTTATAAGTTTCAATAAAATCACCTCTCATTCTTCTAAACTCCAGTGAGTACAGTCCCAAACTGTTCAACCTTTCTTCATAAGATAAGCCCTGCATCCCAGGAATGAGTTGAGTGAACTTTCTCTGAAAAGCTTCTAATACAATTCCGTCCTTTCTCAAATAAGGAAACCAAAACTGTACACA
Organism: Carcharodon carcharias; assembly: GCF_017639515.1. NCBI lineage: Eukaryota > Metazoa > Chordata > Chondrichthyes > Lamniformes > Lamnidae > Carcharodon > Carcharodon carcharias. The sequence continues at coordinate 134,628,679 of NC_054479.1, forward strand.
GTGTTCCAGATGTGGTCTCAACAAGGCTCCGTACAGCTGCATTTATTGCAGGGTGGTGGGGAGAAAGAGGGGGCAGTAGCGTAGTGGCAATGTCACAGGGCTACAAATTCAGGCTACTATTCTGCAGACACAGGTTCAAGTCAAACCATGGCAGCTAGTAGAATTTAAATTGGAGTTAAAAACTCAGTAATGGTGACCATGAAACCATTGTTGATTGTCGTAAAAGCCCATCGATTCACTCATGTCCTTTAAGGGAGGAAATCTGCTGTTCTTACCAGTTCTGGCCTACATGTGACTCCAGATCCACAGCCATGTGAGTGACTCTTAAATGTCCCCTGAAATGGCCTAGCAAGTCACTCAGTTGTATTAAACAGAAAGGTCGATAAGGGAGGAAACTCAACAGACCACCTGGAATCGACCTAGGCTCCAGAAGCAACAATAGCAAACCCAGTCCTGTCGACCCTTCAAAGTCCTCCTCATTAATATCTGGGGGCTTGTGCCAAAATTGGGACAGTTTTCCCACAGACTAGTCAAAAAACAGTTTGATATTGTTTGTAAGGTATGATACTGAGAGTATGACTACGTCCTAGACACCACCATCACCATCTCTGGAACAGGAGACAGCCATTTTGCCTCTTGAGCCTGTTCTGCCATTCAATTAGATCATAGCTCAACTCCATTTTATCGCCTTTGCTCCATTCCTCTCGATGGATCCATCTATCTCAGTCTTGAATGCTCCAATTGTCCCCCAGTTTTAGGGGGTGGGGGGGAGAGATCCAAATTTCTACACCCTTTATGCAAAAAAAAACCTTCCGCGTTTCAATCTTGAATGACCCGTCTCTAATTTTAAGACTTATTCGTATTCCCTTTATTCCCCCAACTGTGGAAAAAGCTTCTCACATATTTACCCCACCAAATCCTCTTAACATTTTTAACCACTCGATCAGAACATCCCTCAAACTCCCATACTCAAGGGAATAGAAGCCAATCTTGTATTCACGCGCCAGCTGTGGCTCAGTTGGTAGCTCTGTTGCCTATGAATTAGAAGTTTGTAGATTCAAGTCTCACTTCAGAGAGTTCAGCACAAAAATCTAGGATAACACTTCTGTACAGCACAGTACTGAGGGAGTGCTGCACTGTTGGAGATGTTGCCTTTCGATGAAACATTAAATAGAGGGTCCTGTCTGCTGTCTCAGGTCTCAAAGTTCAAGAGGAGCGGGGGAGTTCTTCCTCATGCCCTGACCATACTATCCCTCAATCAGAGAGACCATCTGGTTATCATATTGCTATTTGTGGGAGCTTGCTGTGTACAAATTGGCTGCTGCGTTTTCTCCATCATCACAGATATATGTCACTACACTTCAAGCGCTTCACTGGCTGTAAAGCCAGTTGGAATGTCCTGAGGTTGTGAAGAGCGCTATGGAAATGGAAGCATCTCTCTTTTCTCATGACATTACCCCGTAAACCTTGGAGTCAGGCTGCAATGCACCTTGGGGAAACAGACAGAAAACTGGGAAAAACTTATAATTGTTGGTGATTAATGTTAAAGAGTGGGGTGGGGAGAGTAAAAAAAAAAATTCAATTCTTTGAGTGTAAAATAAAGTGAGTGCAGATGATAAGGGCTGCACCCTGTGACCTTTCTGTAACTTGAGACAAAGCACCAGGAGGACCATTTCTCTGTCTCCGCTCATCTTGGGCTGAAGGCCTTAGCCAGGTCTTTGTTATTTCTAGGCTCGACCGTCCCAATGTTCTCCTGGGTAAATATTATCTGGAAGACTCTCCTTCCCCATAGTGCCATGCTAGCTTATGCCCAACTGAGAGAGCAGTCAGGGCCTTGGTTTAACGTCTCATCGAAAAGACAACACCTCCAACAGTGCAGCCCTCCCTCAGTACTGCAATGAAGCATCAGCCTGGATTATGTGCTCAAATTGGTGGTGGGCATTGGGAACATGAAGACAGGCTCAGCTGTGATATGCTCCATGATAGAACAGTGTAATGACATACACTTGGTTAGAACTGTACATGAAAATTTGCCACTTGGGTCAGAGCTCCTGATGCTCATAGAAACACACTTCAGCCTGAGCCAATGGCTTTCAGGGAAAAAAACAAGGGAGAAAAAAACAAATAGTCCAAAGAATAGCCTCACTTTATGGTACATTCTAAAGTTTATACCCAGCGTTATTCCATAATTATAGGTCATAGAGATGGCATCGCATCCAAATTTGTTTAACCTCTTATTTTCCAGTAAAGTTAATATCGTTTTTAAAAAAAAAGACCTGAATCACAGAAGGTGATGGGGTTTGTAAAATAATTTCTTTGAAATATTTATCATTCAGAACGACCATGTCCAATCAAAGCAATAGGAGGAAAGAGAAGTGCTCCCCATCTAAAAATAAAGCAAGAGGCATAATAATGAAAGCAAGAGCGGTTGCCATGGTTACACAATAAAGTACTCTTGACGATTAGAGATTAGTTTATGTGATGTTATCAAGTTAATGGGACCTCAGTGACCCCTTACTCATTTTTTGCATAATTTTTATCTACATGAAGTATTTAAATAATAGGCCGACTTACTTCAGAATGCCTGGGTTAGAACAAGGTGATGTTTCTTAAATACAGAACATTATGCCTTATTGATTTCCGTTGTAATGTTAATTTCAAGAGGGCTGGGTGAAAATGGGAGGTCTCCCCCACCCCCCCCCACCCCCCCCCACCACCTCACAATCCACTTTTAGTGTCAAGCAGTTACACAGAATTATGGCTTTAGGGCTCCCTTCAAGTGCTTTTGTCTTGCTTTTTTTTTCCTGACCAGACAACATTCTACCCCCTCGCCCCCATCTCCTCAAGCCACATTGGGATGGAGGGGAATAACAATTCCATATGCACCAGCAGATCTGGTGCTGGCACTTCATTCGCATGGACTGTCCTTCTGCTGCAAATCCAGACAGCAATTTTCCACAAGTCGTTTGATAGCGTGGAGGTCACCTTAGTTGAACCTCATCCTGAACTATACTGAAGTCCACAGTGTGTAAACTTGAGTCCTGTCAACAACAACTACTTACATAGTGCCTTTAAAGTGGCAAAACGTCCTGAGGCATTTCACCGGAGTGGTAGCAAACACAACAGACACCGAGCCACATAAGGAGATACTGGGGCAGGTGGTCAAATGCTTGGTCAAAGAGGTAGCTTTTAAGGGTCACTGTTTTTACCCATCAAGCCCTGACAGCGCTTTTGCTGCCTAATTGTGTCGTAATGTTGGGAATGAGAAGGAAATGTAGTCGCTTAAACAAAAACTGCTGCTTCCATCACTGGGAGGAGCTGCTGCAGCAGATTGGGACGTGATGGGGGAAGGTTGCTCCCTAACCTACAAACCCGTTGCCAAGAAGCAGCGTTTGTGAAATCTGTAGAGATGGTCAAACAAAAGTGTGGCAGTCCCTACAAAACTGGGAGCAGAAAGGCGGTCGGGGCGGGGGGAGGGTTGCGCGGATTGGTAGGGGGGTGGGGTGGTGAACAGAAGAGAGAAAATGGAGAAAGACAAGCGAAAGCGAAGAAACAAAGAAAAAAGAGACTGATAAAACAGCAATTAGAATGGCAGAAAAGATAGTTAGATAAAAGCAGTCAACCCTTTCTGGCCCCTTTGTTTTTGTTCAACGCACAATCTGAAGCGGTAGTTCGTGAAAGACAAAGCAACAACTCTTCAAATCTCTGAAGAAAATCTGCGTTCCTGAAGTCGTGCATTTCACCATTACACTGAACATTCTTACACTTAAAAACACTACCCTGGACCAGCTGACCTTTCTAAAACACACAGCAAGTTTGCAATTATCACTTTTCTCCTGTTTAATGAAATAGCTTGGATTGATTGGCTCATTCCTAAAACACTCAATCCAGCCTCAATTGTCTTTTAACATAGGAAAAGGTCGAGGACCAATGGGTGCACACAGAAAGGGAATGTCAGCTCTCCAGTTATTGCCATGGTGACGCTTAAAGCATTGCACTAGGGTGCACTCACTGGTCATTGTTAAGTGACTGCTGTGTCAGATTAACACAGCACTGTTTGAAGTGATGCTCTTTGCTAACAAGCCATTGCGTCTTTCTCTCCCCCTCTTTAAGAAGGCCTTGATTCCCAGCTGGGACGCCTTTCCCTAATCGCTGGCACTTCAAAAACAACCTATCAAAAATATCAGTTTGCATTTATATAGCATCTTTAATGTAGTAAAACTTCCCAAGCCACTTCACAGGAGTTTTATCAAACAAAATTTGACAGTAAGACATGCAAGGAAATATTAGGACAGGTGACTGAAAGCTTGATCAAAAAAATGCAGGTTTTAATGAGCATCTTAAAGAAGCAGAGAGAGGTCAAGAGACAGAGAGGTTTAGGGAGGGAATTCTAGAACTTAGGGCTTCGTCAGCTGAAGGCACGGTTGCCAGTGGTGGAAGGATTAAAATTGGGGATGGTAACTTATTCAAGTGGACATTTATCATGTGTCAGCATGCTATTTGGCCAAGGAGAGCATCACAGCCAAACTCAATCTTGTCTTCAATCAGAGGCCACTTGGATATGCTATTCAGTTAGGATCAATGAGTAACAGTCAAGAGGAGGAGTTTAGTGTTCAATCATGTTCACCCCACATCCCCCTTAACTCAAGCCAACAGCACTGATCCTACCATCATTCCAGCCAGGATAACATAGGAGAGACTATTGATCCAACTTGAGGCCTTTTGCTGTCGGTGTAGTTCGCTGCTACACTGGTTACTACTGTACCAAATGAGCTATGGTGGGGGAGCCTAGGTCTTACAAAGACATGTGAGTTTATAGAACAGCAAAACAGTTCCCTGAATGACTTAGTATGTTCATCCAATCAACATAGTGAGCCATACAGAACACAAAAGTGCGGGGATGGATCCTGGTTCGTGCTGAGTTATTCAATCTCAGGCCAGAGCATCAACAGGAGCAAGTGCAGAAAACAGCTTGGGTTTTTGTTCCTGATTGGGACCCTTGCTGGTTGCCAAGTGAGGATAGTTGAGGATACGATGTCACCCAACAGGTGAACAAGCTGTTGCCACAGAAGATATGCCACTGGGATTCTCCACCTTCCCTGCAAATGGGAATTGTGCCAGGGGTTGAATCAATTGTTAACGTTAGGCTGAGCCCCAGGAATGGAGTTGAGGAATTGGTTGGCCTGAGCGGGTTACTGTGTGGTGGGATGGAAGCTTCATCTTGTCAATGTTGGTGAGGCTCCTCCAGAGCAGAATATTCCACCCTCAACAAATCAACATCCCTTGGAGAGAAGGCAAGAAAATGGCTTCACCCATTGTAGAATTACAACCGTGTTGCAGCATCATAACCCTGTGAAACCACCTCCTCTTGTCATGTGATGCCACTGCAACTGTTGCTCACCTCAAGGACTTGGGAACTTTGTTTTGGCTTAATTTTCAGATGCACAGAAGATGTGGACTGCATCATGGTCATTATCTCATTGCTGTTTGTGGGTGCTTGCTGTGCGGTGTTTGGCTGCTGCGCTTTTTCCCTTTTTTTCTACATTGCAATAGTAACTACACTTCAGAAAGTACTGATTGGCTGTAGAGTGCTTGGGAGTGTGCTGAAGTAATGAAAGGCCCAACAGAAATGCAAGTATGTCTGACTTTATCTGCTATTAAGGTTCAGATAGCTTTGCATCATTTGGCCTTATATTGAACACTGAACAATGGAACATAACAGATATCAATGCTAAAATCAGAGACAATGCAAAAGGTTTATTGTTCAATAAAATAAAATATAAATAGTTCTGGGTGTGATGGTTGACCTACAATTTAAAGCTATGTTAAGAGTGGACAATTGGAAATGGCGTTTGAAGACGTGTGAGTAATTCCGAGGCTGGATTTCAGACTGGGCAGTTAGTTTCAGGGGTAGACTGCCCAGAAAAGTCTAAAATGTAAACCAAAATGAAACTTCTGGTTTTTAGAACCAAACTTTTTTTTCAATTTATTTATGTTATGGAGCCATCCATAGATGATGTTGCAGGTTTCAATTGATCAGCAACAAGGCAAACTCAAGTTATGATCCTACTCTTAATATTCCAATATCCGCCTTGGCTCTATCATCTGGAATTCCCTCCCTGAACTTCTCCAGCTGTCTTCGCTTTACAAAAACCTTCCCTACCTCTCCATCTGGCTTTTGGTCACCTCGTTTAATATCTGCCGCTCAGGTCCAGCATCAGTTTTCCTTACACCTTTTTTGTGAAATATCTTAGGATGGTTCTTGATTCCAAAAGCATTCCAGAAATGGTAGTTGTTAGGCCCGACAAAACGTGGTAACCAAGTAGGGTACAAGCCCAAGTAGTGATAGGGAAGCAATGGTGCCCCACCCATGGCATTCTTGAGAAATGTTCAGCCGGTTGGGCAATGCCTGGGAAGAAATAGGAGTCAATCAGCTGATGCTTCAGATCAAAGAACCTACAAGGATCTTAGACCTGAAACTCCAGCTAAAATATTTTAGTAGTTTGGAGCCAGTTGTGCCCTAAACTATTACACTTCAGTGTCAGATAACGGGAAATGCCAAAGAGATGTCCAGGGCTCACTGAGAGAAGGAATGTCCGAGTTTCTAAAAATCTCTACGATACTGAGAAGGCCATACAAAATAGATCACAGATCAAGTAAAATCAATGAGTTTAGAATGTGGATTGAGCACGAATACCAAAAAGACAAAAACAATGGTCGTTAGAAGGAATACATTAGAAGAAACGGGAGTGAAATCTGAAGTGGATGGTGTCATACTGGAACAAGTGGATGAGTTTGTCTATATAGGACAAACAATAACAGAAGATGATGGCTGTAATGCCAAAATTAGAAGAATGAGAAGGTAGCCGGGATTTTTCCAGCCCCAATGGGGCTGGGGGGGTTGCCGTGGGAGATTCGGCAGCCCAGCCAAAAGTCCACTGACCTCCAGTGGGACCGGATGATCCCAGTGGAGGGCGGGGCTGGAAAATCCTGGCCGAAGTGAGGTGTTAACAACAAGAAGAAAAATCTGGCAGCAAGGAAGAAAACTCCATAGGATGCTGCATTCGATCCACTTCTCAAAAACCTGGACGATAAATGAAGATCAATGGAAGAAAATTGAGGCCTTCGAAATGTGGATGCTACGATGTAAGCTAAAAATTCCATATACAAGACGATAAGAGCAATGAAGAGGTGCTTGAAACCGCAGGGACAAAAAGAACTCTAAAGAGTGATATCCATAATAGAAAATGTCAGCATTATGCCTATTTGATCAGAGATCTCTTCGAGAGGGAAAGGTGGTGGGATGCAGAAAGACCTAGGTATAGTTGGATGATGGACGTCACAGAGCAGTTGCAGACAAGCTACAGTGAATGTATGAGGATGGTGCAAGACAGACAAGTGTGACATACCATGACAGTAGATCTCCTGGTAAGAGTAGCTACAAGCAGCAGCAGCTAAAAATTTGAGATTGTGCTCCATTAGAATCATAGTAAATAAATGCACCACTGCGGGGCAGGAGGAGGGAATCGAGTCTTACAGACGGGGATTATGCCAGGTTTCAAAGTATGAGAGTGTCTCAGGTGTCTGTTGGTTAGATGGTCACAGTTGTCGGGGGGGGGGGTGGGGAGGTGGAGAAGGGGAGTGAAGTGACTTCACGTGCTCGAGAGTGGAACAAATTCAGTTGCTGATTCTGCTTCTCGTCTCCTTCAAGTGAACCTCATCGCCAAACATGTATTTTTAGGTGTTAGTTATGAGCAGGATATGGCTCAGTTTTGTTGTCCTCTACCAACACTCCAATGACCAGGCTCTTACAATAACATCAAAATAGCATCTTTTAAGAAAGCTGAATGCCCCGCAGGGGTGAACTGTAGTTTAGATTTAAGACGGCGTTTGAAGGTTACGATATTAAACTGAAGCCCTTTTGGGAGGAAAATTTCAGAGCCTCGGATCAAAATGGCTGAAGCCTCTGCCTCTAGAGTGGAGGGAGGGACATATTGAACCAGTCAGAAGAGCAGCATCTTAATCGAGGTACTGGTGTGTTAACCAGCGCTCAGTAACCTTTACTCTAATAAGAGCCTTCATGGGAAGATTAAATAAAAACTGGAGGAAAACTTGGGATCTAACTTAATGCAAAGAATGTGTTTCTGTACAGTCTGTATAATAAGTGCACTAAACCCTGACCATACGCAGTTATTACAGGCTAGGAGGGCCTCAATTTCTCTTTTGACACACTAGCGAGGCTGCCAAATACAGCTGCACCATCTCTCCTACTGTGACAGGGTCAGGGAAGGTTTGCAACATCCAAAGAATGAAAAGGAGCCATTGGTAAGACAGAGTGAAAAAAAAACTTTTGAGAGCACTGGGTTTTTGTTGCCTGAAGCATGAACCCTGTATTCAATCATCCCCTTGTGTAAACTGTGCAATGACAGGTGTTGCGATTGCACACGCTCGGTTTGTGCTCTGGCCCAGCTTGCTTTGCATAGGAGGGCCCGTGGAAAATGTGACTTTTAATTTTGTTAACTATACAAACACACAATCTATTTTGTGTCACATTGGCCCAGCAACATGCATTAGCGCCACTGAGAGGGGATGGGAGCAAGGGGAAACGAGAAATCAGTACCCAAACCTTTTCAGACAGGATCACTGAATCAGTTGCTGAACACTCGGTTGGTTTCCTTATCCATCCTGTGAGGCTAAACTCTTGTGAAAATAGGCAATTCATTTTTTTCCTGACTATCTGACTTTTCAATCGCCCCAAGATTAAGAGATCAGGGTGCAAGATCAACTTGAAATTGTAGAGCAGTTCAGTGAAGAAGTGATACACTCCTGCATGCTCAAGAGGGGAACTATCTTTGAGAGAAAAACCACAGAATCTTTTGGCCCCTGTATTGCTTGAAAACAGCTGTTAGATGCTTTGTCTGCTTTATAAAAAGAAATGAGAAATTGCTGGTGTCAGTGGATCTGAGACAATGACCAAAACTACTAATCTAACCAGACACTAGTGCATGACTGTAATTTTAGATCCGATTGAATCATAGGGCAGAATCTTGCAGAGGCATCAGGGGTCTTGCCTGCCAGCTGGAGAGGCAGTGAGAGAGCCGTCACCTCCTTTGGTGAAGGCCTGCCAAATCGCGAGCCAATCAGGCAGGGCTGGAAGTCCCACCAGCCAAGAGCCATCGGTCAATCAGAGGCCAGCAGCTCCTTTGCTCAGCAGCATCAGTGGGGAGGCAGGGGCTGCTGCTGGAGAGACATGCACCGAAGGCCCAGAATTGCGAGCGACCCATGCCAGAGGCAAGTAATGGTTGCAGGGATTTCGTGGGAGGGGTGGGGGTTGCGGGAAGGGTTGTGTAGGGAGGTCAAGGGCTAATTGCAGGGAGAGCTGGATCTTGGGGGCCCTTCCCCATGCCAAGTCCCTCAGTCAGGCACTGAATGCCTTTGAAGAAGCCCCACCCCCAAACACCACCACTTCCCATGCTCCCTGGTTAGTGACAAGGCTACCCACATCTGGGTTAATGCCAGTGGCAGCATGATGAGGCCCTCAAGCGATCATTAATTGTCCACTTATGGGCCTCGGCTGGAAGTCTGACCATGGGCCTTCCCGCCATGGACTGAGTCGGTGTGGAGACAGGAAGGAGGTGGAGGACGCTCATCTGGCACCCTACTGCCTAATTAAATGCCCCCCTCCAGCATCCAGGCCCTAAAGAGGGCAAAAGATTCTGCCCATAGAATATGACACAACAGAAAGAGGACATTCAGCCCATTATGCCTGCACTGGCTCATTGAGAGCTATCCCCTCCCTGCTCTTTCTCCGTACAGTTTTTTTTTAAAAGATGTATTTCCAATTCATTTTGCAAAGTTACTGTTATAATTGCTTCCTGTATCCTTTTGGGCAAGACATTCCAGATCATAAGAACTAGTAGAACAAAAAAATTCTTATCTCTCCCCAGTTCTTCAGCCAACCATCATAAAACCATGTCTCTGGTTCTTCTTCTCTATCAAATCCTAAGAATTTTAAACACCTCTATTAAATCTCCCCTTAACCTTACCGGCTTGAATGAGAACAGTCCCAGCTTCTCCACATACTCTCATCCCATCTAATAAAGCCCCTCTGCAGCCTCTCCAAGACTATGATATAATTAAAGTAAGCTGAATAAAGACGATGAAAAGAATAACAAAATTGTTATACCCAATTAGATCAGCAGCCTTATGGATTCTCAGTACAATCCTGGTTGCAGACCTCATATTCAAGCCATAACTTCCTTCAAATGATGTCCAAAACCACTGGAGCAGATTTCTGCAATGCCTGATTCACTAGGCAGAGCATGCGAGGCATTGTACTACAGGGAAAAAGGAATACCCCCTCCTCACCATCCCCCATCCGCTCCTTGCCCATTATAAATGCACTTACCCTCCATGTGCTATTGACACCAGAGCTAGCAACTCGTTGCTCAACCTTCAGTCTATGCTGCGTGCATCTTTCTGAGGCTTGGTCTGGAATGGACAATTGTACTGTGTGTAATACAAGTCAGATGTGCTATTATTCCAGGAAAGCACTTAGAATCAAAGGAACTCAAGAATAATCACTGACAACTCCTCTGTATGAAGGGGCAGTGTTCCAAGCAGCGCTAGTGTCTAGAAGAGAGCTCCACAGGCAGGAGAAGGAACAGCTGGACACTGCGATGGGGCCACTGCACGTTCTTTCTGGATGGATGAGATCAGATTGACTGAATTGCTTCTTCCATCCCATATCTATCCTGCCATCTGGTGGGAAACAGTGTGAAGCTGGTACTCCAAGTGAGAAGCTCAGACTCTCTGTGCTCCTAGCAACCATCAAGGTCATGAAATGATCGACTTGCTACCTTCGCCCAATCTTCAATGCTGTCATTGAACTAAAATAACACAGGGAGATACTATATAACAAATAAAGAGTAATTATTGGATTAACAATTAAATTAGAGTGCACTTTGTTTGACCATTTACTTTTCAATATTTCATACCATCTATCATCTCGACAATAGATGCTTATTTAATATTGCATGAGTTAATCTGCCTTTCAGCACCTGTACTTTACATCATTAGTTCACTGAGCCCCAGCATATTAGTGACAATACTGCAATGCTAGTTAGGTGATGTGCTAGTTATGTGTGTGTAGCGTTTGGAGTTAGTTCTTGCACGTTTCACATTCATTGGAGAGAAAATGTTGGCCAGTTGAATCCATCATTTTTTTGGTGCTTTTATTTTTTTTCCCTACAAAGCTACCTAACAGTATATGCAACTGTGGGCCAAGTGTTCAATCTCTTTACTGCTTTTAGTTCCAATGGAGCTGTTGTAAAATTGAATGGGGGACCATAACCGTGAGGTATGTTTATTATTCATGGGCTTAGGCAGCTCCAGGGAGCAAAAGGACTAGCAGAGTTTGTACTCAGGACAGGCAGACACACTGTTTTACCATCACCTAAGACCTGCTGTAATAACGAGTCCAAGATGCAAGAGTCACCTTTCACAGGCTGCATAAGTGACGTAGCTATTTCCGGGGCCAGGGCGGAGGTGATTGGGTAATTTTCCCATCAGTCATTTCTGGGGAGGCCAAGCTGCTATGGGTGACTGGGATTGATTTTACGCACGTCATTTGTACCGTGTAACTATCCTAAATTCAGGATATTGCTCTGGAGACTTAATCAATCTGTATTATGTAAACTATCCTCCATTTACTGCATTTTGCTGGAACACCTCCTTGCTTTTATCAAGGGGAGGTTATAAGTTTCGCTCCCGAGTTCAATTTGCTGCTGACTCTTTTTAAAGGAACTCTGTAAATATACTTTATTTGCTCTGAAATGCAAAGCTTCCTCCGAGCTCTGCAGTAAATCTTGCCCCACCTCCAGCTCATCTGCTAACACGGGTGTCAACAGACACTCTGAATTTTGAACGCAAAGGATGAAATTTGAAGCAGCAATTGAGTCTGAGAGTTCAAAATCAGGAGAAGCTTCATCAATGAGTTCCAGTAGGAAGTCTTCATATCTCACTTGTTCCAAGAAAATTGAACTTCTACGTTCTATAAACTCTAGACTTCCCTCACCTGTAAGTATTCGCTGAAGAGCAGAGAATTTTGGAATGGTAATGCAGTAGCTCCTTTGCTCCTGGCTTAAACCAGAGGGAGCCAGAAACCTGGACCAGTTGATCGCACCACTTGACAATTGTTTTGATGACTAAACTCCAGTTTTCTCCTCAGGTGCTCACTCTTCCCGTGGGCATTGGTTGCGTGTGAGCCTGCACAGTCACGTTTTGATGGGCTATTCAACTGCAAGGATTTCAAGTCCCTTGTCTTTCAGACGTACATTAAACCGACATCCCACCTGCTTGTTGAGGAGGTGCAAAAGTACCCAGACACTCTTCAAAGAAAGAACACATCAAATTTGATGATCTGGTCATTTATCTTATTGGGGTTTGTGGGATCTTGCTGTGTGCAAATTTCCTGCTACATTTGCCTATAAAACAAGAAAGTAAGTACACCAATAAAAACGAGCAATTCATTGGCTGTAAAGCACTTTATGAGATGTCATGAGGACACAAAAAATGCTTCAGAAATTCAAGCTTTTTCTCAACTTTACAGCCAAATTCAGTTTTCTCATTAACCAGCTTTCAGCTGCATGCACTTTGCAGCAGGGGGTAGCTGGGTAATAATCAGGAGCAGGAAAGCTGGATGTTTCCTTTTCCTGGACTGGAGGAGCGCAATTGGAACACTCCCGAGACTAACTAACTCAGTACTGTCCAAGAACTGAACCCCGGAGACTCTGGTAGCTTTGACTTAACTGCCACGGGACACACACAGCCAAGGTGGGAGCTTTTAGAGCGCTTTGAAAATATTCAGATACACAAACAGAGATCATGACCACCTACGGGATGGCGGCCACTGGACCAGCGACATCAACTTTTCTTCCACGAGATTGCTCCATGTGAGAGTGGTTAGATACTGTCTATTTTGGGATTAAATCTGCTCTGCACTGCTACTGGTGGGGACTCAGGGAATTTCAGTAGGGGAAAAATAAAGTTTCAAAAATCACCACTGCAATTTGATAACTCTCCAGAAGCTGTGCTGTCGAACAGATTTGAACACAAAGATAATCAAGGGTTCGCCTTACAGCCTTCCGGACTCAACATCGAGTTCAACAATTTCAGATGATAACCACTGCTCCCGTTTGTTTCAGGCGGCAACTGATGCAGATAATGGTGTTGCTGCTGCCAGTTGCTGCTCTTTGGATCGAGCTTTGTTTCATTACTTGGCTCATTACCGTCTCCCTTTTGCCTTGAACTAACATCCCTTTTGTCATTTAATCTCTCCTGCCTTCCACCCTACTACATACCTTTCCTCTTCCTTCTTTTCTCCTCCCCTCTCTCTCTCTCCCTCTTGCCCTGTCTCTGTACTTGCTTAAAACTTATTACATCCCTAACCTTTTCCGGTTCCGATAAAAGGCCATCGACCTTGTAACATTAGCTCTGTGCTTCTCGCCACAGACACTGCCGGATCGGCTGAGTGTTTCCAGCGTTTTCTGATTTTCCTTCAGTTAAACTAAAAAGGTTTGTCAAAGGAAAATAATCAGGAAGAAGAAAGGAGGGATTGAAGAAAGGGGATCCGATTAACGGAATTAAAATGGAACTAAAAAGTAAAAACCTGAAGTGTCAAAAATAATTCAACGAAATATCAAAATAATGAAACAATGATTTCTCTTTGCATTTTCTCTCTTTTCCTTCTTATGCAGGTATTGATCGTCTGCTGCATAGCAGAATCCAGGTGCAGCTGCCCTCCAGTAGCTCAGCCACATATCCTTTCTTCAATAAGCTTTGGCATTAAGCGCTGGCAGGATATTTAACACAGGAAGGCATCACAGATGGGTTTGGCAAAGTCAACAGACTTGGGACAGGGTTTGACACCAGTGTTCAGGGAAGAGCCCATTTTCTTAGATCACTTTGTATTGTGATTGGACCCAACTGTAGCATCCACTGCTTAAATTGATTGACTGAGGGACTAAGTGGCCTGAATCTTGGATTCCAGTTTGACCTCTTGATCAGCTGGAAGTAGTTTGAATTCTCAGCCGTTTATTATAAGTTGTGACCTACCCATTGTGGCGATCTTGTCACCCAAGACTTGAGTGAATTCATCCAAGTAAGCGGCTTTGTTTCAGGTGAGCAAGCAGTTTTTATCCTAAATCTCACCAGAACCTGAAATTTTCTTCAAAACATGAATCCCCTGCCTGATGTGATGGTTGAAACAGATTCAGTCTTAGTTTTCAAAAGGGAATTGGGTAAGTATTTTAAGGAGAAAACGTAGCAGGGATGTGGGGAGAAAGCTAAGCAGTGGGACCAATTGGATAGCGCTTCCAAAGACCCAGCACAGACTCAGTGAGCCAAATGGCCTTCATCTGTGCTGTACAATTCTAAGGCTCTATGATTAGACAACTAATCTGAATAACTGAAGGTGGTGATGACAAAGAGGTTGTTGATTTAAAAAAAATGGATCAGAAAACACGGAACCAAAAAAAGATCAAACCCATTCCTGCTACGGACCACATACATCAGAGACTTTACCTCAATTTATGCTTCTCCTGAGGAACCAACAAAAATTTTTCTTACTCCCCTTGCCCTCCAAAGATGATCAAGCAAACTCCAAAATATGAAGGGTCATACGGACTCGAAACATCAACGGTATCCCTCTCCGCAGATGTCAGCCTGCTGAGTTTTTCCAGGTATTTTTGCTTTTTTTTTTCTAGATTTCCAGCATCCACAGTATTTTGCTTTTATCCAAAATATAACCAGTGCTCAGCTTTACCTAGATTTTCGAGTACGAACGTACGAGTTAGGGGCAGGAGTAGACCATTCAGCCCCTCGAGCTTGCTTCACCATTTGATAAGAAGCAGCCAGTCTGACTTTTCTCTCCAGACTTGACACCAGTTGACTCTTTCTAACTGGGCCGCTCAAAGGAGCAACAGATGAACTCGACTCTGATATCCAATCACAATTTTGTGGGACAGACGACAATTCTCTTTTCTTAAAAAGACACAATGACAGGAAGTGAATGTTTTGAACGAGAAGGCGCCTTTTTAAATCATCGTTTGAAAAGAAATTTCCGACTAATTTCATGAAACAATAAACCTTCTTGAAATCGTTGCTTGTGAGCAGTATTTAAATTGGGTTTTGTGCAGTATTCACTATTGCTCTTAATGGATATGCTTGTAAGATATGCTTGTAAGACTTGCTTCAAAAAGAAAGAAAATTTCCTTATCCTTACTGGGTACAGTAACTGGATGTTAATTCGCCTACTTCAAGGTCTTTAGAATTTGGATGAATAGTAAAGAATAACAATGAAAGAAAACAATGGGTTGGCATAGTAATGAATTTGACAATTGTTCGATAAAAGGTACATTGCATTCTGCTCCACAGCTATCTTGCTTCCAGTTGAGAAGCATCTTTACATATCAGTGCTGAAAGAATTTTAAGAGACAAAAGACATGCAAGGAGAAAGGGAAAGGAAAGTGAAACAAAGAATAAATGGTAATTACCTCAAGGTTTAGGAGGAACTGCACAGGGTTTCATCTTATTCCAAATTCGTGCTGACAAGTGCAAACTGTATATCATTTATTGGAAGAAACAAGCTTAGCTTTATATTCTCCAACTGCACTTGTGCAGGTCACGTGGCACGATGAAAGAACAGGAAGATCTGCTGGCCAATTTCTTCACGGCCAACAATCCTCCCTCAAAATTAAAGCCACCAATGAATGGTTAACGAATCCCATCAGGAGAGTGGAAACGCTTTAGGGGTCTCCTCAAAGCATCCTGAAGAAGTCAAACTTACCGGTTGACTCATGGGAGACCTTGGCTTGTGACGAACCAAAACGGAGAAGCCTCATTTAGGAAGGCACAAAACGCATTAAAGGGCTTCATTGGGAATGTGCAGAGGTGAAGTCGAGGCATTGAAGGCACAAACCTCCAAACAACCAATCTTCTCCACCTACACCGCCTGCTCCACATAGCAGAGTCTGCAGATCACACATTGGGTTGCATCGAACCAGAATGGAATCAAGTCATCCTCGATCCCGAGGGACTGCTTAAGAAGACCACGGAAAACCAATCATTCGACCAATCGGTGCTGTCGACACAGAATGGCTGGTGTGTTTGCCTCCATACCAGTCACTGTACTTCAAAAACAACACACTATGGAAAGCGCTCTGAGACATTTTGATGCAAAAGGAGGTGCCAAATTAAGTATTATTTCCATTGCTCTTATTCTTACAGAAAAGTGAAAAAAGAGGATCATTGATGTCAATCTTTTGCCATGATAAAGACACTAATGATACCGATGAGTGAAATTAGTCTATGCTTTGTAACACAAAATGGCTGATAATGAACTGGCCACTCATTTTATACCACGGACAATTCCTACTGAAGTCAGTGAAACAGAAAATCAGACATAATATACACACTGGGTTGTTGATTTGCTATCAGCCTATTTCACACTTCTGCCATGGATCAATTTAACACTCAAAGTTAACAGAAAATTAGAGGGAATAGATTATTTTGACTCTGGCAGACAGTCCTGTCACAGATATGGACATACTAGCTTCTTGGAGCAGAAATCCTGAAGCTCTGGAGCAAAATGATATTTCGCCTTTTAAAATTTTTATTTCCCTTATTTTATTTTGTCTCATTCATGTAACATGTCATCCTAGATCTTAACCATAAATTTTTAAAAATCTAGTTCTCCACGCCCCTAAACATTACAAAAACTGGTTCCGCAGCATGAAAACAACTTGCAGTTTCCCCATGCCTTTCTGACTAAAAGCTATTTCTATAGCATCAAGACATACTAAAGGGCATCGTAATGAATTAATTTGAATTGTAGTTAATAATTGTTATATAGGCAAGTCTGCCAGTTGCTTTGGTCTGAGCTAGGTACCATAACAGCAAAAAAAACCCAGAAAGTTCTGGAAATACTCAGCAGATCTGGCCGTATTTATGGAGAGGAAACAGTTAATGTTAACTCTTTTTCAGAACTGAAGGGTTGTAAAAAATGTGATGGGTTATATGCCGTTGAAAGGGGGTGGGGAGAACAAAAGGGAAGGTTGGGTATGGGGAGATTAAATGACAATAATGTCATGGAAAAAAGGCAAAGGGAACTGTAAAGAAACAAAGCATTTGCCCAGAGTGAGTTCAAACGGCAGACGAGAAAGGGAGCGGCTACTAAAGCAGGCTGGAGAATGGGAAGGAGTGGACAAGGTCATTAAAGCAGGTTGCGGAGAGACAGGAAACAACTGGAATCCTGGCAGCAGAATATGGAGCAGGAATGCCACACAGGCTGCACTGTGCAAGGTTTGAAATGGCACAGCACCCAGAGGAAACAAATCAAAAATATATGGCCATGCTAAGGGGAGGGACTTGTCATGAGTGAATGCAGCCAATCAAAAAGCACACAAAATGTCCCATCCCATGTGGCATCACTCCAGTGTAACGGTGCTGCCATCATATCACAAATGTATGATTTAAATCTTGCAGAAAAAAATGTAAATTTCCGTCTGTCTATTACTTCAAGCAGTAACTGGGAATGATCTACACTATTACTACCAGAACAGGGCCAAATGGCATGTTCCTAAGTGGCTAACAGTGTCCACACTTGTCTGTACAGAAACTGCACCAGAGAGCATTACAATGATTCTTTAGTTATTAAATCAACTGGGGACTGAACAACAGATTACAAATGTTTCTGATTTCATTATAGTGCTGTTGTTATGGATAATGATGTTTAACACTGTTACACTGAATGCTCAAATCCAATGGATTCTGGTCCCTCACAAAATTACTGCTGTTTTGCCTTTCAGGCTATTATGGTAAGTCACTATCGCTGCTCAGCTTTCGAACCGCATGAGTAACAATTAATACAATCTCACTTAATGTCAAGGGCATCAATCATCCTTTTACAAGGAAGCAGATCCTTCCACTCTTCATCAAAGGCACGGCAAGGTGTTACATATCTGCAAGAATCTCGCTTACAAAAATATATATATATATTCTAGGGATTGTGGGTGATTTTAGCAAAGCTGGCATTTATTATTCATCCCTGATGAGGGTGGGCCATTTTCTTGAACTGCTGTAGAGTTTTGATACAAGTGCGTGTGTTTGTTAGACCAGTCCAGTGGGTAGTTATGAGCAACCCATTGGTGCAGGACTGGAGTCACATGCATGCCAGACCAGGTAAAGACAACAGGTTTCATTCTCTGAAGGACTTGAATGAGCTATTTGGGCATTCCTGCAATCTGATCACGAGGTAGTTATATCTGTATAATGCAGAAGTGCCAACAAATACTTCTAATAGTGGAAAAAATAGTAGAGTTCAAGGGAGGATTTGTCATTAAGGAGAAACTAGTCATTGACCAGTCCAGTTCCTCATCCAATCCCTCTCCTTTTCTCCAACAGTGATCTCTCATCAGGCACAGCTCCATTAACACTGACAGATGCCGTATATCCCACAAAAGCGGTCACTCCTCAATATGAGCCTAAATAATTAGCGTCAGAAAGGCTATTTGGCTGTGGGGCCATCGTGTCTGTGCCAGCTCTTTGAAAAGAGATATCCAATTCGTCCCACTTCCCCCTCAGCTTTCCCCACAGCCCTGCAAAAAATTCCTTTTATTTATTCAATTCCCTTTTGAAAATTATTAAATCTGTTTCACTATCCCTTTCGGGTGTCGAAATCTGGATCACAACAACTTAACTATGTAAAAATATCTTTCCTCAGCTTCCTCTGGTTTTTTGCCAACTGTCTTAAACCTGTGCCCTCTGGTAACCATCCCACCAACCCATGGAAATAGTTTCTCCTTACTTACTCTATCCAAACTCCTCAATAATTTGGCAACCCCTTATCAAATCTCCCCTTAACCTGCTCTGCTCTGTGAGAACAATCTCACCTTCTCACGTTTCTCCCCATGACTGAAGTCCCTCAACCCTGACATCGTTCTGGTAAAACTCCTCAGCATTCTCTCCGAGGCCTCTTCATTTACATGGGGGAAGTGGTATTTCACACGGAAAGCACTGCTCCCTCCAAAGTTAACTCACTTTTAATTAAAATCTAATCCAGTGGCGGATAATAGAGGCGGCTAATTTACAATGGGTACTGGGGAGGCTCAGCAGTTCTGTCAAATAAAACACTTAATGTGGATAAATGCAAATACAAACACATATGAATAACATTTGATTAAAAGATGAGTGACAGACACTCAAAAGAGATTTAGCAGGAAATGGATTCGGGATTAGCTGTAGACTGATGATTAATAAAATTTTCATAGTGGTGGAACCATGAGGAAGGTCAGCAGGATATTGGAACAGAGACCCCAATGCTTTCACCACTGTGTCCAACACTATGGTATTAACGGTGGAAGATGACATTGAAACAGTCTTGATTCTCACACCGGGATAGTGCTATGGTGCAGATGGGAGAAAATAGAGGGGATTCCTGGATTTAAAGCAGGGTAGGGTTGTCAACCCTCTAGGATTGTCCTGGAGTGTCCAAGAATTGAGCATTAATCTCCAGGATATTGCTGCAAGCAAAATGCGGAAGAAAAATTACCGGGATATGTATAAACTGGTAAGATATTATTACTGGTGATGGGGAGTAAAGGCTGTTTTTCTAAGAGTCGTCCAATTGGGTAATTAAGAGCCTGCTTGCTTTCCCATCAGTGGTAGATGGCATCGCACCATGAGGATGGAAGTGTTGGGCAACCGACAAGGGGCAAGTGGGCATGGAGAGGCAGCTGGAGGCAGGAGGCTATGTGATAATACCTCCAAGAATACATACAACCAGAGTTGACAATCCTAATGCAGAATGAGTGCGGGAACTACAATTATTCTCAATGGTAAAAGCGAGAGCTATTTTATTTTGCTCTTGTGAAGGTTGTGCCCCCTCTCCTGGGGTGCAGTGGCTGGTACTCTGGTCACCCGCTCATCACATGTCAGCTTTCAGGCTGAACGGTGGCAGTCTATTCTACCACAGGGGCATCACAGCAGAGCTTCACCTTTTCTTCTCTTGACATCCAAAGGGAAGTCACTGGATGGTGATGGTTGATTTTCTTTCATCCTTCCAAAAACCCTGCAGTTCATCAAACTAAGATTAGCTAACACAAAGAAACACAAAGCTTTTGGACAAAAAAAAAATCAAAGCTTATGAGCATGTTATTGATGTTGGTTAACTTAAGCAAAAGGTAGGCCAAGAAAAATAAGCATCATTCCCAATGTTGGATCAATGGTGTTTTCCCATATATGGCATTTTCCTTGCCTAGGAAACATTTAATGCATTAATTAGAGCGAAAGAAAAATCATATTATATGAAATAACTCAACAAGACGTGAAGCAGAAAAATGCAGCCACTACTTACGCTGTTAAATTATTTAGTCCTTGCTTGAGGGAGCCTTTGGTAGTAATTGGAACTGTTGGCTGCCTGACTCCATTAAAGGACAATAGTGTTGCCTTTTTTTACCCCTCCAGATTATATTTTTTACTCCTTTTTTCCTTTTCCACTCTCTTCTCCTGAAACCACGGACAGCTGTCAGGTTTCAGCTCCACAAGCTGGCGTGGGTACAACTGGGTGCACCCTGAGTAGCAGACTTGTTCTTGGTTGGTAGACTCTTGGCCCCGGGTGTGTCTTATCTGAACCTAATCCTGTATTCATGCAAAACTCTCCTGAGTCAGAAGGTTACGCATTCAAATCTCGCTCTAGAGACTTGAGCATAAAATTTAAGCTGACAGCGACGTGCTGAGCGAGTGCTGCGGTGTCGGAGGTGCTTGCCCTGCAACCGAAACCTGTTTCCGTTCTCAGATGGAGTTCTAGATCCCATGACAGTATTTCGAACAAGAGGAGGGGAGATCTCCCCAGTGTCCTTCCCAATATATTTCACTCAAGTGACATCAATTAAAAAAATGATCTGGTCATAATCACATTGCTGTTTGTAGCAGCTCACTGTACCCAAGTGGGCAGTTACATTTCCTATTTTACAACAGTGACTACACTTCAAAAGCGAAGCACTTTGGGACATCCTGAGGACATGAAAGATGCTATATAAAAAGAAAGACAGACTTACATTGATCTAACGCTTTCATGACCACTGGGCACCTCAAAGCGTTTCACAGCCAATTACATACTTTTGATATGCAGTTGCTGATGTACTGAGGAATCAGCAGGAAACATGGCAGCCAATATGCACACAGCAAACTTCCACAAACAGTGATGTGAAAATGACTGGATAATTGGTTCATTTTATTGTGATGTTTGTTAACAGGATCCATGCCTGTTGGTGGAGTCAAAACTAAGGTACAGACCCTTATATAAAAACAAAAAAACTGCGGATCCTGGAAATCCAAAACAAAAACAGAATTACCTGGAAAAACTCAGCAGGTCTGGCAGCATCGGCGGAGAAGAAAAGAGTTGACGTTTCGAGTCCTCATGACCCTTCGACAGAACTTGAGTTCGAGTCCAAGAAAAAGTTGAGATATGCTGCATTGTTCCAGTGAAGCCCAACGCAAACTGGAGGAACAACACCTCATCTTCCAACTAGGGACTTTACAGCCTTCCGGACTGAATATTGAATTCAACAACTTTAGGTCGTGAGCTCCCTCCCCCATCCCCAACCCCTTTCTGTTTCCCCCTTCCTTTTTTTTCCAATAAATTATAAAGATTTTCCTTTTCCCACCTATTTCCATTATAAAAAAAAACCCCACTAGAGCTATACCTTGAGTGCCCTACCATCCATTCTTAATTAGCACATTCGTTTAGATAATATCACCAACTTTAACTTTAACACCTATGTGTTCTTTTGTACTGTTGTTGTTGACATCTTTTGATGATCTGCTTCTATCACTGCTTGTTTGTCCCTACAACCACACCCCCCCCTCCACCTCTCTCTCTCTATCTCTCCGCCCCCCCACACACACACCTTAAACCAGCTTATATTTCAACTCTTTCTTGGACTCGAACTCAAGTTCTGTCGAAGGGTCATGAGGACTCGAAACGTCAACTCTTTTCTTCTCCGCCGATGCTGCCAGACCTGCTGAGTTTTTCCAGGTAATTCTGTTTTTGTTTTACAGACCCTTTCCTTGCTGGAGTGTTTCTTGACTTTCTTCAGTGTCAACACTCCTCACATCCCCCCAGTGTCCCAGCTAGCCCCTATTTATGGGTGTTCAGATACCCAGGCACCTGTTTCCCATAACAATGTAATTGATAAGATGTAGATAATGTTGATTGAGAGATAAATATTGGTCAAAGCACCAGAGATTACTTTCTTGCTTTTCTTTGAAAATGGAATCTTTTACATCTACCTGAGCGGGCAGATGGGGTCTCTTTTTAACATTTCATCCAAAAGACGGCACCTCCAACAAGGCAGCACTTACTCAGTACTGCACTGGAGTGTCAGATTTTTGTGTTCAAGCCCTGGAGAAGGATTTGAACCTGGAACCTTGTGACTCAAGAGCTGAGAATGCTACCAATGGAACCGACGCACCAATGTGTCGGTGCGTCTGTGTGTGTGTGTGTCGGTGCGTCTGTGTGTGTGTGTGTGTCGGTGCATCTGTGTGTGTGTGTGTGTGTCGGTGCGTCTGTGTGTGTGTGTGTCGGTGCGTCTGTGTGTGGGTACGTCTGTGAGTGTGTGTGTGTGTGTGTGTGTCGGTGCGTCTGTGTGTGTGTGTCGGTGCGAATGTGTGTGTGTGTGTCGGTGCGTCTGTGTGTGTGTGTGTGTGTGTGTCGGTGCGTCTGTGTGTGTGTGTGTGTGTGTGTGTGTGTGTGTGTCGGTGCGTCTGTGTGTGTGTGTGTCGGTGCGTCTGTGAGTGTGTGTGTGTGTCGGTGCGTCTGAGTGTGTGTGTGTGTCGGTGCGTCTTTGAGTCTGTGTGTGTGTCGGTGCGTCTGGGTGTGTGTGTGTGTGTGTGTGTCGGTGCGTCTGCGTCTGTGTGTGGGTGTCGGTGCGTGTCTGTGTGTGTGTGTGTCGGTGCGTCTGTGTGTGTGTGTGTCGGTGCGTCTGTGTGTGTGTCGGTGCATGTGTGTGTGTGAGTGTCGGTGCGTCTGTGTGTGTGTGTCGGTCTGTGTGTGTGTGTCGGTGCGTCTGCGTGTGTGTGTGTGTGTCGGTGCATCTGCGTGTGTGTGTGTGTCGGTGTGTCTGCGTGTGTGTGTGTGTCGGTGCGTCTGTATGTGTGTGTGTGTCGGTGCGTCTGTATGTGTGTGTGTGTCGGTGCGTCTGTATGTGTGTGTGTGTCGGTGCATCAGTATGTGTGTGTGTGTGTTGGTGCGTCTGTGCATGTGTCGGTGCGTCTGTGTGTGTGTGTGTCGGTGCGTCTGTGTGTCGTTGCGTCTGTGTGTGTGTGTGTGTCGGTGCATGTGTGTGTGTGTCGGTGCGTGTGTGTGTGTGTCGGTGCGTGTGTGTGTGTGTCGGTGCGTGTGTGTGTGTGTGTGTCGGTGCGTCTGTGTGTGTGTCGGTGCGTCGGTGCACACACACAGACGCACCGACACACACGCACTCAGACACACAGGTGCACCGACACACACGCACTCAGACACACAGGTGCACCGACACACACACACACACAGACGCACCGACACACACACACACACAGACGCACCGACACACACACACACAGACGCACCGACACACACACACACACAGACGCACCGACACACACACACACAGACGCACCGACACACACACACACAGACGCACCGACACACACACACACAGACGCACCGACACACACACACACAGACGCACCGACACACACACAGACGCACCGACACACACACACACACACACGCACCGACACACACACACAGACGCACCGACACACAGACGCACCGACACACAGACGCACCGACACACAGACGCACCGACACACACACACAGACGCACCGACACACACACACAGACGCACCGACACACACACACAGACGCACCGACACACACACAGACGCACCGACACACACACACACATACAGACGCACCGACACACACACACATACAGACGCACCGACACACACACACATACAGACGCACCGACACACACACACATACAGACGCACCGACACACACACACACACAGATGCACCGACACACACACATACAGACGCACCGACACACACACACAGACACGCACCGACACCCACACACAGACACGCACCGACACCCACACACAGACGCACCGACACCCACACAAAGACGCACCGACACCCACACACACACACACACACACTCACAGTCGCACCGACACACACACACTCACAGACACACCGACACACACACACACTCACAGACGCACCGACACACACACACACACACACAGACGCACCGAGACACGCACACACACACACACACAGATGCACCGACACACACACACACACACAGACGCACCGACACACACACACACACACACACAGACGCACCGACACACACACACACACACACACACAGACGCACCGACACACACACACACACACACACACACACAGACGCACCGACACACACACACACACACACACACACAGACGCACCGACACACACACACACACACACACAGACGCACCGACACACACACACAGACGCACCGACACACACACAGACGCACCGACACACACACACACAGACGTACCGACACACACACACACACAGACGCACCGACAAACACACACACACACGCACCGACAAACACACACACACACACACTCACAGACGCACCGAGACACGCACACACACACACACACAGACGCACCGACACACACACACACACACACGGACGCACCGACACACACACACACACACACACAGACGCACCGACACACACACACACACACACACACAGACGCACCGACACACACACACACACTCACACACAGACGCACCGACACACACACACACACACACACACAGACGCACCGACACACACACACACAGACGCACCGACACACACACACACACAGACGCACCGACACACACACACACAGACGCACCGACACACACACACACAGACGCACCGACACACACACACACAGACGCACCGGCACACACACACACAGACGCACCGACACACACACACACAGACGCACCGACACACACACACACAGACGCACCGACAAACACACACACACACACACACGCACCGACAAACACACACACACACACAGACAAACACACACACACACAGACGCACCGACACACACACACGGACGCACTGACACACACACACGCAGACGCACTGACACAAACACACACGCACCGACACACACACACACGCACCGACACACACACACACGCACCGACACACACACACAGACGCACCGACACACACACACACGCACCGACACACACACACAGACGCACTGACACACACACACACACAGACGCACCGACACACACACACACACACACACAGACGCACCAACACACACACACACACAGACGCACCAACACACACACACACACAGACGCACCAACACACACACACACACAGACGCACCAACACACACACACACACAGACGCACCAACACACACACACACACAGACGCACCAACACACACACACACAGATGCACCGACACACACACACACAGACGCACCGACACACACACACAGACACGCACCGACACACACACACAGACACGCACCGACACCCACACACAGACACGCACCGACACCCACACACAGACGCACCGACACCCACACAAAGATGCACCGACACCCACACACACACACACACACACTCACAGACGCACCGACACACACACACTCACAGACGCACCGACACACACACACACTCACAGACGCACCGACACACACACACACACACACACACACTCACAGACGCACCGAGACACGCACACACACACACACACAGATGCACCGACACACACACACACACAGACGCACCGACACACACACACACACACAGACGCACCGACACACACACACACACACAGACGCACCGACACACACACACACACAGACGCACCGACACACACACACACACACACACACACACACACAGACGCACCGACACACACACACACACACAGACGCACCGACACACACACACAGACGCACCGACACACACACACAGACGCACCGACACACACACACACAGACGTACCGACACACACACACACACACAGACGCACCGACAAACACACACACACACGCACCGACAAACACACACACACACGCACCGACAAACACACACACACACACACTCACAGACGCACCGAGACACGCACACACACACACACACACAGACGCACCGACACACACACACACACACACGGACGCACCGACACACACACACACACACACAGACGCACCGACACACACACACACACACACAGACGCACCGACACACACACACACACACACACACACACAGACGCACCGACACACACACACACACACACACACACAGACGCACCGACACACACACACACACACACAGACGCACCGACACACACACACACACACAGACGCACCGACACACACACACACACACACAGACGCACCGACACACACACACACAGACGCACCGACACACACACACACAGACGCACCGGCACACACACACACAGACGCACCGGCACACACACACACAGACGCACCGACACACACACACACAGACGCACCGACAAACACACACACAGACGCACCGACAAACACACACACACACACACGCACCGACAAACACACACACACACACACAGACAAACACACACACACACAGACGCACCGACACACACACACGGACGCACTGACACACACACACGCAGACGCACTGACACACACACACACGCACCGACACACACACACACGCACCGACACACACACACACGCACCGACACACACACACAGACGCACTGACACACACACACACACACACAGACACAGACGCACCGACACACACACACACGCACCGACACACACACACACAGACGCACTGACACACACACACACACAGACGCACCGACACACACACACACACAGACGCACCAACACACACACACACACCAGACGCACCAACACACACACACACACAGACGCACCAACACACACACACACACAGACGCACCAACACACACACACACACACACACACACAGACGCACCAACACACACACACACACACACACACACACACACACACACACACAGACGCACCAACACACACACACACACACACACAGACGCATCGACACACACACAATTGGAATTATTGGGTGAACCAGACTAGGAACAAGAACCCTGAGTGGCTTTATCTCCTCCTAACTCATGAGCTCAGGCTACCCCTGTGATCTTCTCACTCAGTGCATGTTAAACATACCTTGCCAAGTCTTGTTTGTCTCACAAAATACCAGAGAAATGCTTGCTGAAGTACAGCATTTTTGAAATTTAAATCTAGCACTCGTCAGACAGATAGCACTGTGTTAATCTTTGCAGGGACAGTAGCTTTACTAACCTACGGCTCATCTCTAATCTAAACAGATAATGAAAAATCACACACTGCGCTGGAGATGATCTTTTCAATATTGTACCGGTGCAGTCATACAAACATAGCACATTGTCAACAGTCATTACATGGGGTCTTCTTTTCAATCACAAGCAAGCAGCCCTGTGTTAATCTCATTCAAAGAACGCTGCAGTCCTCTCAAATAATTATATTCCAAGCAGAGTCCAACACTCATTAATAAGTTCTCGAAATTTGCGCTCAGGACAGCATCAGGTTGCAGCATTAGTTGTGACTAATGGCTACATCGTCACTGGAGCTAACAGGGAACTCCCATTATATTAACAATTGTGACTGAAGTTCCTGGCCTTGTGGGCCAGGCATTGCTTAGCGTACTGCTAAATTATAAAGATCTTGTTGGATTTCCTGACCTCAGGCACAGGCAATGTCAGCACCACATTTGGAGGTCCACTTCCTTGGGCTAAAAAAATTCCCAGTCCTGACCAGTATCCAGTGACATTTGTTGGAAAGCACATGTGCATGTACATCATGGGAAAGAAATAAAGACAGACATACATTTATATAGCACCTTCCAGAACCTCAGGGTGGCCCTCAAAGCACTTCACAGCCAGTGAAACACTTTCTGAAGTATTGGTTGGTATATACTGTTGGAATGTAGGAAATGTGGCAGCCAACCTGCACATAGCAAACAGAAGTATGATAACGACGGGATAATCTGTTTTAGTGACGTGGATAAAGGAATAAATATTGGGTTGAGCGCTGGGGGTAACTTCCCTGTTCTTTTTTGTTCATGGGATCTTTCATTTGATAGAGGGGGCCCTGGTTTAACATCTCATCCAAAAGACAGCGCCTACTGACAGTCCAGCACCCCCTCGGTACTGCACTGGAGCGTCAGCCTAGATTTTTGTACTCAAGTTTCCGGTGTTTCTGAACCCATGCCCTTCCGATTCGGAGGCAAAATCCTACCCACTGAGCCGAAGCTAATGCTGAGGAAATTCAGGATCCGCCTCGGTGTGATCTCTTCATGGTGGAACATCTTGCTGGCCACTCGACAGTCTGGGTACACACAAAGGGCGGCCATGTATCGCAGGGCAGCTGGACTCCTGCAAGCTTTAAAATTGGAGGGAATCAAACCAAGAATTGTGCTTTAAAAGGGGAGGGAATCAAACCAAAATCTTCTTTTCGCCCAATCAATAACGATCGCTTGTGTGGCAGAATTAACTCTGGACAATCTCACGGGTCAACCTTTGTCAGGTAAATGTAACAAACTGTCCCATTTAGACCAGCGGTGGGCAACCTGCGTGGTTTTCTCCCTCCCAGTATTACTATAGCGATACGCACGCAAAGCAATGGCACTGTGAAGCGAGGTGCGTGCTGATTGCACACAGTAGTGACTGAGAGAGCCGAGCGCTCCCTATTGTGTCCAATCAAAAAAACTGCACGCGAACAGACTTTTTCTGCTATGGGACGTATCAAACGCAGGAAGAAGTGCACGAGGCTAACGGATAGAAACCTCAGCGCCTGCATATTCCTGAGTCCTAATCCCAGCAGCTTTGTGGAGAACCGATCCAACCAGAGGTCTCACTGAGCACCATGTTTCTTTTGTCTTTACCGTTTGAAGTCAATGACAGTTCTATTCGTACATGAACGATGAAGTACTTTCATGTGTTATGAAATTTTGCTTTAAATTCATCCATGGGATGTGGGTGTCGCTGGCCAGGCCAGCATTTATTACCCATCCCTCGTTTCCCTAGTTCAGAGGGCATTTAAGAGTCGACCACAGACCAGGTGAGGATGGCAGGTTTCCTTCCTTAAAGGGCATTAGTGAACCAGATGGGTTTTTACAACGGTCGACAATGTCACCACCAGGCTTTTAATTCCAGACTTCCACTGAATTCAAATTCCACCATCTGCTGTGGCGGGATTTGAACCACAGTCCCCGGAGAATTACCCGGGTGTCTGGATTACTAGTCCAGCGGCAATATCACTATGGCATTGCATTCGGCACGTATTAAACATATTTAATCTTATCCAGGGGGCTGTGGTTAGTGCAGATGCCCGATTTCAATCTTGCGGCCCACTGAGACGAAGGAGAGCCACTCACGCGGCTCACTCACTAGCCTCCGTTGCCCGTCATTGATTTCAGGCGTGCTGCCTGGAACTCTCCTCTCGTGCATTGCAAACAAGTGAAGTGTCCCATCGATTGTCTTTAAACTTAAAAAAAAAGTCAGGATCTAACCAGAATTTTGGCCCTTTGTGACGTAATCTTGACAACCTTCCTTGTAAAGAAGAAAGGAATTACTTGTATTTGCATAGCGCCTTTCACCACTGCAGGAAGTCCCAAAGTGAAGCACAGCCGATGAAGTGTTTCTCAAGTGTGCGCTGTAAGTTTAAGCATCAAAAAGAAACACCTGCAGCAAATGTCTGCCAAGATAGTTCTGTTTTATTCTGATCCCGTCGTAACATTTCTCATGAGCTACAATTTATAATAAACCATTAAATAAATGATATGGAGACGGTAGGGTTTTGTGATCTGAAACCTTTTAATTTCTGCCTCTGTGCTCACACGGGCTTTTTTAAAAAAAAATATTGATCTGGTTTTAATCCAGTCTCTGGGACACTGGCACCTGTGTGCTGGCTCCTGGCGTTTAATCCCACATTTGGAAAACTGTTCTCTGACTGTCCGCCTCCTTTCCTGAAAGTGCTGACTCGTGCTGGGGTGCTTATCCACAGGCACCAGCAGCACTCTCCAGTTCCACACCAAAGTGGCAGCTTTTTGTGTGTGGTTCGAGACAGTGCATGTTAACATTCACTCTGTTTCTCTCTCCATCCACCGATGCTGCCAAATTGGCTGAGTATTTCCAGCATTTTCTTTTATCATTTCAGATTTTCGTAAGCTGTACTTTGCCCTCGTATTCGAGTATTTTCTTAAATTCATTCATGGGATGTGGGCTTTGCTGGCTGGGCCAGCATTTATTGCCCCTTCCCTAGTTGCCCTTGAGAAGGTGGTGGTGGTGAGTATGCTGGTAGGTTATCCGATCATGACGCACATGGACAGCTGAGCTTGTTCCACCATTCCACAATGTTCACCCATTCACTTGACTACATAATCAAGGGTGACACTCCAAGTACTGAAGGAGTGCTGCACTGTTGGAGGTACCAGTTTTCAGATGAGATGTTAAACCGAGGCCTTTGTTGAGCAAATAAGATTCTGTGGTGCTATTCTGAAAAAGAGTGGGGGAGTTCTCCCCAGTGTCCTGGCCAATATTTATCCCTCAATCAACATCACTAAAACAGGTTATCTAGTCATTATCACATTGCTGTTTGTGGGACTTGCTCTGTGTAAACATTGGCTGCTGTGTTTCCTACATTGCAATAATGACAATGACTTCTTCATTGGCTGTAAAGCACTTTGTGCTGTGCTCAGGTTGTGAAAGGTACTATATAAATGTAAGCGTTTCCTTTACTCAGTCGGTAAAGAGACTGTGTAGTTTCTTCCCACAGAGTGGTCCCAATCAGAGGAGAGAAGACTGGAAGGGACAAGAGAAAAGAGAGGGGGAGAGGGAGGGAAGGAGAGGGAGGGAAAGAGGGGGGGAAAGATGGGGGGAAGGGAGGGAGGCAAGGGAAGGAAAGAAAGAAGAGGAAAGGAAGGGAAGGAAGGAAAGAGGAGGAGAGGGAGGGAAGAGGAGGAGAGGGAGAGATGGAGAGAGGAGAGGAGAGAAAGGGGGAAGAGGAGATGGGGGGCAGAGGAGATGGGGGCAGAGGAAATGGGGGGCAGAGGAGTTGGGGGGCAGAAGAGTTGGGGGGCAGAAGAGTTGGGGGGCAGAAGAGTTGGGGGGGCAGAAGAGTTGGGGGGGCAGAAGAGTTGGGGGGGCAGAAGAGTTGGGGGGCAGAAGAGTTGGGGGGCAGAAGAGTTGGGGGGCAGAAGAGTTGGGGGGCAGAAGAGTTGGGGGGCAGAAGAGTTGGGGGGCAGAAGAGTTGGGGGGCAGAAGAGTTGGGGGGCAGAAGAGTTGGGGGGCAGAAGAGTTGGGGGGCAGAAGAGTTGGGGGGCAGAAGAGTTGGGGGGCAGAAGAGTTGGGGGGGCAGAAGAGTTGGGGGGGCAGAAGAGTTGGGGGGGCAGAAGAGTTGGGGGGGCAGAAGAGTTGGGGGGGCAGAAGAGTTGGGGGGGCAGAAGAGTTGGGGGGGCAGAAGAGATGGGGGGGCAGAAGAGATGGGGGGGCAGAAGAGATGGGGGGGCAGAAGAGATGGGGGGGCAGAAGAGATGGGGGGGCAGAAGAGATGGGGGGGCAGAAGAGATGGGGGGGAATAGCTGGGGAAGGGAGATTGGGGTAGGGGAGTGGGAGTGGGGAGGGGGAGTGGGCTGAGGAAGAGAAGGGAAGAGGAGGAGAGGAGCTGGATAGAGCAGGGGAAGGAGGGGAAATGAGGGGGGTGAGAGGGGAGGGGAGTGGATTGGAAAAGGAAAGTGAGGAGAAAGGAGGGAAGGAGAAAAATAAAGAGAAAAACACATAAGCTTGTTTGGAGATTTTGTCTTGTTCATTGCACTTTAGTATTGAGACTATTGATTTGGAGTTATGCTGCTGCTGACAAATACAAGACTTCAAAGACTCAATAAATTGACAACTGTAGTTAATCAGCAAAGCTGGGAAGCAGTTACAGACTGACTGACCCTTCATGGGCCTATGCATCTCTCTGATGTGCCTCCTCCACAATACTGCATTATATTTTACAGAAGACGACTTTAAGCTTAGCCTGGAGCACAAAACAGCAACCCATAACATAAAGCTGTCCAGTCATGAATGCGATGCTTTATTGAGCAGTGTAACTTCAGAGAGGTAAAAGGCTTATTGGTGAGAGGATGGGCAATGAAAGGGAGACTTTAGTGCTGCGCATAACTGAAAAGCACACGCACCTACAAAGAAATCACCAGACTGTGGACTTTGACTGTCAACTCAAAACCCCACAGCTAAAATCAAAAACATTCAATACAATTCTATTTAAATATGTACGTATATATACCAGCTTTAACCAGGGCTGTGGGCTGCACTGAGTGCTGTGTAAGCATACAAAGGGCTTTGATAAAACCTTACACTCGAGAGATTGTTGCTGAAGCCATGTTAACAAATGTACACTTTTCTGCTGTTTCCTGCCTCCTCCTCCCCCTGCCCCAAAGCAACATTCCAATCTCATTCGATAACTGACTGGTGATCAAGAAGTGTGCTGGATAAATCCTGAAAAGGTTTCATCACTCCTCCCCAACCTCGCCCACAGGGGCACCACTAGTTGAACAACAAAGCATGAAGCTGGCCTGATTTCAAATGGGAATGGTCACCATGCTCACTGTGGCCAAAGCCATTATTACTGGTCACAACAGTAATCAGGTCTACACTCTTGAGTGCATTTTGCCCTTATTTAGATGAATATTGCATTGGAGTAGCAATTTTCCTTCTGCAGGATGATTAAGGATGTTAAACACATCATTCCCACACAGAGCGCTTGAGGGCCTTTACTTCAGCCCCATGTACAGTTTTATATGCAAGTGATAATCAATCATTTTTACTGCACACTTCTGAGGGGGATAAGCTAAGGAAAATAATACTCTCATGACCAAAGATGATAATCACAGATGGTTGCTAACCAGGTGTTTGTTGCAAATTTAAGGGGCTGTATATGTTAGCAGAAAAATAACTGGAATACATGGAAAGTGTAGAAGTTATAGTGTGGCACGTTTAGCACAACTGGTCTGTCATCGTTTATCCTCCACATCAGTAAACACCACATTCATGGTCATCATTAGACTTTTAAAATTCCAGATTTTTACTGAATTCAAATTCCACCATCTGCTGTGGCTGGATTTGAACCCGGGTCCTCACAGCATTATCCTGGGTCTCTGGATTATTATTCCAGCGACAATATCACTTACGCCATCACCTCCCCAATCTGCTTCCATCTACTCTCTTCCATCCTTCCATAACTGTAAGCACATACAAATTCAACTATATATTTTTTGTCTTGAAATAAGTATATTTCACTAGTTGGGGAACAGAGTAGCCCTGCTGTATAGGCTAGGATGAGCCCTAGTTCCATTCCTGGACCTTGATGAGCTAACTTGCATCAGTGGCAGTGAGGTTATTGCCAACGGCTTCAGTGTCCCTCGGCTGGTGGGAAAAATCAGCCAGCGTTCCCACTTGTGGGAACTTACAATAGGTGAGTCATTGGAAGGGACAGAGCCTTTGGCTCTGCTGACTTCCTCTAGTTACTAACTGACTGCCACTCAACTTCTAACGCCACAGATGAAGGGTCTGAGGTCCAAGCCAGGGAGAGGGACCTCATCGAGGATTCAACACATTCATGGACTGGAGGGGAGATAACCTGGTGGATAAAAGCAACTTTATTTGAGAAATAAAACAAACCAAACTGGCAAACAAACCAACAATCATTCCTGCAGCTCCATCAGATCACAAAACATAACTGATTCTTTGATAGCAACTCATAAACCAGATGAGTGGGAAGCCGGACACATGGCATTTAACGTTTGCAGTATGAGCTGTGCCATTGGGAGGGGTCCCCATGTACAGTAGGAATTACATGGTAAGTGCTTGGGGTTGTTGCTGTCGGGAAACATTACAGATCAAGAGGCAGGCAAAAATGATGTGATGGAATAGGCAGGGGTAACATTACTGTAGCGAATGGAAATGCTCGAGTACATCGTCCACCAAAGTTGAGTGAAGAAGATGCGTGAAGCAAGAGTAAGAGGGGGCAAGGGAGACAAGGAAAGAAGGATACAATGTGTTAGGGAGAGAAAAAGAGTGCAAAGAAGAGCAAGAAAGAGAAAAAGAGCCTTTGCGTGAGTGGGTGTGTATGTGTGGGAGCTGTGCTCTTCAGAAATAGTCCTGTTGATGCTTTCACAGAGCATGGAAGGGAAATTAGATGAGTGTCATTTTAAGCTATTCTCATCTACCTTCTAGAATGGTTGATTGTATAGCAGCCTTGTTAGGTAGTCTGGAAGCAGGCAACCTGCCCTTCTGGCTTTGGAATAGTGCATGCTGCAAAGTGATGGAAATATTAACTTTTAAAAAATTTATATTTCATGGGATCTGGGTGTCGCTGGCAAGGCCAGCATTTGTTGCCCATCCCTCACTGTCCTTGATTTGAATTGTATGCTAGACCATTTCAGAGGGCAGTTAAGAGTCTACCACATTGCTGAGAGTCTGGAGTTACATGTTGGCCAGACCAGGTAAGGATGGCAGATTTCCTTCCCTAAAAGACATTAGTGAACCAGATGAGTTTTTACAACGATGGTTTCATGGTCACTATCACTAACAGTGAGACTAGCTTTTTAATTCCAGGTTTATCAATTGAATTTAAATTCCACCAATTGCTGTGGTGGGCTTTGAACCCATGTGCCCAGAGCATCAGCTGTGGTCTCAGGGTTACTAGTCCAGCGACAATACCACTACACCACTGCCGCCTCCGTAGCAACATTATGAAGAGTAATTGCAAGGAATTACAGCAGGGAAACTGGTATCACATGACTTTCCCCTCTCTCCTGACTGACAGTAAACCTGTAGGCACCCGCCTGGTACTCACCAAACACTCCTCTTTTTAAAAATATGTGGGCCTCAGCAGAATTCATGTTACAACCAAGCCTGTTTCTTCACCCATCTCTACCAGATACGTGGGACTTTCCCACAGGGTCACTGGGAGACCTGGTGATATTTTTCTCTCCAGTGGAGGGCAAGAAATATCAGCATCGCAATACCCTCAGTTTCAGTACGCCGACCTTCCTGCTCCTCATGGTAGCCCCACATATTAAGTGCCACACTGGAGAAAATGAATCAATGAACCAGCAGCAGAAGTGACTAAAGGCTATTTCATGGGTAGGTGCTGCTTTTGTATGAATGCACAAGGTTATAAACAAGTTGCTATTGGAACACAGTGACTTAAATGAATGAAATGCCCTTGCTTGCTATTTTACCATTTATTTTCTTCATAATAACTGAAAAAGGAAATCCCTGGTACACTGTGATTAAAAAAAGGAAAGCTGGACAGAGGAAATTTTTTGATTGACAGTTGAAGTTTAAAAGCCAGTTCTGCTGTTAGTGATTACCAGGCCATGATGGGAATGGGCATGTGACAAAACATTAATGTAGCGTTTGCCAGTCCGTACAGATCACTGAAGAAGCTAAATAGTGAACACAACGCTTTCGCTTCAAACTGCTTCTGGCAAAGGACAGGGACGAGTTCATTAACTACACGGGGAAAGGGGAGCTCCAAGTGTTAAAGGGTACCAAATGAAATATAGCTGGCACATCAATTACTCAGTAAGAGCCTGTGAGGTGCAGAGAGTAATGCACTAACCATTGTTAACACACAATAAATGAGTGGCTAATGATGGGAATCTCCTATACTCAGCCACACAAAGAGATCCCCATTTGTCCGCATATTTTGGTTCATGCCCAAAAACTATTGGACGGCATGTCACAATATTGGACAAGTTAATCTAGGAAAAGGTATTAACGGAGTTTTTAAAGGTTTGAAGAACAAAATATGCTAGTACCAATTATGTGTGCGTCATTCTCCTAATATCCATAGTAAATTTGGGACACAAGTTATACAGAAGGAATGAGGGGGAAGGTCAGTTGAAATCTTTTCACCCAATCTCTGGAATACAATGTGAGTGAATATCATTGAAGAGGACAATATGGGTTATATATTTGTCCTCAGTGGTTGTGAAAATGGAGGAGAGTAACTCCACATCTGTTTTGGACAGTCATCCCATTTTCTTTTTGACTGACTTCAATCGACCCAAGGTTGGAACGTAAAAGTGAGGAAGTGTTGCTTCAGAGTCTTCGTCAGACCCCATCTGGATTGCTGTGTTCAGTATTAGGCACAAAACCTCATGAAAGCTCCCCTGGCCTTGGAAGGGGAACAGTGCAGGTTCACCATAATGATCAAGAGGTAAGTTATGACAACAGGTTGGATAACCATGCTTTTTGTTCTCTAGAGTTCAAAAGGTTGAAGGGACATCAAATCAATGTGTTTGAAATGATGAAGATATTTGACAGGGTAGCTACCAAAGGAACTATTTCCTGTAGTGGGGGGAATCAAGGGCACATAATCTCAAAATAAAGCTAGATGATATAGTAGTGAAATCACGAAGTACTTTTCACACAAAGGGTCATGGAAATGTGTAACTCAGTTCCCCAGAAGTCTGTGGAAACAATGCAGAAAAATAGAAGTCATTGGAGCTTTCAAAACAGAGAATGATGCATTTTTGTTAGCATATCAAGTGATATGGTGCAAAGTCAGACAAATGAAAATGGATACAGATTAGCCACGATCTAATTACAATAGTTCATATTCAATTTTTCCTACGTTCTTAACTTCAAGAATGATAAAAATCTGGAACAGGCGACCAAAAATGTAGCTGGTGTAATTGGAGCACTGAAGACAAGATTCACCCAGCCACGCTGCCTGTTCTCATCCTTGACATTTCCCTACTCGCTTTGGAAGTCATGTGACAAGAAAGGAAACAGCTTATCTGAGTGCTTGGAGATCTTAGGCCTCAATCCCTACCAGATGGTAGATTAGAAAACTCGAACACCCAGACATTACCTCAGTTTTTCATTTACCAAGCCAAGATACAAATAATTAAAAATTTGTACTTCTAAGCAGGACTTGTTTGATCATTCTTAAGGTCCAAATTTTAGTTTCTAAAATCAATTGAGATGGGGTGGGGGAGTATACAAAACACCCTAGATTATTGCACTTTAATTGTGACTTGTAGCATTAGTTGTTCACATTTGCTTGACTTTGATATGTGATCTAGTCTTTCAATTCTTAGGCTTTCATAAAGAACTAGAACAAAAACTCAATAGTGCTTTTCCATAATGCAGCAATTAAATGTCAACTTGGCTTCATTGGTGCCACTCACATCTGTAGAGTAAAGGGTTAACTTTTAACACTACTCTAATAATAGATACTGGGCATGTACATAAGGAGCTACATCATAACATTGCCACTCAGGTTCTTCTCATTCATCTCTATCTAAGAGGGGTGCCGTAGCTCTGTCCTGATGTTCTGTAATCGTGTACATATATAGTTAGTTATGTGAATAAAAGTACTCTTAAGGAAAAATCTTTGCCTCCAGCCAGATCTCTTACTAGAGTAGGAACCCAACGTCTTCAGAGACAATCCAACAATAATAGAAAAACTGACTCGCAATGTTGTGGGTTCAAACATCATTCTAGGACTTCAGCACATCATCTAGGCTAACACGTCAGTGTAGCATTGAGGGAATGCAGCCCTTTCAGAGAGTCAAACCTTCTAATGAGATAAATTGGTGCCCACTGGGTCTGTTCCAACTGTTCAGTTGCATGTCAGTAATTGTTCCTTCATAGGATGTGGGCAACACTGGCAAGACCAGCATTTCTTGGCCATCTCTAATTGGCCTTGAAAAAATGGAAGTGAGCTGGCTTTCTGAACTGCTACAGTCCATGTGGCGATGATACAGGAGTTCCAGGTTTTGTTCCCAGATAATGTATCAATGACACTATTTATAAAAAGGCAGGCAGCCTTACTGCTCAATATTTTTCCCTCAACAATTTGCCTTTATATGGAGCATTTAACATCACGAAACATTCCAAGACCCTTCTCAGGAGCATTATCAAACAAAAAAATTTACCTCGAGTCACATAAGGAAAGATCAGGATAGATGACCAAAAGCTTGGTCAAAGAGGTAGGTTTTAATGAGTGCCTTAAAAGCAGAGAGGGGCTTAGGGAGGGATTTCCAGACCTTACAGCCCAGCAACCAATGGCAACTGAGTGATGAAAACCGAGGAAGCGAGAGGTTGGGAGCACAGAGACCTCAGGTCCACTGTGGGGCTGAAGGGGGTTACAGAGGTAGAGAGGGGTGCAGACATGGAAGCATTTGAAAACGAGAATGAGAATTTTAAAATTGAGGCACTGCTTGATTATGAGTTAATGCAAGGCAGCGACAGCAGGAGTGCTGGGTGAATGGACCTTGACGCAAGTTAGGATACGGGCAGCAGAGCTCTGGATGAGCTCCAATGTTTACAGAAGGTGGGAGGCTGGCCAGGAGAGTATTGGAACAGTCAGCCTAGAGGTGACAAAGCCATGGATGAGAGTTTCAGCACCAGATGAGCTGAGGATGAAGTGATCCTTCTGGAAAGTTTCTGGATGTTGGCAAAGACAGGATTAGACTGCTCAGGTCGTCTGTGTCTGCTGAGGTCGTCTGTGTCTCCTGACACTGTCTAGCATCACAAATAAACAATGACAGCTTAAGTGAGGTAGTGGAGCGTAACCAGCTCCTGTGAAACTTGATCCCGATCTGAGTCAACCACTTTCAAGGAAGAATATTTGAAATGAGTGGCCTTTCAAGCATCTGTCAGATTGCAATGTCTTGACCAGCATTTTATCATTTGTGTGAATATGTTTGACAATTCCTTCCAAACTCATTCTCAGGGATCAGCATTTCAGCAAACAGCAAGAACGATTATTTATTTGGTCAAGTTGACTTGAGATCAACTGTTATCTTTAAGGAAAGAACAACAATCAGTCTTCTGACATATGGAAGCTGAGTATGTAGAGGGAATTAACCTATTGGACCTGTCAGAGGAATGCTTTATGTTCAATTATGCACAGGCAACAGCAGACTAGGCCCCATTTCTACACCTGACAACACTTCTTCAATAGCAGAGTCAGCTGTCAGAGGCTTTCATCTCTTCAGAGTAAATCATCTACTAGTAAAAACATCATTTCTTCCTAACACCCCACTACACCTTAGCTCTGAAGAAGTCATATGGACTCGATACGTTAACTCTGTTTCTCTCCCCACAGATGCTGCCAAACCTGCTGAGTTTTTCCAGCACTTTCTGTTTTTACTTCAGATTTCCAGCATCCGCAATACTTTGCTTTTACCCCACTAGTCTACACTGTTTCTGTGGGTATTCCTCTGCCAGGAATACACAACAACCATCGAGTTGGAGTGAGGTGCATGCTGTGGACTCCACACCTCCAGTCGTTCTCTGGTTTTAAAAAAAAAAGGCAAAAACAGGAGAACGTGGACCGTACGAGACAACCTTGTCAGATTAAAAAGTGGCACACAAGAGGATGGTCCCTTCCCCGAGGAAACAAAAGTATTCATCAGAGCTGTTGGTACAGGTCCCCTACAAATAGCTTCCCAAAGAAAATGTTGTCCAAGAATTTCCAACGGGCTACAGTTTCACGGGTTGCCCATTCTGGCTCTTCGCAGACTTTCAGCAGGTTACTTGAGCTGGGCGTGGGGGGGGGGGGCAATGGAATGCCAACCTCAGACATGATCACATTCTCCCCCGGTGACCACATGCAATCACAATTCAACAGGAGTCACTGGATAGTGGTCAGGAGTGGGAACTCACGCTCCTTTTTTAAAAACCCATTCATGTGCTGCAGGCCAGGTCTGCCCCAGTGTTTATTGCCCATCCCTAAATGACCTTGAAAAGCTGGTGACGAAACGCCTTCTTGAATGCAACCGAGCGGCTCTCTCGGTCATTTCAGAGTGGGAGGGGGGAGGGGTTGGAGAATCAGAGTCAATCACGTGGTCGTGGGTCGAGAATCACATGTAGGCCAGACCAGGCAAGGATAGCAGATTCCCTCCCATGAAGGGCATTAATGAACCCAATGAGCCTCTATTATAATCCGGCGGTTTCATGGCCGCCAATTTGAGACAGACCTTTTATTCGAGATTTATTTAATTAGCTGAATTTAAGTTTCCCAGCTGCCATGGTGGGGGTTTTAATTTTGTGTTTGATCATTAATCCAGA
The DNA here is from genome assembly GCF_017639515.1 of Carcharodon carcharias. Lineage (NCBI taxonomy): Eukaryota > Metazoa > Chordata > Chondrichthyes > Lamniformes > Lamnidae > Carcharodon > Carcharodon carcharias. The sequence goes on from NC_054479.1 coordinate 134,669,015, forward strand.
GCTCTGCATTACGAGTTTAGTGACATAGCCACTGAACTACTGCACCAGAACTTTGCCCAACTCAACCCCCAACTTCTTCCTTTAGATTGTCTGGGAATCTGTTACAGGTGTTCATAATCCTGAGAGGGTTTGATAAGGCGAATAAAGGAAAACTTTTCACTGGGCAAGTCAGCGTATAGAGAGCATAAATTTAAAGATCACCAAAATAACAGAGAGCGAGGTTAGAGGAATTTAATTCTGCATAACAGGTTGTTAGGATATTGAACATCCCAGAATCTATGCTAGCTTTTAAAAGAGAGTTAGATACGCATTTGGAAAAGAAACATTTGAAAGGACATGGAGAAGGGATGGGGAAATGGGCTAACGTGGACTGCTTTTTCAAAGAGTCAGCACATGAACGATGGGACGAATGGCTTCATGTACTGTAAATTCTATGACACCATGATTGCTGATTGCGGAATATCGGCAACAAATGAAGCCGGAATCAAGTTGGACTGTGATGCCCTGCACAGTTGAATTGCCACATGGCAAGGCTGAAGTGTGAGAAGTGACCATTTGGCAGCTGATGAAAAAGCAACACAGAAAAAAAAGAGAGAATTTGGATGGGGTGGGAACAGCTTAGGAAATCAATTTTAATCTAAAGCATTCGTTCACTGTGAGTTTGATGTACAATTACAAGGGATAGATCAGAACTTACAAATTGGATGGGGGAAGGGTTAAGGGAATAACATAAGCTAAAGAAAAACTCAAGTCATATTTTTCACCTAAAACGTGCTTTTAATTAAATTGATTTGACTTTTCTTCCACTCCATCCCGAACTCGCCTTTCACTCCCAGCGCCGCCAGATGCTTGTTTTTGTCACACTGTACAGAACAATTAGAAAGTGACAATGCAATGTGTACACAGGCCAATTACTAAAGATTTTCTGTTGGTCCTAATGACACACAATTGATTACAGCTGGAGGAGGGCCAGGAAACACAGTGCACAGCCCATGAGAGCCCAATAGTCTGCCTTGCAGAAGGTTTTGAAGCAATGCAGACAGAATCAGGACCCAGTTACCTGTCACTTGATAGATTCACTCAGCAGCAGCAGCCCACATGCTCAACGCGAGTTCCCTTCCATGTGCTTTTAATCAGTGTGCAGCGACATCGTTTAATAATTGCATAACGGCAACCACGAGCGTCAATAGCAACATGGGGTTTTCTTTTCCCTCCAGACATACATTAAGTTCGATTCCCTGCGCTATAAGCAAAAGCTCATCCAAGGATCTGTTCCAGGGCCCATTACAGACCAATATCTCAGCATTACTCATATTTCCCAAGTTTAAAATAATAAAGGAAACTTAACCAGAAACTTAACCGAACCAGCCACATAAATACTGTGGCTACAAGAGCAGATCCGAGGCTGGAAATTACAAGCCACGAGTCAGGAGTGTGATGGACTACCCTCCACTTGCCTGAATGAGTGCAGCTCCCACAACACTCAAGAAGCTCAATATCAATCAGGACAAAGCAGCCCGCTTGATTGGCATCCTAGTCACCACCTTCTCTCTCCACTCACTGCAGTGGCAGCAGTGTGTACCATCTACAAGATTCGCTACAGCAACTCGCTAAGCTACTTTGACAGCACCTTCAAAAGCAGCAACCTCTACCACCTTGAAGGACAAGGGCAGCAGGAGCATGGGAACACCACCATCTGGAAGTTCCCCTGCATGCAACACATCATCCTGACTTGGAACTATATCGCCGTTCCTTTACTGTTGCTGCATCAAAATCTTGGAACTTCTTTCCTAAGAGCACTGTGTACCTACACCACATGGACTGCAGCGATTCAAGAAGGTGGCTCACCACCACCTTCTCAAGGGCAATTAGGAGCTGGCCTTGTCTGTGACACTCACAATGCATGGAAGAATAATAAATGTCATTTTACCGTGGCTTCCACATTCTCAGGACATTGCACTTCACTACCAAAGAGCTTCTTTTTGAAGTGTAGTCACTTGTTGCAATATAGGAAATGCGGCAGCTAAATTGGCACAGCAAGCTCCCACAAACTGCAATGGGCTAACGACCAGATCATCATTGTTTTTTTTTAAAAAGTGATGGCGAGGGAGAAATATTGGCTATGACACCAGGGAGAGCTCTTCTTTGAAAGATCTCCGTGGGATAACAGGCAGGGCCTGGTTCAACTTCTTATCCTGAAAAAGACACCACTGGCACCACAGCACTTCCTCAGTACTGCACTGGAGCATCGGCAGGATTGTGCGCGCAAGTGTCTGGGGTGGAGCCAGCACCCATAAACTTCTGACACAATGGCGAGAGTGCTACCACTGAGCCATGGTCGACACCTAAAAAATGTCAGACTGGAAATTTTTGTGTGCACAAAACCACCATTGAATCCACAGACTGAAGGTGGGACTTATTCTTTTTGTGCCATTTTCTCCTCTCCAATTTCCCCCTATCCTCCCCCCAAGGGGTTGACTTGTGCTAGGTCCAATTCCATTGAGTTGACCGCTCTCCAAAGCAAATTGGACGCAGAGTCATTTTGCACATGTTCCACCGTGACAGGCATTGCACCCGAGCCTCATCCTCTACTCACCCAATATCACTGCACAAACACCTACCAGCAGGAATCGCAAGGTGGGCAGTTAGGAGTGCCACAATACAAAAGGGTGACACAGACTGGGGCATTCCTCCTCTGCAAGACTCAGCTACAACCTAACCGAGCAGTCAGTGAAATATGTACAACTGTGGGAGGAAAAACTCTGCTAATTGCCTGATTTCGAAGGCACCTTTTAACAGAAAATACAGAGAGACAGACTGCAAACCCAGAAACAGTTGAAAATTAGAATGAAATGGCAGCTTTAGCTAAGGCACACCTAAGTGAATCAGAGTGAGTTTTCTTATGGGAATGCTGCACTGCTCCAGGAAAACAAATGAATCTGCCTTTAACGGAGGAGGTGCTGATGTAATGGCGATGTCACTAGTAATCCAGAGACCCAGGCTAATGCTCTCAGGATGTGGGTTTGAATCCCACCGCTACAACTGATGGAAATTAAATTCAGTTAAGAAATCTGGAATTAAAAAACTAGTCTCAGTAATAACAACCATGAAACCATTGGTTGATTGTCATCTGGAAATTTGCCATCTTTGTCTGGTCTGGCCTGGCTTATATGTGACTGCAGATTCACAGAAATGGCCTGGCAAATGACTCAGTTTAAGGGAAATTAGGGATAGGCAATAAATGCTGGCTTCGCCAGCAATGCCCACATCCCATGAGGCTGGGTTCATCAGGTGCTTCTCACCAGCTCAACTGGTCATATCACCAGTTCACCTGTCACATCCTGCTGGGGTTCAGAACTGATTTCAGTTCTACTAGAACTCCCCTTTGGGTCCAGTCCTATATCAGTGTTATCGGGCAATAGAGTCATTACAACACAGGAGGATGTCATTCAGCCCTTTGAGTCTATGCTGGCTCTCTGTACAGCAATCCAATTAGTTCTACTCCCCACCAATCTATCCCCAGAGCCCTGCAAGTTGATTTGTCTCAAATGCCCAGCCAATTTCCATTCCAAAGTCTTCGCTTCAACCACCCTCGTGGGCAGCGAGTTCCAGATCACTACCACTCACTGCGTAAATAAAAGTTCTTCCTCAAATCCCACTGTATCTCTTGTTCAAAACCTTAAAAATGTGTCCTCTAGTCCTTGTACTAGCTAATGGGCCAGTGGTTGATTTAACTGCCACTCTGAAATGACCCAACAAGTCACTCAGTTGAGAAAGAATGCAATGGTTCAAGGTGGTCAGCAACCATCACCATCTTTAAAGGCAAGGGATCATCAATAAATGCCAGCCTTGCCAGCAATGACCAAATTCCAAGGTTTGGGGAGGTGGAGGCAGTGGCATAGTGGTACTGTCACTGGACTAATAATCCAGAAACCCAGGGTATTGCTCTGGGGACCAGGGTTCAAATCCCACCATGGCAGATTCAATAAAAACCTGGAATTCCAACATGAGCAAGGAAGCCCCCCCCCCCCCCACCCCACCACCTACCCACTATCGGTAGGAGACAAAGCCCCATCTTCACCTTTAGGATACCCTCCATCATTTTGTATGACACTCAAAACGTGCTAAATGGGATAGATTTCAAACAGATCTAGCAACTCAAGACAGGGCACCCATGTGCACCATCAGCAGCAGCAGAATTATACTCCAACACAATCTGTAACCTCATGACCCGGCAGATTCTCCACTCTACCATTACCATCAAGCCAGGGGATCAACCCTGGTGCAATGAAGAGTGCAAAAGCATGCCAGGAGCAGCACCAGGCATACCTAAAAATGAGGTGTCAACCTGGTGAAGCTATAACACAGGATTACTTGCGTGTCAAGCAGCATAAGCAGCAAGTGATAGACAGAGCTAAGTGATCCCACAGCCAATGGATCAGATCTAAGCTCTGCAGTCCTGCCACATCCAGTCGTGAATGATGGTGGACAATTAAACAATGCACTGCAGGAGGAGGAGGCTCCACAAATATCCTTATCCTCAATGATTGGGGGAGCACAGCACATCAGTGCAAAAGTTAAGGCTGATTGTTGCGAATGCAGCAATCTTTAGCCAGAAGTGCTAAGCAGGGGATCCAGCTTGGCCTCCTCCGGAGGTCCCCAGCATCACAGATGCCAGTCTTCATCCAATTCAATTCACTGCACGTGATATCAAGAAACGGCTGATGGCACTGGGCCCTGACAACATTCCGGCAATAGTACTGAAGACTTGTGCTCCAGAACTTGCCACGCCTCTAGCCAAGCTGTTCCAGTACAGCTACAACACTGGCATCTACCCGGCTATGTGGAAAATTGCCCAGGTAAGTCCTATACACAAAAAGCATGGCAAATCCAACCCAGTCAATTACTGCCCCATTACTGCTCAATCATCAGTAAAGTGTTAGAAGGGGTCATCAATAGTGCTATCAAATGGCATTTACTTAGCAATAACCTGCTCACTTTGGGTTCTGCCAGGATCACTCAGCTCCTGACCTCATTACAGCCTTGGTTCAAACATGGACAAAAGAGGTGAACTCCCGAGGTGAGACGAGAGTGACTGCCCTTGACATCCAGGCAGCATTTGACCGAGTGTGGCATCAAGGAGCCCTGGCAAAACTGGAGTCAATGGGAATCAGGGGGAAAACTCTCCACTGGCTGGAGTCATACCAAGCACAAAGGAAGATGGCTGTGGTTGTTGGAGGTCAGTCAACTCAGCTCCAGGACATCACTGCAGGAGTTCCTCAGGGTACTGTCCTCAGCCTAACCATCTTCAGCTGCTTCATCAATGACCTTCCCTCCATTATAAGGTCAGAAGTGGGGATGTTCACTGCTGATTGCACAATGTTCCGCACCATTCGCAACTCCTCAGATGCTGAAGCAGTCCATGTCCAAATGCAGCAAGACCTGGACAATATCCAGGCTAGGGTTGACAAGTGGCAAGTAACATTTGCGTCACACAAGTGCCAGGCAATGACCATCTCCAACAAGAGAGAATCTAACCATCACCCCTTGATGTTCAATTGCATTACCATCACTGAATCACCCACTATCAACATCCTGGGGGCTACCACTGACCAGAAACTGGACTAGACATATAAATACTGTAGCAACAAAAGCAGGTCAGAATCCTGCGATGAGTAACTCACCTCCTGACTCCCCAAAGCCTGTCCACCATCTACAGGCACAAGTCAGGAGTGTGATAGAATATTCACCCACTTGCCTGGGTGAGTGCATCTCCCACAACATTCAAGAAGTTGGACACTATCCAGGACAAAGCAGCCTGCTTCATTGGCACCACACCCACAAACATTCACTCCCTCCACTGCCGGCGTTTGGTAGCAGCAGCGTGTACCATCTACAAGATGCACTACAGGAATTCACCAAAGATCCTTAGATGGCACCTTCCAAACCCACGACCAGTACCACCTGGAAGGACAAAGGCAGCAGATAGATGGGAATACCTCGATGATCCCCTCCAAGTCATTCACCATCCTGACTTGGAAATATATCGCCGTTCCTTCACTGTCGCTGGGTTAAAATCCCAGAACTCTCTCCCTAACAGCACTGTGGCTGTACCTACACCACAAGGGCTGCAGCGGTTCAAGAAGGCAGCTCACCACCACCTTCTCAAGGGGCAATTAGGGATGGGCAATAAATGCTGGCCCAGCCAGCGAAGCCCACATCCTGTGACTGAATAAAAACATTCAATGCCATTCTAATGAAAACTGATTTCAATTAGTTTTATTTGGGCAAAAAGGTATTAAAAAACTCAAAATGTGAACAGTTGTGAGGAAAATCTTCTCTCCTGATGAGAGAAACGTTGGGAAAAGCTATGCAATTAAAGTTATAAGAAAGCCTTGAACTCAAGAAGGCCATTCAAGCCATCACACCTGCTCATTCCAAACAGCTTGTCCAATCCAATTTACCACAGATTCTACCGAACCCACTTAATGCCTGGAGCAATGTTTTGCAGAAAAACTCTGCAAGCCCAGAATATTTATACCAGACTGCACGCTGATAAATTGGGCTTAGTCTGCTGACCATGACCTTCCCCGACATCACCAGCTCTAAACTGACGCCAGAGCAGCGCGTCCTGTGAATTACTTCTCTCAAAGGGCCTAATCTTTACCTTGGACAATAAACAAACATTCATCGCCCATTATCGAGCCTGTGTGACTTCCTTTTCCCACGTTGGGTGAACGATCCATTTGGCCAGTTTATCACCCATGTGATGAATGTGAAAGTGAGCCTCCACCTGTAAATGTAGAACTGTTAAACCTGAAAATGTCACAAGTCAGGAACACAAACAGGATGGCAATAAACTGGTTTATTTAAACAATATACACCAACTTATTATGTAAAATAGATTAGTCTAACTGAAAAAAAATGTATGCAACCTCATTTTAATTATGGGATTTACACTGACACTGCATTTGATATAACAGAAAACAGAGTATAAGGGCAACATTGACTGTGCTTTCAGTGCAGTGAAATGGTAAATTCCTTCTTTATGAACACGTTAATAGCTTCTGCACAAGAGGAATTCTTATTCCAGTATGTTTATTAGTACTTTTAAGCAACACCATCTGATGGAGGTTAGGAGATGATGGTGTTATTTCAGTGGTGCTGTTGGAATAGGGATTGTTTCCAGTGGTGAAATGCAGTAGCTTCAATGGAGTAATGAAGCTCTGGGTGGTATCACTGCTTCACATGAACACGTAACACATTCTAAAGGTGGTGGAAGAAAATAATTTTAGATAAGAAAAAAACAAGCACCAGGGTGAAAAAGCAACGAGGATAAAATCCACATGTGGACAATTATCAAAAACAGTGAAGGACCCAAAAGGAAAATGCACTCTTTTAGTTTAAATTCTACAACCTTAATGAGGTGTAAACTAATTCATGATTTGTGAATTTGCAATGGTCGAAACTGAATAAATCGAAGCTCCAATTAACTGAGCTGCAAAACGTTTCTAAGCATTCTCTAAACTTTGGTTATGTGACGTCAATGAAGTACATTTCAAATTCCTTTCTAAAGGACAATTAAATGTAAATTAAAACTGTGGGTGAGCTGAAAGGACAGTTATTGTTGTGGTGAGTCACTCTTGCTGACCCAGCCATGGGGAGCTGTGGCTGATAGAGACAAGCACTCAGTTCAGCCAGACTCCAGAATTACAGACGCTTGCTGTTGCACTGTTCTTTTCAAGTACCTTCGGAGCAACAGCACAGGGAGTCTCTGCTGAAAGCACTTCCTGTGATGAACAGGAAACCTGGTTATAATTGTATTAGCACCGTTAGGCTATCAATGAAGATTTATTTATGTAGTCTTCTGCAGAAACTTTTCCTGTTTTATTCTCCCCTTGCGAAATCACTCCTTTTGTAAGTTGTTGAACTCCATTTTGTCCTGCACACTTGGCCCTCCTGCTGAAACGAGCAAAGTGTGAAAAGGACAAATCATTAGAGATTTGGTTTTAGCTGACATGCCTCTAATTCAGAATGCAAGACTTTGCATGCCAGCTATTGGGCCCACCTGGAATTTACCACCTTTTCATTATTTAATGTACAACTGTTAACATTCCAGTCTTTGGCACTTTAAAAAAAAAAAAATTTCATTGGATGTGGGCATCGCTGGCAAGGCCAGCATTTGTTGCCCATCCCTAATTGCCCTCGAACTGAGTGGCTTGCTTGGCTACTTCGGAGGGCATTTAAGAGTCAACCCACATTGCTGAGGGCCTGGAATCATGTGCGCTGGGCCAGGTAAGGACAGCAGATTTCCTTCTCTAAAAGGACATTAGTGAGCCAGACGGGTTTTTAAAACAATCGATGTCCATCACTGATGTAGCTTACAATTCCACATTTTGTTAATTGGATTGAAGTTCCACCAGCTGCAGTGGTGGGATTTGAACCCATGCCCCCCAGAGGGCCTCTAGATTACTAGTCCAGTGACTAGTCTGTCTCCCCACCTTGCAGAAAAGTCCATAATTCACAGTTGGCTCTTAAAAGGCAAGTTTTCTCACCCCAAATCCACTTTCAGTGGGGAGACTGATAACAGAACGGGAATCCCGGTAGATTCTGCCCTCACTCACTCAGAGGGTGCCGAGGATAAATGCAGCACATCCAGCATGGGGGCACCAAATGGAATCGGTTAAATCAGCACAGGCAGGCGAGTGCACAGGAGACCTTGACCGGCGTGACTCAACCACTCACTGCTTGAACTCACTGACCTGTTAGAGGTCAGCCGGCATCCTTCCATCTACAAAAGATGTTGGACACGCAGCAAACAAATGCATTTCAGATGGGGTGTATTCATATGGCACACCTTTACTGATGGCTGAGGAGGTCAATCCTCGAGAGGCAGGTTCTGCCACAAGGGCCACACATGAAGCTACCAGGTGTTGGTGTGGGGCTTTTTTTCCTCCGTGTTGGCTTCTGCTGCCAAGTTGCTTTAGTCACTGGTCACCATGGTGATGCACGCCAGCCCACTGGAGGTGTCATCATTTCCTTCTGTTGTCAGCTAGTGTCTCCAAGGTGTGATAATCAATGTTTAGGGCCTTCGTGTCACACTCGCAAGCATCGTTAAAGTAGAGCTTTGGGTGCCCCACTGGTCAACCAGCTCCAGCTACCTCTCCATACAGGACGTTCTTGGGTTTGCGACTGTTTTCCACCCCGTGGACATGCCTGAGCCAATGAAGCTGCCTCTGTTTGATGAATGCTAACAAACCTGGGAGCTCTGCCTCTGAGGGGCTGCTGTGTTTATGTTTTTCATGAGTTTGCCAGGGTATACCTGTTAGGGGTATGATATCGATAACTTTAAAAGAAAGTAGAACACTGACCCTGGCTTGCCGAAAAGAAAGCTCATAAAATCCCTCACAAAGTCTACTAAATCATAAAGATCCTGTCCTGAAGTGGATAGGTGACTATTTTTCCCAGTTGATTTCACTTTTCTCCTCACCTCTGCTCCCCTGTTTGGATGTCTTAGGTATTTGCGCTTCTTGATTTACTTACATCTACTTTCCCACTCTCCTGAACCTTGGTGGTGTCCTGCACTATGGGTTTCACCTAGGCCTCCCAATTTAAAACAAAACCTTAGTTGTTCTCTGACAAGGAGATGGCTCCTACCATACCCGCAGCGGCAGGAATTAAGACAAGGCAGCCATTAAGGTCCAAGCCCATGGAAGAGCAGGTGACCTTGTACTCTATACCAGCAAAGTTTTTGGCATGTGGATCTTCTACAAATATTGCCAGATTCCGGATGGCATTATTTCCAAAACAAGGTAACTGCAGCTACCCAAAAGATAAGCTGCTATTATTGCCAAGATATTTGTTTCTTGTGTGCACAGCAACAGGACAAAGCTCTAGTGAGGATGTGAGTGTCAGTGACTAGGCCAGCATTTGTTGCCAATCCCATATTGCCTTCGAGAAGGCGATGGTGAGCCACCTTCTTGAACTGCTGCAGTTCATGTGGTGTATGTACAACCACAGGGCTTTTAGGAAGGGAGTTCCAGAATTTTGATCCAGAGACAGTGAAGGAACAGCAATACAATCCTAAGTCAGGATGTAGGATGGTGTATGGCTTGGAGGGGAACTTGACCTTATGATGGAAGGAAGGTCATTGATGAAGCAGCTGAAGATAATTGGGCCGAGGACTCAATCCTGAGGAACTCCTGCAGTGATATCCTGGAATGGAGATGATTGGCCTCCAACAACCAGAACCATCTTCCTTTGTGCTAGGTATGACTGCAACCAATGGAGATTCTCTCCCCCCGCCTCCCCACAACTCCCATTGACTCCAGTTTTGCCAGGGCTCCTTGATGCCACACTCGTTCAAATGCGGACTTGATGTCAAGGGCAGTCACTCTCACCTCACCTTGGGAGTTCAGCTCTTTTGTCCATGTTTGGATCAAGGCTTTAATGAGGTCAGGAACTGAGCAACCCTGGTGAAATGCAAACTGAGTGTCCACGAGCGGGTTATTGCTGACTAAGTGCTGCTTGATAACATTGTCAACCACACTTGCCATCATTTTGCTGATGATTGAGAACAGACTGATTGGCCAGGTTGGAATTTGTCCTGATTTTTGTGGGCAGGACATACTCATTGCCAGGTAGATATCAATGTTGTAGCTATACTGGAATAGTTTGGCTAGGGATGCAGCTAATTCTGGAGCGCAAGTCTTCAATACTATTGGAGACAGTAACAGAATTAATGTTTCAAATCCGTTTAACTCTTCTTCACAGTTCTGAAGAGTCATACAAACTCGAAACGTTAACGTTGTCATCGACACTTGCCATCATTTTGCAGATGATTGACCAAACAGATGTTGCCAGACCTGCTGAGTTTTTCCAGCATTTTATGCTTTTATTTCAGACTTCCAGCATCTGCAGTATTTTGCTTTCACCTTCAGTACTATTGCCAGGGTGTTGTCAAGGCCCATAGCCTCTGCTGTTTCCAACTGTGAAAAATACAAAGTCTGAAAGACAGCTAGAAAATTGGTGCTGCTGGAGACCCCTTGGGAACCCCACTTTGCAAACCTATGCTCTAGACATGCTATGCATACTGTAGATATCTGGAGGAATTTATCCCACAGGTACCACCCACCATCCAATTTCAATCTATAATAATCCACGATTCCCACAGTACAGAATATCAGAGGTCAGAGAACTAGTTAGAACTGGGAGAGGGGCTCCTGCAGCTTGATTATGCAGCTCACAGATATAATAAATCAGCGTAAAGGGCCACTCACCGTCCTGGCTTGGAAATATATCGCCGTTCCTTCACTCTTGCTCAAAGTCCTGGAACTCCCTCCTTAACATCACTGTGGGTGTACCTACACCACGTGGACCGCAGCGGTTCAGGAAGGCAGCTCACCACCACCTCCTCAGGGGTAATTAGGGATGGGCAATAAAATGCTGGCCCAGCTAGCGACCCCCACATCCCACGAATGAATTTTTTTAAAAAATTGTGGCTTGGATTTCCCTCTTACAATTTCCATATTGCAGACTTCTGGAAGGAGTTGCTGGTAACCAACTGACAAGATAACTTTAGCTACATTAGGCTGTGTAGTCCGGGGAAATTAAAACAACATTGTTTTGGGTGGAGAGTGGGAAACAAAAGGCCTCGAAACTAAGGTGAGTTGCATACTTTCCGCCCCAGTTTATTTTGCTCACTTAGCCAGTAACGGAAGCAGAGTGTAAAGCTCACAGTGTGATCCTTCACTCATGCACACTTAGAATTTGAGACTAGTTGCTGCAGTTATGGAGGTAGGCACACACCTGAGAGTGACAGAACGAGTAAGACAGGAAGTTTTATAATGGATGAAGGGTCTGATCTGACTGAGGAAGAGTCACGTGGACTCAAAACGTTAACTCTGTCTTCCTCTCCACAGATGCTGTCGGACCTGCTGAGTTTTACCAGCAGCTTTCGTTTTGGTTTCAGTTTTATAACAGTCTTGTGACATCTCTCAGAACCGCCTCAAACACGCGCAGTGCATAGCTGTGAAGTACATTGACTGCAGCCCAGCAGACAACTGCCACACATCAGGCTCCCACAGACAGAAGATGAGATGGACGCCCAGTTTAGACAGTAGAATACACTGTTCAGACTGCTCAACTTCCAACTCCACCCATAAGAAAATGACATCTTTCCACTAGGAAGGTTAAAATAACACTTAGGAAAACAAAAATAATGGGGCAGGAGTGAAGAGAGGTCAAAAATATTCACAGAGATGGAGGGATTTTATCTGTATCCTCGCTTCAATGCTTAGTAATATTATGGTCAATCTAGTTGGGTTCTATTTTCAGCACAGATGCATTCCTCTCAAAAACAGTCTGGTACATTAGAACAATTTAATCCGCCACAGAGCTTTTGGTGCACTATAAATAACCCTCACATTTTGTCACACAATTTGCAATGTGCTGAGTGGGATCATTAGGGTTTATGCCTGATATCCCTCTATCAAAAAGGAGAAAAGGCGGGGAATTGGGTTTAAAGAGAGCTCCACTGGCCACAACAAAAATGACAGAAGGTGCACAATGGTCGGTTCCATTCCTGTCCCCATGATGAGTTTCCGATCTCAGTCAGGCGGGATGCAAAGAGAGTGGCATTTTTACAGTGATGAAACCCGTGATCATCCTAAGCATATAGCAGCAATGGTGAGCATAACACTACATTGCCAGTTGAATGTAGCATGGAGAAAGATACAAAGGTGAAAATAAAGACTCAGATAAGACCCAACTTCATCTTGCTCACACAAATCCTGTACAATAGATTCAGCTGGAAGTAGCTGTCAGAAGATGTACAGCACCACAATTTTGCTTTATTCTGTAAAGAATGCAAGTCATTATATCACATTAATCATAATCATCGCTGCACTTTGAACACTGCCGCAGCTTTTAAAACCTGGCACTTAATAAATCACAGCAGTCAATTTTTTGAATTTTACGTCTTATTATAGTGAGAATTGTTACAACCCCCACAGAGATCAATAACTTCTAAAAAGAAATTGGAACTGCTAGTTAATAGCTGAAAGAATGGCACGTTACATGCAAAGACCGTTACTGTAACAAATGTCTGAAAACACCAAATCTAAACACCATCTTTGTAGGTGACTTGTGTTTGTACTGGTTTATCAGACCAAATATCTTATTCTTAGTCCAACTGAAAAAAAAACACTTAACAGGCATACTTTACACTGTCTTTCATGTAAACATTTAATTTTCCCAGAATCAAACTGATTCTTAGCTCCTGAGGGTTTATTCTTTTTTACTTTTCAACTCCCTGTTAACATACAATCTCAGAACGGTCTTTCACAGTGAGATTTTCTTTTCCTGTAGGCTCGCCCTCTAGCCCAAGCTAGGTGATGCTTCCAGCTTCATTTTAACTTCCCACAAATTTAGTCTTCAATCCGAGCTCTAGCATCAACCTGCCTTCCTGCGCGGCGAGCCATAGAAACTTTATTTAACCTCTAGCTGCTAGCTCTCTCCTGGATTTAAGCAAGCTCAAAACATTGTCTGTGATATTCAGTATATTTGAGGAAAACCTGTTCTTTATAATGGCTTCCTCTGCATCCTTCCCCATAGCAGCACAAATCACATGAGCCTTGTATCTAGATAGAAATGCCAATTAGCTATCCTTGAGAACCCAACTCTCCTTCATCTTAGAACTAAATGGACAGTTTAAAGCACAATTGTTCACAACCAACATGCTTATCACTCTTCTGGGATCTTGGAGACTCTAGTTTCCACTATTAATACACAGGTTGCTGCCAATGGCTCCACACATAAATACCTGGCACCTTCTTCCCAGTAGAATAATCCAAGCCTTCCTTTGATCTCGAACAATCAAACCCCAAAGACTCACTGTCAGGCAGACTTCAAAAAAGATCATGTGAGCCCCCTCATTTTACCTTAAATTTTAAGGCACAGTACCAAAATATATCAATCTTATAAATGTCATAATTATAACAGAATTCAAAGGACAAGAGCACCAGAAAAATACCCGCTGAGGTAAGGCTTGTATTTCTGAACCACTAGTTCCCTGGTGAGTGTTGCAATTAGTTTAACGTTATTCAGTCTCACACCGAATTATTTTTATTCATCCCACAGCCCATTCCCAGTTTTTTGACCAGATTATCAGATATCATGGGTGCTAAACTGTTGCAGTCCTATTCCCGGTAAGGATATCATATTCCTAATTTTCAGGGTATGGACTTCAGTCAATTTGGACTTTTTGAAATCAACTTTAGAAAGAGGTCAAAATGCTGCCCAAAACATTCGAGGGTCAGGTGACCTTTTGTGGTTCCCAGCTAGGCAAAGGGTTAGCTCATGTCTGAACATGCTCCTGGAAAGTTCCAAAAAAGTAAGTGACCTTGGGTGGAATGCTCTCTCCTGAATAGATATTCACAATGCACAATTACTTGTGAATTTATCCCTCCTGTTGGCTGGGTATTTATTCAAAGCTCAAGTCCAGTCTCCAAGTTCGAAGCTTAACAGAGTGAGCTGTGCAGAAACCAGTTCATCATAAGTAAGGGTGAATAACCCATCAATTTCATCATTGTGTAGCAATGGCTTTGAACTTCCAAATCATCCTGGGTGGACAACAGAAGTGTTGATCATGTGACCAAAACTGCCAATAGATAACGAATATTACAACCCAAAGAACCAGGGAGTGAACCAGTCAGTCTGGAAACCATCAGGGAAAGAAGAACCATCATTCCTCCAGCCAGGGGACCAGAATCCTGCCTAACAACCAGTCAACCCTGATGGGGCAGCATGAAGGAGACTAATTCATTTTTACCTGCAAAGATTCACCTCCACAGAAACTCAGCCGTAGCCCCGCTTGGAAATCCAGAGACTTCCTACGTCCATTCATCTTCAAAGAACCACAAAAGAGAACCTATCCAGGCCTGTACCACGTGCACCTTAAAAGACTCAATCTGAATGTGATTTGCTTCTTGTATTCTGTTAATATTCTAGCTGCAAGCTTCATTCTCGAGAATCCAGCTTTGCTTATGAATTTGTGTGCGAGGGAGCGAACGTTTCCGATTGCATTTACATTTCGGGGTGTTGTATGTATCTTTTCTTCTTGATCTAAACTTTCCTGAAAGCCTGCTTTGTCCCTTTTACTAATTTTTTTTTTACAAATTCGTTCCTGGGATGATTATTATTGCAATAAATGTTGGCCTACAGTCAACCACATTGCTGTGGGTCTGGAGTCACATGTAGGCCAGACCACGTAAGGACGGCAGATTTCCTTCCCTAAAGGGCATTAGTGAACCAGGTGGATTTTTGTACAACAATCGGCAATGGTTTTGTGTTCATCATCAGACTTTTAATGCCAGATTTTTACTGAATTCAAATTTTACCATCTACCCTAGTGATATTTGAACCGGTGTCTCCAGAGCATTACCCTGGGTCTCTGGATTAACAGTCCAGTTACAACACCACTATGCCACTGCCTCCCCGTAATCACAACACTCAAAATGGTAAAACACTGCCTCTAAGCAGAAGAGAAGGAAGGGGAACAGTTGTCCCAACATATCTCACTGTCCATAACATGGGGGCAGATTTTGGCCGTTTTTTCCCAGGAAAACCCACCCTTCCAATATTCACCATATTGTCCAAAATCACAACACAGAAAACAGAAAGAGTTCAATGGAAAATATTCACCATTGGTAGAAAAAAATGTGACAAGGAACAGAATCTTGGTTGTTAGCATTCTCACCCTCATCAAAAAGCTGTGGATTTGAGCACATAGTTCCAGACCAACACTCCAGTGCAGGAGTGAGGGACTGATCGCCTTCAGATGAGGATTTGAACCCACATCCTCTTTGACTAGCTTCAATTGATTTTTGTTAGGCAATTGTATTAAAGGATATAGAACCAAGGCAGGTGATGAAGCCAAGATACAAATCAGCCATGATCTAATTGGGTGGCAGGACAGGTTCAAGGGGCTGACTGTGCCTATGGCAACTCCTCTGGTTGGTGAAAAGCAGCAGTGGGGAGGTAGAGGTATTCAGGGTGGACAAACACACATAGGGTTATAGGGTTTCTTCAACTGAATCACTGATCATACGGAGCGTGAAATTATCCCCAACCCTGGAACCCAATTGGATGGAGATCTGCAAATATGATCAAAATATTATGGCACCAAATGAAATGTAGGTGGAAACTGAAGGTTACTTAGGCAAACAGGAGTTTTTATCCCAAAGTGTTTTTTTTTAACAATTTTCCCTAGTACGTATTAATTTCTCATTGTGATCAACATGAAAGCCAATATCTATAAGCAAAGCAGCACTAGGAACTGAAGCTTAATCTTAAACACAATACATCTGGAATAGTATTCTCATGGAACAAATAATGGACACTTAACTGTCTGAGTCCAAGCAAAAATACTGCAGTCTAAACTATATTCCACATCTCTCCAAGCCTGTAAGAACAACACACTGGCAGCCTGGGTAGCTCAAGCAAAAAAACTATGAATTCATTCTTATTGAAAAGCACAATTATGCAGAAAAAAAAGAATAAATTAACAGATCAAAAGAAGCCACAATTCATTTTAAATCATCATCATTACTTCTTCTCAAACCAAAGATCTTCTGAGGTACTTTTTAATAAATTGCACTCATGGAGCTCTCCCCCACCACCGCTACTTGTACAGGTGTGAGCTGAGGTAAAGAGCTGGGACAAGCTTATTATATATTTACCCAGTTATCAGACAGTCTCTTGTTACAAAACTGTCAATCAAGATAAACTCCAAGAAGGGAGTGTGGGTAGTTTCCAGGATTCCTGACAGGAGGCATTTGCCTCCAGTACAATGCAAAGCAAAACTGTTCAAGTCACAGAACTGCCTGGTGGAAACGGCCATGCTAGATATCCACCTGTGCATTTCCAAGCAAATGGGCAGTCACTGAGCAGAGATAGCGCTTCTCTCGGGACAATTCCAACTGCAAATGACTGTAAGTACAAGTGATTGACAGACTATATTAATGACTTCTATCACCTTGGATGAGCTGTGAATTTTATAGCAGGCAATAAAATTAGCTTGGTCCTAAAGAACCATTACATCTAAAAGCATGAATTATTTCAAAGAATCTTTAGCTTAATCAACTGCAGTTCAGCATGCTACTGGCAAAATGCAAACCTCAGAGAAAGATGCCCTCCTCCCTCATTTATCTGCACCTTGAGCCCTGTCCTGAGATTTAGATGGCACAGTGGGTGTATCCACTACTTAGCAGGTAAGATTGAAACCGCTTGTATTTTTGATGCACCTTTCATGACCTCAGGATGTACCAAAGGCGCTCCACTGTCATTGAAGTATTCTGAAATGTAGTCACTGTTACAATGTAAGGAAATCAAGTTTTAATCTATGGTTGCTGTAAAGCTAGCAGTTCTGAACCACGTAAAAGTAGAAATCCTGTACAATTAATGTTCTGTATCTTAGGACTAGAGAAGGGCAAACTCAGTAGGGCTTTCACTGCTTACTGGAAGTGTGAGCAGAAGAGCTCTGTTAAAACAGCATAACTAATAGTTCTATTAAAGGCATCAATTCTGTAATTTGGCCCACTCTGTGAGAATCTACTGGCTTCCACTTGTACTCACAATTGCACATTTACACAGGTTGGCAGACTGCAATGTTAGGCCCAGGGCCCACCAGTGGAGGATGTTGAAGCATTGCCTATAAGCAATCCTGGAGCAAGATGCCAGTTGGTAATGTGACTGCCAATATAAATTTAATAACAATAGTATATTTGATTACAAACAAGAGCTCTTAATCACACTATTGGCTTAAATCCTGTTTCATATGACTACATTTATTTCATACGCACATATTGTATATATTATATATGACAGTCTGATAGTTTTCCAACTTCTGGTTCAAAGTCACAACCAGGTAACAATCTGAACCAATCAAATATATTTCAAAACTATAGATTAAAAAAAAGTTTAGTAGAAGTTATCTTATTTCTGTCACTCAGAATTAGATACACCTTCACCGCAAATTCTGAGTTAATCTGGTTCACCACCAAACCTAATGTCACTTTTTACAATATTTATTCATTCTGGCGACTGATGAATAGCATCTTAACAGCAGTCAGGGACTATGATGTCAATCTTCAGTAATCATCAGTAAAACCACAAACATCTCTTACCTAAAGAAATCAATTCTAACTGTCATACTCTGTCCAAGCTTTCATTGTCCAAGGCCATTGAAAGAGGCTGTGAACAGCTGGGGCTTCAATCCAATTACCATCTACTATGAGCCATCGTATTCTCATTTTATTAAAAAAGAACTTTCGCAGAGAATGCAAACAACTTCTGGCATCCACTCTAAAGACAGTCCTGATGTAACAATGCACAAGGCAGTTTTAATTCATATTGACAAAAGTATGCCGGGCCTTTGGGAGATAATGGAGCAAGGGGCAGGAAGGGGAATTTAAAGCTTGCCCCTGGTAAGATCACCAGATGTAAAGCAGATGATTTTATGGAACCATGAACAATAGCAGCAGCATTAAGTTAACAAATATCATCATTACCGGGATGGTCACCGAGGCAACTGAATGTCAACCAGCTCTATCTCACCATCACCAGTTCTCTCGACCCCTCCCTTGCCTCCAAATTGTCACTCTGTTTGACCACCATCCAATACTGGATGAGCAGAAATTTCCTCCAGCTATACATTGGGAAGACTGAAGTCATTGTTTTCAGTGGCTGCCACAAACTCTGATCCTTGGCCAACAACTCCATCCCTCTCCCTAAACTGTCTAAGGTTGAACAAAATTGTTCACCTTCTTGGTGTCATATTTGGACCCCTGAGATGAGCTTCCTATCACATATCTGCATTATTAAGATCGCCTATTTCCACCTCCATATCATCGCTCAACTACATCCTTGCCTCAGCTCCTGCAACCCTCATTCATGCCTTTGTTACCTCTAGATTTGACTATTCCAATGCATTGCCCCTGGCCTCCTATGTTCTACCCACCATAAACCTGAGGTTATCCAAATTTCTGCTGCCTATGTCTCAACTTGGACAAAGTCCCCTTCATCCTTGTGCTTGCTGACCTACATTGCTCACTGGTAAGCAATGCCTTGATTTTAAAATTCTCATTGTTTTCAAATCCCTCCATGGCCTGGTCCTTTTCCTATCTCTTTAATCTCTTACAGCCCTACAACAAAAACCCTGGCGATATCTGCGCTCCTCCAATTCTGGCCTCTTCATCTCCAATTGTATTCATCCCACCACTAGCCACCGTGCCTTCAGTTGCCAAGGCCCTAAGCTCTGGAATTCTCTTCCTAAATCTCTGACACTGTACCTCACTTTCCTCCTTTGATATACTTCTTAGAACCTACCTCTTTGACTAAGAGTTTGGTCACCTGCTCTAATATTTGCTTAAGTGGACCAGTGTTGAGCTTTGATAACACTCCTGTGAAGCACCTTGGGTCATTTTACTGCCATGAAGATGCTAAATAATACCAGCTGTTGTTAATACTGGGCCAATTTCTCATTTTGCCCCATTGGCCTGTGTCAGGGTCTCTATTCCAGGGGAGTGCCTTCCACTTTCCTTCATCTTACCCTTTTAGCATGTCCTTTCACCGTGATGTGTTTTGCTAGTTTCCCCTTAAATGCATACATTTACCAACTTGATTGAGTTTTTAGAGGAAGTTAACAAAAAGGATGAAACCAGTGCAGTTACGTTGTGTATAAAGCCATTTTATAAAGTGCAGTATATTAGGCTTGTTAGCAAAATTGAAACCCATGGGATAAAGGGATAGTAGGGATACAAAAGTGGCTAATGGAAAGACACCAGAGAGTTGTGCTAAATGACTGTTTTTCAGATTGGGGGATGGCATACAGTGGTGTTCCCCAAGGTTCAGTATTACAATCACTGCTGGGTTTGATATACATTAATGACTTGGATTGGGTGTACGGGGCACAATTTCAAAAATTTCATATCACCTGCAAATTTGGAAGAGCTGTCAACGGTGGAGAAACTAGTAATAAATTAAGGATGTCATAGACAGGCTAGTGAAGTGGGCAGACACATGGCAGATGAAATTCGACACAGAAAAAAGTATGAGGCGATACTTTTTTAGTATGAAGAATGAGGACAGATAATAAGCTAAATGGTACAATTTTAAAGGGGGTGCAGGAACACAGAGATTTGAGGTGTTTGGAGATGGTACAGCTGGTTTGCAATGCAATTAATAAAACATATGGAATGCTGGCCTTTTTAAGTAGAGTTTTAAAGCACAAAAGCTAGACAGTTATGCCAAACCTACACAAAACATTAGCTCAGCTCTAGTTTGAGTATTCAGGGTAGCACACTTTAGGAAGGACATGAAGGCTTGAGAGAGATTTACCAGAATGGATCCAGATTAGAGTTATATGGATAGACTGGAGAAACTGGGGTTATTCACAGTAGAATAGAGAAAGCTCTGAGGAGATTTCATAGAGATGTTTATAATCATGAATGGCTTAGATAGAGTAAACAAAAAGAAGTGAATGGGGCAAAGATTTAAGTTAATTGGCAAAATAACCAGAGGTGAAATGTGGCTAGCATTTGGAACGCATTGCCCGACAGTGATGGATAGAGATTCAATAGTAGCCTTCAAAACAAAATCGTATAAATATTTGATGGAGAAAAAATTGTAGGGGTATGGGAAAAGAGTGGGGTGCTACAACTAACTGGATTATTCTTCAAAAGGAATAGCACAGACTCAAAGGGCTGAATAGCCTTCTTCTGTGCTATACTATTCTATGATTCTGTGATATATTATTTGTCTCAACTATTCCCCGTGGTAGCAAGTTCCACATTCTCACCACTCTCTGGGTAAACAAGTTAATGATTTTTTTTTAAATTGTATTTTTTAGTGACTATCATATATTTATGGTCACCAGTTTTGGAGTTCCCCACTAGTGGAAACATTTTCTCAATATCAAACCCTTGCATAATTTTAAAGACCTCCAGTAGGTCACCCCCACAACCTTCTCTTTTATAGAGAAAAGAGTCCCAGCCTGCAGAACTTCATATTCAATTAATAACTTATGAAGTGTAACCATTGTTGCTATGTAGCAAATACATTAGCCAAGACCTCACAAACAGCAAGTAAGGTGAATGACCAGTTAATGTGTTTTTGATTATGATGATTGAGGGGAATGTTGGCCAAGGAGGACAGCCTAATTTTTCTTCAATTAGTGCCATGAGATTTTGTTTCAGCCACCCGTGCAGGCAGATGGGACCTTGGTTTAAACATCTCAGCTGAAAGACACTGACTTTGAGAATGCAGCACACTCAGTATTAAATAAACTCTCAGACTAGATTACTTGCACCTTGACCCTACAGCCTCCTGATCCAGGCTTGCCTTTGTTACCCATTGTGCCAAGCTGCCATCTATATTTTTGTTAGGGCTGTTCTGCCACTGAAAGAGTGATGGAACAGGCACCAAGTCTCTCCAATCAGAGAGGTTCAGATCCCCTCCCAAATTGCAGGGGCAGGGTAATCTGCATGCTCAACAGTGGGTGGCCCATGCTTGTAAGGACCCAACAAATCAACGTAAGGTAGATGCCTCAGAAACAGCTAACAGAAGTGTTTCCCTTGGCATCTTCTGGTCCCAAAGGAACAAGTGAGCCTCTTGCACATTTTTATTCCATTCTCCCTTCCACCTCCTTCAACTTTAAGTGCCAGCACCCATTGATATTTTGGCTCTGCCACCCTTTGCATATCCTCTTTGCTTGGCCTGCAAAGGTAGTGCTCTAAGTTATCTTATCTGCACATTTTTGAATGCTTTCCCCACATATCTCTACCTGGATACATCCCTCAGCTTCTTCAGGAACTACTACTACGATCTTGAAAAAGCTCAGAGCATAAGTGATGCTGTCGGCATAGCTATGTGGGTCTTCTTCAGCTTCTGGAGTGTCTGATGCTCTATCTATTGGCGCAATGCATAGTTGCAGGCGTGATTGAGATAGGTAGCTTTATAATAAGGAAAATCCAGTCACAATGCCACTGAGGCATATAAGAGAATGATGGTGTCTAAATCAGTAGTGCGTGACATAGGTAGCAAATTTTAAAATATGTGTATGTGATTATAAATGGAATACACATGCCATAAGATAATAGCATTCAATTATACTTAGTGATGATAAAGGAGATCCACACCAGACAGGGAAGCCTGAAGCTATAATAACATAGTCACTACTTCAGACACTGGAGATAAAAGCCAGGATGCTCCCAAAAGCTGTCTAACAAAATGGGATAATTTCTAATTGACTGAACACGGAGACACAACAGGTTCCAGTCCAGCAGTGTTGAGACACTCTCGCTCATTCATACATTGCGTTTAGAAGCACAGGTGGCTGGAATTTCCATGGGGATGCTCTGGATTTGCCAGCGTAAGTCTGGTGGAAGCTCCTAAGAAACACGGCCAGTGGCCGTCTATGACTGGAGATTGAGGATGACCCTCCGCAGATGTGCCACTTTGAGACTTATTCTTTCCAAGATGCTTTTACTTCAGGGTCAGGTGCTCGAATGTTTGGCCACACAGTCACATTCCAATCAAAACTTGAATGGGAATGAGGAAAGTAAGCAACGTTTCTTCAGCTCCCCTATACAGAAACAGACTTTCATGTTTCTCATTCTTGCTCTAACACATTGCCTCCAACCCAACCCCCACCCCGCCCCCCAAAAAAAAAAAATCCAACAGATTGTACTTTTTGAGAAATATCTCAGTTTAGTAGTCCCATCGGACAATCCCATAAATCATTCTAAGTGATTTTTGTCGGGTCTAGAGGAGGATCTTGCCCGGATTGCTCAGCAATCCTGCAGAATTACAGTTTCTGCAGTGTGTTTAAACTGAATTTAAAAAAAAGATAAACTTAGAATGTAAATATAAGAGAAAGGTAAGAGAGGGAACATCAATGGCAGAGGGTTGGGGGGGATGCGGTTGAGATTGGAGGCATATTTTCACTGTAACATACTCTCCTCGAGGAGAGTGAGAAGCAATAGTATATACAATAATAGATCCAACGGCAGCCAGGCAAATACTCCAAAGTATGCCCTTTCTAAAGTGATCTTTGGGAGATTCACTAGCTCAGAGGTTCCAGCTAATGAAAACCACAATGGCATTCTTTGGCAAATCCGAGGCTGTGTTTTACATATTTTTCCACAGATGGGAGGTGGATCTTTGCTGTTTTTTCTTGTTGCAGACATTGTGTCGAATACACAAATGATTAACAAATGATCCTAATCCCACCACAGTCTCGCAAGTACTGATTTATTCCAGTGTATGGGTACAGGCAGCTTTCCCACACTTCACCCATTCACCGTGTGTACAGTGCCACTTTTTTTATCCATTCATGGGATGTGAGCGTCACTGGCAAGGCTGGCATTTATTGCCCATCCCTAGTTACCCTGGTGAGCCACCTTCTTGAACTACTGCAGTCTACGTGGCGTAGGTACACCCAGAGTGTTGTTAGGGAGGGAGTTCCAGGGTCTTGACCTAGCGACAGTGAAAGGCAGCAGGCTATTTAACGTAGGATGAGTCGCAACTCAAACCTAGAATTGTAGAATTCTACAGCACTGAAGGAGGTCATTCAGCCCATCCTGCCTGTGCTGGCCCCTTGAAAGGACAATCCAATTAGATCCACTCCCCCTGCTCTTTCCCCATAGCCATACAAATGTTTCCTTTTCAAGTGTATAACTATTCAATGTTCTTCTTGTCCATATCCAGCCTTGATACGTGTCAACCTTTCAACACTCTTCTGATTTCTTCTCTCCCTAATCTAGCAACATTGAAGCGGATTTGAGCACCCATACAGCAAAGTCTGAGATCAGACTGGAGATGACCCTGGGATCTTCCTGGCTGGCACGATGCAAAGAAAAACCCACCCAGAATACCTTTTCACAGAAAATTATTGGGGGAAGTCAAAACATTCTCTTACAGAGTCACAGGATTTGGCTCATCTTTAAATTCTGCCATCCAAAGAGACCTTACAGCACTACCCCACCCCACCTCATAATGCAACCAATTACCTCTTCAATGATTCCATGGTGGTTGCCTCCATTACTCCATCCAGCTATTTGCTTCTTCGTTAATCATGCTTTGTTTAAAGAACTTCCTGATGCCAATCCTAAACTTAACTTTGACTAGCCTCAAGGTCTGCCCATTTGTCATACTCTCGCAAATTAAAGTATTATTTTACATTGACCTTTTCCATGCCCATATCTATCTCATATACACCTCTCAGGTCCCTCCTTATCAAGCTGAAAAGTCCAGTTTTCACCATGACTCAAACCTCTAGCACTCAGGATCCATCTCTTCTCTGCACTGTTACCAGGGCTCGGACGGTCTTCCCTGTATCTTGGAGAACAGGACTGGACACAATGCTCAAAGTGCAACCTGACCAGAGAATTGTACAGTTTGATGACCGAGTATGGCAGGGGCAAAGGTGGGGTAAGTCCAAAACAAAACGTGGACAAAATTCGAGGACAGCAGTGAGTGGCTGCAATTATACCTTGACTTTTGATGTTCCCTTTGCTACCAATGAAAAATTCAGCATACACCGCAATAGCTTCGCCTCCTAATCATCAGCTACAGAATAATGCAGAGAAATGAATTTCATCCTAAGAGCCAGATATTCATGCTTAGTTTCACCTTTCAGAATTTTCCAGAAACACCCTGCAGATACTGGGAGGCCACTCAAAATACATGGCAATGTTAAGAGCAGGTTAACCAGCCCTCGCCTAGCAGAAGCAGGCTGGTTCACGTTGTTCAAGGCTCTCTAACTGTAAATGACGAAGGTAGTCATGGACCTGAGCTTTTTTTTTCAAAACAAGTATTTGTGAGGAGACCATAGTCACATCTTTAAAACGTTTCAGAATACTTTGAGGTCAGGAGAAACAATTATTGGAATCGGTAGTTTTGCAGAACCCTGATTAATTTCGTATCTGTTAATCGCGGATTGAAGTTCACATCTTAAAAAAAACCTTCCCACAAATGATTTATAGACCTGGATCATGCCCCCTTCTCTATCTTTTCCCTTTGAGAAAAACAAGGTGCTTTTCTGGTGACCCTGTTCTCCAAATTTGCTCTGGAGCCCTGGCCCAATCTGTAAAAGCTTTTCCAATGTGTCAATCTGCTTCCAGAGATGAGGCTGTTAGAGCTGGCAGAAATACTCCAATGTAGTGGCACCAATGAATTATACAGGGTGAGACAAAAGTGATTTTGATTTGTAATCGATTATCTTTCAGCTGAATGCTAGAGCTTAAATTTACCACGCCAGCAGATACACAAAAATGGTAGAAGGGTTTTAGTAATGGAATAATTAAAATACCTCAATACATGCCCATGTTCCAACAAGTACCAAAATTTTAAATTGAAATTCTTACATTCTATTTAATTGGCAATTGCCATGAATGTAACACTTTGTACAGCTTAAAGTCATTGTGACCTCATACACAATAGTACAAGCTAAACCTCCCCAGGGTCTGTTGAATTTGCCACAGACCTCTTTAATGGAGCTTTTACTGAACGTCAGACTCCTACACATGTCACTGTGAATCAGTTTTCATTGCACTGAAAAGAGTCATTGTGCTTCCCTTCCTGACATTCATCTTTAACATGGGGAGAGTGAGGCACAACCACTTGGTGACAGGATATAATCTTCATAGTACTGTTTCATTTATATTTTTTTCTAACCCCCTCCAGTTTTGATGCCTCTTCTCCTGAATGTGCTGACTCCTTTGTCGAGTATCCCAACGCATTTTCTGGTACTCTGCGCAAGTCAACTACTTCCATGCAGCGACAGAGAGAGTCAGTAAGGTATCCAGTCATAGGTTCTGATCCTGTCTCAATGGAAAGTTCCACATGTACATTTTCCAGCAAAAAGGAACCAGGAGACAAGACACTAGTTGTCTTGTCCTGTCTTTTAACCAAAGGATGCCGAGGCCAGATTAGCATCCTTATCAACTGTCACCTCTAAAATGTCCGAACTCAGCACAAATCATCCAGGTCAGAACAGTTCAGTTACACACTAGTACTTACCACCTCAGCCAACAGAAGATCATTCAATTTACTACACTTAATAAAAGGTAATATGATCATTTAATTGATCACCTTCCCACAATCTGGAACCCAGTATTATACCTAGAAGATGAGATGCACAAATCCTCTATCCTCTGGCATGAAGAATAACTGTTACAATCCTGTTAGGGACCGCTAACAATTAAAGAGACTTCTGAGCTCCTCATTTTAACCAACAGAACTACACTACAAGATTTCACATTTTTAAATGAAAACAAACTTTCTTGCATATAAAAGACTTAAACAAAATGAACACTATTAACTTAGCAACATAACTGGCAATGCCTCAACCAGTGTCAATTTGCCCAGTTTGAATTTAAGCAAAAGCTTGGGGAGGATAACTGCTCTCTGATGCATTCTTCATGGCAACAATCTCTACAATCAGAGTCCACTTACTAACCAATCAGCACCCTTTTCTCATGCAGTATAAATTGTTGTTCCCTTTGAAATTTGGTATTTTTGCGATCCTGTCCTGATGAGTGCAAGATGAAAAGCTTCAACATGTTTCTTTTTTCAGCAATACTCAAATTCTGCACTACAAAGCATCTAACAGATAATTTGTCTTGGATGATGGTTGAGAGGTAAGTATTGGCCAGGGCACTGGGGAGAAATCCCCTGCTCTTCTTGTAAATAACTTGTAATCTTTTACACCCAACTAAAAGGGCAGATGGGCCTCAATTAACATTCCCTATGAAAGCCAGTACCTCAACAATGTAGCTTTTCCCCAAGTACAGCACTGAAGCATCAACTTAGCTTATGTGTCTCATCATCAGAGTGGGGCATGAACCAATAATCTTCCGATTCAGTGGCAACAGTACTAAAACTGAGACAAGGCAGCAACTTTGACTCCTAGGGTCTTGGCAGAGTTAAATGTTCTCAGCATGGGTATGAACCAGGTTGACTGTAAATGCACCAGGACTAGGAAGGAGAGAAAAATATACCGGGATTCTCAATCTATATTCATGCAAAGGCTATGCATAGGTGTCAAGTAAGGATTGGATCCTGCAAGCCTTTGAAGCCCTTCAATGTCAAATGCATTGCTATTGCTCATTATCTAGGTCCACTCCTGCCTAATAGCCACGTGGTGAATTCCTGGATGACTCTGTTGCTCAGGAAACCATGGTGCAGCCTATGCCACCACTTCTAGGGAAGCAAAGGGAGAATATTAGATAGGGAGAAAACGGCTGCAAATTCCATGATTTTCCATCTGCAGTGCCAAATCCTTCATAAGTGATGGGATTCATAAATCCCAGCTTGCTGATCGAGGGAGTGAGCTCATTTTGGCAAACAGTCTCTTAGGCTAAAATAGATTATCATCACAGCGCTATTTATGGAACCTTGCTATGTGTAAATTGGTTGCCTGCAAGACCATATTTGACCATTAGAACAGGTGAAAAGTACCTCTGTCAACTGTAAAGCGCTTTGGGGTATCCTGAGGTTGTGAAAGACAGCAGGTGAAGGCAAGTCTTTTCTTCTCTGCGCTGTAGAATCTCTTGGCATATTGTTGAGTGGCACGTCTGGATGATTAGATGCTGTTGAAGAATTATGAGCTCGAAACCACCATTGCCGATATATTATCCACCTGAGCACCCGAAGGCAGATTTCAACCTTTTGCAGCTGGCATGGAGCTTTACACACCTGGAATGTGTATCAGGAATTTAGTTGCATGACTCAACATGCCTTGTAGGATTTCCTGTCCGTTAACTTTGACCTCCATTTCTGAATTCCTGAGATATTGCTCATGGTGAATGAAAGCTCTGGGTAGGAGCATGATTCCGTAACATCTGTCCCTTAATGTCCTTCAGTGTAAAGGAATTATCTGTCAATTTGAAACTGGTTAACAGCCCCATGAATGTGGAGTACAGCAGAATATTAAATGAATGCAATAATAAATTGTCCCACGAGTTTCTAGAATTTAGCTCATTTGTTCAGAGTAAATGATGAGGTGGAAGGAATATAAAGACCTCATGTAAAAGAGTCGGAGCCACTTCCTGTGTAAATGTACCTGCGAGGCATAAAAAGTTGTTTGTTTGTTTTCTTAATCACAATGTCCATTTGAAAATTGAATCTACTCACTCAAGGCTGATCAATTCTGGAGAACATTCTACAGGTTCAGGAAGATGCAACAGGTTGGAGTGACCAAGATCAGTTGTTCCATTCCAGTTAGGATAGACTGCATCAAAAACTAAGCCCTCAGGATGAATTTTGACACGAAGTTTCGCAGACTCACAAACACCCTCAGTTTGCAGTACAGATAGGGCCATGCCATAGCTAACAAGTAGGGCTCTGCATGGGTCAGTGCTTGGGTAGCTTCTAATCTACATAACTGATTTAGATACTGAAACCAACAGTGAGGTGGCCAATGTTGCCAGTGAAAGTGAAATAGTGGGATCTGCAAAGACAAAGGGTGCAGAAGAATCAGAGATGACCTCATTGAAACAAATAAAATTCTGAGAGGGTTTGACAGAGCAGATGCTGAGAGGCTGTTTCCCCTCCGGATGGAGAGTTTAGAACTAGAGGGCATAGGCCCAGATTTTTTGCCACAATTACCGAACATGGTGCTTCCCATTTTCACTGGGGCAGGACGGGTGTTGGACTGGGGGTCGCACATCTGCATTTTACGAGGCAGCTCGCCATTCAAATCATCAGCTGCCTCTACTGAAGTGGGATTTTGGTAAGTCAGGTGTGTGACACTCAACATGTGTAGGTTAGGCCAGGTAAGAGTTGGTCTGAAATTGGTGGATTCATTTGGATAGTTAGGGTGCCCCTTTAGATCCAGTCCTGGGACACCCTTTGGGGGAGGTAAGGTGCACTTGGTGGCGGTCAAAAATCCTTTGCAAGTGTTAAAAGTATGCATCAACTCATTACAGTCAAGCTCATTAGAACGGTCAACAGACCTGTCAAGACTGTCAGAGACAGCTGATCAAAGGGATCTATCAAGCTGTCAAGGCATTTAAAAGTCCAGCCCTTTAAATTTTTGACAAAATGCCTGGAGTGTTATAAAAAATTGTTTCCTGTTTCACTCTGTTGACATAGGCCTGAAGGCTTCCATTACTGGGTCACTGCTGCATGACTAATTTCACAACCACCCATTATCACAGTAGGGTACCTGCCATTTCATAGTTTGATTGACAGCTACAAGCAGTTATAGACTCTTTGATGTGGGGCTAGGAGTTCCAATGCTTGTTGGTATAAGGGATTGTGCTCTTGAATGAACTGCGTGTTGTTATAAGGCTTTATTTAGTTGGAGGAATGAAAATGTAGTAAATAATTTTCTTCAATGTAGTGAAGTCTGCTTTAGACACTTGTTCCTTTATTTTATAGAACTTTATTTTATATCATCACTGCATGGGTCCTGAGGTGTACCCATGGTGGATTCTCAGTGAAGTGACATGATAGGTGTAAAGACAAAGGGTGGTGGGTGGGGGACATGGGTTGGCATGAGATGTCACTAAGTTGGCATAGGGACTATAAAGTGCCATGGGGGTGGGTACAGGGGCATAGGGGCTATAAGGGGCCATGGGGGTTTGGTATAGGGCATGAGGTTGAATGGGTTGTCATGGGTTGGGGATGGGGAGGGTGCCATCCACATAGTCCACCTCCACACCCAACACTCCCTTCAGTTATTCACCCACCCCGACACTTATTCTAGCCCGTCCCCACCAAAAATGCAACGTCCTGGCAACCATTTTTAACAGTCAGGTTTGCTGAGCTGGGAATTTACTCATCTCTGCGCACCTGACCCGGGAGAGAAAATCTGGGTCATGGTCTCAGAATAAAGTTCAGCGATTTAGAACTGAGATGGGGAGAAATTTCTTCACCCAGAGGGTTGTGGATTTTTGGAATTCTTTACCCCAGAGCATGGTATATTTAAGACTGAGATGAATAGATTTTTCAGCACAAGGGATATGGGGTTGGGGCAGGCAAATGGAGTTGAGGTAGAAGATCAGTCACGATTTAAGAATGGTGGAGCAGGCTCAGGGATCATATGGCCTACTCCTGCTCTTAGCTAATAGTATTAGATCAGTTATACAACTTAGACAGAAACTTAATGGACCAGCCAGATAAATGCTCCGGCTACAAGAACAGGTCAGAGTTTGGGAATTCACTCACCTCCTGACTCTCCAGAGTCTGTCCACCATCTACAAGGCATAAGTCAGGAGTGTGATGGAATACTCCCCACTTGTCTGGATGACACAGCTCCAACACCACTCAAGAAGCTTGACACCATCCAGGACAAAGCAGCCCACTTGATTGGCACCCCATCCAACACCTTAAACATTCACTCTCTCCACCACTGGTGCACAGTGGCAGCAGTGTGTACCATCTACAAGATGCACTGCAGGAACTCACCAAGGTTCCTTCGACAGCGCCTTCCAAACCCACGACTTCTACCACTACAAGGACAAGAGTAGCCAGCACTTGGGAACATCACCACCTGCAAGTTGCCCCCCAACTCACACACCATCCTGACTTGGAATTATATCACTGTTCCTTCACTGTTGCTGGGTCAAAATCCTGGAACTCCGTCCCTGTGGATATGCCTACACCAGAAGTTCAAGAAGATGGCTCATGACCATCTTAAGGGCAATTAGGGATGGGCAGTAAATGCAAATGCTGGCCTTTCCAGGGATGCCCGTGTTCCATGAGTAAATTAAAAAGACAATTGGGCTTGAACAAATCCCAAGTGTGGGTGAGTTATGCTTGACCATGGAGGCATCACAGCTGAGCCCCACCCTCTCCACATGGTCACATGTACATGCACTTTACAATAAAAGTCTCTGGAAAATGACCAGGAACAGGAACATTGGCTATTTCCTCTCGGTAGCCCGGTGTAAGGAAACTGATAACATTCCCAAGAACACCCCAGCTGACATTAAGCAGCTCTGTAAAGGACAAAGACTGAACCTGGGACCTACCTGACCTATCAGATCTGCACATTCTCAGATGTTATCGCAGTAACCCAATTTTTTTAACATCAAGTTATTTATTTTTCTTTCTTTTTTCCCTCTAAATGTCTCCAAGGCCAAACATGACATTTAACTGAAAGCTTTTGGCTGTGGCCTGTTCCCAGCTCTCTGCCAAAGATGCACTGTGACACAATACTAGTGAGCCTAGTGAGAAAGGTTTATATGGGGAAGAGTCTCCTCATATAATGGATGCGAAATCAGAAACTCCAATCAATATTCAGCAGCTAAGCCGCACAGAATGTTAGAACTCCCTCTATTTCTTCAACATAACAGTAAGCCACAAAAAAAAAACGCCCAGTTAATTTCATGCAAAGTACTACATGGCATAGAATTATACTGAATTAACAGCAGAGAAGCAGTCTATTTGGGTCAACAGGTGTATGCTGATGTTTATACTTCATATGAGCCTCCTTCCACCTCTCAATCTAGCCCTATAGATATCCCACCCCTTTCTCCCTCATGTACTTGGCTGGTTTTCCCTTCAGTGTATTCAAGCTATCTGCCTCAAGTACTCTTTGTGGTAGCAAATACCACATTCTAACCACTTCTTTTCATCTGATTATGCTTCTAGGAAGTACCTTGGGCGTTCTCTTTCACATTAAAGGTGCTATACAAATGCAACGTGCTGTTGACATGATAAGGCACCTGCTTTTCTTCGCAACTGCTGTGCCTCCACAACATCAATAATTAAGCATTCACTTATGATCTTGGGGTTAGTTTATACTCACTTTCCATGTTGTCATATGCTGTCAGTTATGGCTCAACATGCAGCATTCTCGTCTCTAAACTAGGACAGTTTGGGTTCAAGTTCCTCTCCATACACTCCATACACACCACTGGAGTGCTGCACTGTTGGAGGTGTCGTCTTGAATCTCATCTGCCCTCTCAGGTGGGCTCTATTTCAAAAGAAGAGCAGGGGAGTTCTCCCGGTCTCCTGGTTAATATTTATCCCTCAACCAACATCAATAAAACAGATTAAACGGTTGTTATCACATTGCTGTTTGTGGGAGCTTGCTGTGCACCCAATGGCTACCCAGTTTCCTACATTACAACAGTGACTACATTTCAAAAGTACTTAATTGGCTGAGAAGTGTTTCAGGACATCCTGAGGTTGTGAAAGGCACTATATCAATGCAAGTATTTCTTTCTTTTCTGTGAGAAGCCAAATTCTCATTGCAGCAGATCGATTGTTGTTACGTGGAGTAACTGCTAAATGCACACTTTCTTTTCTCATATTCAAAGATTTGCATTGATTTATAAAGATTCGAATTTTTTATCTGTGGTTTACAGAATTGTTCACTGAAGCGTAACATTTGTTGGCCAACAAGCTACTACAGCCTGCCCTTCAGCAACTGAAATCACAGAAAAACACTGGCTATGTTTAAGGACACCAACCGAGCCTTTAGGTCTCACAGACCTGTCCCCTTTTGATCGATCCTCTCCATTTATTGTTTGCTGCACTGCTTGTCCCTCGCACCCAGCCTCTGACTGATTGGAAATCAGCTTCTGCTCCAACTCAAAGGTTCAGAGGATAAATTTCCACAATATGGTAAACGAAGCGCTCAGCAAAATTCCAAAAACGATGGAGTTACTCATGATGAGCTCCCAGCTCCTTATTCACCTTTCTCGAAAAGCTCTTAAAGGGCTGCCATGAAGTCTTGAAAGTAGCTACTTGAAGATAAATGGCTATGTATTGGGAGGTGGGCGGATCAGGAAGTTGTTGCAGAATTTAGAAAGACTGCAAACACCAGTTCATTTTTGGTACTTGCTCCAGTTTACAGAATTACTGATCTTTAAATCTCAATTTCAAAACAGTCTGTCCCCATCACACAATTAACATCATGTCCAACCTCAACGATGTTTAATACTATGGAATTTGAAAGAATTATTTTGGGTGCTATTTTATAATTATAATGTTTATGCTTACTGATCAGAAGAATCCCTAGATTGATACAGCACACGAGTGCGGTGACTTGGTAGCTGGGAGCTCTGTGTAAGAGCTATATAATTAGACCAATTTACCTTCTCTTTCCCCATAGCCCTGTACTTAAAAAGGGAAATATTTACAGAGAACCATAACAGCACAGGTGGTGGTCATTTGGCCCATCGAGTCCATGTCAGCTTGCTGTAGAGCAATCCAGTCAGACCCATTTCCCTGCTGTCTCCACAGTCCTGCCAGTTCATTTTCTTCAAGTGTCTGTCCAATTTCTTTTTGAAATCATTCATTGTCTCCACTTTCATTAGCCTTGCAGACTTACCCATTCCCTTTTCAAAGTTACTATTGAAACTGCTGCTACCGACTTCAGGCAAACCATTTCCAATCACAATAACCCTTCATGCGTACATTTCCAATGCCACCATACATTGTTCTTAGAACAAGAATTTTTTCAGTTTTGAGCTGAGATCAGACACACGATAGTTAGAACTGGCCCAGAGATTAATATCCAGGGATATCCTTCCAGAAAGATAGCACATGCGGTATTGGGTGAGGAGAGGGATAAGGTGTTGGTCCATTCACTAAGCTACTGATGCTGACTGGGCCCCATTTTTGGTGTATGGCAGGCACCTCTAACAGGAAGATCACCTTACCTGTTGCAAACCATCAGGGAAATCACTGGCACAACGCCTAGGACTTAGTGCCGATTGATTCTGAAGGGCAGAAAACTGTAGGAAGCCGCTTGCAATTCCTTGGTGGCCAATGGGTGGGGCTTCTCTCCAACAGCATGAGCTCAAAGAACGAGCCCTATTATCTAATCTCAGGCATTACAAGCGGGCATTCCTGAAGGGTCCTGTGAAGTGCTTAGCACATGTGAAATGAATAACCCAAGCGTGGGTTCAGTGTCTTCAGGAGAGATGGGGAGAGCTTTTAGGGGAAACTGAAGTGGAATCTTGTTATAAATATGACTGCAATGTAAAAGCCATGTAGCTCTCATAGGATTAATGATATTTATAAGTATATCATGGAACGGGACAGGAAATCACTTCGATGAGTTTGTTTTAAACATTATCATTATGCACAAGAGGACCCAGGTGGGTCTTGAAAAATCTATCTTTTAAGGTCAATGCTTGCCCTCTTGACTGCTTAGGTGGAACCATCAGTGCTACTTGTGAAATAGGTTTGGCAGTGATCATCTAATCCCTTTGAGCATGCATCCGCTGGTCAGGTCCATATTTCAGCACCTGATGTATTCAGCTCTCGGCTTAATTCCCCTGTCATTCCTGTTATTATGTTTCAACATTTGTGCCTTGGGTTATGCAGACATGGCTGTGAATCCCCCCATTCCGTCTGTCAGAAAGCTCTGACAGGTAAATAGCAGCAGAGCATTCACCTTCAGCAGAGTATGAAGAAATTCCATGTTGACACCCAGTGTTCTTTTTCTCCTTTGATCTTTAGTGTAGAGTGAGCAGTCTGTGCTTGCCCCTAGATCTGGTTTATGGCTGTCAACTTATGAATCACTGGACCTCTGTGACATTCCTTTCAAACTCTATTCAAGGGTTTATCTGTTCAGTGCTAGTACAAGACCAGGAGACGCTTTGCCATTTAATTGCACATTTCATTGAGCCAAGAATTGCAAAGTACAGAAGGCGGCCATTTCCCCCAGCAAGCCTACACCAGCTCTTTCGAAGAGCAATCAAGTTGGGCCCTGTCCTTTTAACCCCCAAGTCCCTGCAATATTTTATCCTTCAAGTACTCATCTAATCCTCTTTTGAAGGTCACCATTGAATCTATTTCAGCCACCCTTTCAGGCAAGGGATTCCAAAAAAGGTAAAAAGAGGTTTCTCCTCATGTCTCTGGTTCTTTTGGCAATCACCTCATATCTGTGCCCTCTGTTTCAGACTTTGGAAACAGTTTGTCTTTTTTGTACTCTATCTAAACCCTTCCTGATCTTAAACATCTTTATCAAATCTCCTCTTCATCCTCTCTGCTCGAAGGAGAAAAGCTCGGTCCTCAACGTGGCCATTTTGTGCTGCTCAGGGGTGAGCAGAGAACGTGGCCATGTTGCACAGACAAGCACTAATGGCCGTAAGTACTTCTCTCCAATGAAGAATGGCCACTCGGGTGAGGTAACAAAGTTGCCGGCGACTGTGGAACCTTAAGCCAACACAAACGGTGTTGGGGTACAGATCAGCCGTGACCTGCTTGAATGGCTTGAGGGGCTGAATGGCCTGCTCTAGTTCCTAATATCTTCTTGAGAAAACAAAATAGAGCAGATCTGAAAAAGAAACAAAAGAAAGTCCACACCGACAGATACCAGGAAACAAGTCAGGCGCGAGTTTGCAATGTAGTTTGGTCAACAGGGTGGAAAAAAAATGCATTTTTATTTTCTAATGCGGCGTTTGACTGGGAAACAAGGGCAAGGTGATATTACTTGCCTGGAAAACCCACTTTTATTTCTTCAGTTTTGGGGCCACAGGGGCATTATGAAATAGAAATAGCAAATGGAAACCATCCACTGTAATTATTTTTATGGAGAGTGTGTAGTGCACTCGAGAAATGAATTTTACAGTGAGACTTGTGCTTTGGTGAAGCTGATGTATTAATAATGCAGCAGGCTTCTCAACAACTGAGGTCTAAATGCCAACCGGAAAGCAAAATAATACACACAGCATGCACAGTCTGCAGCAACTGAAGGAGCCCCTCAAACACTCAAGGGGGCAAGATTTGAGAAGGAATTTAGTAACTGGGAGGACAGAGGATATGCTCCCAGGCATTAAGACCCAGTCAGTGAGTTTGCAGGTACACTAGAAGTAATGGCCTGTGCCTAATGTGTTTGAAAGTCTAAAATAATTAGAGGGTTAGAACACACATTATCTTTGACTGCAGAGTGCGCACCCTATGTTTTAATAGTAGATTTGAGGTAATCGCTCGATCTAGCATACATTTTTTTTTAAGAACATTGATTGATTTTGCTGCGTAGTTCTAAAAAAAACCTTCCCCTTTTACAACTGTTACTGGTTTCTGATACATGGAGCAGTCTTTACTTTCTAATAGAAGCTGGAGGCAAGACAAAGAACTGACAAAGACAAGATGGATACTTGAGCTACGAGTTTGTAAAGCAATGTCTGAATTGAGATTGAGCCATTCAGTGTATCTCTGTTGAGAGATCAGATTACTTTGTATGTTTGTTTCGTAAGGCATCCAGTTTAACCCTGGGGTGTTGAAATTGTGTCTTGTGGGTAGGATCCAGCCTGGTAATGTGACCCATGAAAGCCGAGGCAGCTCATGTCTACTCCAGCTTATATTTCTTAAACTGAGGCTTTGTCTTATTTGATTATTGTGGGCGAGGAGATTTGGAGAGGGCTATTCTTGGTGCTTAAGTTGCCTCATTACATAGGGTTACAGAAGCTATACTGCACAATACTAAGCCATTTGGTCCAACCAGACTATGCCAGTGTTCATGCTCAACTTGAGCCTCCTCCCATCTTTTCTTTACCGTTGTAACCATCTATTCTTTTCCCCTTCAAATGTTTGTCTAGTTTCCCCTTAAATGCATCTATATTATTCATTTCCACCACTCCCTGTGGTGGAATTATCACAATTCTTTGTGTAAAGAAGTTTCATTTGGGAATGAATTCCAAATCAGAACACCAAAATCTGTTGGCATCAGCAGATTGGGATATCAATCAATGGGAGCATTCCTCCAAAGCCATGTTCCTGACATCGAGCTTTGGTTGATGGGAGTGGGCGATAAAGGTTCTGGGTAGATTTACTGCTGATTCAGACCTGTTGACCTCCACTCCCAACTACCCAGCGAATGCTCCTGTCAAGCAAAGCCCTGCGCTGGGAGCACAGCTTGATAAAAAGCAGCCATTGAGGTGTCCCAAAAGAGGGCTATGCTCTGCTCTTTAATTGGCTCATAAAGATGAATGGGGAAAAGGAGACGGGAATATTTAATGGAGGCCCAGTTTCATCTCGATGCCTGCAATAATCTTGTGGAACTGCCTGGTTCTCATTTCATCAATCCTTGGCAGTGAAGGTGAAAATCTCCCCCCAATTTGGCTTGCAGGAAAATTTACCCATTAACAGCAGTCATGTCCCAAACAGCGGGAACTCTTTTGTGGGTTTCCCTGTCTTCATTACATTGTCTGAAGAAACAATAGACAGCTGATCAATGGAACGCTATTACTGGAGTTCCAGCTTGGTGCTGTGGTAAATGCTGTCTGTCAGAGCAGTAACATGGTCTTGGTTTTTGACGCAATGAGCGGAGTCTGAGGGGAGGTCTTGTGGCGCAGTGGTTGGTGTCCCTGTCTCTGAGCCAGAAGCTCCAGGTTTGAGTCCCACTACAGGACTTGATGGCCACGAAAGGTGTGCTCATGACGTGGCCAAGCAAGCTGTGTATCAACCTGTGAATGCTTTCAATACGCCTCTGGCAAACGGTAATAGTGGGAGAATCTCCTGGTTAGCCGTGTTTGATGCAGAGTGAGATCCCTCAAGCCATAGCATCTGGTGACAGGCTAGAAACCTATCCCAGGAAAAACCAGCCAGCCATAGAAAACAGACATATGCATGTGCTTCGGCTACCTCATGTCACTAGGCGCAGGAGACTTTTAAGTCTAAGATAGGAGTCTGACTTCAACAAAGCCATTGGTTGATAGGGACGATGGGAGGTGGGCAAGTCACTCAGGCTGTTCGTGTGGTTGGATGAAGTGCAAAATTGCACCCGGGAACAGGTCATCAGATCATCATCATCTTCTCCTCACATTTAGGAAATCATGAGTAATTTGTGGTGGCAGTGGGGTGGGATAGTGGGCAGAATGGAGGGGAGTGAATTAAAGGAACCCAAGGAAAAAAAACTTGCAGTAGTGGAGGGAAAAGTTAAACCATTGTTAGGTTTGAAAGGCAAGGGCCATAACCGGGGGCCAGGGGACTAGCTCCATCTCTGTTAGATGTGCCAGGCTGTCAGACACTCTGTGCTGAACTAGGGGTGCTAATGTTTGTCCCATTGCACCTGGGCCAGGAGGGTGAGCAGAAAATAAAACCAGCTGGCATTCTCTCTTACGCACCATCCAGGGTATGTTCCTGGAAAGGTGCACGTGTAAGGAAGTTGATGTACGGACATCTTCAGGCTCAACTGCCTGAAAATAGAAAATAGGAGGAGCCTGCTCCACCATTTATTATGACCATCCAACTCAATAGCTTGCTCCTGCTTTCTCCCCAAGAGCTATATCTAATACCTTCTTGAAAACATACAATGTTTTGGCCTCAAATGCCTTCTGTGATAGCAAATTCCACAGGCTCACCACTCTCTGGGTGAAGAAGTTTCCATTTGAGTTTACAGAGGACAAATATGACTCATGTATGATTCTGAGAGCTAAGGAAGGAAACCATTTCTGCTTTAATTAGCTTAGCATCACAGACTTATATCCATATTCCGCCAACATTTATATGGATAGTGCTAGCTAAACCAGGTATAACCCGCTGAGTTGATAGTCCTGATAATGCAAACTCTTAAATGGAAATAATTTAAAGATGGGTCATGAAGATTTCCAGTGATGGGGCTGTGATTATTTCCTTTGGTAGCTTGTTCCATTGTGGGATTGTCTTTGGGAAGAAATATTGTTGATACACTGTCTTGGAAACAAATGGTCTTTGTAGTTTGTGTGGATGGTTACCTCGTGTTTTCTCATTGCTGGAGGGCACTGGGTACTTGTTTCTGTCAATTCTCCCCAGTGCATTCCATATTTTACAGAACATGGTCGGTCTATTCTTTTCCCTCCTTGCTGTAGTGATTCCCATTCCAAATCTTTGATGAAGGATGTAACACTGGTGTCTTTCCTATGCTGATTCATGCAGCATGTTTTTGGATTGCTTCAATCTTATTTATATCTCTTGCCATAGAAGGATCCCACACACAACTTGTAGGCTCTAGCTTTGGATGAACACATGCTTGGCAAGCTATGACTTTGATATTTTTGTTGCAATACCAAGGTCTCCTCCTCAGAAATCCAAGAACCCTGTTTGGTTTGGGTATTACCGGTGAATGTGGAATCCCCATTGAAGATAATTTTTTAAGATGAACCACAGGTACGGTTGCATATTCGCTGCATTGGAGAATTTGATTACAGAATGTAAAGCCATCTGTTGGTGGATCCTTTTTGTTGGCCATGTACATGAAATAACATTTTTTGGTATTGATTGCACCTTCCATTGGTCCTGCCATTTTTGCAATCCCAGAAGGTCATCTTGCAGTGAATTAATATGATTCTCGAGTTTTCTCTGATGCGTAAACCACACAGTCATCTGCAAATTGTTTTTTTTTAAACTTGTTGGGAAGGTCATTTATGTATGTCAAGAAGAGTAAAAGTTCCAACACTCTTCCCAATGGCACTCTGGAGAGGACATCTCCAGGAGAGGATGATTCCTCATAGACTACTCTGTCTTCTGTTGGTATGGAAGTACCAGGTCCAATTTAATGAAGTCCCCCAATTCCATTGTAGTGAAGTTTGGACAAGAGTATTTCATGGGGAGCTTTGTCAAAGGCTTTTCAGAAATCTATTATTGCCACGTGGGTAGTTTTGTCTCTTTTGAGACTTGAAGCTAGGTCATCGACAGTCTGTGAAAGCTGTGTTTTGGTAGATGTTTCCAACTGAAAACCATGCTGACTATCAGGATACTGTGAGCTACAAGGTGCTTCATGACACAAGAGGGAGCAATATGTTCAAACAATTTGCAAATGATGGTGGAAAATACCGGTCTGTAATTTTCTGACTGATTTTCAACCTCTCTTTTAAATGTGCCACAGATGCTAGTTTGTCTTCATTGATCTGGTAAGTAGCTGATATTTATTGACTCTCGAAAGAGGTTGGTCAATACTGGAGCCAGTTCATCAAACTAACTTTTGATGATCTGCTTCTATCACTGCTTGTTTGTCCCTACAACCACACCACCCCCCTCCACCTCTCTCTCTCTCTATCTATCCGCCCCCCACACACACACCTTAAACAAGCTTATATTTCAACTCTTTCTTGGACTCGAACTCAAGTTCTGTCGAAGGGTCATGAGGACTCGAAACGTCAACTCTTTTCTTCTCCACCAATGCTGCCAGACCTGCTGAGTTTTTCCAGGTAATTCTGTTTTTGTTTTAAAATCCAGGGAACGGTTTCATCTGGACCCGAAGATTTATTTGTATTTATTTCTTGCAATAATGTCAAAACACTCTCTTATGATGATGTTTAGTGTGTCTGGCAAGTGGTCACTGTCTTGGCTGGGTATGTGTGTTAAATTTTCTCCAGGGCTCACATTCCTGGTAGGGTCTCCCTTTGGCGGTAAGGTTAATGGGGAGGTTCCAGACAAAGGACAATCCAAGGAGTCCTCAACAGCATAGCAGGCGGAGGAGTGCTGTGGCCCCAACAGCTCCGAAGGCGGGAGACGACTGCAACGGGGAAGTGGTCCCAGTCGTCGTGGTCTGCCATGCTACTGAACCCGAGCACCAACTGCCAAGACTGTGTGGAACCCGACTGCGCACCGGAGTCCCCACACTAAACTACACCACGCGCAGGCCTCTATCATGTGAAAAGCATTGTGGCGATGATGATGGTGAAGGTATATACACTAGAAAATTGATCACTCAGGCCGAATTTTACAGCCCTGTTGCAGGAGGGACAGGGTCATAAAATGCTGCAAGCCATTCTAAACTCCACTGACTTCGGCAGGAACATAAAATGCCGCTGCGTAAAATTCCACTCTTAGTATTTCTGCTTAACTTTAGGATCACATATAACTCTACTGACCATTTTGGTATCTGAAATGCCCACTTCTTCCTTTCTGATTTTTTAAATGAAGGACCAGGGGATCTTACAATCTCTTTTAAAGGAGAATCCTAAGATACCTAGAAACATAATCTTCCCTTGCTTTGTTGAAAGCGTTTTTTTTTTGCTTTCCTCCATCAGGTTTTGAATTCCTTTCAGTTCTCCTCATCTCGGACTTCTTAACCTTGTTGTAAAGACGCCATTTCTTTCTCCATTGGCCATGGTGATCTCTATGGAACCATGGGAGGTTTCTCTGTTGGGTGAAACCTTGGATGGTACATATTTACCCAATGCTTCTGTTAAGGTGTTTTGCAGTTTGTCCCATTTTTCTTGTGTTGAGATTAAATTAATAAAGTAACAATTACTGAAATTCTGAAGGTATTTTCTCATTCTTTCCTTGCCCACATTTTTCCCCCAATGAAGATATTCCTCTTGGCCTTTTTCTTGTATTTACCTGAGAGATGCAGGTCAGATACGATGACTGAGTGACTACTAACCTCTGGTTCTACAGATATCCTTGTGAACAAACTTGTATTGTTGGTGAGTACGAGGTCCATGAGAGTATTCCCTCTAGTTGGTTTTTCAAACAGCTGTTCTATTCCACGATCAACAATCATGAGAGATGTTCTGCAGTCTTTGCACAAGTGTAAGTGATCTGGGTTAGTGTCTCCTCCACTCCAGTTAACATTGGGTGATTAAAATCTCCTCCTATTACGTCAGCATACGGAGTCTGACTTTGGATCCTTTTCAATGTTTTGTTGAGCTCCTCAACCATACCTTTATCATGTTTTGGTTTACAGACAGTTCCTGTGATAAATGTATAACTTTGATTTCTAGTCGATTCCATAATACTTCAATACTCTATTACTACTAAGGTGTGTCATGACAAGTTCTGTCCTACAAATTAGTGGGACTCCATGGCCTCTCTTGCCACCACACGACTTCACACAGAGTGGCAAAAATCATGCCCTATCCCCGAAAAGTTGTTGAGGCTCAGTCAAAATTAGGTTTTTGTTAGTCCAGGGTTACAGAACTGCAGAGATGGAATTAAATTATAGATCAAATTGAATGATGGACCAGGCCCGCTTCGGGGGGCCGGGGGGGAGGGTCTCATTTCCCCGTGAAGCAGCTGTTTCAGGAGCAGGGGACAGAAAATTGGGAAAGATAAAATCCGTTACAAGTGAAGCACTGGCGCGATATTTTCATGTGGCTAAACAGGATCCTTCTAGAAATGAATTTCGAACTATCACTTGAATTTCTGGTCTAAACAGAATGGAAACGAATTCACTTTAAGCGACAAAGACAATATTTTCATCACAGTCACATATTTAATTTTCTGAATGGAGATAATCAGGAATCTTAAAAGATAATGACTAGTATTTGTTGGGTTTAATGGTGACAGGTCAGCTAATTATGGGTTATTTGTATGCATGGTTCTAATGACCATAAATAGCCCTAATTAGCTGACTCACTGAATGAAGACAATCAAGATTTGCAATCAGCAAACGGTTAGTATCAGGCTTGCCATTTCTGATTGTCTAATGTAAATGGTGCTAGTATTTAAAAATAACCATGAAAACAATTACTAAATCCAGATCTATAATGGACACTGCAATTGCAGAATCAAAACAGAGTTTTGTAACACAGTACATGCATGCAAGGGTGCAGGAGGACGTGCTGTGTCTGAGATTGTGTATATGAAATTGGGTGTGGTGGAGGAGTGTGGGGGGAATTGTCTGCGTGAGAGTGCATGTGCACGCATAGGGCTTGATGCTGATGTGTTTGTGTGAAAGAATGTGTGTGAATGTACATCTGCATACAAATGTGTCTGTGTACACGTGTGTGTTGTGTGTGAATATGCAGGTGTACTTAGGAACATAGGAAACAGAAGCAGGAGTAGCTCATTCAGCCCATTAAGCCTGCTCCGCCATTCAAACAGATCATGGTTGATCATCTACCTCCATGTCATTTTCCCCACTATCTTCATATCTTGATGTCTTTGGTCTCCAGAAATCTATTGATTCCTGTCTCGAACATGCTCAACGATAGAACTTCCACAACCCTTTGTGGTAGAGAATTCCAAAGATTGAGTGAAGAAATTCCTCTTCATCTCAGTCTCAAATAGCCTGCCTCTTATTCTGAGACTCTGTCACCAGCCAGGAGAAACATTCAATCCACATCTACCCTGTCACGTCCTGTAAGGATTTTGTAAGTTTCAATGAGATCACCTCTTATCCCTCGAAACTCTACAGAATGCAGGCCGTTTTCTTCGCCTCTCCTCATAAGACAATCCTGCCGTCCCAGGGATTAGTCTGGTGAACCTCAGTTGCTCTCCCTCTATGGCAAATACTTCCTTAGATAAAGAGACCAAAACTGTACACAATCCTCCAATTGCAACCTCACTAAGGCACCATACAATTGCAGCAAGACATCTTTACTCCTGTATTCAAATCTCCTTGTGATGAAGGCCAACATACCATTTGCCTTCGTTATTGTTTGCTGCACCTGCATTGCAAGCTTTTAATGATTCATGAGCAAGACACCCAGGTCCCTTTGGCCATCAACACTTCCCAACCACTCACCATTTAAGAAATACTCTGCCTTTCTGTTTTTTCCATCAAAGTGGGTAACTTTACACATTCACATTATATTGAGGATGTCATGACTGGTGCACCACAGGGATCAGTGCTCGGGCCTCAACTTTATATAAATGACTTGGATGAAGGCACCGAAGATATGGTTGCTAAATTTGCTGACAAGACAAAGATAGGTAGGAAGGTAAATTGTGAAGAGAACATCAGGAAGCTATGAAATGACATAGACAGGTTATACGAGTGGGCAAAAATCTGGCAAATGGAGTATAATGTGGGCAAAGTGAAATGGTCCATTTTGGCAGGAAAATTAAAAAGAAGCTTATTATCTAAATGGTGAGAGATGGCAGAGCTCTGATTCACAGGGATCTTGATGTCCTAGTGCATGAATCACAAAAGGCAAGTATGCAGATACAGAAAGTAATTAAGAAAGCTAATAGAATGTTAGCGTTTTTTGTGACGGGAATTGATTACAAAAGTAGGGAGGTTATATTTGAGTAGTATAGGACACTGGTGAGACCACATCTGGAGTACTATGCACAGTATTGGTTTCCTTATTTAAGGAAGGATGCAAATGCATTAGCAGTTCAGAGATGGTTTACCAGACTAATACCTAGAATGGGTGGGTTAGCTTATAAGGAAAGGTTGAACAGATTAGGCTTGTAACTACTGGAGTTTAGAAAAGTAAGAAGCGACTTGATTGAAACTTTTAAGATCCTGAGGGGTCTTGACAGGGTGAATGTGGAGAGGCTGTTTTCTCTTGTGGGAGAATCTAGAACCAGGGATCATGGTTTAAAAATAAGGGGTCGCTCATTTAAGATAGAAATGAGGAGAATTTTTTTCTCTCAGAGGGCTGAGAGCTTTGGAACTCTTTTCCTTAAAAGGTAGTGGAAGCAGAGTCTTTGAATATTTTTAAGGCAGAGCTAGATAGTTTCTTGATAAATAAGGTTATCGTGGGTAGGCAGGAATGTTGAGTCGAGGTTACAATCAGATCAGCTATGATCTTATTTAATGGCGAAGCAGTCTGAAGGGGTGAGGGTCAAGTGGCCTACTCCTGCTCCTAATTCATATGTTCGTATTCCATCTGCCATGTTCTTGCCCACTCACTTAGCCTATCCAAATCCCCTTGAAGTCT
Source organism: Carcharodon carcharias (assembly GCF_017639515.1). Taxonomy (NCBI): domain Eukaryota; kingdom Metazoa; phylum Chordata; class Chondrichthyes; order Lamniformes; family Lamnidae; genus Carcharodon; species Carcharodon carcharias. The sequence goes on from NC_054479.1 coordinate 134,713,579, forward strand.
CCTTGCATCCTCCTCACAAATCACATTCCTATCTAGTTTTGTGTCATCAGACAACTGGAAATATTTTGGTTCCCACATCCAAATCATTGATAAAGGTTATGAATGGCTGTGGCCCAAGCACTGACCCTTGAGATACCCCACCAGTAACATCCTGACAATGACATATTTATTCTTACTCTGTTTTCTGTCTGTTAACCACTTGTCAATCCAACGCAGTATATTACCCCAATCCCATGTACTCTAATTTTGTTTACTAACCTCCTGTATGGGACCTTATCAAAAGCCTTCTGAAAAACCAAATACACTGCATCCACTGGTTATCCTTTATCTGGGCTACAAGTAAAATCCTCAAAAAACTCCAACAGGTTTGTTCCCTTTCATAAATCCACGTCAAGTCTGGCCAATCCATTCATTATTTTCTAAGAGTCCTTTATCACATCCTTTGTAATGGATTCTAACAATCTGTCTACCAGTGACATCAAACTAACAGGTCTGTAGTCGATAGTTTTCTCTCTCCCTCCCTTCTTAAATAATGAGGTACATGTGCATGTGCATTGTGTGAGAGTGAACATGCATGTTGTGGTGATTGTTGCTTTAAAGCCAGCGTTACTAAGGGTCACGTGGTCAGATCGGCCAATCAGCACCGGGCATGGGGAAGCTGATAAGGGGCGGAGAGTTCCTAGTCTAGAGTGTGTATTGTATTCATGCTAGAGGCCTGTAGCTAATCTATCAGCTCTGTAAATAAAGTTTGTTGTTCAGCTAAAGGAGCTTCTCAGCAGTACATCCCTACACGTGTGCATACACAAGTATGGATATAATTAGCAGGCTTATCCAATATTCCCAAACCCACCAAAAGTTTTGAGGTTCTGGAGAAGAAGATACATATTTCGATTATTGGAGTTAACAGCCTTAATGTGTAGGGATATTGGAGATTCAATTATGATATTTCCTCTGTTTGCTCTTCAACCTCAATAGTAAACTCATTCCAAAAGAACAGAGAATGTCTTTCAAAATGAGAGGAATGATGTTGCTACACATACTGAACAAAGGAATTCTTGCCCCCACGTCTGTAAATATATTTTAGTCTACTTATTAGTGCTCACACTGTTGGAACTTAACGGGTCATCATCTGAAGTAAAAAAATTTCAACTCTCCTAAATACTTAAATCAATTTGAAGATCCCATTTTAATGGCAGTGTAATGGGAATCTGAAACACATCTCACCTCTCAGTGCCTTCTTTATTTCTCTACCACTTGCAGCACAGGAACACCTGCTAAATAATATGGGTGGAATTTTTTGCAGACAATTTTAAAAATAGATTTTTTTTTAAGAGCTCCCACAATGTCAGTTGATAAGTTCGCTGTCTGGCACACAGCTGGTTTATACAGTCCACAATGCTTTGATCCCTGCTTCCATTAGCTGATCTCAGTTGGGTTGCAGTAGGTATGCTACAATTAGTCTCAGCACACAAATGGAAAGGGAAGGGGTGAAAAAATTAGCTGGAGTTTTTGCTTCTGATCATTACACGCACAGAGTAACTAGTCAGTCGTTTAATTGTAGGTTTATGGAAGCTTGCTGTGTACAAATTGGCTATTAACAACAGTGAGCAGCCAAAACTATTTACTGCATGAGAGACCCTACGGGACATTTCTTAGAGATGTGACAAGGTGCTATATAAAATATAGACTTTCTTAATTTTGCTCCTTCGTGTATGCTGTGTCAATGCTCTAGATAGAGGAGTGAAGGCAGGTACAATGTGAATAACCATCTTGGACTATGTGCTTGATCCATGTCAGACCCGGAGTAGGTGGTATCAGTCAGATGCATGAACAGATCATTGTTCCACAGAAGGAAGTTATACTAATCTTTTTTTAAAAATAGCTGGTTAGGCTTCAGCTGGGGTACTGTGTCCAATTCAGGGCACCACAGTTTTGGAAAGATGTCAAGGTCTCACAGGGCCCATCAAGGAGAGTTATTCGAATGGTGTTGGGGTAAGGTACTTCTCAGTTATGTGGAGAGATTGGAGAAGTTAGGAATGTTCTTCTTAAGCCAGAGAAGATGGAAATGAGAATTAATAGAGGCATTCAAAATCATGAGGGGTTTTGATAGAGAAAATAAGGAGAAACGGTTTCCACAGACAGGAAGGTCAGCAACCAGAGAACACAAATTTAAAGTAATTGGCAAAGGAAACAATTCTTTACATGTGGTTTCGTGATGACCTGGAAAGCACTGTCAGAAACAGTGGTGGAAACAAAATTTGATAGTAACCTTCAAAGGGAAATAGATAAATATTTGAAAGGGAAAGTTTGCAGGGCTTTGGAGAAAGAGCCGGGAGAATGGGTTGAATTGAATAGCTCTTTCAAGGAGCAGAGACAGGGGCAATGGGCTGAAGGGCCTTTTTCTGTGTCATATGATTCATAGAATCAGGTTGATAATCAGGAAGGCAGATGATAGACAACCCAACGTATCTTGAAGCTGATGCTTTGGTAGGTATCAATACGCCTTCCGTTGGTTCGATTGCAGGAAGAACTAATTGGTGCTTAATTAAGATTGAAAAGAAAAACTTGAATATAAAATTATCCCAAGGAAATCATTCCCTGAAGGATCAGCTGAAAGGAGCTCAAATTCCCAAAGAGGAAGACACAGCCAATAAAAATCAAACCCCTTGATATGTGTTCATGTATCAGTCTGTGAAACCACTCACTCTCTAGAGCACTCCACCATAAATACTGCATGAGGTCGAAACACCAGTGATTAATATTTTAAATAAATAAAATGACTATGACTTATTCACAACCGCAGAATGGAACACACCGATCCCTTGATTTGATTACATCTCGACTGAACTCTTTAAGGGTCAGAGCCTGGGTAACTCTCACATCGATCACTGACTCTCAGACATGAAACAAGCAGAGTGTAGGACAATTCCTAATGGACAGTCCCTGTATGGTAACTGAGTTGGACGATGAGCTGTTGTCCCAGGAACTTGTAATGCAGCCCAACAACCTATAGATCTGAGTTGATAGGCTGGCAGCTCTGGGCTATTGCTGCAGTTGGAAGATAGAGGAGTTTGCCTGGGTGTATGGGAGGGGGGGTGCAGAGGGGAAGAGAGAGAGCGAAAGGAGAGACAAAAATAAGCAAAAATAAAGTATTAGAAAAAGTACTTGGTTTTGCATAATACTAGATCTGTGAAGTACCCTTGAGTTAGTCACTGCTCAATAGAAAGTAGTCTGGCTTATATTTAAAATGAATCACTTCTGCCCATAGTTGGGAAATGGGGCTGTCATTTGTAACTCAATGCAAAGTACTAAGATGTCAAGATTAAGAGGTTCACCCTGCCATAGAAACTCCCCTTTGAAGATCCTTCACTGCAGCAGCTACCCATCAGCTCAGCCACACTGACATCAGAAATGGCCTCACCACTGTTTGGCCAACCCTTCCACATTAGCGTGCTGTGAAGTGAGGTGAACGGGATTTAAGATCATCATCATGATACAAATGGGGCATTGATCTTCTAGTTGGCCTCCTTTTTCAACTGAGTGCCAGCTTAACCAGATTCCTATCCTAATCCAACAAAAATTCATCACTTCAGCCTTGGAACCTCCAGTTACATAGTACTCCACCAGATTTAAAACACAGAATATCAAGTCGGTGTTTATGCTCAACCCAAGCCTTCTCCCACCCTTCTTCATCTTACTCCAATACATATCCACCAGGGTCACTCAGCTCCTGACCTCATTACAACCTTGGTTCAAACATGGACAAAAGAGCTGAACTCCTGAGGTGAGGCGAGAGTGATTGTCCTTGACATCAAGCAGGATTTGACCGAGTGTGGCATCAAGGAGCCCCAGTAAAACTGAACCAATGGGAATCATGGGGGAAACTCTCCATTGGTTGGAGTTATACCTACCACAAAGAAAGACGGTTGTGGTTGTTGGAAGTCAGTCATCTCAGCTCTGGGACGTCGCTGCAGGAGTTCCTCAGAGCCGTGTTCCTAGGTCTGACTATTTTTAGCTGCTTCATAAGTTCAGAAGTTGGGATGCTCATAGGTGATTGCACAATGTTTAGCACCATTCATGACTCGTCAGATATCGAAGCAGTCCGTACCCATATGCAGCAAGACCTGGGCAATATTCAGGCTTGGGCTGATAAGCAGCAAGTAACATTGCCACACAAGTGCCAGGCAATGACCATTTTCACCACGAGAGAATCTAACCATCTCCCCTTGACATTCAATGGCATTACCATCACAATCCTCCACTATCAACATTCTGAGGGTTACCATTGACCTGAAACTGAACTGGACTCGCCATATAAATACTGTGGCTACAACAGCGGCTCAGAGGCTGGAAATTCCATGGAGAATAACTCAACTCCTGACTCCCTAAAGCCTGTCCACCATCTACAAGGCAAAGGCCAGGAGTGTGACTGAATACTCCCCATTTCCCTGAATGAGCACAGCTCCAACAACACTCAAGAAGCTTGATGCCATTCAGGACAACGCAGCCCACATGCACAAACATTCATTCCGTCCACCACTGATGCACAGTGGCAACAGTGTGTACCTTCCACAAGACGCACTGCAACAACTCACCAAGGCTTCTTCAACAGCACCTTCCAAACCTGTGACCTCTATCAGTTAGAAGGACAAGGGCCACAGATACATAGGAATAAGATCACTCCTTCACTATCACTGGGTCATCCTTAAAGTCCCTCCCTAACAGCACTGTGCGTGTATCTACACCACATGGACTGCAGCGGTTCAAGAAAGCAACTCACCACCATCTTCTAAAGGGCAATTAGGGATGGGCAATAAATGCTGGCCCACATCCCATGAATGAATATACATATTAAAAAAATATACATTTCTATCCCTTTCTTCCTCGTGTGTCAACTGTCTGCAGCCTTTTAGGAAAAGAGAATTCCACATTTCCACCACCCATGTGGAAAAAGTGCTTACCGATTTCCTTCCCAAATGTCTCGGTTCTAATTCTCACTCCAGGGATGGGAGTGCCTAATTCAGGTTGACACTTCTGTGCAGTACTGAGGGAATGCTGCAATATTGGAGGCGCCTGTAGTCACTGTTGGAGTGACTACACTTAAAAATATAAAATACTGCTTCAGCGGCTATAAAGTACTTTAGAGCATACTTGCCAGCAATGCCCAAGTCCCATGAATTAACATGAACATTATTAAGAATTTTTTTTCAAACAACTGTGTGACCCTGTATCCAAACATGACAAATTTAAACTCCGACAATCTACAAACTCTGTACAATCTCGGAGTCAAATGAGAATGTGAAGAACCATGAAAGGTGCTATATAGACACATCATTCCTTTCTGCTTCATAGGTTGCATGTTAGAAACACGGCTGGAAAATGTCACTCACCTTATGCCTGGGGCAAACTACCCTTTGGCTGATGTTTTAGACAGAATAAATTTGCCAGCTTTCAGATTACATCAATGTGCTGATCTCTCTTTAATTACTTTCTTACTTTCTTTGCTGCTTCACAATTGAATAAATAAACACAGCTGAGGTGGCCTGCAGCCTGCACTATGAAACCCAATCCCATCAGCAGCAAACAGCGGAGAGGCTGTAAGAGACAGCAAACCCCCACCACCCGCACCCCCCCCACTCCAACTCGCTATCTGGCAATAACTGAATGGAGAGCTCCACAGCCTAGGAACAAATTAAAGGGGCATACAACAGAAATTAGCAGCTGGCACACATCTGGGATAATTTGGAATATGCTGCCTCAAACAGTGGTGGAATATGATCATAAGGAACATGAGCAGGTTAGGCCATTCAGCCCCTCGAGCCTGCTCTGACATTCAATAACATCATGGCTGATCTGACTGTGGCCATAATTCTACTTTCATCCCGTTTCTCATAACCTTTGACTCCCTTGTAGATCAAATACTTGTCTAACACAGCCTTGTGTATATTCAATGCCCCATCCTCCGCGGCTCTCTGGGAAAGAGTATTCCACATATGAATGACCCTCTGAGAAATGAAATGCTCCTCATATCTGTCTTAAATAGGAGGCCCCTTATTTTGAAACTGTGCCTCCTGGTTCCAGATTCCCCCATAGGAGGAAACATCTTCTCAGCACCCATTCTGTCAAGTCCTCTCAGTGTCTTATATGTTTTAATAAGATCACCTTGTATTCTTCTAAACGTCAATGAACATAGGCCTAGCCTGCTCAGCCTTTCCTTACAAGACAAACCCTTCACCCGAGGAATCAGCCTTGTGAACCTTCTCTGATCTGCTTCCAATGCAAGAATATCTCTCCTTAAGGAGACCAAAACTGTACACAGTACTCTAGGTGCGGTCCTACCAATGCCTTGTATAGTTGTAGCAAGATTGCCCTACTTTTGTGCCCCATACCCCTTCCAATAAAGGCCAACGCTCCATTTCCCTTCCAAATTACTTGCTGTACTTGTACGCTAACTTTTTGTGATACGTCTACAGGAACACCCGGAGACTGCTGTACTGCAACATTCAGAAGCATCTTTGCATTTAAATAATATTCTGCTTTTCTATTCTTCTTAGCAAAATGGGCATCCTCACATTTCCCCACATTATATTTCATCTGCCAAATTTTTGCCCACTCACTTAACCTCTCTATATCCCTTTGCAGACTCACTACTTGCTTTCCTACCTAACGTTGCACCATCGGTAAACATGGCTACAATCTGGTTGGTCCCTTCTTCCAAGTCATTAATGTAGGTCCTAAAAGTTGAGGCCCCAGCACTGATCCATCTGGAAATTCCCAGGTTTCAGCACTCGGCCCCGCTGCACTCAGTCTCCAGCTGCCACCTTCGTATGAAGCAGATTCGATAGTAAATTTCGAACGAGCAGTGGACGTATACTTGAAAGGGAAACATTTGCAGGTCTATGGGGGAAAGAGCAGGGGACAGAACTAATAGATAGCTCTCTCAAAGAGTCAAAGGAATGATGGGCCAAATGGTCTCCTTCTGTTACACTCTTGTAAACATCATAAACAGTTGCTCCCTTCACAAACATTTCTGTGACACACTGTTAGGTGCAGTTCAGCTGATAGTACTCTTGCCTCTGTTAGAGCATCATGGGTTCAATTTGCCAATTAAAATTTCAGCAGATTTTTTCCAGCAGGCTGACATTCCAGTGCAGTACTGTGGGAGCCCAACACTGTCAGAGGTGCCATCTTTTGGACAGGACATGAAACCTGGACACCATCTTCTCAGGCGGATGTAAAAAAATTCCATGTCACTATTCAATGACATGCAGAGGGGTGCTCTGGCCAAAAATCATCACTCAACTAGTATCTAAAAATCGTCCAGTTATAGATTTCATTGTGCACAGAAAAATCCCACTCAAAGCAAACTGGCAGCCATGTTTCCTGCATTGCAATAGTAGTGGCATATCAAATGTACTTCATTGGTTGTAAAATGCTTTGGGATGTCCTGAGGCCATGGAAGGTACTATATAAATGCAAGTTACTTATCTTCTTGCAGATTCTATTGTACAAGAGAGAGGTTCGATTGCTTCTGGCTTTGCAGGAATGGGCAGCTTCAACATGAGAATAATTCACAGGCCCAGTGCCTCCATGGGCCTATGATATTGCCAGATCTCTGACTATTCACTCTCATACACTAATGAGTGCAGCCAACAGGAGAGACAGCAAACATGAAAAAAAAGGGCTTGAGTCTACATAGCACCTTGACTATTCCAATCTCTGTTGACTGGCCTCCCACCTTGCAGAAGCTCATCCAAAAATCTGCTGCCCATATCCTAACTCACATCACGTCCTGAACACTCCACCCCTGTGCTCGCTGACCTATGTTGGTTCCCAGTCTGGCAGTGCCTTGATTTTTAAATTCTCACCCTTATTTGCTGTAGCTTCACCCCTCCCAATCTTTGTGACCTCCTCTAGCCCGGCAGCCCTCTGAGGTATCTGCACCTTTCCAATTCTGACCTTTTCCACATCCTCAATTTCCGTCCACCATTGGCGGCTACGCTTTCAGTTATCCAAGACTTAAGTCCTGGAATTCCCTCCCTAAACGTCTCTGGCTTTCTCTCCTCCTTTAATGCGCTCCTTAAGCCTACTTCTTTGTCCAATGACCAAGTTTTCTGCTGCCTGTCCTACCAACACCTTATGTGGCTTGATGTCAAATTTTGTTTATACTGTGAAGTTTCCTGAGACATTAAAAATGCTATGTAAACTCAAGGTGCTGCTGACAACATCAGGGCTCCTGGTGACTTCCTCCCTGTCACATAAAAACATCTGCTGGTTTCCAGTAATGACCCTTCACTTACTTTCCCCATTTAGTAAAAGTAAAAATTGCCAAGGGGGGAAAAAAAAAATCCAGAGTCCAAAAATAGTCTGATGTATTTTCCCAGCACTGCACTGGAGTCTATTTATTTATTTCAGTTAATTAAATCCACAGATGAGGAGCACTTACGCAAACAAACATGCCATGGCTCTCTTCTATCTTTATTCTCGGACTCATAGGGATGCACAGTGGGAACTGGTGAGTGAAAACCTTTGGTGATTGTGCATGATCTTATGTCAGGGCATTGAACATTTGTGTCTCGAGCTTCTGACAATATTGTTAAACCCAAAATCTTTGCCCAAAGCTTTAACTAGCTACCACTGTTATAATGGACACAGACGCCCACATCCCATCAACAAATAAAAAAAAAACAACTGCTTCACAAAATGGCTGCATTCTGCAATCATTCCTAAGGTTTCCAAATAGCAGCCACGCAGTGAGATCTGTAACATCTGCCAAAGCCACGTTACTAAAAACAAGAAAAATAAAATTGCAGATTAAAATCCATCAGCTGTTAATCAGCCCTGAATTACTCAGAGACCTGCTGATCTAGTTAAAAAAACATCACGAGGATCCTCGTTAGCTTTGCTTACGACTGACGATTTGGGCAGAATGTGCAAGTGCCGTACGGAAGTGAGATGTTTACTCACCTCCCAAGCAGAGCTTACTGAATGTACCCTTTACTCATTGACAATGTCATTTGCTGCAGTTTATTCCATGCTCCGCACCTGCCCCCACCCCTACTCCCAAGCTCAGGAGGGTGGGTCCTGCTGAGGTCCAGGTCATAAGGTTACAGTAACAGGAAGGACAGCCTCTCGAGCATGTTGCGCCATTCAATGAGCTCATGGTTGATCTGCGACCTAACTTCATATACCCACTTTCACCGATACCCTTTAATGGCCAACAAAACCTAATCAATCCCTCTGTGCGTCGGAGGGTTTCCTAATTTCACTCTTGAAAGCCTAAAAATTACAGCCAGACCTATGCCCTCTGGTCTTAGATTCCCCAACTGATGGAAATAGTTTCTCCAAATCTACTCTCTTAGCTCCACTGAATATCTTGAAAACTTTGGTCAAATCACTCTTTAGTATTCTAAATTCCAGGGAATACAACTCTAGTCTTTTTTTAAAAATCCCTCCTCGCAGCTCAACCCTTGGAGTCCAGGATCATTCGAGTAAATCTACCTTGTTCTGCCTCACGGGGTAATGTTATCCTTCCCAAGATGCGGTGAACCTAAAGCACTCCAGCTGTGGTGTAACCAGGGCCGGAACTTTACGACACTCCGCCGGGTGCACGCCCAACCCGAACACGCGTAAAATTGCGCGAGATAACACCGGGCGTGCGTCCTGACATCACCGCGCACTCGTGCTATATTGAGGTCAGCGGGTGGGTGCAGGAGTTGGAGCTGTGCCCACTGACAATGAAAGGGCCAATTAAGGCCATTAGAAAGCCTATTATCGCAGGTTTTAGGTTGACCGTGCGATTTTGCGCCCGTCACATGGGCAAAAAGGGCAGGCGGGTATTATGTTCCTATCGATTTGTCATCCAAGGATTGGGATAAAAGGCCCTTGGAGCACACTTTCATTTTATTTGTGATTTTGCTGCTGTCGTATTTCCGAGTTTTGCCAGGTTTTCTTTTGATTGTACTAGCTTTCTAAGCTGGTTCATCTACGAATCTGTGCCAAGGTTCTAACAAATCGGTCTGTACAGACCATGGGGAACATTGTTGTTTACAAAAGATATTGGCCTCGAAAATCCATGGCCATTTGGCATATTGCCACCATAATTACATGGGGAGGGTGAGGTGGCTGAGCATAGGGTAGGGGCTCTCTGAACATCAGACTCCCCATGACCCAGGTCCTCATTATGACCCCGCACACAGATACTGCAGATTTGTCATCGGAGGTGTCCCAACTGACCCAGCAGATGTAGAATATGACCAGACCCCTGCATAATTAAAAAGTTTTTTTTTAAAAGGATTCCCTTTTAAAAGGGAAGAACAACATTTCATTTGCAGCCCCCAGTGCCACCTCCCTCACTTCGCCCCCCCACCCCCACCACAGTCACTAGCCCTCGCTGCGCCACCTCAGCCGAGCAGTCCAGAGCCGCAATAGCAGGTAGACCAGATGCACCCTTGATGGCATGAGCGTCCATCGTGTCGGAGCATTCTGCTGCCTGGAGTTCAGTAGGTCATGCATTCAAGTCCCACGCCAGAGAGTTGAGCACGTGGGCTTGCAGTCCCAGAGCAGTCCTGAGAGAGTGCTACACTGTCTGTGGTGCCAGTGTTCAGGTGAGATGTTAATCTGAGACCATGGTCTACCCTCTCAGATGAATGTAAAAGACCCAACATTGCTGTCTATGGGAGCTTGCTGTGTGCAAATTGACTGGCCGGCACATTCTCCACATTATACCAGTGACCGCACTTCAAAAGGCGGTGAGGCACTCTGGGGTGTCCTGAAATCATGAAAGGTGCTGGAGAAACGCTTATTCGTTATTTTTTCTTTCTTTCTTCACTGATGTGAGTAAATGAAGGGAACCCCCCCCCTCCCCAACTACTTTCCCCCCCTCCCCCCCACCCACATCTTCCTCACTGCGGCCACAAAGTGTAGTTGGATCAGTGGTGGATGCTGGGCAGGATCTGTAGATTTTCAAGGCGTATTGCAGAGCTAGTATATACAAAAACATCGAACCAGGGAAGGTTTTAGTTGGGATCAGTTCATAGCCGAAAAGCCACTACATTAACGCCAAATTCGTTTCCACATTGTAGGACCTATCTGCTTTTCCACTGTAAGTTCAGTCAAAGTTACCAAAGTCCTGGGAGATACTACTGGACCCAGAGCCCAGCTCGTTCCCACCCCACCGTCAGGCCAATTGAGGGACGTGTTTCAGGCTGGCCAGGACTTAACTGGGCACCCAGTGTGAAATTGCGTCGAGAACAGGAGCGGATTCTACATCTGCTTCCAGCCTGTCGACATCGCGCACACGCCACGTGTGAAAATCAGGCCCTGGGCTTTGTATAGCTGAAGCATGACTTCTACCAGCTTGTATTCTATTCCTCGGTTTTGACAGTCCTTTGCTCCCTTGGCAATCCTTGGAACTCACGATCCTAGTTGCCACTCTGAATATCTGCGTTATCTGACATTAGTCACACAAATGTCCACACAGGCACAAGTAGTCTTTGAACAGCAATCCTGAGCACCAATTGTACATTATGTTTGGTCGTACTCCACACCTTCCTTTAAAGCCAGGAGATACGTCAGGGTGGGTTGAGAGATGAAAATGATAAATCTGTCAGCAGAAAGGATCCCAAACGAGTCATTAACCTCTCTTTGCACTTTCGGATACTAACTGACCTGTGGCGCAACTCCAGCATTTCCTGCTCTCAGTTCAAATTTCCAGCCTTCGCAATCTTTCATCTTTAATTTCTATTATACGTCTGGTCATCAGTAAATAAAAGCTGCGGATCCTGAGCTAGAATTTGCATTAATACAGAAACAAAGCGCTACAGATGCCAGAAATCCAAAATAAAAACAGAAACTGCTGGAAATACCCAGGTTAGGCAGTGTCAGTTCTGAAGAAAAGGTCATTGACCCAAGATGTTAATTCTATTTCCCTCTCCACAGGTATTGCCTGGCCTGCTGAGTATTTCCAGAATTTCCTGTTTTTATTACCTTGGGTTTGCATTCCTCCATGTACTTTTACAGTACAGACACTGCTGCTTGCGTGACACAATTGATGCTCTTAATTTACAAAAAAAATCTAAGGATAGAGAGTAAAGTCAGGCAAATGGAGTTGAGGTATAAATCAGTGGGGGCTGAATGGCCTTGTCCTGTTTTCATGCCTGTGCGGATTTTCTAATTCTAGGTCAGTGCCATCAAACCATTGCTCTTCTAACTGTGACCCTTGGTAATAACATCCCTGCAGCAAGTTCATGATGAGGGAAGATTTGTCCCAATTGCAAAATCAAAAGCCTAAACTAGAAAATGTACCCCAGAGTGCCTTCATGTAATGTAGCTACCTGTGGGGCTTTACAGGAAGGTGCTGAGCTCATGAGCTCCTGCTAGGACTCCCAGCCAAACCTCAAACCATGGAGTGGGATTTTCCCGGGAACATGTTCATGAAGAATTTTCAAATGATTTTACAGACGAGGGCTCTCATCCTTCGTTAAAGAGATGTAACCAACAGGATTGTTTATTAAACTTTTTCTCATACCTGGCGTATGAGAATCTGGCGTGAGGCTACAGCTTCCTCGCTGATGGGGTCCTGCTGCTGTGCACAGAGCTCCCTTCATTAACGGCACTCTTTAATATAAACTGCACTACCCCTGGAATCCTGCCATCTCCGTACTCCTCCTCCTGGTTGACTTGCCTTCTTGCTGCTGCTCGAAATCTAGTCCAAGATCTACAAATCCCCCAGCTAAAAAGAAGGAATTCTGCACCTCGGCTTTCGGTTCAGCTGGAAGTTCAACAGTCATGTGTGAGATGGACAATTCCCCTGCAAAGCCCCTTGGAATGATTTGCACGTAAGGTGTACATTTCAGATTCAGCACTCCCATTACCGAGCTTTGCGCCTGATGGAAATTCAGGCCCAATTACAGGTCCATAGGATTTTCCATTCGTTAATTTTGTCTTTGATCGTGTGGGCTGTCCCCCAAGCCCAACTACTTGGTACCTCATCACGTTGCATGACACTCTACACTCAAAGCAGCTAAACCATCAGTTTCATGCAAGTTGTGAACTCCCAGCTAGCAATCAGTTAAACCAAACCCATGGGGACCAGGACTCCTTTCCTTGAAGCAGTGCGAGTCATTGGTTTGCAAGGTCAAGCAGCAGGGAGTTGGGAGGGGGAATTTGTTAGAGTTCAGTCCCTCAGATATCATTTTTTCCTCTTTAAGGACATCTCTCAAACCTCTCCACTACCTAGGAGGACAAGCATAGCAAGGCGCGTGGAAAATTCACCACTTCCATGTTCCCCTCCAAGTCACACTGAACCCTGAGTTGGACATAAAATGGCCATTCCTGGTGACTGACCCTTCTCAAGGGAAACTAGGGTTGGACAGTAAATGACGCCCTTGCCAATGACGCCCATGTCCTGAAACTGAATTTTTAAAAATAATGCAACTTTGACATAAGTATTTCTCATTTGATGGGAGCAAATTGGAACATAACGCTAATTGAAAAGGAAAGGACCAAGTGAGAAAACACCATATTTTCACATAAACAACACCTTATTGTCAAGTCTTTTCCTGAACATAATCACAGATTTATAAAAATAATTTTTATATGCAGGATTGGGCTTCTGGGAGTTGCTTTTCAATTTGGTGACATCTGTTACATGGAAGCAAACATGAAGATTTTTTGCAAAGAGCAATGATCATGTCGATAACTCAGTTGTCCCTGTCACTTTTCCTTTGGTGTTTCAATGTATGAGGTAAATATTGATAACACACTGATTACAGATGTTATGTCCCTAAGACATGAAAGATATCATAAAAGGTTTAAATCAAACCTTACTTTTTTGCTTATTAAAAAAGTGGACCTTGCTGATCCAAAGGATGGCTGCTGCAGGTCACATGATATACAAGTTGGCTACCGTTTCTGGAAATTTCCAATAGCAGCTACAGGACAAAAGCTCAACCTACATCCTTGTGGCATCTCTCACTTCTCATTGCGAGGACCCAGTACAATCAACAAAACCAGGGACCAGCAGACAACTTGTCTTTCTAGCCTGGTCCTATAAAAAAAGGAGAGCCACTAAAATTTGTTATGCCTGGAGAGGCGCTAAAAGCCACCATTCCATCTCCTAAGGTGAACAATGGATTTTGACCAGGGACACAGAAACTGCTGGTTAGCCTCCAACTGACTCATTAATGGGCAATATCACAGTATCTAAGCTTCTGGCCTTTTGAAAATTTTTTTACATTTCTAGACTCATAACTCAGTCTGCTATTTAAACTCCAGCCTGCAAATATCAAAGCAGGACTCAAGGCTGACCAACAGCCTGCATCAAGTCTCAGCCTGTTTCTCTGGAAGATTTCTGCCATGCTGAGCAGGCCAAGTTTCTGTATACCAACCTCGTCTTGCTGAGTCACCATCAACTTCAAAGGAATTCTGCTTGATCTAGCTGAACCTGCCTGAACTGTAGCTTCTCCAGGAAAGAACGCTCACTCAACTCTGACATTATGGACTCTGGCAATCATGTGAACTGATATCCATATCTGTTGTGCTTTTTCTTTTAAGTTATTCATGGCTGCCAAATCTCTTCTTTCCTATCTTCTTATTGTGTGCGCGCGCGCGCGCGTGTGTGTGCGTGTGCGTGTGCGTGTGCGTGTGCGTGTGTGTGTGTGTTTATGACGTTGTGACCATTCCCAGGTTTGAGCACGTGAATAAACTATGCTTCTCCTTTAACCCGAAAGAGAGTTGCTGCAAGTCAATTTAAAACTTGACCTCACAAACAGAGGGTTGAGGAAACATGCCACAGCCTATTTCAAAAATTAAAACACCTCTACTTATGGATAGATGGTGAGGGAAATAAAGGAGTTCAGTTTTGCCTCTCTCCCATGTCCATAACACAAGACACAAATTGGGTTTCTATATGATTTGATAAGATGTAATAACTCCACAATTTGTACCTGAAAAAACCCACATTTAATTAGATGAGGGAACGCCCTGTGAATAATAAACCTTGAAAGTGAGTAAGTGAGACTGTTGCCCATCTCCTATCTTGTACCAAGTTCCGCTTATGCATCACTCCTGTCCTTGGGGACCTACATTGGTTCTCAGTCCCTGGAGCTTCTGGCTTAAACTTATCATGTACAAATCCCTCCATGGTCTCACATATCCACACTCTGTAACCTTCTCCAGCCCCACAACCCTCCAAGAACTCTCCTCTATTTTCTTCCATTACCATGCCTTCAGCTGTATAGGCCCCCAACTCTGGAATATTCTTCTTGATCCTTTCTGCCCCTCTACCCCTCTCTCCTGCTTTAAGATACTCCTTAAAATCCACCTTTCAAATACACTTTTAATTATGCCCCTGAGCATCTCCTTCTTTGTCTCACTGTTAATTGTTGCTCAATTAAGTAGCCTGGGATGGCTTTCCCATGTTAATGGCACCATATCAATTCGAACTGCTGCTCCGACTGGAGTGTTACTTCAAAATAAGCCAAGGAATAAGAACAAGATGTATGGATTCAAATTGAAAAAAACAAAACAAATTTAGGACTAATCTCAGCAAATTCTTCTACAAACAATGAGTAATTAATACATACAGCCAGGGTGACAGATGAAAAAAAAAAATTGGAAATCATTTGAGTGACAGTTGGATGTGACTGGCTGTGACCACGTTTTCTACATGAATGAGCTAAGTTGCAGTGAATAACTTTTCTCATCTGTATTTATCTTGCGACCTTCAGAAGCATCACTGAGGAAATCAGCAGGGGTGTACAAGGCCTCTGAGCTGGAAAAATGAACTGCTTTGCTGATTTTACAAATGCATGCCCTCCCTCCCCACCTGCACATCAACCAAAATTCCATTCTTTTAATATAATACAGATTCAGAGTAAATGCCTCAAATGTAACCTTGTTTCCCATTCCCAGTTCAAACTAAAAACAATTGGTCCATCAACTTGAGAAACATAGAAATCAGTTGACTTATTTTCACTGAAGAGAAACCAAGGCCCTACCTTTGTAATGATCCAGTTACTTCTGGGCTGCTCTGCCTGCAAAACAGAAACAAGACACGAATTGAAGGAAAAATGGCTCAAGGGTAGTTTTCATTTCTCTCTCCCGATGAAGCGGACTCATGCTGTGTCTAGTTCCATTAGTGCCAGCTTCCATCATCGCCTTGCCCATTGATGTCATTCTCAATGTGTGACTGCAGGTCAATGAATGTTGGCAGGCTTTTGATCATGAACTGTTGAGCCCAATCCCATTCTTCCCCAATGTTCAAATGCAAATAAGCCTTTTTCAGCCAGAAGCCACTAACCGGGATTGGAATCCTTCCCAACTTTCTCTCCCTTTCTAATCCAGCTCTGCTGTGGCCTTTTTTGGTTCCACAGCCTTGATCAATGAGCTCAATGGACATCACAGCTTCAACCTTCATACACTACACACCACTGGAAAAGGTCTAG
The DNA here is from genome assembly GCF_017639515.1 of Carcharodon carcharias. Lineage (NCBI taxonomy): Eukaryota > Metazoa > Chordata > Chondrichthyes > Lamniformes > Lamnidae > Carcharodon > Carcharodon carcharias. Next base: position 134,730,027 of record NC_054479.1, read on the forward strand.
GCCCTGTGGCTGCTCTATCAATATTTTAGTATCACAGAGTGGCGCCTTTGAAATCATCTGGAGTGCTTTTCCATCCATTTAGGAACAATGAAAGTTAATGTACAGCAATGCGTACATCAGTAATGGGGTGACCTAGAGTGCAATGTCATATACAGCCTCTATTCCCACCACCTGCGTGCTACAATTATCATCTGTTCTTGCTCTGACCTTTCAACATGGGTCATCGTGTTGAGACATGCATCTCATACCTGTTCTCCACTTCTGTAACAAATAGTTCAATGAAATCTTGTTAAGCTAGCAACAGAATCCAATCTTCTGGCTTGGGCCGCTTACAATAAATAACGTTTTAAGTAAAGATAAAGTTGAAGCGTCTCTTGAAGCTGTTGGTTCACGCTAGGATTTAGTTCCACGGGCATTGATATTGCCTGGTACCTTACCCAAGTGGTAATTCTAGCAGTGTGTCTAGGCAGTAATGCATTTTGATAAAGTACCACATTTTAGACTTGTTAGCAATATTGAAAGCCAATGGAATAAAAGACACAGTTGCAGCATGGATACAAAATTGGTTAAGGGATAGACAACAGACAACAGAGTTGTGGTAAATAACTTCCTGGCTTTTGTACTCAATGCCTCCAAGTTATAAAGCTCAGGATCCCATTCATTTTATTAACTGTCCTGCCACATTCATACATTTGTACACAAACATTCCCAGGTCTCTCTCATCCTACACCCACTTAAAAATTATACTATTTAGTTGTATTGTCTCTCACTCTTCCTACCAAAATGCATCACCTCACACTTTCTGCTTTGCATTTTATCCACCCACTCCACCAGCCTGTGTCCCGTTGAAGTTTTTAACTATTTTCCTCACTGTTCACTAAAATTAAGCTTTGTGTCATCGGCATATTTCAAAATCGTGCCCTGCATCCTCAACTCAAAGTCATTCATGTACAGCAGAAACAGTAATGGAGGGACGTATACAGCAGTGCTCTTAAAAGGTTCAGTATGAGGACCATTGCTTATAACTGAAGCTTGCAAACAGGATCCCAGTTAAACATCTTATCCACAGGCTGGCACCTCTGCTAATGAAGCATCAGTGTCTGCCCAAGTTATGTGCTCCGGTCCTGCAGTGGGATTTGAACCCACAACCTTCTGAGTCAAGTGAGCCATCAACTGGGCCAAACTCACTCAGTGATTGGAGTTGGATTTGAGGTTATCAATTTGTGACTAATGCCAATAGGGAAGAAAAGGCAGGCAGTATAGCGTGATGAAAATGTGATTTCCCACTGGCAAGATCAGCAGGCAAGGTATCTTGGAGCTGAGAGAGCGCGCGAGAGAGAGAGGGCGTGCACAAGAGAGAGAGAACGTGTGCGAGAGAAAGAGAGCGCACAAGAGAGAAAGGGAGAGCGCAAGAGAGAACGCAAGAGAGAGGGCGAGAGAGGCTTAGAGTCATGGTACTTACCTAGTTACTCAGCTCACAGGGCACTGAAAAAATTTAAGGAGCAGAAAGAAAGCAATTTTTTGGCTGGCATACAGACTCATTTGAACTGCATTCTTTCACTAGAGACGGACAAAATTTGACATTTATTGAGCCGTCTTTTCCCTCTTGAGCTTTCAAGACTTGGCAAAGATCCATCTTTCTTAGGTAAGAATATCAAGGGATATAGAGCAAAAACAGGTAGTCTCATAGGTAAAATTTATATGAGCTGATTGAATGACAGAGGAAGCCCGAGGAGGCTGAATAGTTTACTCCTGCTCTTTTGTTGCTAAGTGTTTGTGACTGGGAGGCGCCTATTAGGATGCGAAGTTGTATCTGCCCCCAAACTCTGGCCCATTCTCATTGTTGGGGGTGGGATGGTGGGATCATCCACTGTGCACCGCATGCTTTTGAAGGGAAAAGGGAACATAAATGGTAACGCATTTGTAGATTAGAGTCACAGTCCCACTGAAGCCTGTTTGGAGCCAGACTGTTCACGATAAGGCCCTCTCCCTTCACATGGGATTCCTCAAGGCATTTGACAGCTGCTTCCTGGGGCCTACTCACAGGACTTCCATTATTGTGGCTTCTGGAAGAGGCAGCAAATCGTGGTGTGGAGGGGGTGGTGGTGAAAGAGTTGGGAGGAAATTCCATCTGGGACCTGGGCTCTGCTCTTCTTTTGTCCTCTGTGAGCAGTGAGTGGGGAAAAAAAATGACCAGTGACGCAGGTGGAAGGAGGGAATTCCTGATCATGGCAGAGAGAGAAGCAGAGATAGGCCTCACTATCTGCATCTTCCTTGCCTCTATCCCAATCTAAAACGATTCTGGGTAAGATCACAGGGTGGTATTCTGCTATAAATGCCTTTTTTTCCCCTTCAAGACTCTTTTAGTCAGCTGTTCGGAGTCACCTTTTGGTGAAGTGCTCAGAGACATGGCTTTGCACGAGTGGTAAAGAGTAAATGATATTGTTTACATTTAGGGCCTATTAGTGCAAGACAGATGCTTTTGATGCAGATGGGGAATAACAGTAAACCAGATTAATAAACAAGTTGAGGGAGTAAGCACTATAGAATAATATAGAATGAGGGAGTATAGAATAATATAGAATATATAGCGCAGAAATAGGCATTTTGTTCCAACTTGTCCATGCCAGTATTTGCTACACATGAGCCTCCTCCCACCCTACATTATCTAAGCTTATATCAGCATATCATTTTTCCCTCAAGAATTTACCCTTTACACACATCTATGTATGTTGAAGTGAATTAGTTGTTACTATGACCTTGTTTTTAATTCTGCTTGGTTAGTGTCCCTCTGAACTTTCCTCTCTTGTTCCTTTTAAATTGAAGAGACCTGGAGTATATGTGCTTTTGCTCTTAACTCATATCTCCATTAAGTTGAAATCCAGATTCTTTGCAAAATCACCTACACCAAATGAGTCTTTATTGAGGAACTCGGAACTGTGAAACTCCTAATGCCCTTCAATCTTCTCCTTCTGGTAACCTGCACACTTGTAAAATCTACTTACTTGTCTTTACAACCTCAACGCCACCCTACACTGAGTTCTGGCTAATATTTATCCCTCAGCTAACACCACCACAGCAGATTATTTGCCCTGGAAGTTGCTGTGATCATGCCATCAGAACAGTCAGCATTCACCATTCTTATTCCACTTACTCCAACAGCAACTTCAGGATTTCAGACATACAGAATAATGCAGAAATCTGGACATTGCCGTTAGTGAGTATACGGTTCCATAGAGTGCACTGTTGAGATTCCCACAGTATGCTCTCTCTCTCTTGCAATCACGGATCGATGGAAATTCTAATACTGTTAATCCCGCTGTAAAACTCGGGAATAGGCTACACCATGTTAAATGGGATTTTTTTTTTTAATAGCATTGTAACTTCGTAAATAAACATCCTCACTGGCCCTGAGGAAGCTAATTTTAAAAATGTGGAATATCAAATTTCTCCACAATTTTTAAAATCCACATTTCTAAATATGTCCCTCTTTTTAAAAAAAAAAATCTGCTCATCTTTGTCTTAGTTTCTATCTTAATACAGTCATACATTTGGATGAAAATAAAATACTCCGGATGCTGGAAATCTGAAATAGAAACAGAAAATGCTGGAAAAACTCAGCAGGTCTGGCAGCATCTGCGGAGAGAGAAACAGAGCGAATGTTTCGAGTTCATATGATCATTCTTCAGAGCAGTCATGCATTTATTTTGCTGTTTGGAAATTTAATTCACCAGTGAAGGATTTTAAGTGCTTTTAACTTTCTTCTTTGTGGCGCGCGAATACTTCAATGTGATTGGTTGCCTCCACGCATGCTGACATCACTGCTGCTGTGTGCCAAGATGCCCCCTTGGCTTGACACCAGATTTTAAACTGCCAGCGAGAAAGGGGAAATGATCACCATAGAGATCACTAGATCTTAGTGGGCAGCTTTCTTGGAAGGGCAGTGTCAAGATTCAACACTGACCACAAAATCCATGTCAGAGTCTCATTAATTGGGAACTTAACTGTGTGCAAATTGGCTGCTGTGTTTGCCTGCACTGCAACAGTGACCACATGTCACTAGTACTTGATTGGCTGTAGAATGCTTTGGGATTACTGAGGAATCGGGGGATATGGGGATCTGGCGGGAACGTGACATCGAGGTCAAAGATCAGCCATGATTCCATTGAATAGTGGAGCAGGCTCGATGGGCCATATGGCCTACTCCTGTTCCAGTTTCACAGGAGGACGCGAGAAGTGCTATATAAATGGAAGTTCTTTCTTCCCTTATTCTTTCTCTCATCTAGGTTTCTAAGTTTAAAATCACCCCCAAGCCCCGAAGCAGTGATATTTGAGGTTTGGATGCTTGTGTATCCTTTGTTCCTTCTGTATCTTATTTACGACAAAAATTTGGATTACAGCTACTGTGCTTTCCAGGCAACAAGAAATTCAACAGCTGACGAGAAGCCTTGAAGGTTACTATAAAATGATGATCAAACATTGTAGTGTCACCATTTTGTATATACTTCAATTACTTGAGATCCTAGTCACTAATGCGTTACATTCTTTTAGCTTCTTACAGGTAAACTCTTCCAGGCCTCATTTGTTAAATGAATGAATATGAATGAAATGAATAAAAAGTGAAAGGGCTTCATAATTCTTGTGGCAAATTGGAATAAATATTTAACAGAACGGGACAAATTGGATAGTTGAGAACAACACCTGAACATGGATAAGTAATACTGTCAAGTAACTGAATGATACTGCCTTATTATTTCCTTTCACACCGATTCCCAGCTGGATTTAAATGCTTTTTCAATTATCACTCCCCACTGCCAGCCACATACAACCCTACAGAAATATTTCATTACTGACCTTTTGAACAAAGGCCCAATAAGTAAACATATGCTCTTCTTTCTTTCACTTTATTGATCTGCATCAACTCATTTTTGATATGAGGGAGGAAGCAGCCATTTGCTGTTCTGATTGACATCGTGTCATGGTTTACATGTTTATTTCTCCTTAAAATTAGCAAGGAGAGGGAAATATGATCCCTGGCTGTGTGAGTTGTAGAAACATTTCCAATCCCTCACACACCTAAGTGTCCTTGTGACACTGTGGATACAGTTGCAGTACTTATTACACTTCACATTCAGTATCCAACAGTAACGATCCACAAAACACAGGAACAAATTGAATTGTGGCTGAACCAGCATCACATCCAATTAATGTCCTAAATCAGCAACCTCAGCTGTATTTTATGGTTGATGCAATTCCAGCCCCACGGGAGTTTGTTTTTTTTAACTGGGATCTTACCTTGAGACACTGATGAACATAACAACACTTCAGGGTTACCAATGTGGTTCACTGCATGACCCTAATTTCAAGACTTGCATTTACCAAGGCTTAAAGCTACTAGGGATTTCCCAGAGGGGAAAAACAGATATCCATTAGGGTCAGAAAGTCGACCATTAATCTTCGGTAAGTTTCGACTCCCAAGCCCTGAAGCAGTGATATTTGAGGTTTGGAATGCTTGTGTATCCTTTGTTCCATCTGTATTTCATTTATGACTAACATTCTGACGATAGCTACTGTGCTTTCTATGAAGCAAGAAGCTCAACACCTGAACAAGTGGCCTCGAAGGTTACTCTTGTGATAAAATGATGATCAAATATTGCCGTGGGTGTCTCCATTTTATATATACTGCGGTTACTGGAGGTCCTAGTCATCAATGTGTTCTATTCTCTTAGTTTCTCTTACAGGTAAACGCTTCCAGGACTCTTTCCTCAAACTGAATAAAAGGTGAAGCTTTATATTTATTCCAGTTTGCCACATGAACAATGATTTTACAGAACAGGTCAAATTTGATGGTTGAGAACAACTCTGCTTGATTCAAACAATATGACCCCCAGGCACTGAATCCTATTTAATATAAAGCATGATCTCCCTTTGCACCACATAGTATGTACATGTTGAGAGGGCAGGCACGAGAGCTGCTCTGTGGCCTCTGGTCTCCAGGAAACAAAAAAGGGGATCAAAGCTAAACTCCCCTTGGATCTTTAGTTTTCTTCTTCCACAAAAGGGGCCTGGGGAAACAGCAAGCACAATCCCCCAATCTTATCTCAACCTAGCACAGCATTTCTTTTTGTTCATAGGACGTGAGTGTTGCTGGCAAGGCCAGCATTTATTGTCCATCTCTAATTACCCTCAAGAAGGTGAGCTGCCTTCTTGAACAGCTGCAATACATGCAGTATAGGCACCCAAAGTATTGCTAGGAAAGGATTTGACCCAGCGGCAGTGAAGGAATGGTGATATAGTTCCATGTCAAGATGGTGTTGTGACGTGGAGGGGAACTTGCCGGTAGTGATATTCCCATGTGCCTGCTGCCCTTGTCCTTCTAGGTGGTAGAGGTTGCTAGTGTGGAAGATGCTGCTGAAGAAACCCTGGCTAGTTGCTGCAGTGCATCTTGTTTCAAGGTATAGAATGTTGCCACTGTGCACTGGTGGTCGAGGGAATTCATGTTTGAGGTGGTGCATTGGGTACTGATCAAGTGGACTGCTTTGTCCAGGATGATGTTTGAGCTTCCTGAATGTTGTTGGAGGCACACTCATCCAGGCAAATGGAGAGTATTGCATCACACTCCTGACATGTAGGTGGACAGGCTTTGGGGAATCAGGAGGCGAGTTACACGCCCCAAAAGTCCTGGCCTCTGACCCGCTCTTGTAGCCACAGTATTTATGTTTCTGATCCAGTTAAGTTCCTGGTCAATGGTAAGCTCCTGGATGTTGATGGTAGAAAATTCTATGATGGTAATGTCGTTGAGGTGGTTAGACACCAGAATTGGGGATCAGCATTGCCTGGCACTTGAGTGGCATGAATATTACTTGCCATTTGTCAGGCCAAACCAGAATGTTATCCAGGTTTTGCTGAACGCAGGCACAGGCTGCTTCAGTAACTGAGGAGTTGTGAATGGTTCTGAACACCTTGCGATCACTAATAAATAAAAACAAACAACAGATAGTCAAATTCATTTCTCGAAAAATCCTCATAGTGCCGAATTGTGATGAAGATACGAATAAAACAAATGGTCACAACTCAAAACATAGTTATAGACAATTAAAAAAAGGTATAAAATAATAAAAGGATTTCTTTTTTTTTTTATTCATTCAAGGGATTGGGCTTTGCTGCCAAGACCAGAATTTATCGCCCATCCCTAGGTGCCCTTGAGGAGGTGGTGGTGAGCTGCCTTCTCAAATCACTGGGGTCCATGTGGTGTAGGTACACCCACAGTGCTGTTAGGGAGGGAGTTCCAGGATTTTGACCTAACAACATGATGAACATTTCGGTATACAAATAATTACAATATGCTGCAAAATGCAGATCATCTTAACTTACAGAATAAAAATGAAAGGTCTTCTTCACACCACATTTTTTATTAAACTCCATGATATGTTGTCAGGTTGAGTTCATTAAATTCTCAATCACTTACCACACACAAGAGGCTATTGAGCCCAACATACCTGTACAAGTTACTTAACTAGTCCGATTCCCCTGTCTTTCCCTCATACTCTTTTAGCTATTTATTTTTCATATGCTTCTCATTTCTCTTTTAAATATTATTATGGAATCTACTTCCACTACTCGATGATGGGGTATTGTTAGGAAAGAGAGATAGTTTAAGTAAGTTATATTTGTATTTGTGGGTGCTAGAAATGAGTTTTAGCCTTAATGTTTAAGTTTTATTTGTGTTTCTGTATCTGTGTGTTAAGAGGAGGTCAAGTTGAGTTTTAGTTTCACTTTAAAAGGTGCCTGCATTTCTAATGAGAGCTTTAAAAGCATTGCAGCTAAGTTATACAAACAAGATTAGAGAAACTGGGCAGTTGCCTAGCAACAGGAGTCCAGAGAGACAGGTCCTTTCCACAGACACACAGAAGAAACTAGAAACAGCAGTTTGATTTGGATAAAAGCAAAATACTATGGATGCTGGAAATTTGAAACAAAAACAAAAATTGCTGGAAAAACTCAGCAGGTCTGACAGCATCTGTGGAGAGGAAGAGAGTTAACATTTCGAGTCCGTATGACTCTTCTGAACTGAACTCAGTTCCGATGAAGAGTCATACGGACTCGAAACATTAACTCTGTCTTCCTCTCCACAGATGCTGTCAGACCTGCTGAGTTTGATTTGGAAGCTGTTTGAGTTTAATTGTTTTTGAAGACAGCTGCCAGGAGAGAGTGGAGCAAAGAGGAAAGATAGTTAATCCCAAGCTAAAGAAAATACCCCAAAATCCAGGGGAATGGAACAGGAAAAAGTCCCAAGAAGACCTTCTAGTCAAAGGGAAGGCCAGGAACCTGGAAAAGGTCCTGTTAAGTGAAGTGAAGAGTGAGGGGCAGAAGAAGGCTCTAAGCTTCAAGTTTAAAGAAAGCAGATTTAAAGCGAGAGGCCAGAAAGTCCAAAATGATGGCTAAATGTCTTTAACTCTTTGTGAAGCAGTGGTGTACTGTTGATGGCTGAGTCAGAAAGAGAGAGTGAGTGGAAGAAAGCTTGACTGTATGTGGTGACCCAGGGGAGTGGAACATCGGAAGGAGAGTTCAAAACCCTGGAGGTGAACCCTTGTGGAAGGCGTCTCTGAGAAAGCACTGGTTTGGGAGAAGATTCCAAAGCGAGTTCTTGGAGAATGCAGATTGGAAACCCTCGTGCGAAAGACGGAATTCAGTGAGACTGTTTGTTTATGGTGTGACAAGCATCTGGGGGGTAGGGGGAGTTGGGGAGAGATCCATAGCAAAAGGTTGAGGTGGCATCTGTCACTTGGTTGCACAGTGTGGTGTGTCTGACCATAGGGTGCCTCTTGGTTTAGGTGGATGATGTACTTACTGTGAACATTAGAGTAGAGATAGTTCTAGTGATTTGTGTTATCCTTACAAATCTGTATATATCTGTAAGGCATAGTTGTGGGTGAAGGGGCACTATAATACAGTTCACCTCCTTATTGAATCAATGTTTTATTCTTTTGTTAAAAGTTCATCAGCTGACTCCTGTGACTCTGTTCAGTAGCTGCTCTCCATGAAGCTAAACAAACAAATAAAAGTTAGCATCTCCCAAGCTGTGTTCCACTCTGGGATCAGGCATGCCTGCCCAATGCTAACCTCAGCTGGGGGTCATTACGGTATTAATAACCCAACCGCACAGAAAAATTACCCTAAATCTTTCCCTTTGATTTTTTTGGGATGATACTCTTAAATTTGTGTCCTCTGGTTACTGACTCACCAACTACTGGAAACTGATTTTACTCGGTTTGCTTAATTCCTCCAAGTCTGCCCTTAACCTTACTTGTTCTAACGGAAAGGGCCGAGTTTTCAGCTTTTCTTCATAACTATATTCTCCCATTCTGGCATCATCTTCTCCCTGGGCTTGGCATCCTTTCTAAAGTGGAACACAATATTCAAACTGTGGCACAAGTAATGAGGTGTAATGTTTCTTGCTGCTTGCCCCTCCAAAAAAAAAAGTTGGTCAGGCAGCCATTTGTCACGTGTGTGCAGCTGGACAGCAAAACTGGTACATCATGCAGCTGTCAGAGGCATTAAAAGCAGCCTGACCCCAGCTGCCTCCAGACAGGAGACAGCAGATAGCAATCGGCAACTGATTGCCAGCTCAGGAACGCTCAGGCGAACTACAACACCGTGGGCATCTGCAAACTCCACCATTGTGGGTACTCAACTTACCCAAAGGCCTTTCAACTAACTACATTTGATTATCAACTGTGCCCCCAATTATTCCCTTCTCAATGCCTTGTACTCGGGACTGTGAAAGCGGAGAGCTAATTGCTGGTAATTGTTTCTGTTAACAGCAGGTGGGTAGTGCAGAATGTGATAACAGCCATCATAAATGAATAATTGTGTGTCTCTTTGTTAAGGTGCTTACATTTTTTTTTTATGAAGTTACTTGACAGCTGTGTGCAGAAGCTGTTCAGTGGGGGCTGCGTTGACCAGGATGAATTTGTGCAGCGTATAACTGTTCCTGCTGTTTTGTTTTTTTTTTTGGGGGGGGGGGGGGGGTGGTAACAGACAGGGCAGAGCCACCACATCACTCCCTTCCGTCCACAGAATCCTTCCTTTTGCACCAGCGTCTCCACATTAGTGACAAGCTTGATGATCCTAGCAAGCAGCTATAAATACCATAGCTGCTATGTGACTTTTGAGCACTTGCTGCCGAGAAGCTATTCCCTCTGATCAGATGGTGAGTGAAGTTTCTTGCAGAAATTCTACTTTTCTTCAACGAACTGGAATAATCATTCTAAAATTGGCGCTACCTCCAGGGAGCAGCGATTTCAGCGGGAAGCATAGCTTTATGGGGGGGAAGAGTACATTTCTTCCTGTTGGGAGTGGGACTTCCAGCGGCAAGTTGCAGTTCCAGATTGGAATGGTGCTTCCAGCAGGGAACAACACTCACACGAGCCCCGCCTCGAAAAATCAATTTTCTGGTCACGTACTTGTTATGGATGATAAACCAGAGACTATGAGCTTACAGGGCACTCCGTATATGCCATAACCATCTGGGAAGGCTAATTGTAGAATCATCCAATTTGCTGGCTTTGTAAGTCAATCACACAGTACAAACACCAAATCACAATGATAGTAATGCGACACTAACTCATTGCGGTGTTAATACAGACATTGACTCGCAACAGTACTACTACAAGTACTTTGAATAGCCATGGTGGATGCCTGTTGCACTAGGAGCTAGCTTTGGAACCTACCATCTCATGCAGGCTAGCAACTTTAGTGTCTGATGTCACGAGAGTCAGAGGGAATGGCTGTACCATTTTGGACCATGTCTCACAATAATACTGACATCCTGTCTCATGCTAGCGCTAGCATAGACCTCCTGTCTCACAACAGACTCTGTTGCTAACTTAGCCCAATGATCACTTAATTTTAACAGCCAGCTACTGAAAAAGACGGCGCATCAACACTAAATGTTCTGTTGAACTAACTTTGATGACTGCTTTGTAAATAAAACATTCAATACACTGTTAAAGGAATGTACTTGAGGCTGGATATTAAAAATTAAATAATCAGCACTCATGAGTTATTGAAATGAGTAGGTCACGTTGGCCTAGATGTTTTTTTTGTCTTTTTTCTATTGTAAGACACTGGGATGTCATCCAGCAGCCATTTTGAAGGTGGCAATTTGCACCAGACATATCAAAGCCCTGTAATCATTGGGGCACAGCGTACAAGTGGTGCTCACAAAAGTCAATTTCAGCAAAGGAAAAGAAAGGTTTGCACCTCCGAGACCTCGTGGAACCATTTAACTTACTTTGTATCTTCTTGTGTTTAATTTTTAATTGCAGTTCTTCTGACTGAACTGAGTTAGGATAATAAATGGATGCAGCATAGTTCTTGACAACGTGTAATAGTACAAGATAATGCAACGCTAAAAGGCTTAATGATTCCGCAGACTCTCGTATGGAGACTGAAGCATGGCGAGGCGGGATTTCTGCCTCCCTTTTTGACTCTCAGATGAGATTAGTTACATAGCTCAGCTGTGCAATTTGACTCAAGGAGTTGTCAGAAGTCTGAGTGACAACTGAGGCCCAGGAAAGGCTCGAAGGAAGGAAAAAAGTCATGGAATGTTTTGGAATGCTCCCAAGGAAGCAAAATAGAGATAGCTTTCTTTCCAAACTCTAGGCAACATTGTAAGGCCCAAAATGGGATGAGCTCAGTGGAGTTCCTGGGGTACCCCAAGAATAATCCCCAGACTCAACCCAGAAAGTTGGTGGGGGAGGTTCATGAAGCACAAAGCTCTAGTTAGACAGGAATTTGTGGTGCTTCTTCCTTAGAGTGGAAACCCAGCAGGATCTGTGTTCAGCACCAAATTACACTTTCCCTGCACCCCTCCCCTCTTCCTGGCAGGATTATGCTGCATTTCTACCCTTCTTGGACCCTGACATTTCAGATCCATATTTTCTATATTAAAAGCTTGGACTGGGAAAAGGGTATGGGGTCCATCTAACCTACTCTGTCATAACACCACTCATGTTCAGCTTACTCCATCAAGGACTCTACCTGATCCATTTCATCACAGGGACAGATGCTGTTGAATTTCTGCTTGCTCCCTCCAAATTAAATAATATTCTTGGTCTCGTTGTGCTGTATATTTACAGAGTCTGTTGAGATAAGGAAAACTTCAGGCTTTATTGAGAACCATCTTAGTGGTTTCATCTTACTATAAGGTCGACAAGAGATAGCAAGATGATGAGACATTGCATCACTTCCTCTGATGATGTATCCTGTGTCTTATTAGCATTTCACACAGTTAGAATTACCCCTTTTTCCACATCTCCCACCAACTCTTTGATTCTCCCCATTATACTACGTCTCCCCGCAAGCCTCTGACATCAATTTCTATTTGTAGGGATAATCGCTGTAGCAACTTCACTAGTCTACCTGAGCAGGTCCTCAGCTCCTTTGGAGATTGGGGATTGAAGTCCTACAGGTAATCTTTCACACACTGCTGAGCAGAAGAATTAATAAACGAATCAGGTTCACTGGTCTGGTAGCCATCTGGATTGGTGGATGAATGCAGCATCTCTGCCCTGTTTGATTTGGTAGATGATTGTTTTGACTGGGTAGATGGTTGCCTCTGTGTGGAAACCAGTTGATGTCTGTTCCACCTCACGATGCCATTTTCAGTTTGGATGAGGTAGGACCATGGATGTTGTGGCTGTTCAACCGCTTGTCCATAGCGAGTTTGATCACAGATACAAACTGGCTCTTCTGGTTGGAGGTCTGATAGGTTGCATGCCTTGTGATATTTGTCATAGTTCCACACCTGGCTGGAACAATACACATCCTCTTCCTCCCTCACTTTGTCCAAGTCATCAGCTTGTACTTTCAGCATGAGAGTGTGTGTGGGAGAATAGGGAGTTGAGTTTTCAGTCGTCTTCTCATTAGGAGTTCACATGGTGCTAAACCATTTTGGAGTGGAGTTGGACGATAGCTCCAATGTGCAAGTTGGATGTCATTGCTCTTCTTCAGCAATACTTTCAAAGTATGCACACCTCTTTCAGCCTCACCTTAGGCTTGAGGGTATCTTGGTGAGCTGGTAGTATGGACAAATCCAAATGATGCTGTGAACTCTCCAAAGTATTCATTGGCAAACTGTGGTGCATCGTCCGAGATTACAAGGTCGGGGATTCCATGCGCTGCAAATATCTTCTTCAGTGATGTAATCACAGCTTCAGAAGTGTGACCCTGCAGTTGCTTGACTTCTATCTATCCTGAGTAGTAGTCTACTATGATCAAGAACATCTTACCTCTTCATTCGAAGAGGTGTATCCCAAGATGTTCCCACAGTCTTGATGGAAAGGAAGATGACATCAACGGTTCTCTTATCTCCTGTCGATGAATAGCACAAGTAATACAGTGTGATATCATCCCTTCCTGCAACTTGGAGAGACTTTGCTATACAGAATATCTAGCTCAGGTTTGAGATTTTGATGCTTAAATGATCTTGGTGCAATCATTGCAGTATATGGAGTCTCAGAACTCTCAAAATGACCACTTTCTTGTCATAGCTCAGTAAATTATCAACTACACGGAGGTGTCCTCTCTGTTCATAGTGCTACCTGAGAATGGTATTGCATGGCATTTATGCTGGCCATCCTTTGACACAGTACTCTCTGACCAAGAGCACATTCTTCATCCGATTTCTGTGCATCTCTGATTTTATTCAGTCGCTGAGTTGTTGCTGGTAGATTTTTGCTTGCCTTCGGTTTCTACCTCTTCAACAAGGACGACATCAGCTTGTTCAGGCCTTGCCACTGGGAAGTGGGACAAAGCATCTGCTGAAGTCCACCGTTTTCCCGGAACATACTCTTAGAACCATAGAAAGGTTTTGGCACAAAGAGGCCATTCAGCCCATTATGCCTGTGCTGACTGAAAAAGAAAATGTAAAAAAATTAAAAATTAGCCACCCATTCAAATCCCACCTTCCAGCACCTGGTCCGTAGCCTTGCAGGTTACAGCACTTCAGGTGCAGATCCAGGTACCTTTTAATCGAGTGGAAGGTTTCTGCCTCCACCACCAAATCAGGAAGTGAATTCCAGTCACCCACCACCCTCTGAATGAAGAAGTTATAATCCCTCTAATCCTTCTACCAATCACCTTAAACTGTGCCTCCTGGTAATTGTCCTCTCCGCCAAGGGAAACAGCTTTTTCCAGTCTATTCCATCTAGGCTTCACAATCTTGCACGCCTCAATTAAGTCATCCCTCAGCCTCCTCTGTTCTAAGGAAAAGAACTCTAGCCTAGCCAATCATTCAACATAGCAGCATTTTTCAAGCCCTGGCAACACTCTTCTAGATCTCCTTTGGACTCTCTCCAGAGCAATTATGTCCTTTCCGTAATGTGGCGACCAGAACGGCACACAAAATTCCAGCTGTTGCCTAACCAGCATTTTACAGTTCCATCATTTCATCCCTGCTTTTCTATCTTATACCTCGTCCGATAATGGGAAGCATTCCATATGCTTTCTCTACCACCTTATCCACCAGTTCTGCCACCTTCAGGGACCTGTGGACATGCACTCCAAGGTCTCTCACTTCCTGTACCCCTCTCAATACCCTCCCGTTCATAGTGTATTCCCTTGCCTTGTTTGCCCTACTCAAATGTATTACCTCATACTTCCTTGGCAATTTCATTTTCCACTTTTCCACCCACTCAACCAAACCACAGATATCGTTCTGGAGTCAACAGCTATCCTCTTCATAATCAACTACACGGCCAGATTTTGTGTCATCTGCAAATTTCCCAATTATGCCTCCCACATTTAAATATATACAAAAAACAGCAAGGGCCTCAACACTGAGCCCTGTGGAACACCACTGGAAACCGCTTTCCATTCACAGAACCATGTACCAACTATTACCTTTTGTTTCCTATCACTGAGCCAATCTTGGATCCAACTCACCACATTCCCCTTTTATCCCATGGGATTTGATTTTTCTGACCAGTCTGCCATGAGGGACCTTGTCAAATGCCTTACTAAAAATCCATGTAGACAACATCCACTGCACTCCCCTCATCCATCCTCCTTGTTACTAACTTAATCAAATTTTTTGAGGAAGACAAAACCTTCCCCTAACAAAACTATACTCCGTCTGAATCAGACTCGTGGAGGGATTTTTTGCTAAATCCTTAGAATTTAATGGTTTGCAGTCTGTCTCTATCGTGAAGTGGAGATCAAAGACATAATCTGCAAACTTTTCACAAGCCCATGTAGCAGCTAATGCTTCCTTTTCTATCACTGCATATCTCTGTTCAGTTTCTGTCTATGAACGGGATACATAGTAAACTGGTCTACGCTTTCTATCTGTCTATATCTGAAAGAGTACAGCTCCCAATCCTGCAAAAGATGAATCAACAACAATGATAATAGATACATCTAGGCCATAGTGAGCTAAAATATCAGGTGATATCAGCATCTCTGATTTTCTCGAAGACCTGTGCCTGTGAGATGCTTCCTCCTGGCACCATATATTGTCCTTTTGTAACAGCCAACGTGGTGGCTCACTGATGTCAGCCAAGCTGGGCAGGACCTTTCTGACTTGGTTTACCATACCCATGAATCTCTGGGGCTCAGTCGCATTGCGAGGAACTGGAGACTCCTCAAATCGTTCTCATCTTCTGTCGATGAACTCTGACATCAGGTGCATCCACAATACGCCCGAGGAGCTTGACAGATGGCTGCAAGAACTCAAATTTGTTGTTGAGAGTAAATTCTGCTTCCCAGTAAGCGTTGGAGCGCTGCTCACACTCTAGTGTCATGTTCAGTCTGAGTGGATCCATGGATCAGGGCATCATCCATGTGTCATACGGCTTCATCCAGTCCTTCTAGGATACCTGACGTTGTCCTCTCGAAGCTTTCTGACACTGATGTGATGCCAAAGGGTAATCTGTTGTAACAAAACCTCCAAAATAGCATAATGAAGGCTGCAAACAACTTAGACACTTCATCGAGGGGTAGTTGCCAAAAAAACACTATTTGTATCTAGCTTTGTGAAGATTGAACTCTTTCCCAATTTTGCTAAGCTCTCGTCCACAGACAACATAGGATGAACTTTGCATTCAACTGCTTTGTTTAGCTGTGTAAGTTCTGTGCAAATTATGATAGATCTGTTGGGTTTTGGCAGTGGGACTATCCCCGATCACCATGTGAAGTAACCTCCTGCTTCAGCATAGAGTCAATTTCCTTCTTTACGTTTAGTAAGAGTGGATGAGGGATTTTTCTAAGTGTAAACAGACACACTGGCTTTGTTTCAGCAGGTAGGCTAGAGTGATGCGCTATGCTGTCGTCAGCTGTTCAAGTTCTGTGAAAGACTACAGAAATTCTGCTCTGAAGTTTCTCGGCTGATCTTCTCAGCTTTCCAGTTCCTCTACTCTGCAAATCACTTGGCTGAGTAGAAGATATCCTAGTTAGGCAAGGGATCGACGAAGATAAAGCCACTTACAATGAATTACTTTATGCCTACTTCAATCTGTGAGAATACACATTGTTGAGTGGGCTAAGTTAAACAAGTGCACCCAATGACAAGGGAAAGTATGGATACATTTATCAATGATCTATACAGACTTGCAGAGAACTGGTACAGGATTTCCTGCTTAAGAACAAACAACTCTGGTACACTTAAATAAGTTTTCAACGATTTTTCACTCTATATTGAAGGGGTGCATTCAGTTGTCCTCCACCTCCGGGCCTGTACAGTTTTTTTGCCAAATGGCTGAAGAGAACTGCTTTCCAACTTCAGTTCAACATCAGAAATAATCCTAACCGCTGCACTTGTCTCATTTCCTTCTACTGGGATATCAGTGCTCCAGAAGTTTCCGCTTGGTTCCTGGATCCCTCCAAGGAAAGGTGTCTGTCTCCATATTGCTGATACCTCCTACTTCACGGACCTCGCCACCTATCGAAGGCTTCTCTTTACTGATTCTGTACAGGCTCCTCGTTGCAGCACACAGCCTGAAAGTGGCTCTTCTTTCCGCATTGATAGCATTCAGCCTCTTTGGCGGGATAATTTTCGCACTTGTGTTTCTTTTCCCAACACACCGATCGCAGTTAGCTGGGATGGGTGTTGGACACTCTACCTGCTTTTGTAAGGCCACCTCTCTTGCTTTTAAATTTAACATATTCCACTGAGCGAGTCATTTTTGGGATATGGTTCTCCGTCACCTCGAATTGCCCCGATTGGTTTTGTTTCCGACCTTAACTTGCCTGATCAGTTGAACTGCCTTCGTTAAGGTTAAATCATCCACTGACTGCAGGTGGTCAAATAATGCTTCATCCAAGACTCCAGCAACAATTGTGATTAGCTCACCTTTTAAACTGCCATATTCACAGTTCTCTGCAAGTCCATACAGATCGTTGATAAACGTATAACACTTTCCCCTGTCCCCGTGCCTTTGGGTATGCCGCTTAAGTTTAGCTGCTCGACAATAGTTTTCTTTCACAGATCGAAGGCAAGCATCAAGAGCACTTATGATGAAGTAATATGTGGCTTCTTCTTTGTCGACCTGCTGCCTCTCTGGGATATAGTTTTCACAGCCACCCATCGCATACAATATTGCAGTGACCTGCTCGCCGCTTGGCTTCACCACAAGGCCTGATGTGGTATGGTACCTGGAAAATCTTCGGTGCTAGCTCAGCCTCACCTCTACTTGGCTTAGACCTACAAACCTGCTCAAAGCTTTCTGGTAATGGCAGAGACTTTTCCACACATGTTCTTTCATTCACTGTCACCATACAGTATTCTTGGTCTCGTTGTGCTTTATATTTATAGAGTCTGCTGAGGTAAGGAAAGCATTAACTTTACTAAGCAACATGTTGCAGCGGCTTCAACTTGCTATGAGGCCTAGAAAGCAAGATCATGAGACATTACATCACTTCCTGTAATGTAAACTGTGTCTCATTAGCATTCCACACAGTTAGAATTAACCCCTTATACTACAAGTTAAACCCCAGTATTCTTGTCTAACTACAAATTTGGCATTATTCATCTTCAACCTTCCTACGCGTGTCATCTCGTGAACCATCACGGCCCAGTTGTCGTTGACTTTAACATCTTCAGAAATGTTTCTGGTTTGATTCCAGTTTCTGCTCAGGTGAGGGGATTAGAAGGGACGCTGCAAGTTGGCTTCAATGTGTCTTTGGTTAGGAAGGGAAAAAAATCAGTGAGGACTTCCTCCCTTGATCGATACCCAGTGAATCCTCTTGGAAGTGCGCATCTGTTGGGCCCCATCAGGCTTGACTGTAATAGCCCAAGCAGCCAAATAACTTTCTGGCTCACGCGGCTCACGCGAAAATAATGGACCTTTGAAGGTGGAGAGGGTGACCAATGTTTGTAGATTCTCACTCAACAAGAGGTGACACCCTTCAAAAGGGTGGGGGGAAATTACCGGAGAAGAAAACAAAACATAATTTGCTAGAAATAAACCTCTCAAATAAGCGACTATTCATCCAACTCTTTTTTTTTGGCTGAAGGTGTTAATCAACCCTGACAGCGGGGTCTGAACGCAGGAAAATGCTTAAAGGTGGAACAAATCACCAAAGGGGAAGCTTTGCCCTGCTCAGCTCCACACATCTTTCCCCCTTTGAAATTAAAGGAGGGGGTACGACAGCCTGTCACTAATACAAACCACACTTCTATCAGGATCTCAAAAGGTGCGAGTCACGAGAAAGACAAGGTGCCATCTTTTTGTTTCAACACAGTAATCGAAGAGCTCACAGGAAAACATTCCATACAGCACTCACAGTAAATGGAACACAAATTGCTAACTACCCTGCAACTCCAGAACTATGTGAGTTGCCAATAGGATCTCACCATAATGTTCTGGCCTTTCAGTGCTTTCACTGTGGAGCCAAGATTAATTTAACTGCATTTCCAGTGCAGTAAAATAGTGATGCTGGAGGACTCAAATCAAGGCTTAAGTGGTTCCTTGAGAGTAATTTTAGAAGCGAATTCAATATGTCCTGAATTTTCATGTACCAAGTACTCACTGAAAATGTTCCTGCCATTAAGATCCTCGAAGGGTGCAATAGTCCTAATCTATTCCTCCTCCTTGTTTTGTTGCAACAGGAAGTGATGAATATGTGGTTGTAACAAAGTCACTGTATGGTCGGCTCACCATTCAGTTTCCTGTCTTTCCTTATGTTTCATTTTCTAATAAAGTCTGTCAGAAAGATTAAAAGGTTTTGAAGTTTCTGACAGCCCCAGCAGTAGAATATTGGTTTGTCTTTTTCATGATCTACTTTGTTCTCCCCTAGGCACTGACTCACTCACAAGGCTACAGCTCCACAAGAGGCGATCACTTCCCGAAGCCTCATTCAAGTGAGCTCTGAAGCAAAGTACCAGCAAGGTATTAGGCTCTATCAGATATCACAACGGAGACTAATCTTATCCACGCCTTATATTCCACCCATGTGCTCTTCCAGCCCTGTCACTATTGACAGAGCTCAGGAGAAAAAACCTGAGCCATTTGTGATACGCCAAGGAAGTGGGCCTGAATCCCCTACATTGTCTGACCATGACACCCAGCCAACTGTGTGTGATTTGCCATTTTGTAGTTCTGAACTCTATCCAACCCGTTGAGTCTCCTGGGGTCAAGTTCTCCAAGGTTTTCCTTTGAGCTATTGGGGAAAGGGGGGTGGAATTAGCCACAAGTAGAACCCCCAATCTTGTCTGCCCCAGAGGCAGGTCAGGCAAATATCTGCTTAGCTTTGTATGTCTTCAGGAAACAAATAAGTCTTCATTTTTATGGTTCCACCAGATGCAACACCACCATTTTCTAAGCATCCTTCAATCATCTCTCTAGACTTGTTATAACTCAGCCTTGTTTCTAATCAAATAATCAAGCAGTTGCATTTTATATAAAGATATTGTTTCAGAAGATATCTAGGTCTCTTCTTGGTGAGCAATTCCTTTGTTTACTGCTTTTACAGGGAGTCAGTTCTGAGTAATTGCCGTTCCACAAAGGAATTAACTTCAGAGTCTCGCATCCTCTCACTCTGTGCTTACAGTCCTGTTTCCATTCCCAAGGAGCACTCTAATAACCCGGATCATGTCTCCTCACAAACGTTAACGTGAGCAGGATGAGCTCGGCTACATGAGATGGTCTACCTTTGGCAAGCGCTGTCTTTTCATGTGACACGAGGGCCAGTTTAAAATTAGACACAGGACATGTTAACACTATAAAGTGACATCTGTGCTGACCTTCAACATCCATTCTTGCTCCAGTCATGCTGGGTAGCAGCAAGGGAAGGAGTTTAAATGTTGAAAAAAAATAACCCATTGGCGACCCAACTCAGTTTTGCAACAGGTTTCAAAACGAGGAGCCAGGCAGAAGAGTTACTAAAACACTTAAACTGCAATTTTCAAATACTAAAAGGGCACTTGGGTAAGCTTGCCCCATTGGAATCACAGGCATTGAGTGGTCTAAACAGTAGTCCTTAAAGGGAATCCCTGGGGATTGCAGGGAAGACAGCCCCAAAAACTTTTTGCCAGCGATTTCTGTGGAATCGGGGAGGTACATGATTATGTCTCCCAAGTCCCACAGATACCTTCAGGTCTGCTGGTGGACCAATCAGCAGTGCAGAGCAGACTTGACATGAGGTTGACTGATCTGACTGTGTCCCTGTTCTATCCACTATGAATTATTCTGCTTCTTACTGGATGATGACGCTCCTTTAAAACATTCAAACCACCTCTACAAAATGAAAAGAATGAAGAAACACCATCAAGCTCCTTGGTGGCCTTATTAGAGGGCGCAGCTCCTCAGTCACCAACTCTTCAGAGGCAAAGATACCCATTGACAATTTCAGGAAATTTCTCTCCAACACTTTAAGTCACTCAGGGAACTGCGCCTTCTGAGCATCTTCAAACAGAGAGAACAGGATGTGCAGCCAGGTGCTTAGATAAATATAAATATATTTTATGCATAGATCTTAATTGCCATCATCTAATAATAGAAAGCCATCTGACTCTGCACCAAAATGCCACTGAGTTCAAGTGTCACTGTAGCTGAGCCAGGCCATTTAGAGCCTTGGTGTTGTGTCTGATCCCAAGTTGACCTTCTGACTAGGCTGCATCACTAAGACAACCCACTTTCACCTCCATGAAAACACTAGACTCTGACTTGGCTCAGCTGCTACTGAAATCCTGATCCATGCCTTTGTTACCTTTAGATTGAACTATTCCAATACACTCCTGGCCGATTTCCACCTTCCACCCGCCATAAACTTGTGGTCATCCAAAGCCCTTCCGCCCATATCTTAACTCATTCCAAGTCTAATTTGTCCATCACCCACGTGCGTAAAAAACTGCTGGCTCCCAGTATGACAATGCCTCAATTTTAAAATCTTCAGCCTTGTTTTTAAAATCACTCCAAAGCCCCACCCTTCCCTGTCTATGTCATCTCCTCCAGCCCTACGAGCCTTCAAGACCTCTACAGTCCTCCTATTCTGACCTTCTGCACATCCCGATTTTAACTGCTCCACCAATGGCTGCTCTGGAATTCCCACCTTAAAACTCTCTCGTTTCTCACTCCTCAATGCAAGGTGGTCTTTAAAACCTCCCGCTTTAGCCTAACTTTTGGTCATGTGTCCTGGTCCCCCCATCTGTGGTTTGACTGCAGACAGCTGGCATGGACAGAATGGGCTGAATGGACTCCTTTCGAGCTGTAACCATTCTGTGATACTATGCTTTTATTGGTAACCCTCTTGTCAAACACCTGGAGACATTTTGTTACCTTAAATGCAAGCTGTTGTTGTGAGCTCACTCATCGTGTTCCAAAAACGTTAGTTTTTTAAAAAGGTCCTTGTTAAACATGATGACATCGTGCACATTTAAATACCCTTGCACTGTGTCTCAACCATAAATCTCACTCCTTTTTTTAAAAATTATTAATTCATGGGATGTTGACATCGCTGAGCATTTATTGCCCATCCCTAATTGACCGTGGGCATTTAAGAGTCACCCACATTGCTGTGGGTCTGGTGTCACATGTAGGCCAGACCGGGTAAGGACAGCAGATTTCCTTCCCTAAAGGACATTAGTGGACCAGATGGGATTTAACAACAATCGGCAATGGTTCCGTGGTCATCATTAATTCCGGATTTTTATTGAACTCAAAATTCCATCATCTGGTGATGGAGCCTGGTGACAATTCCACTACGCCACTGCCTCCCCCGTTTCCTACCCCCACCCCCCATTTCCCTGGCTTTGGCTGCCTGGCCACATGTGGTCACATATCCACCCTAACAGGCTTCAATACAGGCAGGGGTGTCCAGGTTGGGTTGTAGTGTGGTGAGGAGAGATATTCACTTGTGAAAGAATATCAATCATGGCTTTACACACATCAGATCTCAGCAGGTTTAATGCACTAAATTATCCTGCTGAATGTTACTATAATACATATATACAGACCAATGAAACCACGCAACAATCAGTGCTAGAATTTTAATTAATCACTTAATACTGGAATCATTTCCATTTCCCAACCTCTATGTCCTTTCACTTGCATAGAAGCAAAAAACCCCTCGGTGGTAAAAAGCTTCTCTCAAAAGTACTTTGAGGAGGCAATGGGGCACATATTGCACAGAGTCTATCACAAAAGAGTTGAACTCAGTGACTCTCTCTGGCATTAAGGAGCCCTGGCAACATTTAGATTAACAGGAATCAGGGGAAACCTCTCCACTGGTTAGTGTCATATGTAGCACAAAGGCAGATGGTTGTGGTATTTCCAGGACATCGCTGCAGGAGTTCCTCAGGGTAGTGCTCTAGGCCCAACCATCTTCAGATGCTTCATCAATGACCTTTCTTCCATCATAAGGTCAGAAGTGGGGATGTTCACTGATGATTGCACAATGTTCAGCACCATTGACAATGACTCATGTGCAAAATGTAGCAAGACCATGACAACATCAGGCCTAGACTGATGAGTGGCAAGTAACATACGTGCCACACAAGGGCAAGGCAATGACCATCTCCAACAAGAAAGAATCTAACCATCTCCCCTTCAGATTCAACGGCATTGCCAACACTGAATCCTCCACTGTCAACATCTTGGGGATCACCATTGACCAGAAACTGAACTGGACCAACCATATAAATAAGGCTGCAAGAGCAGATCAGAAGCTGGGAATTCTGTGGCGAGTAACTCACCTCTTGACTCCCCAAAGCCTGCCCACAAGACAAAGCAGTCTGCTTGATCGGTAACCCTTCCACCGATTTAACCATCCACTCCCTCCACCTCAGGTGCACAGTGGCAGCAATGCATACCATCTACAAGATGCACTGCAAGAACTCGCCAATGCTCATGAAACAGCACCTTCAAAATCCACAGCCTCTACTGCCTAGAAGGCCAACGGCAGCAGACGCATTGGAGCACCACCACCTGCAAGCTCTCCTCCAAGCCACAAACCACCCTGACTTGGAATTATACTGCTGTTCCTTCACTATGGGGGTAACCTGCATCAGATGGACAGCAACAGTGCAAGGTGGCAGCTCACCACCACCTTCACTCAAAGGCAATTAGGATGGACAACAAACGATGGCCTTGTCGGCGACACCCACATCCCATGAAAGAATAAGTGCCTAGGACTTCCCCTAAGGATACAGAAAAGATCTCACTTGTCAAAACACAATTATCCCAGCTTCCAAAAACAAATCCTCCCCTAGGGAACTACTGTTTGGGAATGGCACATAAAGAAAATGTATCCAGCTGTATTCATAGGGGGATAAATCACTGTAGTTAGGCAGTAACGCCTGTGCAGATCCAGGGTACATTTGGAAAGGTGACAAATTCCAGGAACAATACATCCTCAGTGACACCATGCAGACAAGGCCATTCACCTCTCTTTGTACTAAGGTCCAAATCTCAAAAGATTACAAATGGGAATAGTGAGAGTGTTATTGCACGGGAGCAGCAGTCAATGACATTACCCATGAAATTTTGAAATCGCGAAGGAATCCTACCATTGTCTAAATGGAAATATCTTTTCATTTAAGACTCTGGCGATGATTCATCAAACTATATTTTTTGACGGCTACACAATGCACAGAATTCTAAAGGAAAAATAATTGACAATCTGCATTGTTTTTAGTTTGTTTCTCAGCTTTTTGTTTTCTTCCAAAGAATAAATCTCCTCCATTGTCGCTCTATATTCAGAAATTCTACCAATAGCTGGGAAAAAAAGATAAATCGTCACCTTCTTTTGACTTCAACAGCTACTGGGGAAAATTTACCATTCAGATGGCAAAATCTTTGACCTTGCTGCACATCTGAAAACAGTAAAAACTCATCAAGGCAAATATGTCAAGTTTGTGTACATGAAGCAGAGCTCAGGATTGACCCCACTGACAGGGCCCCATGAATGTAGCATTTAAATCATACCACTAACTTTATACTGTTATGATCTAGAGGGAGACCACTGACTTATAAAAATAAATTCAAACTCGCAGTTATTAAAGTACTACGCTACAAGCATTCATGCTTTAAACAAAAGCTTTTACAGTATAAGAATTAAACAAAGTACTACTGATTTAACACAGCATTTTGTAAACATTTAATATTTGAACCCGCATAATCTTAACAGACTACTTTCCATTCTGATTTTAATCCCACCCAAGAGTTTCCCTATATGTTACATGATCTTGAGGATTCCTCCTGGGACCAAACCAGGGTGTGCCACAGATCTTAGGAATTCACTTTGACTCTGCTCAACTTCTCAGTCTGGCACTTAGACTTATAGAACTCTCTCTCTCTCTCTCTGAGAATTCTACTACCAATCTGTTCCATTAGCATTACCAGGCAAATCTGACAATTTTAATTCCTTATGAATTTGGACATTTCATTTGGAGCATGGGCCCCACTTGCAATTCTTGCTTAGTGGCTCCAAATCAAAAACACCCCTCATTCCTAACAGCCTCTATGCTCCTTGTTCTAGCTGCCAGTAGATACACAGCTGCTTTCTCACAGCCTTCTGAGCTGACTGTTTTTCTGAGGGAACACAGATGAACCCAAAACAAAATACTGCCTCCCTGGTCTACCCCCACAGCAACAGCAACAGCACACCTAGGGTATCCTGGATAGAGATTCAAACTACTTAGCTCCTATTTTAAACCTGCCCTTTGATCTGAGAAGTATATGGATACTTTAATATCCTACCTTGCTTTTAAACCTTTGATCTGGGACCCATATGAATAATTTATATTTCATATGAAATCAACTGGAGGCATCTTGTTTCTATCAAGACTCAAAGGGGGTATCCATTGCTCAGTGTTTTATTCTTCTAACTCTGACCTTAAGTAAACACAAGCTAACCTTTGAATTGCAAATACTTCAAGCTTTGTTTACCAGCCTCTCCCCCACTTATTTAAAAATTCAATTCTCAACTAAGTGTTATTTTCCTAAAGCTTATGAATCATGAAATTACACATAAGAAAACTTTGATGTTTAAGGACATACTTGAACAGAAAATTTACATCACCTTTGCTATCTGTTAACCATTTCCCTTCCCTCTAGCCTCATCTCTTCCACACCTCCTCCTATCCTCTGTCCCTCATTCATTTCCCTCCTATTATGCCTTCTATTATTTCGAAGACAAAGTAGGGGAGTTAGATCCATTATCCTGGCCAATATTTATCCCTTGATTCAACATTGCAAATAGTAGGTGATCTGGTCATTAACACACAGTTGTTTGTGGGTGATTGCTGAGACAGAACTGGTTGCTGCATTTCCTACATTACAAGAGTGACTCTCTCTGTATGTATATATTTATTGTGTATGTGGATTCAAAGTCTTTTTATATATTATTTTTGCTCTCAATGTTTGCTCGCATCCTGTAATTAGCCCCTCCCGATCAAAGCAGCCATCGCTTGCAGCTAGCAATCGCTGTTATTGAATTCTTTTAAAGTACAGGTCCATGAAGGGGTCATTCGTGATGCATGAACTAATGAGATTCTTCAGTAGAACAATCAGCAAATCACTGCGAGCCTAGATGTCTCTGCAACGAAGAATGGCTTGCTCGAAATCTGAATTTGTCTTAACTTTGCATTTCCACGGTAACGAGGGATTTCTGGATGCAGAGATGGTGCTGCGACAGGACCACTGACTGCTTACAGTTTTCCCAGGGATAACCACGGAGCAGCCTTGGCCATACCTGTTTGAGGGAGCGGTGGGATCTGAGTCTGCTACATCATGGTGGGGGGGGGAAATGGGGGTGTTACTTGGGGGGTACTTTCTGGCACACCAGCCACTTCACGGTTCAGCAGTGTCACAGGTCATCCATCCCATGCTCTAGGGTTGCCAACTGTGGCTGGGCATATTCCTGGAGGTTTCACCACATGACCTCCCTCCCGCCTCACTCCAACCTGCCCAATAAAACAGCCTTTAATCCCATCTCCAGTAGTTTTATAAACAACTCTCAGACATGTTCAAAGCAAAATTTAAAAAAAAAAAAATCTTTTTTAAAAATAGCCCCAAGTGACTTTTTCTCCTGGCTTGCAGTCATCCTTCCATTCCTGGAAACTTCAGGGCAAGCCTGGAGGGTTGGCAACCCTGCAAAGCTATTCTGTATGACGTGGGCAGACAGAAAAGGAGAGAAAACAAAAACAAAGAGAAGAGACTTAAGGGCCTCAATTAAGGCAAGGGTGGGCCAGCAGTCCTAGACCTTGCTTGTCCTCTGTAAAATTGTGAGCAGGTCGGTGGCAGTTACGAGTGCCTCCCCCCACCCCCCCAACCCAACCTGCAAATCCCACCAGGGATCCCATAAAATTCTGCTCCTTGCAATCTTTAATTACTATCTGAACCACTGGAACAGGCAGACATCCTTGATTTCATGTCTCAACTGAACTGATGGCTCCTCTAACAATGCAGAACCCCCTCTGTACCGCAATGGGGAAATCAACCTCGACTATGCACTCTAGTGGGACACTGAACTTGCCATCTTCATACCCAGTTTGACCATTTGAATGATTACTTCCTAACTCCTATTTCTGTTGTACAGCTTTTTATTCTACTTGTATCATTGCAGCTTTAAAAAAATAAGGATTGGAAAACACAACTGTTCTGTCAATTGAAAATGTCATTAAAATAATGTTTACGTAGGTCTGTAAGGAACAGTCACCTCACACCTCAGCACACAAATAAGCAGAATGCGAGACGTTGTGCTGTCCTGTTAAACATTACAGATAGGCTCCATAATTGCATGTAATTATACTTGTGCATAATTAGGATAAATTACTGCTATTATAGTGCTTTTTTGCTGCAAGAGTAGATTTTATAATGCAACCCATAGTTCTCCATTCAGAGTTGTAAAACTACAAAGTGAATATTAATTAGGGCTGGGATTTAAACACTTTTCTTCCTCTAATTTTCCTCTCTTGCTGTTGCTATGTTGGTTTTGGGGTAGAGCGTCCCTGAAATCGTAAGGCGTGAGCCTTGACAGTAAGTGGCAGGAGGTTTCTTTAACCATGAGGGGCAGTAAAGTCAATCTCAATCTTGATGTTCAGTGGTATCAATATGTGCAGGGATATCTGGAAGAATGGATGTTTCCCAACATGTAGGCGTCACTGGCTGGGCCAGCATTTATTGCCCATCTCCGATTGTCCTTGAGGTGGCATTGATATGCTGCCTTCTTGAACTACCACAGTCCATGCGGCATAGGTACACCCACAGTGCTAATAGGAAGGGATTTCCAGGATTTTGATCCATCGGCTATAAAGGAATGGCGATACAATTCTATATCAGGATTGTGTGCAACTTGGAGGGTTATCTGAAGGTCATGGTGTTCCCATGCATCTGCTGCCCTTGTACTTCTAAATGTAGAAGTCTTGGGTTTGAAAAGAGCTATCGAAGGAGGTTGGGCTGTGACTGAGATCAGTAAACACAGCAGAGGCTTGGGATAGAATGTGGGGATATTTCTGCTCTGGGTCACAACAGCCAGTGTATTCACCCTGAAAGCCATCAGGATCTGTTCTTGTTTAGCAGAGGCATCGCCCTTGGACCCGATGCTAGCCCTGTTATCACCGGATCCGTACCGCCAAACACACATTTCTGTAGACCAATGCTCACAAAATGTATTCTGCCACATTGGGACACATCATTAATTAGTGAGTTGTGTCTCCTGGGATGGATTAAGCACCAGGTTGTGATGATGGCAGAATAAAACTGGGGCAGATCTAGCTACTACTCAATATTGCCATAGAAAACAAGCCAATCAATACTGGCATTTTACAATTACCAGTCTGGGAAAACTGCAATTAAACTGACAGCTATCAGTCGCTATAGAGCGCCAATGGGCTGATAAATATCAATACACTGCTTTGGAATGAACCAGTGTTTCGATTGTCCTCATGCCAAGGGCCAGAACATCAAAACAGTTGCAAGCTCCATCAGAAGGAAATCTTTGACTTGGAAGCAACATGTAATCAATCCATTTAAACAGATGCAACAAAATATTGGTGAAAGGGACAAACATCTGAGAATCCCAAGCCAGAACCCTCCAAGGTTCTGTTCAATCCAGTTTCTACTATTTGGTTATAGACTTGGCATTCAACATGTCAACTGATTGTGGACCAACGAAGTGGGAATACTGAATTATATTGCAAAACGAGTATAAGTGATAGAATGTCAAAATGAAATGACAGTGCAGCAATTCAACAGCATCTAGAATACTGCATCCAGATTTGGTAGTCAAGATGACAAGGAATGAATGATTCAAGACACAGAGCTGGTACAGAGAAGAGCCACAAGGTTTATCCCCAGCGAGGGGAATAAGTTAAGGGGAAACTGGAAGGCAAATTTGAAAGTAAGCGACTGGGAGCAAAATGTTTAAAAACATGCTTTAAATGGTATGGAAACAGCCAATGTAGGAAGCAACTTCAAGTGGTAATGCATTTCAATAGAACAATGTGTTTCAGATCAGAATCAGAAGTATGAATACAGACATGTTATGATTAAATGTTGTGGGGGACAAGGTGGTTCTTGAGCTGCTTGGTATTTGGACATGACACGTCAACAAATGCAACAGGTCAAGAACGAATAATCATCGGTTATAAAGCTGTTCTGGAGTTTTGTTTGATTTACCTTCGGGGTCATCAGGAATCTTCCCTCAGATTTAGGAGCAGACTGGTTAGAGTCCATGGCTTCATATGCTTTTTCATGAAGTCCATCTTTTTCCTGATCTTGCACTGATGTTACAGAGTCAATGGGACGAGCCAAGTGGCCTTTTCTGGCTCATACCTTATTTGACTGTGTTCAAATGAATGGTGACCTTATTTTGAATGTTCTCTCCTTCACACTTTTAATTGGTCTTGTGTTTACACAAAAATCTCTTCAGAAACAGAGTGAACCTTTGAAATCAATAGTTTAAAGGAAACTGGAGGCCTCAGAATTTGCTCTAAAATTTTACATGCCATTTTACATCAAATTTGTGCTGGATGCCATCCTCTTCTGTCAAAACCAACCAGCCAGCCAAATTGGTGAAATTGTCTCACTTTTATGCTCTATTTTGTTGCTCGAGGTCAGATTAGTAAAAATGATTTATGCATCTGTATTTACACCCTGCCCCCTCCACCACCATAATCGCCCCTCTAATGTTATGTACCTTTACATAACAGAAGAGATGTTTAATTATTATTTATTTTTTATTATTCGTATTTTTTTATAATTTATAATTATAATTTTAAAAAATATATCTTTCGTTTCCCACCTATTTTTAAATTTATTTCAATCTATTGTTTTATCTCCACCTTTTAGCCCATTTCGATCCCTTCCCCCCACCCCACCCACACTAGGGTCATCTGCCACTAGCTTGTCCTGCTTGCTACCCTTAATGTCCCCATTAGCACATTCCTTAGATAATATCACCACCGTCAAGAACCCTTTGTCCTTTTGTCTATAAAATCTTTGGCAACCTCTGTCTCCACCTACCACTGGCCCCCTATCCAGCCCCACCTGTCCCACCCCCTTCTACCAGCTTATATTTCACCTCATTTCTCTATTTCCTTAGTTCTGATGAAGAGTCATTCAAAATCGAAATGTTAACTGTGTTCCTCTCCACAGATGCTGTCAGAGCTGCTGAGTTTTTCCAGGTAGTTTTGTTTTTTGTTTCAGATTTCCAGCATCCGCAGTATTTTGCTTTTATATTATATAGGAGAGTAGATGGATTCAGTTCTGCTGGCTCTTGCTCATTACTGCTCTTAAACCAGCTACAAAGAAAGAAGGGTAGAGGTTGACACTCGCTCCCTCCCTGAATGAAGATTTCCCTTGGGTTATAATGAGTGAAGCAGCTTTGGAAAGACAACAAGATTTTGCTATTTCTAATTGAACCTTCCAGGAACAGAGTGAGATTCTCGCATTAATATCATCACTATGCATTGCAACCAGAGAGGTCTTTACCATCTGAAAACACCTTGACTTGGCAACATAGAGTAAGCAGCTGGAACAAGATCAGAGCCCCAACATGCGTCAGAAATCATATGTTTGAATCTGTTTGTGTTCAGTACCGAATACTACAGCAGTGTAGTAGAGCATTCAGGAACATAAGGAACATAAGATCAGGAAAGACCATTATGACCCATATATTTGGCCCCAGCTAAGCCAAACCAGAAAGACCCTGATAATGTTTCCTGTAGCCACAATCTTCACAGACTTGCAGCGATTCCTTGCAGCCACTCATTCTATTTAAGGTGAATCTCAGTCATATTTAAAACAACAATTTCATTTAACAAGCAGTGTTTCATGCTAAATGGTGCGTGGATGGGTGCCTATTTACTAATGAACACATTCAACAACAAAAGAAATGCGCCACAAACACTACCATAAGGAAAAGGCGCAAAAGGAAAGATAAATAAAACCGTCCAATTTGGGACTGCAAGTCCCTCAGGTTTTAACTCAGCTCCTGGCTTCGCAGAGTAAGCAGATACATGAATATTTTATTTTGATAGTCAACATGCTGATTTTATTTGTATGAAGATGCTGCAGTATGGTACACAGCAAGCCGAGTTCTATGTTTTAGACCTTTTCCCCCATATAACCAGCTGTGTGTTGGAGCAAAACAAATTGATTGCAATGACAGCAGATTTTTTTTTTTTACTCCTTGTTTCAGGGGCATTGACAGTTGCAAGCAGGGAAGGATGAATATGTTAACATTTCCATTGTCATTCTTGGTAATGTCCCAAAATTGAAGGTGACGCATTGTGCCAACAGCTTTCACCCAACTATTGCAGACAGATGGGCTTTTGGAAAGAGCAGCTTGCAGTTTGGGGCATCCACCTAAGGAGGCAGAGCTGCACTGAATTCCAAATAGCTAAAGTACTTCTGTGCTGGCTGAATGGTAGCACTCTTACCCAAGAACCCAAAAAAAATAGGTTTGGGAGACGTGAGTTCACCACCTAGGTGGAAAAGAAAGAAAGAAACTTTCACAATTTCAGGACATTTCAAGAAGTGATCTGTGTTCAGTGAAGCATTTGTTGAGGTGCAGTCGCTGTTGTAAGGTAGGGAAAGGCCACGGTCAGTTTGCACACTGCGAGTGTGCCAGCTGTCCACGCATTCGCCAGTGTTGGGCTCTGTTGGTGATGGACAATTGGAAAAGGTCTTTGGAGGAGAACAAACTTGGCAAGGCCAGCTGATCAGCTAAGATGTGGGCCCGTGAATGGATCTCTCAAATTTGTCTCGCTGGCAGGGTAGAGTGGTCAGGAGGTGCTATGAGTTGGGCACAGTCCACTATCAAATGGAATGGACTAGGTCTGAAGAACGACTAAACTCAATGATTCGAAAGGACTTCTCTCAGTCTATGCTTTCCAATATTATATAATTGGGATGGGGAAGCCAAAGACTGGTATCCATCGCTGTTTATGTCAAAATAATTCCAAGACCCCAGTACTATTTTCTGCGAGAATTGGAATAGCATCTAGTTTTGGATAGGCGTGAGACAGAACAAATCACAACATGAATGTAACACAATGGGATGTGAAGGAAGTTCAGAATAATCTGGTACTTGCACAATACATCACTCAGCAGCAGCATCACTAGCCAGACAATCTGTCTGTGTACTACCACTGTCAATCTCTACTCACAATCCTTTCAGTGTGAAAGAAGTGCTGCACACTGTCCTTGTTGCCTGAAGGAAAGGCTCCTCCTGCATGTTGCAGGCTGGAGCTTTCGAAGCCTCTGTGCTCCTTCCTCTTGAGCAAGTGAGCGAGCACCCAATGATAAGGATATCTGCTTTATCATCTTAACAGAAGGCCTCAGAGGCTTTGAAAGCTCCTGCAGACTACAAGAGTATTAACCCCAGCACATATTCTTGAAAAATCTCAGTGCTTGGTTCATGCCCAGCCATTTACCTGTGGGACCATTTACCCTGGTACAAAGGAAAGAGAAATCTGACAAAGATATGCTGCTGTTTCAGTGGCAGCAGCCACTTGCAATATCAAAGGAGAAAGGAGCTGAAAGATCCATAAGGGAGGGACATGAAAGGGTTCACCTTTTAAAGTGTGGATTTCAACCTAAACGGCTTCAACAAGGATACTCAGCCACGGTGTGTGAAATCTCACAACAGTCAACATGCTGTTGGCTCTTTTGTAACTTACCACGGACACCTTCGTATCAGCCACTTTCCCAAAATACATCAAGAGGCACATTAAGTATTACCTGATAAGATCAAGAGCTGACAATAAGAATTCTTAATGAGCATTACTCCAACACCTTGTTGCTAATTAACTAGAAAACAAGAATATAACTTCACCCTTGCTATTTTATGTTGAAGGCTTCTGGCACATGTTGAGCTATGAATCCATAGAGGCATTAGCTTTGGGTGGCGGGGGGGGGCGGGGGTGGGGAAGAGAGAGGGGGGTTTATGATCATTTATATGACAGATTGCTGTTTAAGTAACTTGCATGCTCTTTACTACAAGAATACAACAGTTTCCCAACCAGGGGGAGTATCGAGCATTTCCAGCCCAGGTATAACATGAGTTGTAACAACTCCAATTCTTCCCCTAACTTTGCTCACATGCTCAATGCAATGGTCAGCTTCCAAGGGAAAGCTCATGCTTCTGATGAATTAAAACCTGTCCTTGTGTGTAAGGGGATTCAGGGTAACATCCAGTTGAACAACAAAATGCTTTTACCGTGGCTGTATATACTGTAAATAGTAGATATATCCCTGATTCCTGCAACTGATTGAAAACACCAGACTAATAGACTAAAGGTTTATTCAGAAGACAAAGTGTAAAAGAATAAGTCAGAAGATTATATAAGTTAGAGTGCATCACCTAACAGAGTTTTTATTTTTTGAAATAAAAAGTTCTGTCCCCTTCAATAACTCTGAAGAAAGACTTCAGCGGAGAGATGAAACCTTCTGAGAATCTTATTTCCCTCTAATTTGCTAGCCATTCAGGAGTGTCACTGTGACTCAGTTGGTAGCACACTCGCCTCCAACTCAGAAAGCCCCTTGCCAGAGAGTTAAGCCTAAAAATCTAGACTGACGCTCCAGTGCAGTGCTAAGGGAATGCTACTCTCTTGGGAGGTGGTGTCTTTCAGATAAGGCGTCAACCTCAGGTCCCGAACTACTCTCGCATATGAACATACGAATTAGGAGCAGGCCATTCAACTCCTCGAGCCTGCTCCACCATTCAATAAGATTGTGACTGACCTGAACGTAACCTCAACCCCACATTCCTGTCCACCCCTTCGTTAATCAAGAATCTATCTAGCTCTGCCTTAAAAATATTCAAAGACTCTGCTTCCACCGCCTTTTGAGGAAGAGAATTCCAAAGACTCTCAACCCTCAGAAAATATTTCTCCTCATCTCAGTCTTAAATGAGCAACTCCTTATTTTTGAACAGTGACCCCTCGTTCTCTCAGGCAGACATAAAAGATTTTGTGGCAATTATTTTTTTAAAGGGAGAGCAGTGTTAACGCCAATGACCTGGCCAATATTTATCCCTCAATCGATACCATATAAAAAAAATTACCTTGTCATTGTCACATAACTGTTTGTGGGAGCCTGCTGTGCACAAATTGAAAACCAACTTAGATTTATATAGCCCTTTAATGCAATAAAACATCCCAATCGCTTCATGGGCAACATAATGCTAATTATGACACTGAGGCACGTATGGAGATATTAGGTCAGGTAACCAAAAGCTTGGTCAAAAAGGTAGATTTTAAGGAGTTTGTTAAAAAAGAGGAAAGTCAGATAGAGAGGCAAAGATGTGTAGTGAGGGAAGTCCAGGGCTTACCAACGAGGCAACTGAACACTTAGCCATCAACGATGGAGCCAACAAAATCAGGGATGCTCAAGAGGCCAGAATTAGAGGAGTGCAGATATCTCGGAGAGTTATGAGGCTGGAGGAGATTATAGCGATAGGCAGGGGTGAGGTCACAAAGAAATATGAAAATGAGGATGAGGTTTTGAACATCAAGATGGTGCTTGACCTGGAGCTAATGCAGGTCAACGAATACATGGGTAATGGGTGAACCCGATTTCGTGCAAGTAAGGGGTCAGACAGCAGAGTTTTGGATGAGCTCAAGTTTTTAAAAATTGGCTGCTGCAATTCCTACACTGCAACAATGTCTTTGCTTCAAAAGTCTGTCATTGGCTGGAAAGCATTTTGGCCCATCTGATGGCCAGAAAAGGCACTCGCTTTCAAAATGCATTAAAAAAATACAAACATCGTGAGGATTTAAAGTATATTTTTAAAAGGCTATGGCCACCGTTTAACACCTTCTTTCAAAGATGGCACAACTGATAGTCCAGGACTCTTCCAGTACTCCTCTGGAGCACTGCTTTATATACTCAAGTTCCTGGGATGAGACTTGAAGTGACGAACTACTGAGTCAGGAGTCAAAGTGCTGCCACCAAGGTAATTAAACAGAAAGTACAAGATGTAGCAATCAAAATTAGAATTGGAAATAAAACATTTTGGGGGAAGCCTGGCCATGCTATATTGTGGCAACAAGTACCTGAAGCCTCTCACAGGTGTATTGCTCCCCCACAACTTGAAAAAGGTGGGTATGCAAGAGTCAGAAGTCCCACCAGAAGCTTTACCAAAATAATTATATTGACTCTGGAAAATTGAGCGATAGTTGGAGAGAGAGTCGGAGAGGGAATTCCAGAACACAGGGCCTTGGTTGCTGAAGGCATGGCCGCCAATGGCAGAACAGTTAAAATTGCAGATGTTCAAGAGGCCAGAATTGAAAGAGCACAGATGTGGAAATAGGCAGTCCTAGGTGATTGCATGGACATGGTTGGAAGCTCATCTTGGGGTTAAATATGACACCAAAGTTGCCAGGTTCAGCCTCAGGCATTTGTCAAGGAGAGGGATGGAGTCGGTGGTCAGAGAATGGAGTTTATGGCCAGGACTGCAGACACTGGCTTCAATTGTCCCAATATTTAGTTGGAGGAAGTTTCTGCTCATCCAATACTAGATGTCAGACAAACAGCATGACAACTTAGAGACAGTGGTGAGATCATGAGAAGTGGCAGTGACAGAGAGCAGGGTGTCAGTGTAATGAAATCAAAAAACAAAAAATGCTGAAAAAACTCAGCAGGTCTAGCAGCATCTGTGGAGAGAGAAACAAAGCTAACGTTTAAAATCCATATGACTCCTCGAGAACTTTGAAGAAGAGTCACACGGACTCTAAACATTAACTCTGTTTCTCTCTCCACAGGTGCTGCTGAATTTTCCAGCATTTTTTTGTTGTTTTTATTTCAGACTTCCAGCATTGGCAGTGTTTTACGGCCATCAGTGTACATGTGGAAGCTGATACTGTGGTTTTGGACACACCAAACCAGTGTTGGCAACTTATGTCATTAGTGTAGCCAGAATTCTCATTATGCTGAAGATATGGGGCAGGTGTCAGCCAAAAAGAAAAATCCTGGTGGTCTGCCAGTTGTCAATGCAAGCAAACTAGTCATGAGCAAATCTGCCACTACCTCAAGGTACAATGCAGTAAATTCAACGTATCAGGACTGATAGTGTGATTTTGCCTATTTGCCAGTATTACACACTATTTACTGACTATAGCCTTTGGGTTAACACAAACAGGTTTGACAATCCATGCAAGCATTATTTAATAATGTCTGCAGTCGCTTGCTCATTGCACTATTTGAAAAAAATCACTAAAATGTCTGATTACACACTTCACTATGGAGATAGGCCTTGCTGCACAGTGTTGAGCTGATATTTCCCCCCCCTCCCCCCAGTTGATGGCCTGGCAAATGGCCACCTGTGGATATTGTCAGTTCACAGCTTGATTGACAAAATCGGCTGCTCCAGTAATCTCTAAGCAAGCAAAAAACTATAAGACACAAGTAAAACCTTTATCGACACAGCAGAGCTTTTGAAAGTGTTTATGTTGTGTCACTTGCAGGTGTGAAATATCACGTTTATAATGACAAGTGCAAGCTGGACTTATTCTGCAAATAGCCTCAATCCAATTCCTATTTGTTAAAAAGCACAACAGCTCACGGGGTTTAGAAATTAATGAATGCTGAGGCTGGAAATGGTGGTGTGCAGATTAAGTCCAAGAACAGTGAATGGAGCTGCACCAAATTCCATTGCCTGTTAATGTGGAGTGTGGCACTCAAGTGTAATGGTTATACCCACACAACCTTCTCAAAGGTGTCAAGAGGGATGCAATTCTTAAGTAATCTTAAAGCTCACTCACGATCAAGCTCTGTAATCTCGTAAAATTTCAGACAGTCAAAACTTTCGTAGGGTCCCATGCCCTGCTGCTCACCCAGTTGATCATTGGTCTGACACATCAGTGACATCCTCTCGACAAGGTGGCTTCTTTCCCTTTCAGCCTTCCATCCCCCTTCTCCCCTTCCCTTTCTCTTCATGGTTGCTATGCTGAGGTAGCAGTAACTAAGGCAAGCTCTCAGATCGGACTGCCCTTCAAGCTTTGAAAAGCACATGTAGGCCGGGCCTACGTCGCTTGAGGTGATGGTTGACTTGCATCAGAGGGAGAAATGCAGCAAGGAAACAAAAAAATGATAGAGTCAGTGACTGGGCCTACACTGAGCTAATGGAACATCCCACAAAAAAGAGCAAGAGTTTTATTTTGTTTCAGTTAACCTCGCATAATTTAATAATTCTCTAGGGTAGGGTAGTGGTTATGACCTTTAATCCTCTTAATTCATATCTATGCTGAACTAGTCAAAATACCCCAGAGGAAATTACAATTTTTAAATATATAGTCTAACTACCCTTGGTCTTTGTTTGCATCTTTTAAATGCACCTCAGATTGGGTCATTTTGAAAGTAAGTGCCTTCAGATATCCCAAAGTGCTTTCGAGTTGATGAAGAATTTTTGAACCGCATTCATTGGTCACAATATAGAAAACATGGTAGCCAATCGGAGCTCAGCAAACTCCTACAAACCGCAATTTAATATTGACCAGATCATCTGTTTCTGTGATGTTGATTGAGGGATAGATATTGACCAGGACCCCAGGGAGAACTCCCTTGCTCCTCTTTAAAATATAATTGTGGGATTTTCTACGGCCACTTGAGAGAACAGCCTCAAAACCTGAGCTCAACACCTGCAATGGAACCTGAACCCACCACCAACTGAACCAGAGGAGGGAGTGCTACCAACTGAGCCATGGTTCTCAATTTGGATCAACTCAGCAGTGTAGAACTTGACCTTTGCCATAATGACCTTTTTCAATTAATGTTGTGATTTAAGATGCTAGGAAATAAATTTCCTATTATTAGAGATAGATTGCAGTTATGCATTGGTCATCAGCCTTTTGCTCAGGTGGTGACAAACATATGAATTGGGAGCAGGAGTAGGCCATTTGGCCTCTTGAGCCTGCTTCATCGTTTTAATAAGATCGTGACTGATCTGATTGTAGCCGCAACTCTACATTCCTGTCTACCTCTTATATATCCCTTTGGCTCCCTTGTCAATCAAGTATCTAACTAACTCACTCTTAACAATGTTCAATGACCCAAACTCCACTGCTCTCTGGGGAACAGAATTCCACAGGCTAACAACCTTCAGAGAAAATAATATCTCCTCACCTCTGTCTTAAATGGGAGACCCCTTATTTTTAAACTGTGTCCCCTAGTTCTAGCCTCTCCCATAAGGAAAAATATCCTCTCATCATCCACCCTATCAAGTCCCCTCAGGATCATATATATTTCAATAAGATCACCTCTCGTTTTCTGAACGCCACTGAATACAGGGCCAACCTTTCCTCATAAGATAATCCCTTCGTCCCAGCAATCAGTTGAGTGAGCCTTCTCTGAACTGCTGCTAACACAATTATATGGATTTCTGTTAAACAAAATAAAAAAATCCAGCTTGGGCTTGCAATAGAAATTAGATTCCTTTAGTTATCGGGAACGGCATGATCTAGGATGGGGGTTATGGTCAAAGGTTAGGGTTAGGTTCCAAAACCAACAGTTTGCATCAACGTAGCACCTTTAACACAGTAAAATGTCCCAAGACACGATGGGCGGGGTTTTCACCACCTGCTCGCCACCGGGATCTTCCGGTTCCACCGCAAGTCAATGGATTTCTGGCTGGGGCACTGCCTCGCCCGGGGTGGATCTGGAATATCCCGGCCTTCATAGCAACACTGAAACAAAGTTTGGTAAAATGCTACATATGGGGATAATTAGACAAACGACCGAAAGCTTGGTCAAAGAGCCAAGTTTTATGGTGCGGCTTAAAAGGAGGCTGGGTGGGGTGGGGTGGGGTTGGCAGAGAGGTTTAGACGGGAATTTCAGAGCTTGGGGCCTGGGTAGCTGAAAACACAACCGCCAATGGTGGAACCATGAAACTCAGGGGTGTGCAAGAGACCAAATTGAAGCAGCGTAGAGAATGAGCTATGAACAATGTCTTTGTCACTGGGTTTATAAATCAGCTGTCATATTTATATCTTTGAAAAAAACAATTCAATTTTGAAACCAAATTTCTTGTTTTAAAGAGTTTGAGACAATGGGGTTGTCACATTTGGGTTATGGTACTGGGCTAAGTAATCCTAGAGTTTCCGATTTCAAATTCAACTATGGCAAATTAGAGTCAATAAATCTGGTAAATGGTGGGCTAGCGCCAGAGAGAAAGCTTCCAGAATGCCAGAGAAACCTAACAAGCTTACTAATATCCCACTGGCCTCGACGTGATCGCAATTCCACGCTACGTGGTTGGCTCTTAACACCCTCTGAAGTAAAAAAAGCCAGATGACCAGTTGATAAAGAACACCACAATCTTGTTACCACTTCTCAGGGCAACTATGAATTGGCAATAAATGCAGCCTATATTCCCATCCATTAAAACAGCTCCAGCAAGGGATTTGGTCCAAGTGCTTCTTTTGAATAATATCCCACATGTGACCCCCAGGTGTAAATAAATCAAACTAAAGCTTCAGGTCTTACCCCTCCTCCTTTCAGAGGCAGTGATACATATTGGGGCAGAGCTCTTCAGAGAGCTGCAGTCAGTGTGTAATAGCACCCTCTTGAGGCCATTTGCGTATGTACATATAATCAAACCAGAATAAACTAGTTTTTAGTTGGGCACTTTGAACTCCATGTGCTGCATACTGTCTCTTTTCTGTCCCGCAAGATAGCACTCAGTGGTCCTGCCCAAGTCATAGAATCATATAAAACAGGAGGCAGCCAGTTAGCCCATCGTTCTTGTGCTAGCAAGTGACCAATCTACTTCGTGCGCGAGTCTAAGCAGCACACACCAACAGTCTAAAATAAACACACCATTAAAAAGCTGTACAGTCAGGGGTTAAGTGTGATATACAGCAAGCACTTACCTCAGTTAATTGCCAGCTAATTTGTTTTGTTTTTAAAATCAATTAGTTGGTTCAATAATCTCTGGTTACAGGAGGCCTGGGGAGTGACGTGGGGCAAGATGATCTCTTGCAAGCACAGCTGCTCTGTAACAGTCCTCCCAGTACCCACTGAGCCGACTGTGTTGTGCAGCAAGACCCGAGAGACTCTCCTTCCACAATGCCTTATGTCGCCCCAGTATCTGTTCCTCCAAAATATAAATTACAATCATTAATGCAATTCATTGATTTTTACCAAATTGTCTGGCAGAAATTACCTAGAACGTTGTCCCCAATAAAAAAATCCCACCTTTAATTCTAAGCAGCTGGTAGACAGCATTACTTTTTAAGATCATGCACGGTGCTCTGCACTTCTGAAAGAAATGCTTAAGGCAAAGTTGGAAATATTTTGTTTATATTTACAAGTGTGGCTGAAATCTTGAAGCATTAAGGGGCTATTCCCGGCCTTATACAAATAGTTCAGTGCATCGTACCTGAAGCAGCTGCGATGGTGAAATATTCATTGAATTACCCTTCGGAAAACTAAAGCAAGGACATGAAACATAAAACCGCAAAAATCCAAAAGGCTCATTAGGAAAGTGAGCTTGCTCTATTGGTCAGGTTTGTGGATAGGAGGCATTGAGGCTATTTGCATTCCACTACATTTCAGAACACACGAGCTGATTGTGTGTGTCAGTCAATTGGGAGCAGGAATCTTAACTGCTTTTTTCTCACAATTACCAAGATAAACATACAGCACTTGACACGTATCAGAGATCAAGCCTGGGGCATTCCTTATCTTGTGGCTCAGTACAACGCTGGCTGAATTGGCATCAATTATTTACCCACATTGGCTGGGATGGCACCATTCATTCATCCCCGTTAGTGTGGCACTGTCAGGTGCATATCGTCAGCTCCCGAGTGCAGGGCAAGAGGCTTCTCTAAGCTTAAAATTCAACAGTTATCCACATTTCTCAGAGAGCAGTGATTCTTGTTCTATTTCATCCCCACCCAGAAGAAGCAGACATTGTTTAGTTTCATGTGACTACATCTTAACCAACCTATGGTGCCCTCGTCCAATGATTAACAGGTTCACATTAAAAACGGCAACATTACATCTTACTGAATCACTTTGCCTGTTTATTCTGGAGTTTGCAAAGGGTCCTGACTCCTCTAGTCATGGCTATAGTTATAAATTTAGTCTGTTCTGCTACAGATGCCACTATTAATCATGCTGCCATTTGTTGTCATAATACTTGAAACAAGGAGCAATTTTTGAACATTTAAGCCATTCAGGGAGTATAAGTAAAGCATTTGATCTTACAGATGGGATGCTTTTATTGTTTTGCAATCCAGGAACATGTAATGAACCCTCTGTTCATTGACTTGTCTGAACAGAACAAGCTGTCAGTCAAGTACTGAACCACAATAATTCAGGCGTTTCCTTGGGTTGTGCCTGACCCGTACAAATTCACCCGATAACACCTGCAATGTTAGAGTCAATGCAAATTTGAAGATTTCAAGGACCCTTGTTTATGGCGCAGAACACATCTGTTACACTATGGCTCTGGAACTCGAAAGCTGCTTTCACACAGTGTGGAGTACTTCAGCTACAGCGTTGAATGTGCAGGACTCTCACCACCAGAGGCAATAGCAAAGCAAGTAAATCTGCTGCAAGCTTTCACCACGGCAGTCCTAGAACTCCACTACCGACTGTATAAAAAGCATGTCCGTGTAAAAGCACGACAGCATATCAGTACATTGCCGTATTTGAAACTCCATGAGACCCACTGTCGGTACTGCTCTCACAGATTAAACGCCAAAAAGAGAAACGATTGATTCAAAACCTCCTTTTGTTTCTCTGCCTCTGTTGAATGTTTGAAAGTTTATTTTTTTTAATTGAAGCGAGGGCTTTATGCTAATACGGAGCTCGCCGAGGGGAGGCACAGCCCGATATTGGTAGGGAGTAGAATTTACATCAATGGAAACAGATTCATTAAGTTTCAACAGTCCTTTCATTTCAAGTGCGGGTGCAAGCTCGCGATAAGGACCTCCAGTTTCAATGGGAGATCTGCACTGTTTGTGTTTACAGCGCTGTGTAGCAACTTCAGCGTGGCAAGACAGTGTGCAATATGGTTGCCCAAAGTCAGGATTTGCTACTGGTTCCAAGACATCCCTCCCCAGCTTCTTTAACAG
Organism: Carcharodon carcharias; assembly: GCF_017639515.1. NCBI lineage: Eukaryota > Metazoa > Chordata > Chondrichthyes > Lamniformes > Lamnidae > Carcharodon > Carcharodon carcharias. The sequence continues at coordinate 134,772,052 of NC_054479.1, forward strand.
GTTTCCAGGCAATCTGCTAGTTCATAATGTGGGGCTGAAACCACAATTTGTGAAAACTGGTGAAGCTCCTGTGCCTGCTTTTCAGTAAATGTGCAAATACATTTAAAATAAATGGCTAACACACTTGTTAAATCCACAGGTACAAGAAACTTTGCCCGAATGTGTTAACTATTCTTCCCAAATATGCTTCAAGTATAAAATTTGCACAAATGCATTATGCAACAGGTCAAATGTGACATTACACAAAGTGCAATTCAGTTGAATTTGTGTGATAATACATTCACTACTTAAACCACAGGACCATTTCAAGCCAGTTACCCTAGAAATTCCTGTTGGCGACATTACCAGGCATACATGAACAAGTGCTTATGGCTTTGCGTGTGCGCGCCATTTCAACCTGTTTATTTTAAGCAGGTTAGCATCTCCATTAGAGTAGCAGAATGTCATCGATCTATTTTTGAGCGTTAATTTATTGGTATAGCAGGCCCAAGGGCTGAATGGCCTATTCCTGTTATGTTCCGTTCCCTAACACAAACAGCAATTTGCAGGCTTTCATTCAATCTTTAAAAAAAAAATCCACCTTTACATGGCACCTTATCTCAGTGACATCTCAAAGTGCATCACATAGAATTAGTTCCTGTCTCTATTCTTTCACGGGATGTGGGTGTCACTAGCTGGGCCAGCATTTATTACCCATCCCCAATTGTCCTTAAGGAGGCTATGTTGAGCTGCCTTCTTGAACCGCTGCTGTCCATGTGGTGTAGGTACACCCACAGTGCTGTTAGGGAGGTAGTTCCAGGATTTTGACCCAGCGACAGTGAAGGAACGGCGATATATTTCCATGTCAGGATGGTGTGTGGCTTGGAGGGGAACTTGCAGGTGGTGGTGTTCCCATGCATCTGCTGCCCTTGGCCCTTCTAGATGGTAGAGGTTGCAGGTTTGGGAGGTGCTATTGAAGGAGCCATGGCGAGTTGTCGCAGTGCATCTTAATAAATGGTACACATTGCTGCCACTGTGAAACATTGGTGGAGGAAATGAATGTTGAAGACCACTTGGCAATCAAGGTGGCTGCTTTGCCCTGGATGGTGATGAGTTTTTTGGGTATTGTTGGAGCTGCGCTCAAAGTGTAGTTCTTTTGCTAACCAGGCAGTCATGGCCGCCATTAAAATTTCACAGACAATTGAGGTGTTTGTTTTATTTTAATTCATTCATGGGATGTCAACGTCACTGGCTGGGCCAGCATTTATTGTCCATCTCTAGATGCCCTTGAGAAGGGGATGGGGAGCTGGCTTCTTGAACTGCTGCAGCCCATGTGGTGTAGGTACACTCACAGTGTTGTTAGGGAGGGAGTTCCAGGATTTTAGCCCAGCAACTGTGAAGGAACAGCAATATATTTCCAAGACAGAGTGGCGAGGGGAACTTCCAGGTGCTGGTGTTCCCATGTGCCTGTTGCCCTTGTCCTTCTAGATGGTAGTGGTCGTGGATTTGGAAGGTGCTGTCGAAGGAGCCTTGGTGAGTTCCTGCAGTGCATCCAATTTATGGTGAGATTGCCTGATGGAAGAATGTGCACTAAAGCTCCAAGGTGAGCCCTTGTTTTATTACCTCAGAATGAAAGATGGCACCTCCCAACAGTGCAGCACCCCCTCAACGCAGCACTAAAATTTTACCCTAGAGTTTGAACTCGTGTGCTGGAGTGGTACTGAACACATGACTTTCTGACACAAAGGGCAATACAGAGAGAAGGGGGTTTAAAAAAATGAGTTCCGATCCAATAGCACCCACTCAGTCTTCCTGTCCGCTGACATTCTAGATCTTGTTTGGCACTACATGCATGTAAACAATTCAGCAGTGGTAATGGAAACCATAAATTCCAATGGCCAGGATAAAAATGAAAAGGATCAATATTAGTAAGGAGCTGACAGGAAAGGCTGCTCTTTATCAATGTTAAAAATGTCATTGGCATTCATGAGCCTGTGAGCACAGCATTGCTCCTACCTTTAAGCACTCGTGCAGCTAACTCTTATCATCCATTTACTACAGAGTGGTGTGAAGGGGGCAGGATCATGCAGAGCTGTTGACTCACATCTCTTTAAAAGCAGATATAAGGCACGGAATAGTGGCGATCAAATTGTGCACAGGAAGCTAGCAGTGTGATAATGGCCAGATAATCTGTTTTAATGATGTTGGCTGAGCGATCAATATTGGCTAGGACATGGGACCGAAGGGGATGGGGGGTTGGGACTCTCCTGCTCTATGAGATAGAACCAATCAATTAAGACAATTATGGGCCACCTTTCTTCAGCAAGATCTTAACCAGCTCCCCAAAGCAACTCAGCACGATCATCCTGTGAAGAGCAAAACCCTATAGACTAGGTTTCTCGGTTTGTTTTAGAGCCAACTGTGCTTGTCAGCTGAGGCAGTGCTGACGGCACAGCAAGTGACATCAGCACCCCTGAGCTCAAAGGAAAACAAAAATCAGCCAGGGGTTCCCACTCCTGGTTGCTTAACGAGTGACGCCCTGCTAGAAAAGCAAAAATCAGCTCTGCCGTGTAATCAGGCCAAGGACTCGGGAAGAAATTTTTCTCTGGGTTCGATGAACAAAAAATGGATGTGAGTTAGCTGTTGAGAAAAGCTGTAATGGAGTTTTGTGTATCGGGCCACTGATTAATTTCAACATATGGAGAGTTGAGAGCAAAGAAAGAGCTTCGAGAGCCGCAGCAGCCCTGTAAAAGACCAATCAAAATGGCATTGTTCACTCCTGCACAGTTGAAGTGTTTTGCTAAGTGTCAGTGGTGATTCGGAGGTAGTACTCTTGTCTTGGAGTTAGGTGGTCAGGATTTCAAAGCCCGCTGTCGTCCTTAAGCAGATCTAGGCATCTTTACCCAGAGATTTGTAAACTTCTCCAGACTAGGTTTCCAGGGATTTAGACATACATAGTTCCAGTAGCGCACATACACAGTCCAAGTTGTCAAGATTGACATTCAGTGCAGTACTTTGGGAGTGTTGTTTTAATACAGCATTTGTGACCTTAAATTAACCTCTGTGCATCACCACCTTGATACGGTACAGAGGCTTGCGCACTTCAACCATCCCCTTGAGCGATGCCGTTGGGAGTCCTTTGCTCCTGGTAGGGCCAATCACGGCAGTGAGGTCAGGGCTAGGTGCCAGAATAAGTGCGGTCGAGAAAACCTTCAACGGCAGATGTAGTGAAGAAAGATTGTGCATTTCACTGGCTGAGAGGGTGGAAGAAGGGTGTAGCGGTAAGGTAGTCAGCGTGGTTTGGCACGTCACTGAAATCTGACCACCGTCCGGTCACGAACTTGCCAAGTCCTGTGGCGATAGAGAATTGGCAACAGGGGCAGGGCTGTGAACCTGGGAGCCCCTAGTGAAGGATATGCACACAGGCGAGAGATGCATGAAGGTTGTTGGGCATCTACGTTGGGACAGAGGTGTCTTTGGGCAGCAGCATCTCTGACTGAGCAGTCCTCTTCAGGATACCCTCTGCTCACCCCAAATGGGGAAGGACCTAGATAAGGTGCCCTAAAAATAGGCTGCCCCACTTTCTCCTGGCTGGGCAACCACGCCCTGAGGGGTCACCATCTTCGTGGTCAAAGAAAGAAGAAAAAAAGAAAAAGGTTTTGCAACTTGGAACATTAGGAACACTCATGGATAATCTCAAGAGCGACCGTCCAGAAAGAAGAACTGTGATCCTATCATGTTAGCTACCAAGGCTCCAAATTGACATCAATGCCCTTCCTGGCGAGGGGCAGCTGAAGGAACAGGCAGGGGGGGGGGATAAACGTCCAACTGGAAAGGAAAAGCTGACAGCGATCATCGTGTCCATGGAATCGGTTTTGCTTTCCAGAACAGGATCTTGCTTGCGCTGCCAGAACTCCTCGATTGTATGAATGAAATACTCTTGACACTTCACTAGCAGCTCGGCAATAGCCACTGTCAAGGGTGGTTGTGGCCTGACCCTGGACTCCGCTGAGGGATGTTAAGGAAAAGTTATATTCTGACCTTGATGAAGTCCTCACTGCCATCCCAAAAGAAGAGGAGATCATCCTTCACTGGGGGGACTTGAATGGCAGGGTTGGTCATGGCCCTGACATCTGGAGCAGAATCACTGGGAAAACGGGGTGTGAAAAGCCAAAGCAAATGGTGTCCTCCTGCCGACAAAGTCTGCTCGGCATGACTTCATTACAACAAACACCCTCTTCTGCCAGAAAGACAAATACAAAACCACAAGGGGGCTTCCTAGATCAAAGTGTTGACATCTCCCAGGTAATGTCATTTTTCAGGTCAAAGATCTAAGTGATGTCTGTATCACTCGATCTATGCAGGGGGACTGATGCCTGCTCGACAGATCATCAACTTAGGCAAGTGCCTTTAATGTAATAAACACCTCAAGGTGCTTCACAGGAGCATTACAATGCTAAATTGGACACCAAGCCACATAAGGCAACATTAGGGTAGATGGTCAAAAGCTTGATCAAGGGGGTAGGGTTTGAGAAGCATCTTAAAAGGATAAAAAAGGAGGGGGTAGAAAGTTGGAGAGGTTTAGCAGCAAATTCCAGAGCTTAGGGCCTAGGCAATTGAAGACACAACCACCAACGATGGAGCAATTCAAATTGGGGATATTCAAGAGGCCAGAATAAATATACACGGAGAATCTGGGAAGACTGTAGGGCTGGAGCAGGGAAGGGACGAGGACATAGGGCGCTTTGAAAACAGGGATGAGAATTTTAATTTTATCCAACATTTTAATTTTATTTCAGAGCGCAGAAACAATCTTTTATGAATTTAGCACGTGTCGGTTTAATGCTTTCCATGACATTGATTTGGTAGCTATTCTAATGAGAGTGAGAGAAAAGTCATGAAAACACATTAAGTTGCCAGCATTCTGAATGGGAATTTCTATTAAAGGGACTGACATTTACATAGCACCTTTCATTATTTCAGGACATCTCAAAGCACTTAACAGCCAATTAAGTACTTTCTGGTGTGCAGTCACTGTTGTAATGTTGGAGATCTGGCATCCAATTAGTGCACAGCAAGCTCTCAAACAGCAACATGATAAACAACAGGTAATTTGTTTTAGTGATGTTGACTGAGGAATCAGTATTGGCCAGGATACCGGGGAGAACTTCCCTGCTCACCTTCAAAATAGTGTCATGGAATCAGTTTGTATCCATCCGAGGGGGCACGTAGGGCCTCAGTTTAATGTCTCATCTGTAACATGACACCACTGACAGTGCAGCACTCCCTCAGGACGGCATTGTACAACTTCCTCTGACCCCCAAAAAGCCTCTCTCTGCACTGTTAATAGATGGGAACATTCCACTTCTGTGGCTTGTCAAATTGTGATTTTCCTGCTCGTTAACTAGGTGAAAATTTGCAGACTGGCAAACACACAGCCAGGAAATTCAGGCAACGTCACCACAGTTTCCAGATCACCCACCTTAAAAACGAACTACCCAGCTTCCCTGCAACTGTGTCAAATGATTAAGAATCAACCACCTTCTCTGGATTTTCTCTCAATTTTCTCTGATGTGCAATGAATCTGAAACATTCTTCTGTGGATTTTGGCGAGAGATTCTGAATTGAACTAAAAAGCTCAAGTGGTACCATTCCTGACCCAGCTGCTGTAGTGTAATGTTATTTTCCAACAGCTGGTTCTGATTTACTTTACATTGCTGAAACCCTGCTGTATAACCGTGGAAACCACAACACACTATAATTTTTTTCTTAAGACTACATTTTCTCACATTGAAGTGCCACAACACTCTTACTTTTTTAAAGTTATAAAAGTAGATCTTAAGTGTAAAAGGGGGGGAAAAAAAAAATCACAGAAAATGGGGTGGATCCATTTTGTCGACTTTATTCCTTCTCCTTATCTCACAGGGTTTTGAAAGCGTTTGCACTTTTTTCTGGTTGCTAGATCAGATGGAAACACTTTCCAAAGATATCATGTCTGGGCCCAGGGAGAACACCTGCAGCAGGGATTTAAAAAGGCATCGTCCTTCAGTGCCATAATGGGAAACACACAACACATCACTTCAAAACTGGTGTCCAATCGGATATAATAAAGCACCTTGGGATGTTAATGGTGCCATATAATGCAAGTTAACACTGTTGTTGACGGGGTTGCTGAACAAAAATTAAAGCACTGAGAGATAAATTTTCATGGTGATACTGTCCTGTTAAAGCTCTCCATTGCAAACAAGGAGTCTTGTGGGTTACTGAGACCGATTTGAAAGAAAATGCATATTTACATAGTACACTGTTACATCTTAAAGCATTTCAAAATACAATTAATCACTTTGACATATTGGAACTGTTCTTGTGTAGGTGTATCTGCCAACAGTTTTCATTTTAATTGAAGAGAAGCTTAAATACATTTGGCCAACTTTAAACCAGAAGCTCAAGGTAAAAGATAAATACACAGTTAAGTACAAAATCTTAAATATTTGACCAGAGTGGTAAAGTTTTAATTTCTGTTCGTAATTGACAGGTAGTGGCCAAGGCTGCAATCAGAGGTCAGGTAACCCATCGATGCTCCTGAGAGAAGCATGTTTTCAACTCAAACTAAAAGGAACATAGGCAGGACTATGGATTATTAGCCATTGCTGAGACCAAAAAGAGAATTACTTTCTCCTTTGATTCCATTCTTTGACTAGAATTCACACGAGCTGATTATATAGTTTTTCAACACAGGCTACCTCAATCCTACTCATTAACATAATGACCTTTAATCACACACATTGCAAATACACACAATGTCACCCGAGCTCTATTTGGTCACATTCTACCTCCAGGTCAGAAAACTGTAAGTTCAACAACTGTGGAGGTGCCAACCTTCAAATCAGGTATTTATTAACCCATTCAAAGCAGCTCCATGACCTGGTCAACATTCCTCCCTGAACCACTATCACCAGAAACAGATCAGTTTGTTCTTCATCTCCATCACTGCCTTGATATCAAAGCGAGTGCACTCCAATAAAATACTTCAAATAGACCAAGGTTCTAGCTGCAACATGCCAACAGGCATTATTATTGCACTGATGTACTAGTGTGTGAGTATGGGAACTGTTAAAATGGAGCGCTCAATTTACTGCTCCATTATGTTCCATTTGGGTCAATAGCCAATGCTAAAGTCACAGTTTTTTGCGGTGAATCAGGTGCTGCCAGATTCTGGCAGGAGCTTTGTTAGTAAATGCAAATTGAAACTCCATGATGAACACAAGGTCTCATGACATTTGAACCCAGTTCAAGCACCCTCGCCCTAGGTGAAGCTGTGGGGAAAGAAAGTAAGATCCTCCAAGACACCTTTTAAAGAAAAAATTACCATCATTTGAGGAACTAGGCAGGTCAGGGCGCCTCGAGGGAAGTCCAAGTCTCTGCTGACTTGGGGACCCCTATCCTTCCACCAGCCGCTGAGAATTATAATCAGCTTTTATTGTTATATGTGGATAGTGGCATATTACTGTAAATAAATACTATACACTACAAAAGTAAGCAGCTAACATACCATAAATGAGCTACTTGCTATAAACAGGTTTCATTATTTCCTTTAGATATCAGAACAGTCACATGATAAACAACTATTTGCATTTGTACAGTGTTTTCAATGCATTAAGGTGCTTCACAGAAGTGTTATCAAGTGAAATGTGACACCAAGCCAAATAAGGAAATATCAGGGTAGACAACCAAAAGCTTGGTGAAAGAGGCAGATTTTTAAGGAGAGTCTTAAAAGAGGAAAGAGGGGTTTAGGGAGAGAATTCTAAAGCTTAGGGCCTAGGCAGCTGAATGCATGGCTGCCAATTGTGGAGGGAACAAAATCAGGGGTCCTCAAGAGGCAAGAATTGGAGAACAACAGATATATTGTAAAACACATTTAATACCATAAAACATATCCTACATTATTGCTTCAGTTAAAAAAAACTTCCTGTCATTACAGCCTGGAGCGCATTATACTGAACCTATCTCAAACATGCCAACAAAAACCATGAGATGAACAGTAAATCTCTCTTCCACTAGGCAGAATCTTCTCTGCATTTCATCCTCCTTCTCACTAAAACCCAAAAACACACAGAAGCCTGTGGCTTTGCCATGTAGTGCCACGACTTACCCGTTGATCTGTACCTAGCCATGTGGTGTGTTTGACCAAAATTTGCCTGTTAATTCAAATTTATCTCAAGTTTATTCTGGATGTTAAGTGTACAGGGTGGGTATTGTAAATTGTTTTACTTTTCTGACTTTGTATAGTAAAGTTTATTTAGTTTGTTTAAAAAATAGATAATTTCCCATGTGATTGGCCAACTAATCTGCCTCGTTTCCTAAACCAGCGTTATATAATTATTTATTTGCTATCTACCTCGTTGATCAGGTGATTGTATTTTCCCACTCCATTGATTACACAATGCATTACCTGGTCTACTTTGAGATGCAAGCAGGTCAACCTGATTTGTGATGAAATTGGTTTAGATTGTGTTTTTAAGATGCCATGCCTGATCCTTTCCTCTCCTTGCTTGGATCTTATTTAGATAAATATTGTAAACCTGTGAAACCCTATCACGTCCATTCTTTCTCTGAGGACTGTAGGAACATATCTATATTCTTTGTTATTAAAAGGATAAGGATTGTCTAATGGCCATAAGTGAATACAAGCTATTTAACTATGAAGAGTCTAGTTTTGTCTAGTTGGGAGTTGACATGCATAATTTTTAAACAAGGCATTGGGTAGCAATGAGGAACAAGACTGCAGCAAGACACTCAGGCTTGGGCTGACAAGTGGTAAGTTACATCAGCATCACAAAGGTTCTGGACAATGACCATCAAGAGTGAACCTAACCATCTCCCCTTGACATTCAATGGCATTACCATCATGGAATCTCCCATGATCAACATCCTGGGGGCTACTATTGACCAGAAACCGAACTGAACTGAACCAGCCATAAATACAGTGGCTACAAGAGGAGGTCAGAGGCTAGGAATCCTGCAGTGAGTAACTCACCTCCTGACTCCCCAAAGCCTGTCCACCATCTACAAAGCACAAGTCAGGAGTGTGATGGAATACTCCCCACTTGCCTGGATGAGTACAGCTCCCAAAACACTCAAGAAGCTCGTCACCATTCTGGACAAAGCAGCCTGTTTGATTGGCGCTCCCTCCATCACCTTCAACATCCACTCCCTCCACCATTGATGCACAATGGCAGCAGTGTGTACCATCTACAAGATACACTGCAGCAAATCACCAAGGCTCTTTCGACAGCACCTTCCAAACCTGCGACTTCTACACCAAGGACAAGGGCAACTGTTAGATGGGATCACCACCTGCAAGTTTCCCTCCAAGCCACACATCATCCTGACTTGGAACCATATCGCCATTCCTTCACTGTCGCTGGGTCAAAATCCCTTCCTGAGAGCAGAGTGATGGTACACACTGCTACCACGGTGGTAGAGGGAGTGCAAATTGCAGCAGTTCAAGAAGGTAGTTCACCACCACATTCTCAAGGGCAATTAGGGATGGGCAATAAATGCTGACCTAGCCAGCGATGCCCACATCCTGTGAAATAATTAAAAACTCCAGTGTGGTTCATTTCCCTCTCTAAGCACTAAGGCCACCTGTGACCCTTACCTATCTAGCCCAGTACTAACTAGGAATGAAATCATCTGGTCTATATGGCTAAGAATGGGACGAGGGTGACCTTTACCCTCTGGGCTCATGGAATAATTCCAGATTAAAAGGCACACAAACAAAATTGGCCTACATTATATGGATTCAATCCTGGAACATAAAAATTTTCAAGAACAGGAAAAGGCTTATAGATGCCACAAACCTGTTAAATTGTTTTTTTTTATTGATACAATGTGGAGGTCGCTGGCTGGGCCAGCATTCTCATTGCCCATCCCTAATTGCCCTCAAGGTGGTGGGGAACTGCCTTCTTGAACTGCTGTCGTCTACTTGGTGTAGGTACACCCACAGTGCTGTTAGGAAGGGAATTCCAGGATTTTGATCCAGTGACAATGAAGGAACAGCAATATATTTCTAAGTCAGGATGGCTTGGAGGGGAACTTGCGGGTCATGATGCGGGTCCCATGCATCTGTTGCCCTTGTCCTTCTAGGTTGCAGTTTGGAAGGTGCTGCCAAAGGAGCCTTGGTGAGTTGCCACAGTGCATCTTGTAGATGGTACACACTGCTGCCACTGTTTTGCATGTGGTGGAGGAAGTAAATGTTGAAGGTGCTGGATGGGCTGCTTGGTCCTGGATGGTGTCGAGTCTCTTGAGTGCTGTTGGAGCTGCACTCATTCAACCAACTGGAGATTATCGCATCACACCCCTGACTTGTGCCTTGGAGATAGTGGACAGGCTTTTGGGAGTCAGGAGGTGAGATACTTGCCACAGAATAACCAGCCTCTGACTTGCTCTTGTAGCCATAGTATTTATATGACTGGTCCAGTTCAGTTTCAGGTCAATGGCAACCCCCAGGATGTTGATAGTCGAGGATTCAATTATGGTAATGCCACTGAATGTTAAGGGGCGATGGTAGGATTCTCTCTTGTTAGAAATGGTCATTGCCTGGCACTTGTGGGGCACGAATGTTACTTGCCGCTCATCAGCCCAAGCTGAATGTTGTCCAGGTCTTGCTGCATTTGGACATGGACTGCCTCAGTATCTGAGCCGCAAATGGTGCTGAACATTACTCATTTTTGACCTTATGATGGAGGGACGGTCATTGATTAAGCAGTTGAAGATGGTTGGGCCTAGGACACTACCCTGAGTGATATCCTGGGACTGAGATGATTGACCTCCAATAACCACAACCATCTTCCTTTGTGCTAGATATGACTGCAACCAATGGACAGTTTTCCAATTGATTCCCATTGACTCTAGTTTTGCTAGGGCTCCTTGATGCAACACTCGGTCAAATGCTGCCTTGATGTCAAGGGCAGACACTCTCACCTCACCTCAGGAGTTCAGCTCTTATGTCCATGTTTGAACCAAGGCTGTAATGAGGTTAGGAGCTGGGTGGCCCTGGCAGAACCCAAACAGAGCGTCAGCAAGTATAGCACTGTCGATGGCCCCTTCCATCATTTTGCTCATGATCAAGTGGACTGATGGGGTGGTAATTGGCTAGTTTAGATTTGCCCTGTTTTATGTGGACAGGACATACCCGGGCAGTTTTCCACATTGCTGGGTAGAGGTCAGTGTTGTAGCTGTACTGGAACAGCGTGGCTAAGGGCACAGCTAATTCTACAGCACAAGCACAAGTCATCAGTACCATTGATGGAATATTGTCAGTGCCCATAGCCTTTGCAGTATCCAGTTGCCTTCAGCCGTTTCTTGATGTCATGTGGAGTGAATCTAATTGGCAAGAGTGACATCTGTGAGGAAGCTGAGATGGATCATGCACTCGGCAAACACTTCTGGCTGAAGGTTGTAGCAAATGCTTCAGCCTTATCTTTTGTACTTATGTGCTGGGCTCCCTCATCATTGAGGATGGGGATATTTGTGGATCCTCCACCTCCACCGAGTTGTTGAATTGTCTACTACCATTCTGGACAAATGTGGCAGGGCTGCAGGGGTTAGATCTGATCCTTAGATTGTGGGATCACTTAGCTCTATCTATCACTTGCTGCTTCCACTGTTTGGCATGTATGTAGTCCTGTATTACAGCTTCACCAGGTGACACCTCATTTCTAGGCATGGTACTACTCCCGGAACACCCTCCTGCACTCTTCATTGAACCAGGGCTGATACCCCAGCTTGTTGCTAATGGTAGAATTGCGGGATATGCCAGGCCATGAAGTTATTGATTGTGGTTGCAGACAATTCTGCTGTTGATGGCCCACAGCACCTCATGGATGCCCAGCTGAGTTGTTAGATCTGTTCGAAATCTATCCCATTTAGCACGGTAGGAGTGCCAAACAACACGATGGAGTGTATCCTCAATATGAAGACAGGACTTCATCTCCACAAGCATTACACAATGGTCACTCCTACAATACTGTCATGGACAGGTGCATCTATGACAGGTAGATTGGTGAGGACAAGGTCAAATAGGTTCTTTCCTCATTGGTCCCCTCACCATCTGCTGCAGATCCAGTCTAGCAGCTATGGCATTTAGGACTCAGTGAGCAGTGGTGCTACAGAGCCTCTCTTGATGATGGACACTGAAGTCCCCAACCCAGAGTATATTCTGTGCCCTTGCCACCCTCAGTGCTTCCTCCATGTGCTGTTGAACATGGAGGAGTACTGATTCATCAGCTGAGGGGGGACTGTAGGTGCCAATCAGCAGGAGGTTTCCTTGCCCATGTTTGACCTGATGTCATGAGGCATCGTGTGGTCCAGAGTAGACGTTGAGAACTCCAAGAGCACCTCCCTCCTGACTGCATACAACTGGACTGCCACCTCTGGTGGGTTTGCCCTGTTAGTGGAATAGGACATCCCAGGGATGGCGATGGAGGTGTCTGGTACATTGTCTGTAAGGTGTGACAATGTAAGAATGACTGTCAGGTTGTTGCTTGACTATTTGTGAGTCAGCTCTCTCAATTTTAGCACAAGCCCCTAGGAGGATTTTGCAGGGCTGACAGGGCTGGGTCTGCTGTTATTGTTCCCAGTGCCTCGGTCAATACCAGGTGGTCCATCTGGTTTCATTCCTTTCTGTAGACTTTGTAGTGGTTTGATACAATTCAGTGGCTTGCTTGGCCATTTCAGAGAGCATTTAAGAGTCAACCACATTGCTGTGGGTCTTGGGACACACACAGGCCAGACCAGGTAAGGACAACAGATTTCCTTCCCCAAAGGGTATTTATGACCATCGCCAATGGTTTCATGGTCACTATTACCGAGAATAGCATTTTGAAATCTGAAATCTTTCCAGATTAAATTAACCAAATTTAAATTCCACCAGCTGCTATGGTGGGATTCAAACCCATGTCCCAAAAGCCTGGGCTTCTGGATTACCAGTCTGGTGACAATACCACTATGCCACCGGCTCCCCTAATTTTGTTTGGATTGTTCAGAGTACAGCATCTAAAAGACCCAATAAAAGCCAGGTTCCCAGGATACGAATGAAGAGTAGAAAAAAAACCTTAATTCTACAATACTATTTACTTGGTCACATGTCAGTGGGAATGATCACCAACGGAGTTAAAAGACAGATGGTTTCAAACCTGTGACATGGAGGCTACATTGCTGAAAGGACTTCTGATGGTCATGGGCATTCTTGAAGGGACTGTTAATTTGCCCACTTCCCACCGAGAGTGAGGGAGAGGCCATATTGTAAAGTTCCTTGCTACAGTCAGCAATGATGATATTTTGCAGTGTTCTCATGTGTGGCATTGTCTTTTAAAGCATCCCATAATTGGGCAGGGAATGAAAATAATCTCTTGCTTCGTTGTAAAAAAATGAAACTGTTGACAGCAGACTCAATGTAGTGGAAATGATCAGTTATTGCAGTAGACGCTGCTAAAATGGGCTGTTCTATGGACATCATGATTTTTCTACTCCACCCCCTTCTCTTCAGAAGGCACTGATAGACGTCTTTTAATGACTATGACAGGTTATAATAAAGGTAACTAGCTGTCAATTGCTTTCTCTGGTTAGTGACATGATAACAAGAGAACACATGTTTAAAATAATGACAAAAGGAATTCAAGGTCGTATTCCCCATTGTTGTGCATTCCCAATTATATCTGCTCCACCAGTGTGTACATGCCTTCAATTGTCTGTGCCCAAAGTCTGGAATTCTCTCCCTACATCGCTCCTCATCCTCTAGCTCGCTTTCCTCTTTAAGACGCTTTCTAAAATCTACCCCTTTGCTTGAACTTTTGATCATCTGGCCTGATGGTTGCTCATGTGACTCAGTGTCATCCTTTGTTTTATAATGCTCCTGTGAAGCATCTTGAGGCATTTTGTTATGTTAAAGGCGCTGTTTAAATGTAAGTTGTTGTTGTGGAACAAATGTCTTACACAAAGGGCGCTTATAATGTGGAATTCTGTGACACAAGCTTTTATTGAAGCAATGTAATAAATTTATTTAGTAGGAAACGAGCTGCTTAAAATATCGAATATTAATAAGCGTGGGGAGTGAAAGGAGCGCCTCATCGAGATAAACATCAGTCTATATTTGATAGGCCAAATGACCTGTTTCGATGCTGTCACATTCTATAAAATCAGTACTTAAGCCTAGCGGCCATTGTTAAGGGCTAAGCTCAGACATTAACTGTCAGCAGCTGTCAACCACAAAGCACATCACACTGCAGCCTGATCCAGTCCTGGGATCACTGGCTAACCAATTAGGTAGGTGCCCGAGTTTTTTTTTAAAGCTCCAGAAAAGCTGAAGCAAATAACAGCATCCCAAATGCTGCATTATCTGAGATCCATGAACTAGCCACAAACTGGTGATGAATCAGAAACAGAAGGAAGCCATTCAATCCCTTGAGCCTGTGCCACCATTCAATGAGACCATGGCTGATCTATATCCTAACCCTAGCCATCTACTTTGGCTCCATGCCCCCCCCTAATACACTTGTCGAGTGAAAATCCATCAAGCACCAATTTAAAATTAACTGAGCTAGCATGTACTGCTTTTTGTGGAGGAGAACTCCACACTTCTACCATTCCAAACTTTCCACCTGAATGGCACACACACCGACTCCAACAGTCTCAGTCTGTATGCATGTGTGTATGCGTGTATGCGTGTATGCGTGTATGCGTGTGTGTGTGTGTGTGTGCGTATATAAGTAAGAGTTAGGGAGGGAAAGGGAAAAAACGATTAGAGAATACTCCTCACAAGAAAAAGGATACAGTGGACACTAAGCGAAGTGAGCGTAGAGTCTGGCTCAGTTGGTAGCCCTCTCACCTCGATATAAGGTGGGTTTAAGTCCCACTCCAGAGACTTGAGTGCACAATCTAAGTTCACTCCAGTATCATACTGAGGGAATGATAAAACACAAAAAGGTACTGACTTTAGGGCAAGACATTAAATGAGACCTTATCTGCCCTCTCAGGTGCTCATAAAAGATTCAAGGGCGCCATTTTGAAGAAGAGCAGAGGTGCTCTCCACAGTGTCCTGGCTAATATTAGTCTCTCAATTATCATTATCTGGTCATCATCACAATGCTGTTTGTGGGAGCTTGCTGAGTGCAAACGGGCTTGCTGCTGTGTTTCCTACGTTTCAACAATGTCTGTACCTGAAACAAAAACAGAATTACCTGGAAAAACTCAGCAGGTCTGGCAGCATCGGCGGAGAAGAAAAGAGTTGACGTTTCGAGTCCTCATGACCCTTCGACAGTTCTGTCGAAGGGTCATGAGGACTCAAAACGTCAACTCTTTTCTTCTCCGCCGATGCTGCCAGACCTGCTGAGTTTTTCCAGGTAATTCTGTTTTTGTTTTGGATTTCCAGCATCCGCAGTTTTTTGTTTTTATCACTGTACCTGAAAGGTACTTCATTGGTTGTAAAGCACTTTGGGACACTGTTGCAGTCAGTTACTTTGTAGGCAGATAAGTGAGCCAAGTTGAAATCAAACACAGGAGGCTCCTTGCCTATGGCTCAACAATTAACAACAGGGACACATTTACTTGCTAAATTACTGAGCAGCTGGAGAGCTGGGTGATCCCATTCCAACACTAATAAATGCTTGGATGAGATACATTAGGATAGCATTAGCCTATATTTATGTTTTGCAGGTTTATTTTCCAATAGCTGTGTAATCGATATATTTCCACATCAGTGTTCTGTAAATGTTAAATCAACCATGGCTATCATGGTGAACTGGAAATTATTGTAATTATATTCAGCTCGATATAGAAAAGAAACAAAAATAAATACTGTACTTCAAAAGACGTTCTTTCCATGAATTAATCAACCAAGGCTGCCTCTAGTTCACCATCTTATCTTTCATTAATAACAATAAAAGAAAGTAACTTGGAACACGAGTTGTTTGGAATTGGAAACAACAAGTGGACCATCATCTCAACCACACCCACCACCCCCAGGTCTACCTAATCCCTCTCCCCCAAAAACATCCTCTTACACAGCCCTCCAGCCCAATATCCCCTCCCGGATGCCGTGTTTCTATGGTGCCAACGATCTGTGTAATCCCCATCTGGTCAGCCCACTGCTGCTGGGTAATGTTGCCAACTTTGGTTGGAGGTATTCCAGGAGGCTTCAATACCTAACCTGTCACCTCCAACTGCTTCACTCAGACAAACAGCCACTTCCCCCCACTGCTCCCCACACATCTCCAAAGTTTTTATAACCAATGTACAAAAGGAAATGAAACAAAATACTTTGAACCTGTCTATGATTCCTTGCTCCTCTGTTTTCTCACAGGTCTGTCCAGGAGATTGATCTTCAATTCATGGCACTTCTGGAGGGTTAGCAACCTCACCTCGTGGCAGACAGTTCAGCCACCTCAGTCCCCTCTCTTTGGAATCCCTGACCTGGCTAAGGCTGTTCGATGTCTCTTCACCCTTAAAAGCTCCCCAAGACTCCCATCTTTTAGACTCAGCTTTCTTTCACCCTTCCCAATTAGCTCGGTACCTATTTTCCTTACATTTTTAAAGCGCCATTATTGCAAGTGGTATTTCATCGCTTCAGTGTCTTTTTCTGGTCATTTGCTTCTACAATCCATCACCCTTTGTATATACAGACGTTCTGTATGACTCACTTCTTCCTTGTTTTTCTAAGTATATGCTGCAATAACCCCCCTGGGATAGTGCAAAATTTCAAAAAGAAAATCATTTTACCCTGCCAAAATTTTCCTTCCCCCCAATACCATTGACAACTTTTCTGCCTTTTTGGCTGCGTTGGCAGCTCGATGATGAATATTCTAACTGAGCTTCATCTTGTCCCGAGCTGACATCCAGGCATTTGTAATTCCAGTAAAGGTCCCGAGGCAGTTTTTCAAAGTGGAAATCTTGGATGACTTTCCTCTGCCTAGCTAGGAATCAGAGCTCAGGTGCAACATTTCAGCTGCCCGAGGTAAGAATTAACCAAGCGGGGGCTGGGAATCAAACCTTGGGCCTTTGCTGTTTTGTACGATCCCCCCCAATTTCTTGAACAAACTCACAATAAGCCATCAGGCTACAATGCTTGTACGGCACAAACAGGTCATTCAGCCCAAGCCAGCATTTCTGCTCCACTCAAGCTTCCTCCCATCTCTCCTCATCTAAATCTATCATAACCCTCTAGCCGCTTCTCCCTCATATGTTTGTCTAGTTTCCCCTTAACTGCATCTATACGATTCACTTCAACCACCCCCCGAGAGAGGGATAGAGCTCTACATTCTCATCACCCTTTGGGTAAAGAAATTCCTTATTGCGTTTTTTGGTCACAATCTTGTATCGATGGCCTGTAGTTGTGCTCTTCCCGACAAGTGGAAACATTCTCTCCGTGTCCACTCTATCAAAACCTTTCATAATTTTAAAGACCCCGATAAAGGTCACCCCCTCAGCCTTCTTTTTTCCAAGAGGAAAGAGACCCAGCCGGTCAATCCTTCCCTGACACGTATACGAGCTTTTAACTCTGTGCAGTAACGCAAAATGGTTGATGATGAATCAAAAGCCCATCTTAGGTTTCCATTTCCATTGAAGTCAATGCAATTGGAAATCAGAGAGATGTAGAATGGGCAGCCAATTCACCACAACCTGTCTGTCAATATTGCACAAAGTTAAAATCTACCCCAAGAGGTGGGGGTGGGAGAAAGAGAGGGGGTGGGGGGTGGTGGGAGTTACTAAAAAAAAAATTATGGCAGAATTTTATGGCCCCCCCTACCGGTGTATGTTAAAGCGGAGGGCACGTAAAATAAAATGGCTGGCCAGCCTTTCACCTTCTCACTGCACTGCCCCCCTCCACCACCCCACCCCACCCAGTTGTCTCCCGGCTTTCTTCCATTTCTGCATGCTTTCTCTCAGCAGGCTGGTGGTGTGTGCTCGGGGTTATCCAGCTACCCACTCCCGCTCCCCCGTCACTCCAAAAGTGTCACCAGCGACTCCCACACAAAGTTGGTTACCCTGCTGTCAACTGACTTTTCCAATGAGCAGGGTGGTGGAGGGGTGCAAAACAGCAACACACACCCACGCCACCACCACCCCCACCCGGAAAAATTCACCTCTATGTTTCCACCCTACTCAAAACATCACACAAAAAGAACAAACCTGCATTGATATAGTACCTTTTGTGCCCTCGGGACACTCCACAGTGCTTAACAGCCAAATAATTTTGAGCTGTTGTCTTGCCGGCAAATGCAGCAGCTGATTTGTAAGGATAAGGCCCCACAAACAGCAACTCAATTAAGTGTTCCGGTGGTGTTGGTTGAAGAGTGAATGTTGGCCAGGATGTCAGGTGAACTCTCTGCCCTTTAAATAGTGGAATGGGATCGTTCAATGGAACAGTAGGCACAGCCTTGATTTATAATCCCTAATAGATGTCAACTCTAACAATGCAGCCCTTCCTATATTTTATTCTTTCATGGGATCTGGGTGTCGCTGGAAAGTCCAGCATTTGTTCCCATCCCTAACTGTCCTTGAATGGAGTGGCTTGCCAGGCCACTACAGAGGGCAGTTAAGAGTCAACTGCATTGCTGTCAGTCTGGAGTCACATATAGGCCAGTCCAGGTAAGGACAGGTCCAGTGACATTGCTGCTGTGCCAGCGTTTCCCCAGACTGAATTGATGTGAAGTGTCAATTTTCTACAGGCAAGGTTGAGATTCTCCACCACAGAAAAAGCAAGACACTGGCTGTGGGTGAGATGATGATTTTCCCACTTGCTCTCACAATAGGGAATGGGGGTCAGGAAAATGAATCATCAACAGCTGAAATGGAATACGGAGTGTGACACAACGGCTGGATCGCGTTGTCACGAAGCAGGGGAGAGTTGAGATCTTGCCCCCTCCCCCCTTTATTCCCTTATCTATATTGCTGCCCCTTGCTCACATCAGCAAAAAATACATAATTTTACAATCATTTCACAGTTCTGCTCACCATCACCTCTCTCGATCCTTCCCCCAATCCCTAAATTGTCACATTGTTGATCTGACATCCAGTACTGGATGAGCAGAAATCTTCTCTGACTAAGTATTGAGGAAACCAAAGCCATTGTCTTCACTCACTGTCACAAATTTCTTTCCCATCTACTAGCTCCATCCCTCTCCCTGGCAACTGTCTGAAGTGGAACCAGCCTGTTCTCAATCTTGATGTCATATTGGACACTGAAATGAGCTTCTGACCACGTCATATCATCATTAAGATCACCGATTACTTATTCCGTAACATCACCCGACTTTGCCCTGCCTCATCTCAGCTCAACTTCTCTGCTGCCCAAACTATCCTCCAAACTTGGGGTCATCCAAAACTCTGTTGCTTCTGTCCCAACTCCCATTGACCCTTCACCCATGCTAATGGCCTAGATTGGCTCCCGGTCAAGCAATACTGTGATTTAAAAATGCTCATCCTTGCTTTCAAATCCCACCATAACCTAGGAGATCTATATGCTCCTCCAATTCTGGCATCTTGCACATCCCAGTTAATTGCTTCATCACTGGTGGCTGTGCCTGCAGCTCCCTGGGTCCTGCACTCTGGCATATGCTTCGGAAACCTGGACAACCTACAACAGGCATCTCAAAGCAGTGGAGAAGTCCCACCAGTTCTGTCTTCGCAAGATCCTCCAAATCTGGCGGCAAGAAATGTGGGCCAACAGCAGCTTCCTCTCCCAAGCCAACTTGCCCAGCATCGAGGTGCTAATCACTCAAAACTAGCTCAACTGGGCAGCACATCGGTCACATGCCAGACAGCAGACTCCTGAAGCAACTGCTCCACTTGGAATTTGGTCAAGGCAGGAGACGCTCAGGAGGACAATTAAAATGCTTCAGAGATGTCCTCAAAGCATCCCTGAAGAGGTCAAACATGCCTGCTGCTGACCCTTGGGTGTCCTGGAATTGTGGCCTACCAAAATAGAGAAAGTCTATTCGCGAAGGCACCAAACATATCTGAAGACTTTGTCGGGAACATGCAAAGGCAAAGTCAAGGTGTCAGAGAGACGTCGTCTGCCCCACCCTTGCAGTGCCACCTGCCCCACGAGGCCGAATCCAGAGATCACACTTTGGACTTATCAGCTATCTCAGAACCCATTGAACCAGAGTGGGAGCAAGTCACCCTCGATCCCAAGGGACTGCCGAAGGAGAAGATGACCTCTTTGAACAAGCTTCGAGTCATCTGCCCTAATATCTCATGGTTTGGTGTCAAATTTGTTTGGTGAAGGGCCTTGGGACATTTCACTATGTGAAGCTGCTACAAAAATCCAAGTTGTAATGTCATTGTCTAAACGAACCGGTAAATGGAGTTGGTATTGAATAATGTCTGAAAGGCCTCCATCTTCCAAGTGTACTTTGCAAGTTGTCCGTTGTCCCATTTATTCTGCCCATCCTATTTAGGATATGGGAAAAATAACCCCCCCAACTCCTCCTCCACACACACGTATGGTTCAGAAACACCGTGGTTACAGGAAACAAGAATCTTCTGTGGGGTTTTCATTGTTTGCCAAGGATTGGTTTCTGGACTTTGTTCCACCTGTGCTATGTGGCACCCACACCGCCTTCTACCCAAGGGGCTGATTCAGCCTGACATTTTCATTGCGCTAAATCATTTAAAAAGGTGTCAGGCACATGGCCTATCAATATGTGCCGTTTCCTTTGTACCTACATTAGCACAACAAAACAAAAAAGATTTTACATTTCAAACAAGCTCGGAGAGATTCCTGGCATTCAGCTGTCTCTGCTCCAGGGCTGCCAGTCACATAGAGAATGCACTTCATTTATTTCACACGGTGTTATTGACAGTCTGTGCTTCACGTCCTGAACCCTTGGCAATAGTGGGAGTGGTAATGCTTACATAAGCAGCTCGATCTTCAAATAACATGCTTAAATTGTGCCAAGGGTGTGAGCAAATATTGATGACTCTTAGCAATGGGTAGGGCCTTGCCAATCATTGAAATACGCAGAGAAAGAAAGAGGTTCCTAACTTTTTTTGTTACTCTTGCCCAATGTGCTGCTCCTGGGATGCCCTTCATTCGCTGCCCCCCCACCACCATCATTCGAGTGTCACACATTCAACACGCTCTGTCCAGGTAGAACCCAGGTTTGAAGGGACAAGGCCCATATGTCTCGATTTCAATAAATTAGTTATGGTTCAGTTAGTAGCACGTTTGCCTCTGAGTCACAAGGTGGGGGGGGGGGGTTCAAGACCCACTCCAGAAACTGGAGCACAAAAACCTAGGCAGCCACTCCACTGCCGTACTGAGGGAGTGTAATGTCAGAGGTGCCACCTTTTGGATGAGATGTTAAACCTCTCTTTGGTGAATGTAAATGATCCCATGGCACCATTTCAAAGAGCAGGGCAGTTATCCCCAGTGTCCTGGCAAACAGCCCTCAATCAACATCAGAAAAAAGAGAGATTAACTGAAGATTATCACATGACTGTTTGGAGGCGCTTGCTACATGCTAATTGGCTGATGTGCCTCCTACGTCACCAGGACAACATTTCAAAAGTGCTTCATTGGCTGTAGTGCACTTTGGGACTTCCTTTGGTCATGAAAGGTGCTATATAAATGAAGTCTTTCATTCGGTTTTACATTTGTAATGCTGGATATTTCAAGTTCAAGTGGATAAAGTATTAGTCTCACATGCAATTTTACTGGAATCTTAATGCCAGAATACTCCAGAAAAGGCCTCTAGTCTCTTGAAAAAAATCTTCACAGGCAAAGATTTAAACCCTTTGTGTGTGAAAGGGTCAACCCCATGCACCACTGACTCTGGTTGGATAATGCGCATGCATGAATATCACTTGAGAATTGGATTAGGTTTGAAGTCATGCCCCCAGACCCAATACTTAAAAACTGTCTGCTTAGGCTTTATGTGAATAATGGCCCCAAGAGGCTACACAGTAACTGCAGAACTATATCCCAGCAAGGTGTCAAGTATTTAAAGAGAAAGAAAATGATGAACTAAGTGACGAGGGAAGGTGGTGGGGGGGAATAATTCCTGGAATACTTAATGTCAAAGCAGAACATGTTGCAGTCCTGCTATTTACAATCAAGAGAACAAAAGTTATCAAAAAAACTTTATTAATAGGCCCTGAAATGGCTACAACTAATGCTTCTGTAGGGTACTGAATCTTTAACATAACAGCTGGAACAGTGTGCCTCCACAAAGAGTACATGACCTCTACTCATCAGTTCCTAACTCATCTGTTCTTGTAGCACAATGAAGTCAAATCAATGATTTATGAGCTTAATGCTTGACCTACTGTATATCCCAGCAGATATCATAATTGCCAGGTAAATTATTTACCCTGATCAATCATCATTTCCTTTTATACTTTTACCTAACAACTTTAGAAGCTGGTTTCATTCAGTTCCAACTGTTTTTCTTGCCTTGAAAGACTTGTGGATAGATGCAATAGAAGCTTTGCAGCTAGAATCCTAACAGCAATGAGATGAGCAACCAATTTGATCACATTTTGATGGCACGGGTCAGCAATAGCAGAATTGTACTCAACCACAATCTGTAGTGTCATGGACCGGCATATCCCCCACTCTACCATTACCGCAAAGCCAGGGGATCAACCCTGGTTCAATGAAGAGTGCAGGAGGGTATGCCAGGAGCAGCACCAGGCATACCTAAAAATGAGGTGTCAGCCTGGTGAAGCTATAACACAGGACTACTTGTGTGTTAAACAGCATAAGCTGCAAGTGATAGATAGAGCTAAGCAATCCCACAACCAATGGATCAGATCTAAGCTCTGCAGTCCTGCCACATCCAGCCGTGAATAGTGGAGGACAGTTAAACAACTCGCTGCAGGAGAAGGCTCCACAAATATCCCCAACATCAATGATGGGAGATCCTAGCACATCAGTGCAAAAGATAAGGCTGAAGCATTTGCAACAATCTTCATCCAGATGTGCCATGTGGATGATCAATCTCGGCCTTCTCCAGAGGTCCCCAGCATCACTGATGCCAGTCTTCAGCCAATTTGATTCACTCCATGTGATATTAAGAAACGGGTGAAGGCACTGGGTGCTGCAAAAGTTATGGGCCCTAACAAGATTCTGGCAACACCACTGAAGACTTGTGCTCCAGAACTTGCCATTCCCCTAGCCAAGCTGTTCCAGAACAGCTACAACACTGGCATCTACCCAGCAATGTGGGAAAAAAATTCTTTTATTCGTTCATGGGGTGTGGGCTTCGCTGGCTAAGCCAGCATTTATTGCCCATCCCTAATTATAGACTCAGACGTTTACAGCACAGAAAGAGGCCATTCGGCCCATCGTGTCCACACTGTCAAATATCTGACTACACTTGTCCCATTTTCCAGCGCTTGGCCCATAGTCCTGGAGGCTATGGCAACGCAAGTGAACATCTAAATATTTCTTTAATGTTAAAAGAGTTTCTGACTCAACCATCCTTTCAGGCAGTGAGTTCCAGACTTCCACCACCCTCTGGGTGAAAATAATTCTCCTCAACTTCCCTCTTAGCCTTCTACTTCTTACCTTAAATCTATGCCCCCTGGTTATTGACCCCTCTACCAATTGAAAAAATGCCTTCTTATCCACCCATTCTATGCCCTTCATAATCTTATACACCTCTATCAGGTCCCCTCTCAACCTTCGCTGCTCCAAGGAAAACAACCCCAGCCTATCCAATCTTTCCTCGTAGCTCAAACCCTCCAGCCCAGGCAGCATCCTGGTAAATCTCCACCACACCCTCTCCAATGCAATCACATCCTTCCTATAACATGGTGAACAGAGCTGCACACAGTACTCTGGTTGTGGCCTACCCAGCGTTATAGACAGTTCCAGCATAATCTCCTCATTCTTATATTATATGCCTCAGCTAATAAAGGTAAGTATTCCATATGCCTTCTTAACCACTTATCTACCTGCCCTGCTACCTTCAGGGATTTGTGGATATGCACACCAAGGTCCCCTTGATCTTCAGTAACGTCCAGGGTCCTACCATTCATAGTGTAATCCCTTGCCTTGTTAGCCCTCCCCAAGTGCATTACCTCACACTTTTCCAGGTTGAATTCCATTTGCCACTGCTCTGCCCACCTGACTGGTCCATTGATATCCTCCGGCAGTTTACAGTTATCCTCCTCACTATTTACCAACCTACCAATTTTCGTGTTGCCCGCGAACTTCTTGATCATACCCTTACTTCACTGGAAACAGACTTCTAGTCACAGAAACATCCCTCTACGATCACCCTCTGCTTCCTGTCTCTCAAGCCGTTTGGATCCAATGAGCCACTTTGCCTTGGATCCCATGGGCCCTTACTTTCTTGACCAGTCTGCCATGATGGACCTTATCAAAAGCCTTGCCGAAGTCCATGTAGACCACAACAAATGCATTACTTTCATCAACACTCCTGATCACCTCCTCAAAAAATTCGATCAAATTTGTCAAAGACGAACTTCCCTTAACAAATCCACGCTGACTATCCCTGATTAATCTCTCCAAGTGTCTCTCCAAGTGCAGATAGAATTCTGAGGGACAGAATATTTCTAGTAGCTTCCCCACCAATGGAGTTAGACTGACTGGCCTGTAATTTCCTGGTCTATCCCCTTCTCTCTTTTTTAATAATAAGACAATGTTAGCAGTCCTCCAGTCCTCTGGCACCTCACCTGTGGACAGGGAGGATTTGAAAATTACTGCCAGGGCCCCTGATATCTCTTCCCTTG